>NC_137110.1:6078997-6766497 GCF_949357685.1 Gobio gobio | reverse complement strand
GATTAGCCTTTCATAAGTCACTTAAAAGTCATAACTGTGAGCCAGGAAAACTTTCATGGGGGTGGCCAGAAGGACATAGTATAAATCAAAAGGTTGAAATAGTCAGATTAAATTACAGTTTTACCTTAATTTAGATGTCCTTAATTCAGGGAGCGCTCTACTTCAGGTCTGGCACAATTTAAAGGGATAGTTAAAGGCAGGGTAGGTGACACATTTTTTTAGGATTTTTTTTATTTATGGACCCTTGATTCTTAATACTGTGTGTCGATGATCCACGAATGTTTTTGTTTTTTGTTTTGTAATGGTTGTTCTTGAGTCTCTTGTTTGCCCTGAGCAGTTAAACTGCCCAACGTTCTTCAGAAAAAACCCCCAGATCCTGCAAATTCTTCAGTTTTCCAGCATCTTTTGCATATTTGAACCATAGACCGTAAAAAAATATGGACGACATGTCTTCACTACCTTCCACTGAAGAAAAGTGAAGCCGCTAACGTCAGAATATGGCGCTGACATCTTGCGCAGATTTGGGACCGAGTCTGCGCAGTAGTTTGTCTGGCTATCACCAGACCAAGCTCAATTTAAGATTGAACATTAGTCTGGGGATTCTGCTCTGTATTTTCTACTGTACAAGAGGCGTGATAAACAGGCATAGTTCAAATGACTCTGTACGCAATTGGCTAGTCCTTCAACCAATCAGACCGAGATAAACAGAGAGAGGCGTGATAAACGGGCATCGACCCATCGTTTCTCTATCCGTCATCGTGTTAAACCCGCCAATAGCGCACCAGGTGAATGAGCCCGTCTGTGATTGGTTCCTGAAAAAGTGTAACAGAAGCAGTAGAAATGAATGTACAGGTTTCCAGACTGAGTTGCAGGGCGAAATCAAATCGCCGACAGATCAGGCTGGGTTTACCCAGTCTAGTGATATCAAATGCAGATGCAAGAACAATTCATTACGTCTGTGTGAAATAAACAGTTATGGAAATGTAGAAATTAAAGCTAAACCTCCAATCTCCTCCCGAAAATCCTGAAAAAAGTGCCTCAGTGACAACTTCACTCAGAGAAGCTGTTAATCTCAGCTGTCAATCATGACGTCACACCCCCCGTTTTTATAGCATCAAATGACTAAGACCAAACTTATTTAAAAACTAAAATGACAGAAAATTATCTGAAGTGTAATTTGATTGTTTAGTTTGTCTCGCGTCCATTAGAATACATGGAGGGGCGGGGTTATGACCTATACTGGGACCAACCACCTAAGGGGGGGATCGAGACGCTTTGGCTTCAGTTTTCAACACGAGTGCGGCACACTGGATTTGAACTCAAACCCTTTCCAGCAGTGATTGTATGATTTTAAGATCATCTTTTCACACTGAGGACGATTGAGGGACTCAAACACAACTTTTAAAAACGGTTCAAACATTCACTGATGCTCCAGAAGGAAACACGACGCATTAAGAGCCGGGGGGTGAAAACTTTTGAACAGGATGAAGATGTCCACATTATTTTATTTTTTATTTTATTTTCCATTTGGTACTGCCCTTCAGAAGCAACAGAAGATATTTACATGTTTCCCGGAAGACAAATTAAGTACAATTTACCTTGATCTTAATCTCTTAATGCATCAGGTTTCCTTCTGGAATGTGGACTCAAGAACAACCATCACAAAACACACACACACACACACAGCCGTGGATCATCCAGGAAATGACACACAGTATTGAGAATCAAGGGTCCATAAACTTTTGAACGGGGTCATTTTTTTTATAAATTCAGCTTTTTTTTTTGTCTTAAACATCTTTTATGTAAAATATCTTATTCAGGACAGTACTAAATAAAAAATAACATGTGTTTTGTTATGATCCCTCTTATTTTGTTAAAATTGCCTACCCTACCTTTAAGCATAAATTGACATTTCTGGCATCATTTACTCAACCTCATTCCAAACCCGTACGAGTTTCTGTCTTCTGTGGAACACAAAAGGAGATATTTTGAAGAATGTTCAAGCTGCCATTTTACAATCAAGTGAATGCCTACTATAATAAGCAGCACCATAAAGTTGATCTAAACCACCAAAATGACTTCTGTCGATGTAATTTGTCAGTTTGATATCGTCAGATTATATGACATTTTTTACTTAATTTAGATGTTCTGACATAAAGCTCAAGGGTGTTTGAAAGAAACCTTTTATAGCATGGAATATAAAAAAACTGTGATTGCTATCCCTGTGTGAATACACTTATACAGCCTCTATGCTTTAAATGCTCTACGAGAAGAAAAGCTAATGTATTTTAATATTAAATTGTGACAATTAAGACAATTTAGTCGTGATATGGGCGAAACCATTCAACACTTTGGGATAACCTGGGGAGATTAAAGCTACAAAATTCATATCTTTTACAAGGGAAATAAAACATGCTTACTTGTCAACATGGGCTTGGCGGATAGACTTGACCAACCACCGCCTTTGGAGGCGCTACCGATGATGTGAATATTTCCTAGCAACATAAAGTGTGAGAAAAGTCACCCACAAATTAGATTCGGACGCCTCATGATGCCCTCACACTCACAAGTACAAACACACAAACATGGAAGCATTCACAAAAACAAGGCCGGGAAAGTAGCACTACAGTGACGTCAAACACCCGGCAGCTTTCTAAAATCAAGTATGCATGACATGCTTACACACAGTAGTCAAACGTTTACCTTTAGACCACTTATGTAAAGAAATTAATACTTTCATTCAGAAAGAACACATTAAAGAGATATATAATGTTATAAATGATTTCTATTTCAAATACATGCTTCATCAAAGAATGCTGGAAAAAGTTTCCACAAAAAAGAAGCACAGCTGTTTTAATCATTACTTTTGTAGGGGATTATTATTTGGAATATGCAGTTATCTAAGTAAATGAAGTGTGCCGCCATTTCTCTGACTAAGAACATAGCCGTTCCGTCTCCTCATCACTTATGAGAAAGTGTTTTGTACAGAAGCTTTTTTAAAGCCAATTATGAGACAGACGCCGGCGTGATGCAGCGATCAGGAGGAGATGAGGGCAGCATCACGCGGTGCGTCAGAGATCACGGCCATGACCAATCACAGATGCTGGCACAACTACAGAAGACACGACCAGACACAAGTTAATTCAGACCGCATAATGAGAAGGAGGGAGGAGAAAGAGAAAGCGCACAGTGAGCGCTCTACTTCAGCTCTGGCACAGCTTAAAGGGACAGTTAAGCAGAAATTGACATTTGTGGCATCGTTTACTTAACCTCGTGTCATTCCAAATCCGTGTGAGTTTGTGTCTTTCGTGGAACACAAAAGGAGAGGTTTTGAAGAATGTTCAAGCTGCCGTTTTACATATAATGAAAGCGAATGGCTACTATAATAAGCTAGCCTAGAAATCTGGACGCAGCCAAGCGGCAGCAAATGTAATTTGCAGCCATGTAGTCCAGCAACTCTCCGTTGGCTTGCGAGCTGGAAAAACCAAACTCTGGTCAGGCCAATCACATCCTGTATAGAGTCAGTGGGCGGGCTTAACATAATGACGGCAAAGTTGCGGCGGTTCCGCGTGCTACTTGAAAACAAAGAAGCTGGCGAATGGCGGTCTTTCGAATCGGCTTTGGCCACGACTCTGGAAGACTTGGAGTTAAGCTTTTCTTCGAGGAAAGAACAAAGAACGGCACTGAAGTCATTCTTAAGAAAGGTAGATGTGTGCGTAGTTTTGCCGACTGGATACGGCAAAAGTTTAATCTATCAACTAGCTCCGCTTCACCTTCTTCGTTGCTCTGGTTGGTTGTAGCGCTGTCCTATTGCGTGCAGAGGGAATTTAAAAGACAAATTTCGGATTGAGCCCTGCCAATGGTGTGTTCCCAGACCCAACATCTCGATGTGGGTCTAGCTTGTCAGGCTAATAATAAGCAGCAACAAAAAAAGTATAAGTAGCACTTTATTGTACAGTCCTGTTCTCCATGTATATACTATGTACTTATTATAGTTATTACAAAAACTGGATAATAACTAGGTACTAACCCTGAATCTACCCCAAAACCTAACTATAGTAATAACTATAAATGATGCATAGTTACATGCAACTAACCCAAACCTTAATACTACACTAACCCTATCACTGTAAAAAATAAGTACAATCAACTTGGATGTTTAAGTCGATTCAACTTAAATTACATTAAATCGACTTAAAAAATAGTTGAATCTTGTTTTTTTTGCATAACTTATTAAGATAAAGCAATGTAAAAACATAAGTTGTTCTAACTTATTGCTCATATATATTTTTTTACAGTGTAAAGTAAGTATATGTAGTTATTAATTACTACTCTGCGCATAATAAAGTGTATAATTACACTGTAACATGGACACCTTAAAATAAAGGGTAACCTAATATTACTTCAATTTAATCTTAGTTGAGTAAGTTGCCAAAGCAAGTAATTTTAAGTTTTTTCATCTAATATTTATTTTTGATTTATTTATGAATTGTTTAAATTGCATTTTTTAATCCTTATCTGCATAAGATAATGTACGTATAAAAGTTTTTGGTGAATAATGACTTTTAGTTGAGTCTATTTGACACGTCCTTGACAGCTCTATTACTGTATTTTGTATGGAAAAGAGCAGCATGAACATTCATGAGAACATCTTTTGTTTGTCACTGAAGAAAGTATGACATGAGGGTGAGTAAACAAATCCCTGAATCAGGCAATGGAGTCAACACTAATGAACGTCATTGCTTAAAGTTAAAGAAGACATCAAAGCTCTGTGTGAATGTGTCATAGGTTGACACACACACACACACACACACACACACACACACACACACACACACACACACACGACCGGCAAGGTCACAAACGAATGGATTTCCTTGAGCGTTAGAGAGGGAAATCCCAAGGGAAGTAACGCAGGTGTTTTGGGTACACATACATGATATTGGGAAGGGGATAACTGGAGGAAAGGTCAAGTTCAGGGCTGTTTGAAGCTAGCGAGCGAGCGAGCGTGTGTGTGTTTTGTGGTTTAGGAAGCTGTTTGCTGGTGGATAATTTAACGTTCTGGAAGTGAGTCAGTGCACAAGCTTCAGTAATGGGATGAAATCTCACTGACTCACTCTCTCTTTTAAACACACACACACACACACACACACACACACACACACACACACACACACACGCCCTCTCTTCAATGTCAGAAGCTGGAGAAATCAACTCGTCCCAAATGGAGAAAGAAAACAGGATTATATAAAGGGTCAACAGATGGAGTTAGAACAACATAAACAGATCAAATTGACTGTGGTTATTTTTATATTTGGTCAGGTATGATGGCCGCGGAGTGACCCTTCTGTTGCAATACAATGCAATCTATCAGTAAGATGCTGTTACCATGATATTAATGGCACCAAAACATATCTGGACACTTGTCTGAATGTCAAAACTTCAGATAACAAAATGGCATCCGTAACATATGGCCTTTTTTCACTAGCCTAACTGGTGTCAAGGTGATTTTTAGTGATATAAAGTTTTAGCTTGTCGTATTAATTATGAACATGTCCCACTAATGTTTGACATTATATTTATATATAGGCCTACAGTATATTTTCGAGTATGTTATGCTATATTCGTGAAATGTTTCAAGCTTGAAAAGCTTCTGTTTTTAACGGAATTCCTTTCAGATGTTTTTTTAAACCGTGGTTTCCAAATACACTTAGGGGCCACTGTAATATTATTAAAAACACTGGCTAGTGTTCAACACAAGAGTGATTATCCACAGACCTCCTCCTCTTTTTACAGTAAACCAACATTTTCCCCACATCCTAACAGCTGACAGGAAATGTTGGAAGAAAATAAATAGTTTTCACATGACCACTCTCACTCTAGATTCATGCCTTACATCGCCCTGCGCCGATTTACTTTGTTTCCCCGACCCGGGAGAATACATTCCCCTCCTTCTATTTTGGGAAAAGCGGCCGATGTTCCTGGAAGTGATGAGGGATGGAAGATTAACCCGCGGTTCGCAGCGCCACGGTGTGTTCGCCGCTGGAACTGCAGGAGGTGAGTCAGCACTGCAATCACTCAGCAATACTGACCGGCATTTAGGTCAGATGAGATCACCGCATTATGGTGACCGATAAAGTTACACACGGCTTCTATAAAATGCTTAGTCACCGTGATACAGGACCGTCTTACGTGTGGGAGTGAGTCTGTTTTTTTGTTTGTTTGTTTGTCTGTGTGTGTGTGTGTGTGTGTGTGAGAGAGAGAGTGAGTGACTGACTGACTGATACAAAATCATTTACCTCAGGACCGCGGGGAAATAATCATAAAAAAATATGGGACAATAGGACTTTTGTCTGATTATTGTAAAATTATCACAGGTAAAATAAATTTACGCACAAAATACCTTAAGACTTTAAAATGTAAGATTTTCCATCATCAGGTACACTCTTTGAAACTTTTATAGGATTGAAACTATTATAATTTATAAACCAAAAATATTGATACATCACCATGCCCACAAGGGCATATTAATTTCTACCAAATAAAATGCTCTCAAGACCTGGGGCCTATCCCATGAAGCCGGATTAGCTGGCTAGCCAGATATGTTTAAGCTTAGTTTGTGCTAATCCTGGGTTTTAGGTACCATTAAAGTGGTTTGGCTTTTAGCAGTGTTCATCTCCATAGTAACTTACGCTCCACGGCTAACCTGCTCCAGGACAGGTTATGTTCTGGATAAGAGATCAAACTGAAATTGGACCAATCAGCTGTGAGCAAAGTGACACACCTCTGATGCAATAAAGTCACTCCCCATGTTTCTACTCCAAATTAAAGGTCACTACATAGCAAATGGCTATTAAAGACTAAAGTGTCTGGCTTTTAACAATGCTTATTTATAATAATAATTTTGAATGGTTTAGATATCATTTATGTAATTATTATACCCATAATCAATTACACATGTATCATTTTAGTTAATCAATCTTTAATAGGCACTTAGTTGAAATTTATATATATAGCCTATACAAAGGTCATACAAATAAGCTTTAAAATCAATAAATAAAGCTATAAAAATTACTACATGCAAGCTTAAATGTTCAATTCTCTATATATCAACTAAACTAACTTCATAACTTTTACTAATTTTACATAATTTTCTTTAAGTTGTACTCTTTTAGCTCTTTTCTTCTTGCTGTGTAAATTTGTTTAAATTTTTAATATTTTTCAATCATGTAATATTCTGCAGAAGAGAGAAATGAATCTCGCTGCTTCTCTCGCGAGAAGTGAGAAGTGAAGTTTTACTGATCCACAGCTTGTGATTGGCTGTTCACTGCTGATGTCACAGCTAAAATCCTAAACTCAGGATCAAAGCCTGAGTTGACAGAGAAAGCTGATGATCAGCATCATGGGACCAACAAAGCCTGAATAGATTGGTTTGGTTTTGTCAACTCGAAACTAATCCTGTAACCCTGAGTTTGTTAAACTACCATCATGGTACAGGCCCCTGGGGCCTATCCCATGAAGCCGGATTAGCTGGCTAGCCAGATATGTTTAAGCTTAGTTTGTGTAAGTTTGTGTTTAGTTTTAGTAAATCAATCATTAATAGGCACTTAGTTAAAATTAATATTGATAGCCTATATAAAGGTCATACAAATAAGCTTTAAAATCAATAAATAAAGCTATAAACATGACTAAATGTGATCTTAAATAAACAATTCTATATATCAACTAAACTAACTTCATAACTTTTACTTGCATTGACGTATAATATATTTCTTTAAGTTATCCTCTTTCATAGACACAGCTCTTTTCTTCCTGTCTATTTGTTTAAATTCTTAATATGTTTCAATCATGTAATATTCTGCAGAAGAGAGAAGTGAATCTCAGTTTTACTGATCCACAGCGTGTGATTGGCTGTTCACTACTGATGTCACAGCTGAACTCCTAAACTCAGGATCAAAGCCTGAGTTGACAGAGAAAGCTGATGATCAGCATCATGGGACCAACAAAGCCTGAATAGATTGATTTGGTTTTGTCAACTCAAAACTAATCCTGTAACCCTGAGTTTGTTAAACTACCATCATGGTGCAGGCCCCTGGTCTGGTACTGTACGTAAATGTCCCTTATGGGGAGATTACCTTCTCAAGGTTAAAAAAAAGAAAGAAAGAAAAAAAAAAGATGTAGGCCTAAACCATTTCTTATTTTTAAGCACAAAAACAAATGAGGTTCATTCTCGAGTTAAGTAACATGTTTGAGCTTCCTCAAGAACCAATGAGGTTCATTCTTGTGTTACGCAGCACGTTTGAGCTTCAGCAAGAACCAATGAGGTTCATTCTCGTGTTACGCAGCACATTTGAGCTTCCGCAAGAACCAATGAGGTTCATTCTTGTGTTACGCAGCACATTTGAGCTTCCGCAAGAACCAATGAGGTTCATTCTTGTGTTACGCAGCACGTTTGAGCTTCAGTGAGAACCAATGAGGTTCATTCTTGTGTTACGCAGCACGTTTGAGCTTCAGCAAGAACCAATGAGGTTCATTCTTGTGTTACGCAGCACATTTGAGCTTCCGCAAGAACCAATGAGGTTCATTCTTGTGTTACGCAGCACGTTTGAGCTTCAGTGAGAACCAATGAGGTTCATTCTTGTGTTACGCAGCACGTTTGAGCTTCAGTGAGAACCAATGAGGTTCATTCTTGTGTTACGCAGCACGTTTGAGCTTCAGTGAGAACCAATGAGGTTCATTCTTGTGTTACGCAGCACGTTTGAGCTTCAGTGAGAACCAATAAGGTTCATTCTTGTGTTACGCAGCACATTTGAGCTTCCTCAAGAACCAATGAGGTTCATTCTTGTGTTACGCAGCACGTTTGAGCTTCAGCAAGAACCAATGAGGTTCATTCTTGTGTTACGCAGCACATTTGAGCTTCCGCAAGAACCAATGAGGTTCATTCTTGTGTTACGCAGCACATTTGAGCTTCCGCAAGAACCAATGAGGTTCATTCTTGTGTTACGCAGCACGTTTGAGCTTCAGCAAGAACCAATGAGGTTCATTCTTGTGTTACGCAGCACGTTTGAGCTTCAGTGAGAACCAATGAGGTTCATTCTTGTGTTACGCAGCACGTTTGAGCTTCAGCAAGAACCAATGAGGTTCATTCTTGTGTTACGCAGCACGTTTGAGCTTCAGTGAGAACCAATGAGGTTCATTCTTGTGTTACGCAGCACGTTTGAGCTTCAGCAAGAACCAATGAGGTTCATTCTTGTGTTACGCAGCACGTTTGAGCTTCAGTGAGAACCAATGAGGTTCATTCTTGTGTTACTCAGCACGTTTGAGCTTCAGTGAGAACCAATGAGGTTCATTCTTGTGTTACGCAGTACGTTTGAGCTCCAGCAAGAACCAATGAGGTTCATTCTTGTGTTACTCAGCACGTTTGAGCTTCCTCAAGAACCAATGAGGTTCATTCTTGTGTTACGCAGTACGTTTGAGCTCCAGCAAGAACCAATGAGGTTCATTCTCGTGTTACGCAGCACGTTTGAGCTTCCTCAAGAACCAATGAGGTTCATTCTTGTGTTACGCAGCACATTTGAGCTTCCGCAAGAACCAATGAGGTTCATTCTTGTGTTACGCAGCACGTTTGAGCTTCAGTGAGAACCAATGAGGTTCATTCTTGTGTTAAGCAGCACGTTTGAGCTTCAGTGAGAACCAATGAGGTTCATTCTTGTGTTACGCAGCACGTTTGAGCTTCAGCAAGAACCAATAAGGTTCATTCTTGTGTTACGCAGCACATTTGAGCTTCAGCAAGAACCAATAAGGTTCATTCTTGTGTTACGCAGCACATTTGAGCTTAAGCAAGAACCAATGAGGTTCATTCTCGTGTTACGCAGCACGTTTGAGCTTCCGTCAAGCATGTTTTGTTCCCAAATTAAATCTGTTCATTATATAAAGGCATTGTGTCTCTTCAGAAAATTTTGACTAAACTGTTCAATTCGTATGGATTAGTTTTGGATTAAAAAGATCTTTATTTGTGTTCTGAAAATGAGCTAAGGTCTTACAGGTTTGGAACGACATGAGGGTGAGTAATTAATGACAGAATTTTCATTGAACTTTCCCTTTCCTCTCATAATTAGGTTGAACTTAAAATCCCTGCAACAGGCAACACTCATCCTTCTCCTCAACACAAAGTAAACACCTCAGACATTATCGCCCTGAGCGGCACTAAAAATGCACATTAGTAGAAAAACACCTCGGCTCACTTTTCACAGTAAAATGATATTCTTTTACACTCCAGAAGGGCCGTATAGCAGCTGCAAGCTAATCCTACAGTAAAAGGCCCGAGGAGCATTGTGTCTCCAGCCATGTCTAAATCACTGAAGACACTGAGGACAATTGAGCATACAGGGGGCGAGAAATCCTAGACGCGACTGAGGCAGGTGTGAAGTAACCCAAGATTGAGAATAACCTGAAAAGTATACAAAAATAGGGGGCGGTAAAAAGAGAAAGCGGTAAGATATGAGGAAACGACTTCCGTAGCAGGAGGGAAAGTTCAAAGCGCACCTGCCAGCACGTGCGTGACGGAGATGATAAACTATAAGACATCAAAGGCAGTACGGATGCCTGCGAGATATCCTGTCAGACCGCAGAAATGCTTCTGGATTACAGGTTCATTATACTAAGCATCATATTGAGATGAGTATTGTCCCATCAATGGTTCATAATTTATTCTAGAGGTGCTAAAAATGACACTTGATGCATAGATTTGATGTTAAAAATGTTAAAGGTATTGGTGATGCACTTCAAGCTTGAAAGCAAATGTCCAGGGTATCGTAGCAAAGCTACAATAACCACAAGTGCAGACCAACAGAATTCTGGGTAATCCACACTAAGAGGAAACTCTAAAGGAAATGATTTTTTAAAGATTTGATAAACATAAATGGGAAAGCATCTGGGCTAGGCTTACCGCTTGCTCTCGAACGACATCTCAACATCCAAACATTGTACACACACCTTTGAGAGAGAAAGCTGTCATAATGAACAGTTAATGATGTTAGTTTAACTGTGGTGAAAGTTTTTAATGTTGTTTATAAGTGGTGTTTTTAATATGCTTTAAGACAAACCATGAGTTAATTCATAAGTCAACACCATTGCTGAGTATATTCTCTTTAAATCTGCAGTGAACCAAGCCTCAAAAACGCAGTTTGAAATCGCTGGTGTTTCGGACGTCACAAACTACATTGTACCCAATCACATCAGCATGGGGGCGGGGCTTTAGCATATCATTACCTATAACCGCTCTGGATCAGTGGAGTCTCAAGAGAAGCCAGGTTTTTTTTCTGTTGTTGATATGAAAAATTAGGTACATTAGCAATATAGTGGGTGAATTATGTGTATGATGTATATTACGATGTTATGATGAACTATATGCTATTCTCCACTGACGTTCTGAGTTGTTCAAAGTGTCTACGGATGCTGATTAGAAGGCAGCTGACTGACTCTGAGATGGCGAATGGGAATATGGTTTTTGTAACATTAGCAACACATTATTAGCTGTTTGATAATGTAGTCAAGCCAAAGGCTAATCATATAAATTGCTGTTATGTGTCCGACGGTGTAGAGAGCAAAGCATAAAACACATTACCATTCTGATATATTGACTTGTAGACGAGCCTGTGTTTGAGTGGAGGCGGGGCTTATTTTCATATTCATGTCTCCGCGTATATTAAATGAAGGGTGTAAAGTTACAAGCTATTTTAAGGGCATGAAGACATTTTTTTTCACAGGAAATGAGTTTAAATATGCCATTTTGGTGACCAAAGATGAGTTTGCACAATTTGGTGAAATATCCAATTGCAAATTCAGACAAATATTGTATTACGATTTTAAAATTAAAGATTATAACTAATAATTATTATTTAATATCACTAAATTAAAATAAGAAATATTACTACTGTAATATTTCCCTGTAAAATAAAATGTATATAATATTAATTATATTATTATATTATATTATGGCCTGAAATAATACATGATTGATTAACTTATTCTAACATTTTTCTTTAACATTCTCTTTCTAACATTTTTCAATGTACATTTATGAAATGCACTTTCTGTAAAGCTGCTTTGAAACAATGTGTATTGTGAAAAGCGCTATACAAATAAATTTGAATTGAATTAATAATAAACAATATAATAATTTATTCTACAGTACAAATGTAAAATTACAATACTAATATTTATGACTAAATTCCTTTTCAAACATTAAACCATTGTGCTTTTATTTTGGTCTAAAACTGCAGGTCTCTTGTTTTCTCTTTTGTTGACAAGTCAGTTTATAAGCGCTACTTGTTAAAAGTTTGTGAAGATGGTTGACGCAATTTGTGTCATTGATATATACTGTATATATATACACGTAGATGCCACATACGATCACTCCAGACACGCCGACGCCCGCCATCTTGGAACCGTCAGCATGTCGTCACTCACAGTAAGAATCAATGATGCCACAACATTTACCAGCTTCTGGTTATGAAACCACTGAGATAGAAATTACCAAATAAATGAGATAACTTTTCACAGGCCAGAATGTGTTGGTTTGTAGTAACTCAATATTGAATGCTTTTACTAAGGTACTAATGTTTTTACTTTTACTGTGGTAAGTTTTTAATGTGTTAGCTGACGTCTCGTCTCATGTTAGTTTAGCACAATCACCTGCTGAAGTATATTTCATATATAGATATTCATACATGCATCTTACTATGGTAGACACCAAAGACGTTATATATTGGAAGACGGTGCACTCTGATTGCTTATGAATGGGAGAAAGTGCAACGCCCAATATGGTGAATAAGCCCCGCCTTCTAAATGAACAAGCCAATCGTAGATTAGTAAAGTCATCGCGCCACTGCAGCTGCTGTAAGAAAAATTAAGACGTTTTTTGTCAATTTGAGCATTTAGAAACTAAATTTACGAGACAGTTGTTGTCAGATTTCATTGGTGATTTCAAATATGAAATTTAATTGTGAGCTTGGTGAACAGTTTTGGAGAATTTCATGTTTCCCCATTCAAAGAGACAGGAGCTGCACTTGCATGCCAGAGAGGCGTATCGAAGATGGCCGCCGAGTGAAAGGACTTGTCTTAAAGGGTTAGTTCACCCAAAAATGAAAATTCTGTCATTAATTACTTCCCCTCATGTCGTTCGACACTCGTAAGTCATCTTCAGAACACAAATGAAGATATTTTAGTTGAAATCTGATGGCTCTGAAAGGCCTCCATTGGCTCAATGGCACTTTACACTCTCAAGACCCTTAAAAGGTCCTAAAGACGTCGTTACAAAGTCTGTCTCACTACAGTGGTTCTACAATAACTTTATGAATCGGCGATAATAGTTTTTGTGCGCAAAAAAACCCTAAATAACGACTTATATAGTGATGACGATTTCAAAACAAGGCATCATGAAGCTTGAAAGCGTTATGAATCAGCGAGCCGATTCATGATTCGGATCGCGTGTCAAACCGTCAAACTGATGAAATTTGGCGATTCAAACTGCAGATTCGACTCACTGATTCATAACGCTTCGAAGCTTCATGAGGCCGTGTTTTGAAATCGTCATCACTATGTAAGTCGTTATTTAGGGTTTTTTTGCGCACAAAAACTATTCTCGCCGATTCATAAAGTTATTGTAGAACCACTGTAGTGAGAACGACGTCTTTAGTACCTTTTAAGGGCCTTGAGAGTGTAAAGTGCCATTGAGCCAATGGAGGCCTTTCAGAGCCATCAGATTTCAACTAAAATATCTTAATTTCTGTTCCGAAGATGAACGGAGGTCTTACGGGTGTCGAACGACATGAGGGTAAGTCATTAATGACAGAATTTTCATTTTTGGGTGAACTAAACCTGAAACCCAGCCAACTTGATTTCGAATGTTCACAGACCGGCTTGACTGTTCCAATATGGCGGACGGCTTTGAAATGGCCGCTAATGAGGAATCTATGTGTATATATCTATGAGTTGCATTCCCAAATACACGTTTTAAGCAACCGAATCATTAGCTGCTTGCGTGTAAAAGAACGCAATGCCGCACTTCACTCTGAAACAAATCGATTTGATAGTCGTTCACTTTATTGTCATGTAACAAAAGTTTTTTGCTTCAAAGACAAAAACGGGCCACAAGTTTGAGGTTTTATGAATAGAGTCTTTATAGCAAATCCTCCAGGAGAGCAGGTTTATACGCATCTACGGGGCTACAGCATTAAAGCTTTGGTAAACAAACGATTAAAAATGATTCAGAATCAAACAAATTGAATAAATAACCACAGTGATGCCTTTGTAAGCTCTCACAGTCATAAGCAACACAAATAAGTTCCACTATTCCAGTCCTTCATTCATCCACCCAATCACATCGCTCCTTCCCTCCCGCCACTCCTCTCATTGGCTGCATTCGCATCCAGTCATTGGGCAGATTAAAGGCAGTGGTGCAGTTTTCTGTTACCCTAAACTGTACAAAAATAGACGCCTAGTGCTGCTTTGTCTAATTTGAAAACAAACAAGAAATCGAAATTATTAATAATACAACAGTCTTTCAATTGTTTCACTAATATATACAGAAGTTTTTGATCTCTAACCAGGAGGTCGAGTGCTTTATCTTTGCGAATACGACAAACAAATATCTTTAATATATATCTTAAGCTCCGATGTTCGATCTAGATCTCTAAATACATATATATATATATCTGTATATATATAAGTACACATATATATGTAAGCAAACAGCCTGCAGAATTAACTTTAATTTGAGAGGCAACATTCGCAAGGACACGGCAAAACGTTTGTTCTTCGAGCACACAGTGTAGTTAAATCAAACGCCTTCTCATGTGGCAAGAGTCAACAGTTTTGCCTCCACTTACAAAAAAACCAACGCAAACGGCAACAATAAAAGGCACGAAAAAAGTCGCAAAGCGAAAAAGACGGAAAAAGCAACCATAAAAAGCCACAGACAAATTCCAAAAAATAAAATCAGTTGAGATGGTTGGGGGTGATTAAAGGTGCCGAACGATCGTTGGTGAGTGTCCGGCGTAATTTGACTCCTCTGCGGATCAAGCTCAACATGTCGCCTCCGCTGCCCGGGTCAGGAGCGCTGTCGGTATGGTCCACCGCGGGCGGCTGGGCGGAATTGAGCCGCCCACTTTCAATTGGCACGCTGGAATTGTGAGCGGCCGTGTTTTGAATCTGCTGCTGGATTTGATGTTGCTGCAGCAGACACTGGCGTTTGAGTTTCTGCTGGAGCTCTTTTTGTTGTATCTCTTGATATTGCGGCTCCTGCGGTTGGTTATATTGCTGTTGGTGATTGTACTGTTGTTGGTTGTATTGCTGTTGATTGTGTTGTTGCTGATATTGGTGTTGCAGCTGTTGCTGTTGATACTGCCTTTGTTGCTGTTGGTGCAGCGCGTACTGCTGTTGCTTGCTCATTTGATACATCGGCTCAGCACTGCCCGCTGGTGGCTGGCCAGGGAACATGGAATAGTATGGAGGCGGCATTGCACTCAGACTCTGAGTAGACGTGCAGAGATTGTGTCTGGCGTGAGCCAGGTCAGAGCCGGGTAAGCGGTTGCTCTGAATCCCCCCAGGAGGGCCCATGGTCTCCTCACTGCCGCTCAGGCCAGCGGTGGAAACGGAGGCCTTCAGCGGCACCTACAATAAGAATGAAAAGGTTCTCTTTAAAACACTCAATAGAACTGTAAAAAACACATATGCAAAAATTTGACAGGATTCCAACTTTCGATCATAACTTCAGAAGAACTGTCCTAAGGCAGCGTGTCCACCAAAGCGTTTTTAGCTGGCTGAAAACACTAGGCGCTCTGCTGAAAACATCTCGCTGTGGGCGCTTGAGAGCATTTTGGCAGAGCAGCGTTTTTTTTCAGTTGAGACTCTATGCCCTGTTATGATGTGGAATATCTGCGGAAGTGTTACTAGTATCTCATTTCACATAGTGTGTTTCTGTATTGATTCTATATAAAAATGCTGATACAATGTAAAGTATTTGCTCTGGCTCTTGTTTTTAATTATTTTGTTCCATTATTATACTGCTTGTTGTCATCTGTTGACATTGTATAGTAAAAGCAGAATGTTGCGGTTGGTCTGTGTTCTATTTGTCCCGCCCCTCCTCCACTCTGATTGGACGGCTGGGTGAAAAGTGACAGTGATGAGCGCTGTGTTTACTCAAAGTTGAGCATTCTTCAACTCTCGCCGACCAGTAAAAAAAGCATCGTCACGCTCATGGCATTCTAAAAACGCGGCGCTCCCATTGAAAACAATTGAATACGCCAGCCATCCGTGTGAAAAAACACTTTGGTGGACACGCGGCCTTAGAATAAAAAAAGATCCCAATTAAAACTCACACAGGATTTGGTTCTTGTTTAATTTTTCCAGTACTAGAACCATAATTGTTTAGCATTAGAACAATAAAATATTGGATACATACTACTCGCCAAGGCTGCATTTATTTGATCAAAAATACTGTAATACTGTGAAATATTAATACAATTTAAAATAACTTTTCTATTTTTAAATATATTTTAAAGCAATTTATTGCAAATCTAAATTTATCACTTCAGTCTTCAGTCACATGATTCTTTAGAAATCATCCAAATATGATGATTTGCAGTTTAAGAAACATTTATCATCATCACAGTTGAAAACAGTTGTGCTGCTTAATATTTTTTGTAAAAACTGGGATTTTCACTGGATTATTTTATGAATAAACTTCAAAATAACAATATTTTGATACTGTATTCTGACCAATTTAACCCATCCTTGCTGAATAACTATTAATTTATAAAAGAAAAAAAAAGTAACTAATTAATCACACATTTTTTCAGTAATTAATCGCGATTAAAAACATCTGAGTTATTAATATTTTTGTGTTGTAATAATTTCACAGTTACTCTCCAAATTAATGTAGAAACAACTTAAAGACAGTATTAAAAATGTTTGTTGTAATGGCATCTTTTTATGAATGAAGGCCAGTGTCACTGATACTACTGATGTCTCTGAAATAGATTTTTAAAAAACATTAATGATGGGCATTTTTTTAACATAGCACCGTGTCCTAACTACACGCGACGCGCTGCTGTCCACACCAGACGTGATGTGAGATGCAACAAATCAATCAAAAACCACAGCCAATCAGAACAACGTGTGGGCGGGGCTCTCGCGGCAAGTGTACGGCACCAGAGATTAATCTCATCGGCACTCGCAAGGAAATGGATAAGTACATAATCAAATTCACAAATATTACACCATTTAAACATTACTAAAAGTACATACTCTGAGTTACTAAAACAATCTTTGTCATAGAATATACTTGTTTGTTCACAGTTTGAACATTCTTGTTTCAATTTGTTTAATTTCAAGATCTGAGGTGAATTATCCATTGTTGCTTTTAGTACAGCTAACAAAGCTGGGAGTACTAAATGATAAATTCAAAGTCACATTTTGTCACGCTTTTAACATTAAATAAAGCACATAAACACTACCTGAGATTATCATTGCCATGTTTTGTGTTGTTGTTCCAGCCGCGACGTTGCAGAAATAGAAACCGTTTTTAAAAAATGGATTCATCGCGTGTCGCCATCGCGGCTGGTTAGGACAAAAACTAGAATTAACATGGAAAATATTCCTTTTATCACGTGACGCGGCATCACATGTAGTTAGGACACGGTGTAATTGTGTGTGTTATTGTTCGTTCAAGCGTGACAAGACAAAAGAGAACGAGATGTCTGTCTATGTGACACACAACGCACAGAAAGACTCATGCCAGTATCGTGCGCAGACAGCGCGCCAGAATCAAAATCTTTCACGCTTGAATGAACAATAACATTAATTGAATGTTTTAACAGCACTTGCTGGAATAAGAGCACAATCATGTAATGTAACGCTAGCCAAAAAATAATAATAATTGCACGCATTAAAGCGCAAATTTTGACAGCACTAAAAATAACATAACAAATCTTACTGACCAAACTTTTGAACGGTAGTATAGTTTAATCTAATCAGAGAGATTATAATGTATTAATGTTATAATGTAATCGTAAAAATCCTCGAAGTCCGACTCTCTAACCATTAGGCCACAACTGCCCCTAAAGATATTCCAGTAGGTGTCCTGTGCAGTCTTTAAGTTTCAGTAGATGAATAACCTGTGGTGTGGAGATGGGTATAGGCACTCCTCCACTGATGGTCCCGCGGCGGATATTGGGTTTGCTGGAGGGTTTACGGCGGATGGTGGCCGTGTGGGGTCCTATAGGCTCCGGATCCATCAGCAGACTGACAGTAGACGCCGGCCTCTTGCTTATAAACATTTTACGGTAATTAAGACTTAAGTCGCTGTTGCGAGGAATTGTGGAAGATTTATCAAATTCAGACTGGCTGTGGGCGTCCTCTCCTCCGTGCAGAGAGATGTAGTCATAGTCTGAAAGAGAGAAGAGTCGCACGATCATTAATGTTGAATGATAGCACTTCTGCGTTGTTTAGAAGAAGAAAAAAACAATGAGATTAAAAAAGTAATTGAAGCTGAAAATACATATGCGGGGAATGACAGTGGAAGAAGTCAGGGCTTGACAATAAAGATGACCCAATGGCGTGAGAGAGTGTTTGCGGCCTATCACAAGTTCTATGAGGACAGGGCTGTGCTGTCACTACATCTTACCTTTGCTGATCAGTACATGTGTTTTGACTTGCCTGACCTTGTGTGATGTTTTTAATACACATTTAATTTTGTATACATTTTGTATACAAATTGTATACATTTTATACTATATTTTATAGAGTGGGCGTATATACACTCACCTAAAGGATTATTAGGAACACCTGTTCAATTTCTCATTAATGCAATTATCTAATCAACCAATCACATGGCAGTTGCTTCAATGCATTTAGGGGTGTGGTCCTGGTCAAGACAATCTCCTGAACTCCAAACTGAATGTCAGTATGGGAAAGAAAGGTGATTTAAGCAATTTTGAGCGTGGCATGGTTGTTGGTGCCAGACGGGCCGGTCTGAGTATTTCACAATCTGCTCAGTTACTGGGATTTTCACGCACAACCATTTCTAGGGTTTACAAAGAATGGTGTGAAAAGGGAAAAACATCCAGTATGCGGCAGTCCTGTGGGCGAAAATGCCTTGTTGATGCTAGAGGTCAGAGGAGAATGGGCCGACTGATTCAAGCTGATAGAAGAGCAACTTTGACTAAAATAACCACTCATTACAACCGAGGTATGCAGCAAAGCATTTGTGAAGCCACAACACGCACAACCTTGAGGCGGATGGGCTACAACAGCAGAAGACCCCACCGGGTACCACTCATCTCCACTACAAATAGGAAAAAGAGGCTACAATTTGCACAAGCTCACCAAAATTGGACAGTTGAAGACTGGAAAAATGTTGCCTGGTCTGATGAGTCTCGATTTCTGTTGAGACATTCAGATGGTAGAGTCAGAATTTGGCGTAAACAGAACGAGAACATGGATCCATCATGCCTTGTTACCACTGTGCAGGCTGGTGGTGGTGGTGTAATGGTGTGGGGGATGTTTTCTTGGCACACTTTAGGCCCATTAGTGCCAATTGGGCATCGTTTAAATGCCACGGCCTACCTGAGCATTGTTTCTGACCATGTCCATCCCTTTGTGACCACCATGTCCCCATCCTCTGATGGCTACTTCCAGCTGGATAATGCACCATGTCACAAATCTCGAATCAATTCAAATTGGTTTCTTGAACATGACAATGAGTTCACTGTACTAAAATGGCCCCCACAGTCACCAGATCTCAACCCAATAGAGCATCTTTGGGATGTGGTGGAACGGGAGCTTCGTGCCCTGGATGTGCATCCCACAAATCTCCATCAACTGCAAGATGCTATCCTATCAATATGGGCCAACATTTCTAAAGAATGCTTTCAGCACCTTGTTGAATCAATGCCACGTAGAATTAAGGCAGTTCTGAAGGCGAAAGGGGGTCAAACACAGTATTAGTATGGTGTTCCTAATAATCCTTTAGGTGAGTGTATATATATTATAAAATGCCTATAAAAATAAAATGCATTAGGGCTGGGTAAAAAAAAAAAAATTCTTGATATGAATCGATTCTCATTTTTTACAAATTATATTAATTCTTAAATCCCAAGAATCAATTAGTCTATCCTGCTTTCAGTTGATGAATGAACGGGACATTGTAGCGAGCCTCCCATCCAATAAATCTCAATAATCTTTGTGCTTTGTTACTATCCATATGAAACAAAGTCTCAGATTTCAAATTGCGTACATTTTATTATGAAATTCGAAAACATAAATACCGTTTTGGTCGCTGTGGCAGCTCAGCTCAAGAGAAGCGGATGAACGGATCTTCTCTTCCGCCTTAATACCAGTTACAGCGCGAAATAAACATGAATGAGTATCTGAAAGTTTGTTTAAAGATACAGTACAACTTAGTGAAATCTGTATCACGTCGCACGGAATCGCTCAATCAGTGTTTCAACCACGGAAAGACGTCAGTAAAACAGCTTGTAATGTCTCATTTACCTCAGCATTCTGGATTTATTTTAAAAACCATATCCAGTGTCCATAAACTCGTTAGACAGCTAGAAAAAATAACTCTAGAGAGGAGCATTTTGCTAAATATATGCACCATATTACATATTCCTTATAATTTTAAATGTTCTTCCATAATTAATGCAAGTATGAATAAATCTGGCAAGTTTTTATGACCGCCACCATTTAAATATAATTTTAAAAAATTATATTATTTCAAAAAAACTAATTGGAGTAGAAATATGATTATGTAATTGAAAAGTTAATATAATAACTTTATTATTATAAAAAACAAAACATAATTGAGTGTAATTTAAGTGTTTGTATACAAATCAGTTAATTTTGACCTTCAATATTATAGTAGGCTAACAACTGACTCCCATAGTTTACAGCATTAGTTCAGAGATTTGTTTTCCTTGAGAAAATTTGCCATGTACTGTATCTGATATATATCTAAAATAAACGATATACCCAGCCCTAAAATGCATATAAAAATTTTATACTTTTCCAGTGGACCAACATCCAAAATGCAAACTTATGATGCATATAAAAATGTTTTTAAAAAGTATCCTTTTGACAAAAAAAGCTAATTTATGAATGCCTGCATTAAATTAAATAAAAAGAAGAAAAAAACGCAAATATACATTTTAAAATAACATCTTAAAACACATTAAGTGCACTAAATTGACAGCCCTAAAAAATGTTGCATGAAGACTACAATAATGGATTACCTCCCAAAAATGAACACAACAGACACACAAAAGCTCTGTTAGAAGGTGCGTCTTTCAGTTACACTCGAACATGACAAGGTGGATAATAGACTTGACAACTGACGAGATGTTGTATCTCATGGTCGCTCGCACACACTCAAAGCTTACGCATACAGATAACACTCGTTCAACAAAGGCACGCCTGCAATATGACATGGATTTCCTAAAATAAAGACATTTAATGTTTATTATTGGTATATGATCACAATGAGAATAATCAAATCTATGCAATGACATTCAGAAACCTACCATATAGAGGAGGTTCTTTCTTTACCGCTGTAAAAGAACAATAAAGTACATTTAACATATATACAAAGGGCCAAAAACACGCACTTTGGACAGCAATCTAAGCCTGTGATTTGTGCAAGCGCATCAGATTTGGTCTAATATTGGCCTATAATGCCATAAAGGGACATTTAATGCCTACACAAACCACAAATCAGATTACTGTGCTGAAAAAACGACGTAAAGGTGTCAAGACATAAAGCGGGAAAATGACATTCAAAAACACAAAAGGAGAAAAAGAAATCAAGATTTTGATAAACTCTCCAAGTGAGTGCATTGAAGACTTGAAAGGGAAATTACAGAATAAATGTGAAAAAGCTCATGCATGTGTGTGTACGTGCACGCGCACTGACCATGCTGCGAGGGAATGGTGTCCTCCGAGCAGGATGGCGTAGTCGTCTGGGTGCTGTATCCGCTAGAGCAGTGGAGGGAATCTCGGCTGGTCCGAGGAGCTTCTGAATTAAGCCCGCCTCCCAGAGTAAGAGCCAGCTGCTCCCTGGCCGACTGCGGCTGCGGACAGGAGCGCGAGCCAATGAGAGTTGGGAAGGGCGAAGTCAGCCACCATAACTCCAGTACAATCAAAAGGTACTTTTAGTTCATTAAAAGAGAAACCTGCATTAAAATGAGCATGTACCTTGCCAGACATGGACAGTGTCCTGGCCTTCTCCTCATACCCGCTGTAAGCTTTGTGTAGTGGGGGCATGGAGGTCCCGTTCTCCGTGCCAGGAGAGTTCTGGCCTTGATCCTAAACACAGATATACTCCGTTAGTCCATGTCAACTTGGTACAGGTAAGAACCAAATCACTATGACACTGTAGTCACAAGATAATACAGATTTAGGGTGTTTTCACATCTGGCTCGTTTGGAACCTGGTGCGTTTTCTCCCTTAGTTGGGTTCGTTTAGGCATATATGAACATGGCAATCACACTCGGATCCACACTAAAACAAAACAATCGCTCTGAGATCGCCTAAACCAGGTGGTCTCGGTTTGATGGAGGTGAGAAAGCAATCCCGCCCAACAGACCAAAAATTGGGAAGTGTGTTATATAAAAAGCAGCAGTGTCTGATTCTGTGAGTGAGCACATTAGTTATGAAAACCATTAGTTATGCCTCTTCATCTTAAAATGTTGAAGTGTTATTGCTAGGCCTGTCGTGATTGGTCGATACAATCGACTGCGTCGACGCTGTTAATTAGTCGACGTCAATATTTTTAGTCGACTGGGTAAGTTTGGTACGATATGAAATTGTATTAGTACCGGTACTTTACTCCACCATCACTTCCGGGGTGTGAGGTCAAATTCGATCGTGGTTATAGATATATCGATAGTAGATGCCTCATTCTACTGATCCGTGCAGTCGCTAATGAGGCATCTACATATACATCTATGACCCCAATCTAATTTGACCTCACTCTCCGGAAGTTTTGGCGGAGCTCAGAGACGATCGCGTTCCTCTGTTAAGAGGTAAAATAATAGCATAAATACTGCTCGGTTTCTCGCAGAAACTGATCGTTTCGCTAGACAAGAGCCTTATTCATCGTCTGGTGTTGTTTGGTATCGTTTAAAGTCCTTTGAAGCTGCACTGAAACTGTCATTTGACCTTGAACTGTTTGCAGCCCACTGAAGTCCATTATATGGAGGAAACCCCTGGAATGTTTTCATCCAAAACCTTAATTTCTTTTCGACTGCAGAAAGAAAGACATGGACATCTTGGATGACATGGGGGTGAGTAAATTATCGGCAAAAGTTTATTTAAAAGCGAACTAATCCTTTAAAGGGCCGGACCTAATATTCTGTGTAAAGCAGGGCAGGGCAGGAACATGCCAGCCAAATCAGTTTTTAGGGGTTTTTTTTCCCCCTAAAATAATGATAAAACAATGAATAGTAAGTTCTGTCATATTATTCAATTACTTTTACAGTTTTTTGCCATGGTATTGATTCAGTATCGGTATTGAGGTATTTTAGTCTGGTATCGTATCGAAGTGATAATTTTGATATCGTGACAACACTATTCTATATAAAAAGTATTTGCTGATATTCTCTTTTTTTTTTGTTATGTTGGTTTACAAATTTGTACCCTTTTACATTTTTACTCTTTTAATTTTACATTTTGTCAAGGGCTTGTTTACATTTATGCTTTTTTTTATAGTACACTACTGAATGCCAACGTTGCAAGTTAAATGTTTTTAAGTAAAATTGTTGAAAATTATTGTGATAAATTAGTCGATAGATTAATCGATAAATTAGTCGATAGATTTATCGATATAAAAATAGTCGTTAGTGGCAGCCCTTGTTATTGCTCTTCTTCATGCATTGCAAGAATGCTGTCCCGACAGAGCCTTGATTCCCAATCTAACTTCATTATAAATTACATGCATCTAATTTTATATATAATTAAAGGAACTGTATGTAAGAAATGTATTTCAATGAATCATAAAATGGCCCTGATATGTCAATAGACATTAAGAAATCATGTTAATTTCAAATACTTATATCACTGACAACAGTTGTCCGGCCAGGATATTGTCATTTAAAAGTGAAGTTGCAGCCCTCAACTGATGTTGATGTTGACATGTGTTTTGTCCTGAAGCGCCACCCTCCACCTATCTACCAATCACAAAGTCAGTAGTGTTTCGGCATTCCGGTGCCAGCTCTGCTCTAGTTACCACAACCAAGCTACAAACTTTTAGCAGCCTACGTTCCTGCTGGATCCTGCAGCCTATCTGGCAACCTCGAGTCAGGGGGGAGGGCGAGAGGGGATACACCGCTCTACAGTCATTTGAAAGTGATTGCAGTACCAGTTTTGGCCACAATCCTACATACAGTTCCTTTAAATATATATATAATTTAGAGCGGGAATGATGGCTACAGTCGTATAAGTGTTTGCGTGTGTCTTAACAGCTACAGATAAAGACACAATAAGCCCATGGAGCGAACTTGTCAATCCATCTTGAACTTTGAAATGCCTTTGGTTACTACCAAACCAAGTAGAAAATGCAAGTTCACACTTGTAGTTCGGTTCGTTTGGTTCGTACCAAAAAACAAAAACAAAACATATAGTCCCGGTCCGCTTAGCGTTCACACTGGCATTTTTAACAGCGAACCTAAAGTTACCGAACCAAAGGCATAGGGATACGGTCACAACCTGATTGGTCGGCTTTTATGAGGTATATTTCGCGACAGAGCTTGCTTACCGAACATTCAAGACGCAATCATTTTAGGCGTGTATATGGTTTTATTTTTACCCACAGAGAACTACCGAAGAGCTCATGAAATGTTCAAAACATTCAAAACAGCAGCAGGATTTCCTCCCTTGTATGCAGAAATGCAGATCTGCATATATTGATGAGGCACTTTACCTCCTCGTTGCTCCACGTTTGCCCTCTACTCATTTTGGATACACTGATCTTTCAGTGTCATCAAATCAGCTGACTTGTAGCGTCGCATGTTGTGACATCACGTCCTGTTTTTGGTTGGTTTACATGTCTTTGGTCAGTGTTGCGTTCATATATCAGTCGAACCGCACCAGAGTTGTTTGGGAAGCGGATCGAGACCCATCTTTTTAGCGTCTCGTCCGCTTGTTTGGTGCGCACCAGGGTTCAGATGGCAGCGTTCACATATGTTCAAATGAACCGCACTAACCGAGCAATCGCACCAGGGTTCATTTTAATCCAACCAAACATGACAAGTGTGAACGCACCCAAAGTAACAAATTAAGTCCCTGTTTGGGAACAAAGCAAACGATCTACAGGCATGAAAACACCCTTAAAGTCAACATAAAATGGTGTTCAAACCGATTTCGATAAAATAACATGTAGGGTGGGACTTAATTTTATCCATTAGGAATTGATTGGATTGTGAAAAGTGGGCGTTTCAGACCCGAATGTGAGTTTGCAGTGGACTGTGGAGGTTTTTTAACCATTGCAACCCAATGCTAATGCTTCTTTTCAAATGGCCATTATTTGCTATTATTGCAGAACCCTTTATTCTAATAACGCTAATCAGCATTAAATCACTTATTTCACATTTTATAAAGTCTGCATTACCTACGACAGTCGCATAAAACAACTCCTAATTAGAAGTGTAACAATTCACTCGATTTGATACTCAGTACTGAAAATGTTTTTATTAAATGATTACTTCTAAGACATGATAAGCTGTTGTTATAATATCATATTGAATTAAATTAAGGTTATAATAAAAAGTAAATGCTAAATTTGGTATTAAATCAGAAACGGACTTCTTCCTCATGACAGGTAAACGGTGTCGGCAATAGAAATATTCATGATTTTTAATAATATATATTAATAATAGAGTAATAAACACAGAACCTTAAATGTGTGACCTTTTGGGTTTATCATATTTGTCGCGCCATTACCACATTTGATGCTAAATAAAATCGGTCTAAACTTCCATTTTAGGTCAACTGTACACAATACATATTGTTGCTATGATGCATATATTTGTATTGCGATATATTGTGACCCAATACATTGTACACTCCTACTAAAAAGCTATTAGATAACTAGTTAACATTAAACGTATATAAATAGTCATTTATTATTACATGTTGACTTTAATGACAGTTTGGTAAAAGTTCAGATGGGCCTATAAGAGGTTTGAAGCAGCATGCAGGTTAGTGGTTAGTGTTTGATTTAAGAAACGGGGTCTGATAATCAGAAAATCATCTAAAATTGCTTGTTTTCTCAAAGTTATCAGACAGTGTACCTCTAAAATGGCCAGCAGAGGGCGCTCTCTACCTTCACACAGATACCACCTCCACACATGCACAATGACAAACACATAAGAGGCAAGTGTCCAGTAGTACATGCAACAGTAATGAATCCATTCACAGTCACACACACACACACACACACACACACACACACACACACACACACACACACAGCACTACACTACACTGAGTCTATGCTCACAGTGCTCCTGTGCCGGAGGTGTGGGCCACGCTGGCCGGTGCGAGGGATTGTGGGAGAATTCCCCTCGCTGAGAGAGCGAGCGCCTTCCTCCCCTCCGACCAGGAGGAGAGGACTGCGTGAGCGCTGGGAGATGGAGGTGAGGGGCAGAGAGGAGTGGGACAAGAGAAAGATGAGATTAGACGGTGTCCAATCCAAGCCTCCGTCAAAATCTAAACCCTCTTGGACTCTTAAACGAATTTCTTGGCCGAAAGAAATGCTTTTTGGTGTTCTATTCAGTGCCTGATAAGAAATCTATCTTTTAAATTATGATCACAAAAGACAGCTACTAATGGTCAAATCTAAGCAGAGACACTATGGACAAAACCATTGGGTTTTTTTTGTTGTTGTTGAGATTTTAGGCTATTTTACTTCCATAACATATCTTAGAATACACATTGAAGAGTTTATTTTATAACACTTTATATATTTAGTCTGTATATTTCAAATTACAATACATATCTTTAAAGGCTTCTTTCTCAAAGTGAGATTTTCGCCTTCTGGTATTATCCAATGTTCAGATTTTTGTTCTTGAAATATGAAAATAAATGCCTTTTTAATTAGTTATTTGATTTGTTTGCATTTTAAGCATTTTTAACCCTATTCACCTGTGGTGTCTTGCCTTAACATTTCTTTGTGTTTTTATGGTTAACCTAGCCAATAGATCAGTCTGATAAACATAAATATTACACATAATATAGCAAACTTCATTATAGTTTAGCATTCTCAGAGTTAGATACATTATTAACATATGCTACTTTTTTGTAAAACGTTGAATTGGATAATAAATGTTTTATTATGCTTATAATTTATTACTAAGCATTTTATGTGTTAATATTTTCGCCATCATAACAGTGAAATAGTATTCATTATACTGTAAAACCCAGACAAACGACATTAAATCTGCTATATTATCTGCACTGAGGTAGTGTTTAATTATGCGTATGTATCCGTGATCAATTTGGTTTTTGATTTTGAGGGGGGTTTGGATTATGCACTACACCGGACTGGAGGCTGCGATGATGCTTACAGCCGTATTTGCTTCTTTGGGCTGAATGAGGTTGTGTGTGTGATTTGAGTGGCAAATTATTTCAACTATGAGGGGTATCATAGGGTTAGTACATCATAAATAGGCCAGGTAAGTTTTAGACCAATAGTTTTGTGGTGTGGTGATACCCGTGTTGGGTCTGGGGCTCGCAGGTGAAGCCCATCCACTGCGCTGGAGATGGAGTCCAGAGACGGGACATGACGCACAGAGGTGTAGTTACTGTGAGAGACAGAAAGAGATCAGCAATCTATCTGCGCTCATACTTTTCCTATCAATTTTAAAGGGGTCATGTCATGGATTTTATTTTAAATGTTCCTTGGGGTTCATGTGTAATGTTAATGTTATTTTCACTACTGTCTGATCTGTTTTTAAGGGGCGGCTCCTTTAAGGCTTGTCAGTAAACGGTCACTGTTATGATTGGTTAATGTCACTGCATTGGAAACAGTATCAACGCCCACTGCTATTGACCAACAGCGTCAGTGATTATAACAGGTTCAATTTGGCTTTGACGCGACACTCACATCCAGTGTAGGCAAATGTCAGCTGTTAAAGGGTTAGTTCACCCCAAAATGAAAATTATCCCATAATTTACTCACTCTCAAGACATCCTAGATGTATATGAATTTCTTTGTTCAGCCAAACACAATCAGAGTTGTATTAAAAAAGTCCTGGCTCTTACAAGCTTTATAATGGGAGTGAATGGTACCATCGATTTTGAAACCCAAAAAAGCGCATCCATCCATCCATCCATTGCCTTCTGAAGCAAAGTGATGCCGTATGAGAGTCTAGTTCCTCCGGAAGAGTGACCTCTGACCTGACACATGATGTAGTAAAGACCTCTCACAATTCAAACAAATAGGGCTGGACAACAAACTCAAGCTCCTCCCACATTTCTGGACTAATTTGTGCCCAGTGTATTGTTTTGCTCTATCCTCTGTGCTTCCGCGTTCGTCAATACATTGTGCATCGGGTCAGAGGTGACTCTTCCGCCAGAACTTGACCTGTTACCGGAAGCCAGTGATTATAGTTATAAATATGGATATTTTTCTTACAAAAACGCATCGCAAGGCCATTCACTCCCATTATAAAGCTTGAAAGAGCCAGGATATTTTCTTAATACAACTCTGATTGTGTTTGGCTGAAAGAAGAATGTCATATACACCTAGGATGACTTGAGGGTGAGTAAATTATAGGATAATTTTCATTTTTGGGTGAACAAACCCTTTAAGAGGCTGAGCGCCAGTGGGCGGGGCCTATGGTGCAATGATATATAAATATCCATCTTGCTCTGAAGGAAGTCATATGCAAATGTATTTGCCCGTGTGATGTCATAGATCCCTCAATATCAAAACAAGCCATATCTGGAGCTTGACTAAAGAAATGCTTTATTTATAATGAGGAAGTGAAACTTGCAGGATGTTTTAATGGTACAAAGATCTCTCATATGTGAAAGATCAAGTCAAATTTGATTTCGCACGTCATGACCCCTTTAAAGAAAAATAATAATATATGCAAGGCGTAATGTTCGGGTAGCTAGTCACTGTTGCAGGACATGCAACAACAAAACATTCAAAAGAAATGTATCACACAGCTACTTAACAAATCAATAAGTTAAAACACAATTACATTTGTTGTATCTTATTATAGGAAGCTTAAAGGTTACCGCAAAAAAAAAAAACAGTCCATTATAAAATGTAAAAAAAAACTAAAACACTACAGTATTAATTGAATCTGTATTATCATTAATCTGTAATCCAACTAACACTTTTTGCATCATTGAGCATTTCTTCCTGACCCTGAACTCACCTGCTGATGCTGCTCTTGCGTGATAACGTGTTGCTAGGAGACGCGGGTGGAGTCTGATACGAGTAGCTGTAGTCCGAGCCTTTCAGATCGAGAATAACCTGCGTAAACAAAACAAGATGAAGTCAGAGAGAGATATGAAGTGGTAAGATGTTGGCCTATTTAGAAGACATGCAGTACCTGTTCACTAGCAGGGGGCAGTGTGTTGGGATCAGCCGTCAGGTTGCCAAGATCTTCTAGAATTGTCTGTAAGTGGGTGACTTCCCCAAGCATGCTTATCTCTTCATCCTGACATCACCAAGAAAGAAACAAACCCCGTCACACAATATTTATGCAGAATTAAATATGAAACGCACAGTACACCAGTATGAATGTGTCGAGGTTCATCCCAAAATCAAAAGAAATAGAAATACATGAAATTTATAAAGAACATTTTTTTTTATTTAAATTTCCCCCAATTCTCATAACTGTAATGCATTTTGATGTTTTATTGTAATACAGTAAAGAGAATAATCCTGTTTAATTAAAAACAGCATCAAATAAATGTGATAGTATGTGTGTTTTAATGTTTTTTTTTTTTTTTTACTTTATTTTTAAAGGTTTTACATTTTTCTTTTACTTTTAAACCAAAATGAACATAAAATAAACAAACAGACAGATAGACCGACCAATGCAATGAAACACTATAATGTGAAGCCATAATGCAATGAAACATGTTCCCTAGACACATGTTAAATGAGATATTTATATATATTTTATAATATAAATGGCATCTACTTATTGAAGAAAGTTTTCCATTTCTTCCAGTAACCTTCCCCTTTTTCCGAAGCATGTCTTAATGAAAAGGTCAGTTTCTCCATGTTGTATATTTCGTTTGTAATTTCTATCCACTGCGATGAGGTAGGAGGGTCTATGTTCAGCCATTTACATGTAATGGCCTTCTTGCTTGCTGCTTGTAAGATTTGTAGCAGATATCGGTCTTCCTTTCTTGTCCCATTTGGTATATTTCCAAGGTAAAACACAGAAAAGGTCTCTTCTAGTTGTAGTCCCAATATCATTTTTATATATCCAATAATATCTGTCCAGTAAGGGGTGATCTTAGAACATCCCCAAAAGATGTGAAAATGCCCTGCTGATTTCTGTCCACATTTCCTCCAGCAATTGCCATGTTGAGAATTTTTAGTCTGTTGTTCTCTGATCTTTGGAGTAATAAAGTACCTTAATGTATTTTTCCAAGTAAATTCTCTCCATAAGTCAGAGCTGGAAGTAGTAGCAATGGTTTCACATATATTTAACCAATCATCCTCAGTTATGTTCATTCCAATCTCATTTTCCCATCTTTGTTTAATATACATGGTGGAAAACCTTTTCTCAGATTTGTTTTAATGTTAAGTATTTTACAATTCAAGAAAATCTTTCTTTGCATGTTAAAATTCACATAGTATACCAAATATCTTTACAAATTATGAAATATTTTATGTCTGTTCAGGCACTCACCAGGACAGGTTTGAGCATGGTGACAAATGAGCAGAATCGTCCTCTTTCCTCTATAAGAGCTCGACACACCGCTCTCTTCTCCGTGTCCTCTAACACGGCATAGCGTGTGTTGACGTCCTGAAGAGCGCTGTCCAGCTGCATCCGCACCTCGTCTTTACCTACGCAAACACAACCACATTTCATCAACCAATTATAGGATCCCAAAGACTGGCAACAGTACAAACAAGCAGTTTCTTAAAGGGAGGGGGGTATGATGCCATTTCATGCATACTGAGCTTTTTACACTGTTAAAGACTTGGATTCCCATGCTAAACATGAGTTGGACGTTTGATGGAGTTTTATGCTAAAAATACTCCTTCCGGTTTCTCACAAGTTTAGGAAAGTTTTTTTTCCAAGTATGGGTTTGTGTGACGTCAACAAGGGCAGAATTTCCTTGTAGGGGCCGTACGGACGAAATCAACAATGTCACCAAAGAAGTGTGTTTTTGGTTGTCATGGCAAGACAACCCTATTCAGCTTCCCAAAGAACCCAGCGTTAAGGGGAAAGTGGATGGAGTTCGTTTTTCTGGAGCAGCAACGAGATCAAAAATCAGTCAAATTAAAGTCTTGGTTGGAAAGTCTAATGCAACCAGTGTTGTCATTGTTAACTAAATTTAAAACGATTAACATTTCATTCATTGAAATAAAGCTGAAATTAAACAAAACATAAATATTAGAAAAGCCTAAATTAAATGAAAATTTGAAATGTTGCCTTAACTGAAATAAAGTTGAAGTACTAAACTGACTAAAAATCGTTTGTGCTTCGCTGTTAACAAAAACACTTGAATCATTTACAGTTACTGTATGAATAAAAACAATATTATAACACAATTACTTAACCACAGTGAATAACTGTACATGGCGGATTAAGCTGTATGCACATGCCTTACAAAGCATAAATCTGTATTCAGATTTCAGAAGAATCATTTTGACATTTGTAATACATATATTGTCTCTGCGAATATCAGATCATATATACAGCTGATCTGATATTCGCTACTGCAATGAAGATGAACGAAACTTTAAATCAGCAGAGTATCCCACAAATAACCATTCAAAGTTTTAGGGTGGTTGGGTTGTAAGACTACAGATATAAAAAAATGACTCGTTAGGTGATGTTTTCTCATTCATTCGATAAAACGTGAGGGAATACCAACATGGCGGCGAGGTGGCTTCACTTTTTATGACGTCATTAGCAATCCAGTCATACATATATATATATATATATATATATATATATATATATATATATATATATATATATATATATATATATATATATATATATATATATATAGATCAGTGGTTAAAACTCATCATGGTCAACCACTAGGAGGCAGTGCAGTTTCTATAGACTCTTTACACCATGCAAATATTTGCTGCAATGCTGTGCCGATTTCATTGGCCGTTCGCGTCCAGGCGTGACAACAGATCTGGGGACAGTGGTAATGGTACACAGGTGGACTGTATGCTGTTTCAGTTAAAGTCCAACTGCTACTTGATAGTTTTACTACACAGCAGTGGTCAACCAATACGGCTTTTTCAATGACTAATATCGAATGATTTCTTTAAAGCAGGATAGGCTAAATAATTCAGTATGTATATGATATAACAGATCGAAATATGAGACTGGATTCACTCAAACGTACCCTAAAATGACTGCTGCTGTCTCCTGGTGCTTGAACTGCACTGAAGAAGTGCAAAGGGAGAAATGTGAGGTTAATCACATTTAGAGGTTTGTTTACAGCGTCAGAGCGACCTCATGCCAGCACACACCACGTGAGGAGCTTTAAACACATGACCCAAGCTTTTCCTCTCTTTTTCATCTCTCAGCAGACTCCATGTGTGAGTGTGCGTGACAGGGATGTGATATTCAATCCTTATTTTATATTGTTAGCAAGCTCTTTTTGTTCTTTATTGGAATCTGTGGCTCCAAGAAAAGCCTTTAACATGAAATTGAACCTTTTTCTTTTGCAGGTGTTTAGTGAAAAAGGGTTCACTAAACATTTTTTAAATGTTCTTTACATTAAGAAAAACATGGTTATTTTAAGGACTGTTCACTGAAAGGTTCCCCGGGGAACCCAAAATTGTTCTCCTATGGCAAAACCTCATGTTTATGGACAGTTTTCAGCTCTTCTCAGTCTCAAAAATACATTTGGCTACATTTTTAGCATTCCACTGACAGGAGAGCATTCTGACAGCTGTGTGCAGGACGCAACAGCAAGGCGTGTACAAGCACACATCTCTGACCTCACCGCGCCCCATTGCTAACAATAACCTCAGGTGTCCTTTGTGACACCTGATCTGGTTGGCATGCAAGACAGATGTAAGGTTATCATCACAGGTTTCACATTAGATGAAGACGACAGTGATATGCTGCCATGTTGAGATCACATGACCTGGTGAATACTACTAGCTTTATCTCAGTGACCCCCTATTTAGACACTATTGGTTGAAGAAAAACTAATATTAATCATTGGTGACAAATGCACCTGACAACTGAGGATGCCTCTTAAAGTCCAAGTTGCATTTTTAATTAGAATAACAGAATCAGATCCATTAAATAACAGATAAATGAATATTGCACAAGCAACACAGTAATTCTAAACAACCTCTGGCAAGTCAGTTTATGTGCTGCGTATGCATTTTTGGGATTTAAGCAATTCTTGTCAGGGTTGTGAAACTCAATAAAAGTCCTTTGACCTTCCGAGAAAAGAGATGATCCCTGGTCATTGAGTGCATTGACCGTGTGCTGGACTGTTCCTGCATGTGTGTTTAGATGCTGTAAAGCCATTACACCTTCAAACATAGCCTAAAGTAAAGGATAAAATGAACCTGGGTTGGGTTGGAGAGCTTAAGGCTGGGGTCATCTGAAGTTTAAAGGGCAAAGGTCAGTAGGTCTGTTGATAAATCCCACGGCCTGTCTGCATGACAAATGGCTTAGGAAACATACAGCTCTATCTGAAGTATGTTACAGGAGCATGTTTCCTCTTACAGAACTTAAATGGATTACAAGCCAATGGAGAAAAATGCGAAAAAGTGATAAACTAAACATTGAGGGGTTGCTTACTGGTTAGTTTTTTTCACAAAGATATAACGTTAAGAAAAAGTAGAACTAAGCGGAATGACCCATGCACATTTTTAGAAAAGTTGCACAGCTCTGGTGTTTGGTTGGAGCTTGTTAAACACATAAAACAAACCTCATTTTGAAAGGAGGTGTGGGTAAAATAATCCAGAGCCATTCACACAAAGGTGTGTGTGCCAGAGAGACATTCCCTCAGGTCTAGAAACCCCGAACGGCTGGAAGCTATGATGTCATGAGCAGACACCTTCTCTCCATAAACACATGCAGGAGGCAGGTGTGCAGGTTTTCTAGGAGAAGTAGGGCAAAGGAGCCTTGATAATAATGAGGATGATGATGGTTAGTCACGGATCCAACTACAGTAGTTCAAACTTAATGTTATGAAGCAGGAATACTTTATACTTTTTGTGCAAAGAAAAACTTTATTCAGCAATTTCTGTTGCGTGTGATGCTGACACAGGAGCTGGCCAATAATGGTTAAGGTCAGTGTCAATTTCGTTGACGAATAATTTGTAATAATTTTCGTCAACAACTGTTTTTCACTGACGAAAACGAGACGATAACTAAATAAAAACTAGTGTTGGATGACAAAAACTATGACGAAAATCAACTGTCATTTTAGTTTAGTTTAGTTTACTTTACTATTTTGTTTATATAGTAATATGTTTTAGACGGTTGTAACAATGCATATTTTATCTCATCTGAACTTGAATGAGCAGCTGCAACTGGCAACTGCAACAGAGGCGCAAGCATTTCAAAATAAGAGTCCCGGTGTATTTTGAGCTTGTTTATTATTAAAAGTCACGCATTATATATTTGTTTTTGGTTACACAATAAACTGTATTTCATTTAATTCCCATTTAATTCTTAGTCAGGAGGAAAGACCAGTATTTGACACATATTCAATAAAGTATCAGGGTTATAATTAATAGTTAGTTAACTAAAACCATTTAACAAAACTTCATTACTTGAAATTAAATAAATGTTAACTAAAATTAAAATAAATAAATAAACAAACTTATTTGAAGCTTTAGCTTAACCTGATATGGCCTACTGACTAAAACAGAAATACAAAGTTATAAAAACTATATAGCTGTTTTTAAAAAACAGACAAAACAGTGAGTTGAGACCTCTTTCGTGTATTTTTTATGTCAAAAACAAAATGATGTCAAAATGTCAGTTCAAGTGACAGTCGGTTAAATGCTTAAATGCTTAATGTATTACAATTTAACTAAACTCAGATTTTAGGAGACTTAATATACTGTACATTTAGTGTACTAAAATCTTATGATATTTAGTCGACTAAAACTAGACTAAAACTAAAAACAATTCAGGTGACTAAAATATGACTAAAACTAAAATGGCATTTTAGTCAAAAGACTAGGACTAAAACTAAATCAAAATTTGCTGTCAAAATTAACACTGGTTAAGGTTGAACTAGTCACATGGACTATTTTAACGATGTCTTTACAACCTTTCTTGGCCTTGAAAGTAGCAATGACGCGAGTCAATGTATTAACTAAAACAAATACAATTTAATTATAATTTTTTAAATGTAGTTAATTCAAACACTAGAGAGAGAGCAGAAAATCCAGAGCCCTGGTTCTCTCAAAAACAAAGACATTGGAATACTAATGTGCATGAGTTTTAATCGTTCAGATCCAATGCTCTTTTTCTTCACGATCTCCACACAGCGTCCAAGTCTTCCGAGCGGTCTGCCCCCATAGACCTCTGAGTAACACAAATGTAAGTTATAAAGATGAATGTGCACTCCGAGACGCATCACAGGTCTAGACGCCATACTTATTCTCATTTTCTCACCGTCTGTGTGAGCTACAGCAATGAATCAAATAGCACCGCGATGGGTTTATGGGTGTGCTGTGGTGATATAAAAGCGCTAGCCTCTGAATCGCTTATGCTAACACTTCATTCAGCCCCGATCTTATGATTCAGACTGTGTCAAGCGAAGGCCATGTTTTCCTCATGCTGCTGCAGATGACTAACATCATAGTGAAGGATTCTCTTAGAGCGAGCAGGCATGTGATCAGCTAAAGACAAAAAAAAAGAAAACCTGACCACGCCCCGCAGGGAGACCTTATCGCTTCTCTTTGTTGACAACAATAGATTTATAAAAGATTCTCATGACGAATTTTGCATTCCCAAATGCAAATGATCCACGACTCTAACACAGCACTCGCAGAGAAGCATTTACTAACATCTCAGCACAAACCCTCTTTTGGCATTAAAAAAACTACTGTCAGGATTTACTAAAGACACGCAGTGAGAAATTAGAGCTGAAAAGGAGTGGACAGAGTTATTATTAACATTTATGGGAGGAGAGTATTTAAATAATTGTGCAAGGTGAGGTTTGTGCTCGTCAATTTACTAATATTTGTGCCATTAGTTACTGCCCAAAAAAGCATGTCTTAAATCAGACACTAACTGGTAGATTGTGCGCTTTAATTTGCGCGTCGTTTATAGATCACGTGCAGAACTTTCCACTCCCATCTGCGCTTTTTGGGAATTGCGCGCTCACGCTAATTTGCCCTGTTTATCTGGCCCTTTATAGATTTGATGATTACACCAAGCCATATCACATTCTCACCACTATGTATTGTCAAAGTTCATATCAAAATAAAGGACCGGACAACGGGCGAGTAACACCACCGGCGGGCGGTTTAACGATTAATCGCGACTAATCGCATCCAAAATAAAAGTTTATATTTACATAATATATCTGTGTGTGCTGTGTATAATTATTATGTATATATATATAAATACACACACATGCATGTGTATATTTAAGGAACCAAAATTATATATAAAATAATATTATATTTATATATAATATAAATGATTTAAATATATATACAGTATATACACGCAACTATTTCTTAAATATATACATGTATGCGTGTGTATTCAAATATACATAATTATACACAGCACACACAGATATATTATGAAAATACAAACTTTTATTTTTGATGCGATTAGTCGCGACTCACAATTAATCGTTAAACAGCCCTACACCGTCGCCGATTTTTACTCGCATTTGACACTTTGAACCCTGGATAACATGCTAATACTGTCCTGCAGATGGCACCGCGAGTACTGTTAAAAGCTATCCGTGCATAAAATAAATGTATTAGAAAATGTAACATTCTGCAGTTTATTATATAACCAGCATCCCACCAAAAAAAAAAAACATTCTCTCTGATTTACGCAATTTATGTGGTCAGAAAATACGTAAACCCGTATAAAAACAAGAAAGAAAAAAAAACACATCCCTGAGGGAGGTACCACAAATGAAAGAAATTATTTTCATTTAGGTAGTAAGTTACTGGGTAGTTGGAAATACAAAATAATGCATGGTTGAAAATACAAATATAACGACCAACACTGATCGACTCAAACCAAGGAAATGCAAACATTCTGCTAAAGAAAATATCACTAATCCAGCCTTATGCAGATCTTGCTTTTCAGTTTTCAAAATCAGTGACTGTTAAACCAAGAGACACTGGATCGAAGGTCATGTTACTCCTAAATACGAGATGAGACAGATTGTGCAGCCGCAGCACCCTTCCATATGAAAGGGAGTGTATGACCACAGGGTGTTTTCCCAATGTTGGGAAAGATGACATGCCAATGGAAGGAAGGATGGGGGATCTCTTTCCTCTCTGAGAGTTTGTGTGGCCTTGAGCTATGAGCTATTCTAGTGACAATATTCTGTCATAAACTGCTCATTCCCTCAAATTTACAGAAACATGCAAAAAAAAAAAATTTATTTATGTAATATTAAAACATTTTTGGATCTAAATCAGGGGTTTTCAAATAAGTACATGAAGAATTGACTGGATCATTAGATGGTTGTGGTTTGCCCTCACGCATCAGAGAAGAGAACAGATGTCACTGCAAGCGTGAGGGGAAGTTATTTTGATTCAAGATTACAAAAGGCACAAGAATTTTTAAAATGAGAACTGATAAAAAAAAAAAATCAAAATGAGAACCGATTCTAGCGTGCTGGCTTGTTGTTCAAAAATCATTATTAGCAATGTTGAAAACAGTTGTGCTGCTTAATATTTTTTGTGGAACTCATGATACATTTTTCAAAATTCTTTGATGAATAGAAAGTTCATTGCCATCCAAATCCAGACTGTCAGTGTTTTTCTCCCACCACCTGTGTAAAAATCCCCGGCAGAATTACCTACTGTTTTTAGACAAACACCAAAATAATTTAATTGCCGTCCGAATCAGAGTTTTCAAAAAGAGATCACTTAAAAATTGACCCCTGTGGAGCACCGTACGGTTGTGGTTATTGGAATGCATTTTAAAGATCTACCCCACACATTTATTACTGAAATGCTGAAAAGTATTTACAAGAACAATATTTCTTGTAAATGTATTAACTTATTTCCGCTCATTTCCACATTTTTAAATGACATCCATATTTTTGAGATGACAAAAAAATACAAAAAACATGTCTATATCTTTCTATTTTTTTAAATAGGAGATTTGAATAATTAGAATATTATTTGTATGTGAATTTATTCGTATTATTCCAAGCATATGACATTTTATTAACAGCAGGCAAACATGTGAATGACCACGCGAGCAGTGCGTTCCCAGGTTCAGAGGATCACAAACCTCGCTCCTCCACTGTGAAGAATTGGCCATCTGAATGCACCAGTTTTATCACTGAGGTGGTGTATTTTTCACATGCAAATGTATTTTTACGGACGTCCACATGTGAAACAATTACTGTCCGAATAGGGCTTTAGTGTACATAGTAAACGGCAGTGTAGATAAAAAAATATTTAGCCGTATTTATATTCTAGGTGATCATCATATCCAACTCCTCATTTTATGATTTATATGTACGTGCCCACCGAAAACCAATGTTTCAAAAGTCACTTTTATCACATCCTCTGGAAATGTTGAATAATCGTTTGCGTGAGGGTGGATGCAGAATATAGAGCAGTGGGCGTTTTGACCCCTCAAACAGACCAGAGCAGAAGTGAACAGCGAATGACTGTTCGGTCTCTGACTGCTGCCCACACACAGCTGAAGCAGACGACACCCACCATAATGACAGAACACATCTGCATGCGCATCCATCTTTCTCCGCCTTTATTCCATGTTTTCAATGCATCATGGCTCTTCCGCCATCTAGAACTCGTCTGGTGCCGCATTCCACCACTCTCAAAATGATGCCAACAGTATTCAAATGCCATTCAAAGTCTCTGTTAAAGAGCACCTATCATGGCATTTAAAATGTTCCAAATATTGTTTTAGAAGTCCCCAACAACAGTTTTGCATGCATGCAATGACAAAAAAGACTTTAGTTTTCTTATAATATGCATTTATTTTTACCTGTTTTGACAGCGATTCTCAAATGATTCCTTTAGTGATTCACTTTTCAAAACCCCGCCTTTACGTGACGCTAATCTGCCGTGATTGGTCCGATGACCCAGTCAGTTGTGATTGGTATAGTCTGTGCAGATATTTTCGGAAACGGAACGCCCATCAAAGTCTTATAGTGACAGTAATTTGTTAATATGTGTCAGGAGTTATGAATATGAAAACCGCGTACCGTTTGATTGTAATATGAGCCTCAGCTGCTCTCATTCATAAAAAAACTCCTCACGAAGACTCGCGACAAATCAACATCCCTCAGGGCTTTTAGTTCAAAAGTGTGCAGATGAGGAGATATATTGATAGATTCTCATATGTCTGTGTCAAATTTCTAAACAGAGGAGTATTTTTTATTCAATACTTCCTCAAAATGCGCAGATATAGCCTAATCATGAGCGATTGAGTCTCTTATGTGTTGTTTTCAATTCATACTGGCAGCCGGAGGGCGCTCTGTGCACATGTAGTCCATGTACAGACAGACGAAGAAGATACCATGTGCCATAATAGAAGTCCATAATAAAAGCTTCCTGAGATCGCGAAACATACATTTGACGACTAATAAACACTCAATCGCGACGATGTATGGTTTGTCTTCAAGCCACCTAGTCTTCAAATGCTCATCCTTGGGCAGATGAAAAAAGTTTGCTTTTGAGTCACACTTCAGAACACAGCGTCTCGTCTCCATGATGTTTTCTAGTTTTCACTGGCGTCTTGGAGCGCAATAAGTGGGCGTATCGTATTCAAATAACTTGACAAGTTGACGTCATCTAGTCAGAGAAAAAGCTTCGGTCTTCTAACGATTCTTAAAAATGACTCAGAGTCGACTCTTACTTTTGAAAGAAAATAACTATATATACGGTGCACTGTCGTATTTCAAACTATGCAGGATGTTTTTGTTCACTTAGATCTATGTTACACACTACATGAAAGGTACATTTCAAAATTCCATGATAGGTGCTCTTTAACTATTTAACACCCAAAGCTGAATCTCACACAAACATGTCCACACCATGTTTCACACACTAAAATCAAAGAAAGTAATTACATTTTGTAAAAAAAGAATTTTGCATTGCAAGAAAATTATGCATGTTCATTTAATGCGGCGTCAGATGAAGAAAGCTTGATCAATTTTGACTTTTACTTCATGTAGTGAATAATTGACTGGTTTCTCCACCAGCATAACTCTTGCACAAGTGTGCTCGCCATCATGGTTTAAAACCGAAATATTTTCAACATTGCGACGTGAGATTTTTCTTTATCAACAACGATTCACATTTTGCATGTGTCATTTCCTGTGATAAATCAAAGCAAATAATTCAATGAATAAATTAAAAAGAAAATTAACGATCAAATAAATGAGCAAATATGTAAAAAAGTAAAATAAAAATGATAATAACGTGCATCGCAATCTCACATGCTGACAATGGGACGATTTGGTTATAGCCCTATAATCAAAGTGATAAAACTTGTGCATTCGGATGGAGATTTATTCACATGGTGGAGGAGCGAGTTTTGTGATCATGCGAAAATGGGAACGTGTGGGAAATGTCATATGCTTGGAATAAGATAAAAAAAAAATCTTATTTAATTTAATAATAGGAAATTATTAATTATTTATATCTCCTGTTTAAAAATAGGAAGATAGGATGTCATTTTAAAAATGTGGAAATGAGCGGGAATAAGTGGAAATAAGTCAATACAATGTTGGGCTGGACCAGAATATTCGAATATTCGTTCGATGGGTTGGTATTCGATTTTCAAATTTGTGATTCGAATATTCGTTGTTGTTGTTTTTTCGCGAACACCTGGCATCCCGCTCAAAACGGCTCTCATTCGCGCTTGCATATGTTTACACTATAAAATCACTATAAAATACAATACTTTTTTTAAATTATCTTACATCCAAGCCATTTTTAATAGCCTCGTTATACTTAATAAATATATTTTCTTCTTCTTAGTGTTCCCTGCAGCAGAGCGCACAACTGCACAAGCTTATATGGCAGAAGCCATGTCTGAGCTTGCATTTTGGGTTAAACTGCGTTCGTTTGACATTGTGGAAAATAGAATAATATAATCAAAATGTATTATCCTTTTTATACGTTAGGGATGTGACGGTGAAAACATGTTCCCTCAATGCTGTGCTTGTGCACTGAGCGGCTGAACGCATGCAGCTCTGCGCCGCGTTTACTTTGGTTTGCCAATTCAGGGGCGGGTTGCTTGAATTGTGGGTTCATTAGCTATTATTCTATAATGAAAAACATAGCAACAAAACAGTACAATGACAAACTCCCTTAAGTAGGCGCTTTTACATCGCTTTAAAACCAAATATTCCACGATCATCTTGTAATTTAGCTACTCGCTCTTGTGTAGAATATGATCTGACTGCTGCTGCTGATGTGCTGAGACGGCCGTTAGTTTGGCTCGAGTGGCACGTTCAGTTTTTTAATTGTAGTTAGTCTTAGACCCTAGCCCGGCCGTGTCAAACAGCTTACCAAAACTATCGGCCTGAGTCCCGTGATTTTTTTCTTTTCTTTTTTTTATCCTCCCTATTAGGCCTACACATCGTTGCAGCCATTAAAATAGTTCAGTTTTGTTTTTAATGTCAAAGTAGTTATATTTTGTTTCGTTTCTTTATTAAGTTTATTTAGAAAAATGTTTAAAGCACTTTTTTGTTTGTTAAATTAAAGTTTTAGTTGTTTTAAAGTAATGACTAAGCGGCCAGCAGCTGACAGTGAGTTAACCGCATGTTTGATCAATTTAGCCTCTCAAATCAACACTGGACTTGTCTTACTTGTAATGAAATCCATAGATATAAAACACTTCAAGCATCACAATGTTGGTTTAAACATTTAGCCTACTATCACCACCACCACAGTAAAAAGGCATTTTTGACAAGCTGAGGCTAATGCTGCTCGCAACGGCGCAAATGAAACAAATAAAATGAAGTGACGTGACGTGTTTTTTTAATTAATTAATTAATTTTTTATTTAATTTGTTTTTTTATTTTAGTGCCATATAGAACCTTTTTTTTTTATAGTAAACATTCCTCCCTATTACACATTGTTGCAGCCATTAAAATAGTTCAGTTTTGTTTTTAATGTCAAAGTAGTTATATTTCGTTTCGTTTCTTTATTAAGTTAATTTAGAAAAATGTTTAAAGCATTTTTTTGATTGTTAAATTAAAGTTTTCTTTTTTTTAAGTAACGACCAAGCGGACTGAGTGAGTTAACAACACATGTTTGATCCATTTATCCTCTTAAATCAACACTTAACTTGTCTTGCTTATAATACGTTTTTTTTTGTTGAGGAAACGTGTTCAAAAATAAATAAATCAAAATTAGGCAGGTTGTCTTAACTTACACCTCTCCGCAAAATTAATATAAATCCGATCTTCAATTCTTGCGCTATATGCACATTTAACGCAGTTCATGTCAACGAAAGCAACAGATATGAGCTGCATTATAGGCTATTCATCAGCTCATTTCAAGATCAAAGACCGCAATATCAGAACGAGTGACCTAAGCACTGTAAGAGCATTGAGTCTCATTAATGAAGATGATTGTGTTTTTGAGCATCTAAGAGGTTCGGCAGTTTGCGTGTTGGCTTGGCTTTTCGCCTCATTTGCGGCGAAACACTGTGAGCCGTCTTAACAGTCGTGTTGTCATAGTCTCATGTTGTTTCCACCAGCGCTGCACACCTCATTGTTTCTTTTAATTAATGAATGTCTAAAATATAAAATGAAGGAAAAAGCCCGCGTTTGAGGTATGACGTGAAAATTGGCCCGAAGCCTGGCCCTAGCGGCAGAAATAGGGGCTCTTAGTCTGTTCTATAACTGAACAGAATTATTTTTACTAGCTACTATAATATATCAAAACTGGGACGTAACAGATCTGTGTGTTTTGTATCACTATTCATTGCCCGTTCGCGGAGCATATAAGCCCTGTCCGCGTGAGGCGCGCCGCTTCTCCTGATTCCAGCCTTTATTAGAGAGAAGGATATGTTCAGCTCCTTCCCTCCGAAGCTTCGAATATTCGATGTTGATTACTACAGAAGCTTCGAAGCTCAAAAAAATGGTATTCGGACCAGCCCTAATACAATGCTGCTAATTTATGGCCTGACGTCATCATACTCAGATTTTAGTCAGAATAGAAGTCTGATACTGCTCCATTGGGCTGTGAATATGGGAAAGAAAATGCCTCTGCACTCAATTGAATAGACCTACAGCCAATCAGAGCAACGGTGTAAGTGACGCATGTTGAACGACGCATAGTTGTCAACAGAACTCAACTGCACGCACGCTGGAAGAAGTAGAAGAAGGAGATGAGTGTAAACGATCTTTGCCGGTGTTGTAAAAAGAATTTAGAGATACATGAAGTACTTACAACATGATCATCATTTTTGAGAGGAATAGTAAAGGTGAATGCATATACGAACAACTTCTCTGTTTAGTAAAAAAATTCAACCCAAGCTTTGGTGACGTGGATGATTAAGTCACTGTTGATCTGTCCATCATCGTTTAAAGCCCGCCCTGACAATTTGATTGGTCCGAACAGCTCTGGTTCCAGCATAGTTGCTCCACAACGGATCAATTCCAGACCGAACTTCCCCACCTCAAATGTTGTGGCCGGGGCTAAGCTCGGTTGGCATCCAGGCTAGCTAATTTAATTACTGCCGTAATAACGGCTCATTTCAAATGTTTACGTGTTTTTCTTCTCTTTCTCTTTTTATTCTTGTAAATACTTTACCGCATTTCAGTAATAACAGTGTAGGCTAGAACTTTAAAATGCATCCAAATAACGGCAAAGCGCGATGATACTGTGCTCCGCAGTGGTCAAAAAGGATATAAACAGTAAATTTTGTAGGGCTGTAATCTCCCAGTCGATTAGTCGATTATTGGTCGATACGTTCTGGCTCGACCAAAATTCTGATTGGTCGATTTTTTGCCACGTTCATTTAATCAGTTTTGCTGCGTTCATTTAATCAGTTTTGTCGCGCCGCGTTCATTTCGTCAGGTGGAAAGCACTAATTGCTAATGGGGGTGTTTTGAGAGCACCCCTGTTTCACAGGTAACAGTCTGCCTTCAGAACACCCCCATTGTTTTCACTTCTTTTGGATTAGCCCAACCCACTGGCGAAGAGAAGTCTCTCACTGGTCCTTTGTGTTTCATTCCCCGCTGGCTCAAACGTACACCCAAAGTGGTAAACTTGAGGAACGCCCATCAACATACACATGAGGGGAAGCGTCACAACACCGCGCTATTAGTGGATCTGTACCGTCAGTTTTGCCGCGTTCATTTCATCAGTTTTGCCGAGCCACGTTAATTTCATTAGTTTTGCCGCGCCGCGTTCATTTCATCAGGTGGAAAGCACTAATTGCTAATGGGGGTGTTTTCAGAGCACCCCTGTTTCACAGGTAACAGTCTGTCTTCAGAACACCCCCATTGTTTCACTTATTTTGGATTAGCCCAACCCGCAGGCGAGAGAGACAGATTGAAGAAGGCTAGTTTTCTTGTATATTATTTATTTAATTGTGAGAGCGTTTTTTCTGCTCTTGATCTGGCTTGTTTAATAAATATTCCTTTTTTATTAAAGAGGACGTGCCTTTTGTGTTTAAGAGTAAAAGCTTTAAGTTAATAGTCTATTCGTGTCTCAGCCGCGAAGCTGAGCTCAGCTGACTGAGCTCATGTTTGAGCTGCACAGAGCGGCTGAAATGAGTGTCTGTCAGTTATTATTATACATATGACAAAAACAATTGTCTAAATTATGTTGCATATTCCTCAAAAGTTCTTGTGATGATATCTAGTTAACAACACAGTGCTATATTTTCGGAAGTCATAGTCTATGATATTGCGCAGGTGCATGCGATGCGACGCTGTCAGAGCCGACAGACTCGTGTGTCAGACTCATTTCAGTGCAAAATAATAAGCTCAAAAACTATTTAATATACAGCAAATAGCCTACTAGTTTTTTATGTTTATTTATAATTAATTTAGGGAGACAACAAGGCTACCAAGTACTGCGCACAGTGTGCAGCTTATTCATTTAAGTTTTTTTTTTCCTAACGTTATTTTAGTCGATTTTTAGTCGAAAATTTCAGGACTTCAGTCGACCAAGATTTTCTTTGGTTGATTACAGCCCTAAAATTTTGAAGCAACCTCTTTTTGAAAACTCAGAGATGTGGATTACAACGGCAATTAAATGACCACACAAACAGTAGGTAATTCGGCCGGGGATTTTTACGTGGGTGGTGGGAGAAAAACACTGACATTTTGGATTCGGACGGCAATAAAATCACAGACAATGATGAGACAATGATGAATCTCTGTCAGTGATGAAAATACCTTACGACCCCATGAAAAACAATTACCATCCGAATAGGGCTTATGAGTAGCCTGGATGCCAGCCGAGTTTAGCCCCGCCCACAACATTTGAGGTGGAGACGTTCGGTCTGGACTTGATCCGTTGTGGAGCAACTATGCTGGAACCAGAGCTGTTCAGACCAATCATATTGTCAGGGCGGGCTTTATACGATGATGGACAGATGAACAACAGTAACGTAACCATCACATCACCAAAGAGCGCTTGGGTTGAATTAGTTTACTAAACGGAGAACTTGTTCGTATATGCATTCACCTTTACTATTCCTCTCAAAAATGATGACGGTGTTGCAAGTACTCCGTGTATCCTTAAATTCTTTTTTACAACACCAGCAAAGATCGTTTACACTCTTCTTCTTCTTCTTCCAGCGTGCGTGCAGATGAGTTTTGTTGACAACTATGTGTCACTCCGTTGCTCTGATTGGTTGTAGTTCTATCCAATTGAGTGCAGAGGCATTTTCTTTACTGGTTCGGTTGAAACACATCCCATAATCACAGCCCAATGGAGCAGTATCAGACTCATATTCTGACTAGAATCTGAGTATGATGACGTCAGGCTAGCTTATGAGTCTATATATATATATTTTTTTTTTAATCAAAAAAGCACATAAATTACAAAAAAAAACTAAAATGTCAATTAAAAAAATACTATGAATGTATATTAACACAAATTGTTTTGGATTTTTTTTTTTTGCAATTCAATTTTTATTTACATCAGCAAAATCTAAAGACTTTGGTAAATTATGACCTTGACTTTTTAGACAAATTTTGAGATACTCCCCCCCAAAAAAGTGCATTTGGATTTGTTGGTAAAACTATATCCTCCTCGTCATTATTGGTTAACTCTTGGCTAGACTTTGTTTTAAGTCAAGTAGTAAAAATAAGAACTCAGTGCTCAGTGCACTTTGACCAGGGGTAAGATCACCAAGGTTGATGTCATGACAACACAGGGCGTGGTATTATGACAACACAGGGTGTGGTGCCAACAGAAGTCATGGGCATGTCCTATTGAGTTTAGACAAAGAGATCTGAGGCAGTAATTTGAGAATGTGTTCAAGTACGTGTGTGTGTGTGTGTGTGTGTGTGTGTGTGTGTGTGTGTGTGTGTGTAACAAGACAACAGGACTTTATATGTAGCAACTCAGAGAACATTATTAAGACATTATTTACCCATGGCGTTCAGCCTCTGGGACTTTCATTCAATGATTTCCTATCCAAGCGGTCAGACCTTACCTTTTTTAACTTTCTTCTGCAGTTTAATGGTGTCTGAAGATTTCTTCTTGATATCTGCGCGTGCCTTCTTATATTCTAAAGAACAACACAGACCATAAAAGACGAACATTAGCCCCTTTGGTGGAAGCAAAAGATTATGTTAATTAAGGCAGTTGTTCAAATCCCTAATCTTAAATATGAGCAACAATAACTCTGCCTTCCTTAGCAAGCACTGATAATAAATTATTCACAATGATGTCAAATGAAACGACCCCTTAGCAACCCCAGACAGCCGTGTTGGAGATGCGTGGGTGTAGCCGCGCATTTAGTGGCAAGTTGCAAGGCAGCTGATTGAACGCCTATTTTATATGACATAATGGATTGTTCTTATGAATAAATGATCCATTATGAGCTGTAATATAACTGTCTGAGGGACTCCCACAGAGTTAAGAGCCATTTAATAATTAACAGAGTGCAGCTAATAGGACAGGTTATCCGACACTGATGTTTCTTGAAGGGGTGGTGATATCATCATTGTTTTTCTAGGGCTGGGTATTGACTCAAATTTCATGATTCGATTAGATTTCGATTCACAAGCTTGTGATTTGATTCGATTTTGATTCATTTGAATGTATATCAGGTAAAGCACATGGCAAATTTCCAATGAAAAAAAAAAACTAACCTAATGCTGTAAACTATATAGGGTTGGTCCTAGATCACATCAATATAATATTGAAGTTTAATATTTAATATTTATTTATAATAATAAAGTTATAATACTAACTACTCCAATTTAAATTGTGGCTGTCATAAAACCTTTTTTCAAACATATATTGAATTATGAATATGGTGCATAAGTTTAGCAAAATATATTTACCTGACTAACAAGTTGTTGAATGGCTTTTCTGAGGTAAATGTAACAGTAGTATGTGACATTGTTTACAAATTGACGTCTGTTGATTGAGCGACTACATGAAACATGATATGGATTTGGTAAGTTGTACTGTATCTTTCATAGGGTTGGGTATCGTTTGAATTTTAACAATTCCGATTCTGCTTATCGATTCAGATTCTTATCGATTCCTATTTTAGATTCCAATAGGGTAAAAAAAAAAAACTTTAAAATTATTCACATTTGTTATTTCATTGTAGCTGAATACCATGAACAAAACTTTTGCCTATGGTTTAAAAACACCATAGCAAAAAAAATAAATTTCAAATAAACAAATTAGCAAAATCACAAATAAATACATTTGAACACAGATGATTGAACTGTAATCAAATGTAAAATAACACTGCACTTTATTGATAAAATATAGGCTATACATTACAAATATAGTACAAATATAGTTAAAAGTTATTCGGTCTAGAACAGCAAGTGAATTTTCTTGTTTTAACGTTATCATAGAGACGGCATCAAGAAAATCGGCCGTCAACGACATAACTGACTGTGTTTTTCAGAGTATTTTGACTATTCATTCACTATAAAAAGCCGTTCTGTGCGCACCTGTGTAAGTGTCTGCAGCACAGAAAACAGCACGTGTGTGTGTGTGTGTGTGTGTGTGTGTGTGTGTGTGTGTGTGTGTGTGTGTGTGTGTGTGTGCGCGCGCAGCGGTAAAAAAACAAACAAACAAAAAAAAAAAAATTCACAATAAAATGCGCACACAGTAACCGATAAGCGGAATCGAAATGTGCGTTTCTTATCGAATCACCGGTTCTGCCCGATTTGGAACCGGTTCCATTTTAGAACTCGATACCCATCCCTTATCTTTCAAAATGACTTTAGATGTTCATTTATGTTTATTTCAGGATGAGAGTAGTAAAGAAGAAGAGATGATCGGTTTACGTGTGCTTATTTCCTTGATCTGCTGAAGTGGCAACAGCGATCTTTCGTGCCACACTAAAGAGCACCAAAATGAAAACAGCATAGACTAAAAGATCGATTCTTGTGATTTAAGAATCGATATCAGTTCTTAAGAAAGGAAATTGATTAAAATCGAGAAATCAATCTTTTTTTACCCAGCCCTACTGTTTCCCCTTAGGTCCACAGTGCCAAAAACAATCTTTTCTTTGCTGCTACACTAGTTCAACCAAAAATGGAAATTCTGTCATGATTTTCTCACTCCCATGTTGTTCCAAACCTGTGGTTATTATTCTTAAAATTTATATTGATTTATTTTACGATGCCTATATGAACTTTTTGGATCTTCTAAGTTTTTAACCAAAGATTTATGGGTTTGGAATGACATGACGGTGAGTAATTTTCATTTTGGGATGAACTATCCTTTTAAGACTTCGTTGTAAACCTTTTCATAGTATAATGAACTCTAATCTCAAAATATCAATAAAAACTAGATCCTTGAAGATATTACCCCTTTAAGTAACAATAAATAAATTGGTTTATAATAATAATAATTATAATTTGTTACATTTATATAGCGCTTTTCTGGGTACTAAAAGCTCTTTACATGGAAGGGGAGAATCTCCTCAACCACCACCGATGTGCAGCATCCACCTGGATAATGTGACGGCAGCTGATTGGTGGAGAGGAGACAATCAATATGGGGATGATTAGGAGGCCATGATGGACAGAGGCCAATGGGACATCCTGGGATTTTTACTGACCACAGAGAGTCAGGACCTGTTTGTGTTTATTGTTTATATGTGAAGTCTGAACATGATACTAGATATTTTTCAAGGTATTTTCTTTAATTCTGCTTGAGTTCATCAACTTTTTGTTTTCAGGTAAACTCTTCCTTTAAATTCAGCCCTACTTAGCTTGAAACACTTCCATTAAAGGATTAAAGCGATACTTTTCCTCCTGCCAACTTTTTGCACACAAAGATTAAATACTAAAGCTGTCGAATTCCGATTATATCACACAGGGAAGGAGGCCGATACCTTTGGCATGGTCTTTATCCAGCTGACTGGCAACCTTCTTCCACTCTTCAATTTTCAGTTCCAGAGGAGTGATCAAGTTATCCATGAGAGCCCTACACACACACACACAGGTTTAAGTTGTCTATACAGGTAATGCATTGTACAATACATAATCTTCATTACCAATTGAACTAATCAGCTTATGGAAAAACTAAGTAGAAGTAAATAGTCGTACGTGGTGAACAGTTTGAGCTTGTTCTCAATGCTTCGGTGTCTCATACACATCCTGGTCAAAGCTGATCCGATCTCTTTCGTCGCTCCTGGAGGGAAAAAAGAGAAAGCAAATTAATATCAATGTCCTTAATCTCACACTCTTCCATTCTGGGCTCCATCAGAAGCTGCAAAATGCCAAGAGGAAAAACACGTTGCTTAAGAGTTCTGAAAGAACAGTTTCATCACATTGTTCTCTCCTCTCTTCTCTTTAATCCTTTCTTCCCCCACTCTTTCTTTAATAAGTGGCTGAACGGGCTTCATTTGGAAACATGTCTCAGACAGCTTGCAACAGAACTCATCTTATCTTTCACAGGAATGTAAGGTTCAAACAAAGAAACACAGATTTCTCATTAATGTGGATTAAAGGAACCGTTTGCCCAAAAATGAAACCATGATTTTCTCATTCACTCCAAACCCCTGTGACTTACTTTCTTTCAACTGATTCATTGATAAGATCTTGCTGAAAAGAATGAGTTGCTCACAAGACAGAAGACATATGGTGAACGAGTCATATGGACTACTTGAAATCATCAGTTGCACTTTAATGTAACTGCACGGAAAAAAAAGTATGGAAAAGAGTGAAACTTTCTTCCACGGAAGAAGAAAAGTCAGTCCTACTGGTTTGGAATGACATGAAGGTGAGTGAATAACGGCAGAAATATCATTCCATTGAGGTGGGTAATTACGTTACTGCACTGAGGATCTGTAAAAGAGCACATTTGACCTAGTTTCGTTTAGCACAGGCCTTGTACCTGCATCAGGGCATTCTGACCCAGAAGAGGGAGGACAGGACACATTTAGACATCTTGACCGAGTAGCATTTCCTCTCTAAATACAAAACATCTTTAAAAAATTTGGTTGAGTAATATTTATTAACAACTAGGGGTGTGATGAGATTTCTCGTCGAGGTGAAAAGCTTGCGTCTTATTGTCATGACGGAGTGTGAGGGTGAAGTTAGGATAGAATATGACAAGTTTTGCTTTTTATAGAAATAAAAACTATTTAATTCAGGAGGATAACAGTCGCTTCAATTCCATCAGCTCATCCAAGAGCGCAGCACTGATCACGTGACGAGAAAACGAGCGTGTGTTATGAGTGTGTGTTCTGTGTTAGTGAAGCGCTCGCATTGAGCGTGCGTTACATGTTAGGGGACTAGATCGTGGCGGAGGATTCGTTGCGCAGCAGAAGCGTCAGACTTATATTTTAAAATGCCTTCAGCACCACCGCTCCCTATTCACAGAGTTCGCACGATCGCCAAATCGAAAGTGAAAGTAAATGGGAGCACGCATTCAAACGCGATTTCAATACGTTAACGCTGTTTGAAAGCGGCTCCCTGAGGCATGCAAATATCTCCCAATATTAATTTCTTAAAAATACTATATAAAAATCTTGTCTTGTCTCGTGAGATAAGCGTCTCGTCACACCTCTATTAACAAGTACTTACTATAGGATTTGGTTGAGGGACAGTTGCATGTAATTATGCATAACTGTTACTCTTATTACTATGGTAAGTACATGTAACATATGTAACAAGGACACTGTCAAATAAAGTGTTAGCAAAATTATTTTAAAAAATGAAAATAGGAGCAATTGAGCTGGGAACTAAGGAAAAATGTATTCTTAATTCCGTACAGTTAATATACAAATTATATATAATATAATACACTACTGTTCAAAAATCAGTAAGATGGTTTTTAAGAAATTAATATTTATTCAGCAAAGACGCATTCAATTGATTAAAAGTGACACTAAATATACAATATTACAAAAGATTTCTATTTCAAACAAATGCTGTTCTTTTGAACTTTCTATTCATCAAAGAATCAGCCTATTAGAATGATTTCTGAAGGATCATGTGACACTTAACACATGCTTTGCCATCACAAGAATAAATGACATTAAAAATATATATATTTCACAATTAGTACAGTGTTTTTTTATGTATTGAATTGAATAAGCTATTAAAAACACTCATAATGCACAGTTTTATGTAAACCTCTTCAGTGTCGTAATATTGAGTAATAAGTGCTGCGGACCCAAACTTTTAAGCAGGTCAATTACTTTGCTTCTGCATAATCACACTAATGCATCACTGCACCAAACCCCCCAGCATGCCAGGAGAGCACTGCACATTTATCAAGAGAGCGCTCACACAAACCCCTTTCCACAGACACTGTGCCAGAAAAATCCGCTCTTCCACGCCCCCTCAAGCATATGCACTCATTATCTTTGGTTAGTAACAACTCCGCTTAGCCAGAGCAAAACTAGATTGCTCCCATTATACACGGGAAGCTTCTTCATCTAGCTAAAATTCATTTATTTAGCAATACAATGTGTTCGTTATGAATAGTATTCATTATAACACAATGATTCCCTTGCCTTTCCAAGTATTCTCTTTCTAGGTAAGGAAAACATTTTAGGGCCACACACACACACACACACACACACACACACACACACTGTTGGACTTTCTTTGACTTTTTCCAACCTAAAGTCAGCTAAGGAAAGGAAAACAAAAAGATGCTTCAACACTAGTACAGCTGAGAAGCACAGCCAAAAAAAAGCTATATATTCTACTATTCCCTTGATAACAGCTGAGGTAAACATCTGGGAAATGCATAGACTAGACTGGCTTACTGTTAGCCCGTATGATACATTACTCTCTGAATAATTCTGATTACAAAACCTGATAAACTAGTTAGATTATGCATTACATCGCAATCATACATCCATTAGCCCGCCCACCCATAAACACATAAAAGGTCACATTATCTGATGAGTCGGAAACTCGAAATCACATAATTGCTATTAAAATATTTGACCCGGTGAGTCACAGTAAAAATAAATTAAGTTAAGACCGGGCAAACAGTCTCAGTGCTGCCATTAACCAATCGAATTAGATATGGTTTAAACTGGACTGCTGACCGTGTTTGAACAGGATGTAGTTGGCACAATATGCAAATTGTGCACAGAACAAGTGCTCTTATTGGCTGTAAAACCTGCCATTCATCTGCTGTTAACATTTACTTCTCCTTTGTTTTCATTCTCTCAAATCACTGAGTCCTCTTCAAAATAAGCAAGCGTTTAATTGAAACAAAAGTGTAAAGGAACACAACACTGGCTTTGAAAGTGGACTCTTATAGGAAGAAAAGGGTCTCAATCCAATTCTCGCTCACAATAATGCAATGATTCAATTCAATATTAGAATTCTATTATATAACAATAATGTATGTCCATCCAAATTTAAAGCATAAAAATGAACTTGAAGAAAGATATTTCACTTTCTGTGTGTAGTAGCTCCTCATTGCAATTTTGGAGAAATGCTGCCAACTTCTCAATTTTCCCACACAACCGGTTATCATTGAGCTACATAAGCACGGTAACGTAAATATATACTATATATGTATTACATAACGTGCAATAACACGCAAGTAAAGTGAACCTTGCATGCATAATTCGAGTAAAAATTCCAATGTTTGAGCATTAACAACAGTCCAAATTCACACTTTGAGAGACCCTACATACACTGATCAGGCATAACATTATGGTCCCCCTTTTGCTGCCAAAACATCCCTGACCCATCGAGGCATAGACTCCACTAGACCCCTGAAGGTGTGCTGTGGGATCCAACACCAAGATGTTAGCAGTGGATCCTTTAAGTCCTGTAAGATGCGAGCTTGCCTTCATCCCATAGTGCATCCTGGTGCCATGTGCCATCCGCATTCGCAACAAACTGCGATGCACTGTATTCTGACACCTTTCTATCAGAACCAGCATTAACTTCTTGAGCAGTTTGAGCTCCAGTAGCTCGTCTGTTTGATCAGACCACACGGGCCACGTGCATCAATGAGCCTCGGCCGCCCATGACCCTGTCGCCGGTTCTCTACTGTTCCTTCATTGGAGCACTTTTGATAGAGACTGACCACTGCAGACCGGGAACACCCCACAAGAGCTGCAGTTTTGGAGATGCTCTGACCCAGTCGTCTAGCCATCACAATCTGGCCCTTGTCAAACTCGCTCAAATCCTTACGCTTGCCCATTTTTCCTGCTTCTAACACATCAACTTTTTGGACAAAATGTTCACTTGCTGCCTAATATATCCCACCCACTAACAGGTGAAGAGATGAAGAGATAATCAGTGTTATTCACTTCACCTGTTATGCCTGATCTGTGTATATATCTCTCATTAAAATTTAATACATTACTATTACCTGAAGTCAATTCTATTATCCTATAACTGAAGTAAATTCTTGGTACTGTTCTCATTTTTCCATTGAAGTTCTTCATAAAACGACATCTCTGTGACTGTCCTTCCTGGTATGCGTTTCCCCGGTCTATAGCCGGGCCAGCAAATATGTGCTCTCTAAAATCTGAATGTTCCTCCAGCAGGAGTTTGACTAGACATGTCATATCATGCACCCCACTGGTCTTTTTGTTGCTGTGAGCAAGATGCATGATCTTCAGCGCAACAACTACTGCCACAAACTGGTCTCTGTTGATGTTTTTGAAGTCGGCTGGGCAGGTGGGACGTCACACCCTGACGCCTCGGGCTGACGCTCAACGAGTCACATTACTGTCACGGCATTTCCCACGCAAGAACTCAACACGTTATTTGCTGTGGGGTTGAACTGACACATTTCAAATGTCTCTGATGTCAATCAACCAAATAAAGGGAGTTCAAAAGAGACAAACTTTGTAAAAACATACTCCAACGCTATAATTACAGGTGTTTTGAGTATAAACCCCTTTTAAAGGGAGACAGACCGTCAAAAAAAAGAGTTGCCAATTCAAAAACAGTGTGAAATTTGTTTTTCCCTTTATTAACTACTCTTAAGAATAACAGCTCAAGCAGATTGCACCATTCTGTATAGTCTTGGGATAAAACTTAACGCCTTGCCAATTTTCCAGCCACATTAAAAGCAACTGTTATGCTTCGTGGAAACCACAATAGGGAGCATTCAATTAATTTAACCGCTCGTTACTGTCTGAAGCAGATTCATCTATCTTTTGTGGCTATGTTTTCAAAACATTACCAAACAATTGCATACAACTTTTTAAAGGGGTGATGAATAGAGAAATCAACTTTCCCTTGAGCCTTTGATATATAAAAGTTCATCGTGATGTAAGAATATCCTGTAAGTTTCAAAGCTGAAAATGTCCTTGTTAGTCAAAGAAAAGCTTTTATTGACACCAGGCCCAGAAAACGAGAGATCTCAGAATATGTCGACCACTGACGCCATAGGATGGAGCTAAACGGATCGCGCTACCGAGCAATAAGCATGCCGGTTCCAGCTCTCGTGCGTAAAACATTGCGCGTTTGCTCACTTCATTTCATTGCAGAATCGACTGTAAACAAGATACAGGTCGAGACTGGATTTGCAGACATATTGAGATTAAAACACAATGCTTTGCCTTCTATATTGGATCCGACAGGAACGGTGCAACACACTTATGTGAGTAAAACATGTTTTTTATGTGTTACAGATCGTTTGATATCTATTGATTACATACCGTAGCACGCGGTCACAGGCTGGAGGTGGTGTTATTGGTTCATTCGTGATCAGACTCGGACTTGTAACGCCAATGCTCGCAAAGGCCAATGTCCCGGGGCTATGTGTTTTTCAGACGGGCTACCAAAAAGTATCTTAAATAGTGAAATAACATTCCTTTCTGTGTGTATGTACGGGTCACGGTTATTCAAAGATCGGGCGGGCCAAGTAATACAAAAAAAACATTCCAATCAATCGCGGGTGGATGAGAGATGAATCATTGTGTTTGTTTGATAAAGGCATTTCGCGAGTCCTGTGAGCGTTTCCCCAGACGCTTTCAAAACAATCCCCACATGGATGAGGGAGCTGAAGCTCATTAAATATGCAAATCTTATCCAATCCTAGCCGTGGGCCTTTACTTCAAAGTCTTCGGTGCGGCACGCCCATCAAAACCGAGCGTTTTTCAGAGAGCCTCAAAACCATGGCAGAAAATAGCCAATTACTTATTCATTATGATGTTTCTGAATGTAAAAACCACGCGAACATCATAAGTTGACCTCAGACAACAGTATAAAAAAATTAAAAAAGCCAGTTCATGACCCGTTTAAACCAGGTGGGATGCAACACCTGTTCTGGCACATTCATTGAGATCTGTAGGGTCGAATCTAGCTCCAAATTGTTTCCAAATCAATTTGCAGTTCTCTCTCTCGTTATATAAATCTGGGGGCAAAATGATGGAGATAAAGAAGGTAGCATATTTATACTGAGCTGGGAGCCAGTTTGTGATTTCTGTTCCAATTATAAAAGCAAGGTTATTCAGATATACACCAAATTTTACTTTTATAATGCACTAACAAGGCCTGGTTGATATCAGAATCAAGCATTAATCACAATACTTTTGGATAAATATTTGGAGATTATATTATTATATGTTATGTCATAACAATTTATTGTATTTGTTTTTTGTTTTCTTTATACAACATCCATTTTATATTGTGTATAATAATACTATACCCTACAGATATAAAATACACATTTAAATATAAAGCCCAAACAAGACCGATGAAAAAATCTTGCATGAATCAAATACAAATCTAGTCTTTCTGAAACCACATTAAAACGTTCAAGCATTCGGATCTGTGTGTCCAATACAAAAAGGTTCTTCACTGCCAATATGATGTATGATCCCCATTAAACCTCTTAATCACACAAAGACGGTCTTTATCACTGACGGAGAGACTTACGTTTCCGTCAGCACTCAAATACTTTCCACTCGCTTGTGCCGTTAGAAAAGAGTGCATAACTCAACATAAATCCAAGCCTTTGCACACAACCTCAGAAGAACAACACGCTCAGTAACGCACACCTAACTGCCGGCCTCATCACCTTAAACGGTCAAAACCGTGTTTGCTCAAGAGCAATAAACTTTTCCACGTTTTCCTCAATGGAAAAGCTTTCGCTCAGCCACAATTTAATTCCCCCTGCACGTAAGCTGGCTGCATGAAGAGCGCTAAAGAGGACAGAAAGAGCATTGGGCCAGCATTCACTGCGTTCCGTTTCAATCTCAGCTTCTCTGTTGAGTTTTCTGACCGCGGGTCAGTCACAATATATTCATTCAGATAGAGCGAGAGGCCTGAAGAATGAAACCTTAGTTAACAAGCACTCACTGCTGTCTGTGATATGATGCTTAAAAGAGGCCATTCTGTGGACAAAGACCACCATTCACACAGACACGGCACACCTTGATCACACACGCACACACACACACACACACAATGACAGCCACTCGTAGTCACGTGTACAGAGATGGCTAAAGTTTGGGTACTTTGGTTGCAAGTCAGTATAAAAAAAACATCAATGTCTACAGCAGATTAGTTTTTCTTGTAGTGTAATATTAATACAAAATAAGTAAAAAACATTTAATACATAATTAAATGGTATAAGACACTGAAGTAGTATTAACTTCCATTTGTAAAAGTAATCAGTATAAGGTAAAGAGACACCTATAGAGAATTAAAAATAATGAATTACATGCAGGTTTACAGGTCAGATCAGAGCTTTTCAGTGCTGATGCGCTTAAAACATTGACTATACTTCAGTTCAACCAAATTCAATGAAGATCAATAGCTTTCAGGGAAATGTTTCGCAAGGTGCGCATGCTCCCACAAACTTTCCGCAGCCCAAGATCTTGTTAAACACAACGTTGCATCAGAATATCATCCACCTAAACTTTGCTACTGGGAGAGATTCAGTGATAAAACATTACATGTCCCTCCTCAGGGTTCACAGACTATTTCACTGTAATGTCATCAGCCAGCGAACACCAGAGGTCTACACTCCCAGCTGGTCTCCTTGAAAAACTGCTGAACCTTAATGACCCCACATGAGGAAGTGAAATATTAAGAGTGCCTTAACAAAGCAGGTTTTTTCCCCATGCAAATCTGATTAGCATTATAGCATGAATCCGTTAAGAGCATTACACAATGCTGCACTTTTCTCAGCAGTGTTAAGGCCTGTTTGCATCAAATCTAAATGCACAGATATGACACCAAAGTATATACGAATGTTTTTTTTGTACTGTAAATTGTTTATAAAAATGTATATTTATCACATAATAATTATTAGTTATAATATAGTAAGAATTATTATATAAAAATGGAACTTTATAATATATATATTTGAACAATTTAATGTATTTTTCAGCATCAAAAAATAAAATTAATAATAATAATAATATTTCATATGCATTATCTTGTTATACACCGATCAGGCATAACATTATGACCGGCGAATAACACTGATTATCTCTTCATCACGGCACCTGTTAGTGGGTGGGATATATTAGGCAGCAAGTGAACATTTTGTCCTCAAAGTTGATGTGTTAGAAGCAGGAAAAAGGGGCAAGCGTAAGGATTTGAGCGAGTTTGACAAGGGCCAAATTGTGATGGCTAGACGACTGGGTCAGAGCATCTCCAAAACTGCTGCTCTAGTGGGGTGTTCCCGGTCTCCAAATTCCCCAGATCTCAATCCAATCGAGCATCTGTGGGATGTGCCGAACAAACTAGCCCGATCCGCGGAGGCCCCGCCTAGAAACTTACAGGACTTACAGGATCTGCTGCTAACATCTTGGTGCCAGATACCACAGCACACCTTCAAGGATCTAGGGGAGTCCATGCCTCGACGGGTCAGGGCTGTTTTGGCAGGACCAACACAATATAAGGCATGTGGTCATAATGTTATGCCTGATTGGTGTATAATCTTATACGCGTCTTTCGTGACAAAAACATGATGTGAACAGGCTTTAAAATGTCAAGAAATGGTAAATATATGCAGGTAAACATTGAAATATTCTCTATAGGGGTCAATTAGCTAGTCTAAATCTTATTCTATCTGGTCCGAGGGAAGATATCTACATTCAGAACAAGTGTATTAGTAAGAAATTCAAGTAGAAATCACATCGAGAGAGGCATTCCTCCCTCTTCAACAGCACTGAGTTCAGAATCATGTGATGTCAGATGAAGGTGCAATACAAGGAAAAGCTCTTGTCTATATAAGGCATCTTAGTCAATGAAGGCTGACCCTGTAGCAGATCAGCTAGAGGCAACGTCAGCAGAATTGCCAGCCGTCCTGCGTGGACTTCAAGGACCAGTGGACTGAAGAGTTGCCAATTCAGCTTCATTCAGGTCATGTGTGCCCTTCAGGGGATAATGAATTGCAAATCTCTTCAAGGAAGCATGTACATGCACACAAACCCTCCCAGATGCACGCAAAACCCAATATGCACCATTATTACTCGGGAAACAGCAGCTGAACTGATCTATAGCATGTAAGGTGCCATTTTTCACCCCCCAAAAACCTAAAACAAAGCCCTAGTCAAACTATTTTCCTAGTGACATCATGCCCCATAATTTCACTTAAGTGTCGTGGAACCTCCCGAAAGTTACTACTGTTTTCTGTGCTGTGTTCAAATTCAAACCAAAAATAGTTGAAGCCTGAGACAGAGCGGTCACAGGTCATTTCACTGGGGGCCAGCGTGTTTCCAAAGGAAATGGCCAGTGGCTTGCCTTCCCCACCAAGGTCGGGACACTCTCGTAAACCACGTCTGGGGACAAACTTCCTCCCTAAACTGACTTTAAATGATCTGTCACGGCATACCAAGGCGTTTCAAGTCCTTCCTGACCTTTAGGCGTTGTCTGTATTATCCTGTCTTAATATATAGCACAAACGTGCAAAATTTTTGTCTAAAATGTCAAACTCTTTTCACGTGAGCATTAGAACTGTGGAACAGACTCCTCTTACTTATGTGCGCTATCATTCCCCAAATCTGAAAATAACTAGGGATGTCATAGGTTGGCAGGAGGGTTTTAAACACATACCACCATATCAGCTAGCTGAGAGCTGGCAAGTCTCTCCAACTGAGTGAAACTAAGAAAGAGCCCAGGAAAAGTCACTTTTGTTTTGTGAGAAGATTATGGTGTAGGAAGGCTGGCATGGTCAAACTCACTGAACTTCATATGGTGCCTATGCTAGGTGGAAACTAGGGCTGTAATCAACCCAAGAAAATCTTGGTCGCCTGAAGTCCTGAAATTTGACTAAAAATCGACTAAAAATTACGTTAGGAAAAAAAAAGTTAAATTAATTAGCTGCGCACTGTGTGCAGCACTTGGTAGCCTTGATGTCTACCTAAATGAATTATAAATAAACATAAAAAACTAGTAGGCTATTTGCAGTATATTATTTTGCACTGAAATGAGTCTGACACACGAGTCTGTCGGCTCTGACAGCGTTGCATCACGTGCACCCGCGCAATATCATAGCCTATGATTTCCAAATATATAGTACTGTTGTCAACTAGTGATATCATCACAAGAACTTTTGAGGAATATAAAATATTATATAATAACTGACAGACACTATCATTTCAGCCGCTCTGTGCAGCTCGAACATAGGAGCTCAGCTCAGCTTCACGGCTGAGAACCGAATAGACTATTAACTTGAAGCTTTTACTCTTAAACACAAAAGGCACATCCACTTTAATAAAAAAGGAATATTTATTAAACAAGCCAGATCAAAAGCAGAAAAAACGCTCACAATTAAATAAATAATATACAGCAAAGCCTACTTCAATCTGTCTCGTTTCTCCAGTGGGTTGGGCTAATCCAAAAGAAGTGAAAACAAGGGGGGTGTTCTGAAGACAGACTGTTACCTGTGAAACAGGGGTGCTCTGAAAACACCCCCATTAGCAATTAGTGCTTTCCACCTGATGAAATGAACGCGGCAAAACTGACGGTACAGATCCACTTTTGTGGCACGACTGAAGCGTGGTGTTGTGACGCTTTGCCTCATGTGTATGTTGATGGGTTCAACTGATTCATTTGCATAAAGGTGGGCTTCGGCCAGCTTTTTTGACGCGTGGCATTTGTTCAAAAAGCAAAACTGATGAAATGAACGTGCCAAAACGAATGAAAAGAACGCGGCAAAAAATCCACCAAATTTGAAAATAAGAAATTTGGTAGAGCCAGAACGTATCGACTAATCGACTGGGTGATTACAGCCCTAGTGGAAACCGTATTAGATCATTTTTAGTATAGGAATTTAGCATTTAAAACAGGCATCAACATGATAACCTTCAAATAAATGGTCTTAATTTCATATTAACACCAGCCTGAATGCCAAAATGACATACTTAAAGTTTGGGGTCAGTAAGATTTTCTTTAAAGAAATTAATACTTTTATTCAGCAAGGATGAATACATTTGTAATGTATAATTTTTTTAGGCATCACTGGTGCTCCTCTTCAGTGGTGAACTTCATATCTATCAGACAGACAGCAATTTGTTAGGATAGGTAAGGATCGATCCCGCACCGTTACCATCTCTCATGGTGTACCTCAAGGTTCTGTCCTTGGTCCTCTTTTATTTCTCATTTATGTGCTGCCACTACGTCAAACGGCATGGTCTGAACTTTCATAGTTACGCTGATGATATTCAAATTTATTTCACGGTTAAACCCAACTCAGCTTGTCTACCTGCTTCTGTTAACTCTTGCCTTCAGGAATTTAAAACCTGGATGACTGATAACTTCTTACAGCTTAATGTTGGTACAAAATTGGCCCTAAAACACAGAGTTTACCCCGACATGACATTTTCATTGGTATTGATGGTGTCCAGAATAGGCCTTCAAAAACTGTGCGAAATCTGGGAGTATTGATCGACTCCACATTATGTTTTGACTCACATATTGGTCAGATTGTTAAATCATGTTTTTTCCACTTGCCAAATATTGTTTGAATCTGCCGCTCCCTTAACTTTGGAGATGCTGAAACTGTTATCCACACTTTTATAACCTCCAGATTGGTCTACTGTAACAGCTTCCCCACCAAAGCTATACATCGCCTTCAAATGGTGCAAAACTCTGCTGCCCGTGCTCTTACATTTAATAAAAAAATCTGCACACATCACTCCCATCCTTTACCGACTTCACTGGCTTCCTGTGGCCAGTCGTATCCAGTTTAAACTGTTAGTTTTAGTTTATAAAGCCAGTCATGGCCCCACACCCCAATACCTTGGCTTGCTGAGTTAGTGCAACCATATGTTCCTGCCCGGACCCTCAGATCTAGCAATGATAATTTGCTTGTCGTACCCAAGTATAAACTCTCTACTGTGGGTGGTAGGGCTTTTAGTGTTATAGGCCCTAAGCTATGGAATAAGCTGCCCCCTAATCTTCATACCACCCCTACTCTACAGACCTTCAAGTTCCAACTTAAAACGGCTCAGTACCTCTCTGCCTTCCACTTTCTCATTTTTATGTTATATGATTACTTTATTGTATTTAATGTTCTCTTTGATTCTATAACGTCTTATGTTAATTATCTGTAGTTTGTTGTCTCCATCTGCTTGTTTATTTGTGATAAGCAGGCTGACTATTACTTTGCTTGTCTATTGATTGTACTATTGTACTACTTTGTGAAGCGACCTTGGGTTCTTGAAAGGCGCTAAGAAAAAAAAAAAACAATCTCAAACATTTGAATGTTACTGTAAAATGTTTGTTCCTCATACAAAGCATTATTTATATACTCATGAGTCAGAGTGAATTCTATAGAATTAATCTAGACTGCTTTTATGGTGCCTGGATGTCCTCTTTGGACCTTCAGTCTGTGGTTACTGCATGTTGTCATTGCATGCAGCCGTTTTTGGGTGAACTAATCCTTTAAAGCAAAAAAAAGAAACACTATTTTTAAACTTTACTTTTAAAAGCTACAGTCACTGGGTAAAACAATCACTTATTTCAAGCCACATAAGCTTGCTTCTTATATGCAGACTTGAGATTTTTGCTTGAAAAGCACATATGGAAAGAGGAAGTTCTCCACTGGATCACAGGGTTGGGTTTGTACCACTTGGTTCCTTTCTCCATGTGAGTCATGGAGGCCCCACTTAGCCACAAGCCTCAAAACAAGATAAAAGCTCTAGGCAGTTTGTGTTCCAAATGATCACTGGGTCGACTGAGTTCGAAACATCCGCCACACAAACGCCCTACGCAGTGGTTGCGTTAGACTTTCTCGTTGTTTGTTATTATGACAGTCAGGGTCATAAAAATACATATTTTAATGATAAGACATTTTAACAGCTTTTGATTTTGTTAACATTTTCCTTTTCAATCATGAACATACAGAACAAGCACACGGGGCTAGATCATGCACTTAGCTGGTCGGATTATGTATTTATTTATGAAGAGAACAGATGAACCAAGACTGTACGTCAATTTTCATGGTCAACAGATGAATGTATTTTTTTATTTCCACCGGGGTCACTAAAAGAGTGCCTGATGAATATGAACAACTCAAATACAAAATACAATTACGATTAAAATATCAACAAAATGCGTAAAAAATAAACTGAACGAACTCAATTGACTATCTTTATCTGCCTGTACTCAAACCTTCCTCCTGGTCCACATGGACTTTAACTGGCTGCTCTCGCCTGTGCCAGTGACTGATAAACGTTGTCTGTTGTTTGTCATTCATCCTCCCTCACATCCGCATCAGTCCCTCTTTCTTCACCTCTTTTATCAACAACAGCACAACTATTTTGCCGCTTGAAGAAACATTTCACACTCAGCTGCCGTGACATTTTTGCAAATGTATGTACGAAAGCCACGGGCTGGACAAATTTCACTACATTACTTTGCTGACCATGAATCCATGATAAATCCCAAACACTAAAACTCAACAGTTATAATTTTATAATAACAGTTATAGAGCGTGTAAACGAGTTGATTGTATTTGATCACAATATCGTTGTCTGCCTCACGAAGTTTGGATGATCTTACTAAATGCCCTCATAAATCATCCTCAGTGTAATCTGTGAAAATGATGGATGGCCTTCAGATTTTTCCGTCACTGCTAATAGAGACAGAGCGTATTTAGGCCACGCCCACACCGGGTCCAACGCTCTCCATTGACTTTGTATTGCGTGAAGCTGCCTCCTTGTCATTTCGGACTTATAACAAAACACAGAACTATGACAAAGCTGATATGTGACCAGGTGTACAGCAAACAAGTTAAAAAACACAAAAATTAGTTTTTATAAGCTTTCGACCCAAAAAAACGAGCGTTTAAGGAGACAAAAGTGGAGACAGGCAATAAGACGTGAAGCATCAACAGGAAGAATGGGTACATTTTGGGATCCTGACACTCAGTATGCCTATGTGTGCAGTAAACATTTTGTCACTGTTAAGTCAAATATCCAAATGTCAGTTTTATATATGATATTTCCTGTCGCTGGTTCTAGTGGGTGTAGTTCTGTCTCAATTGCCTGTGTCCACTTTTGTGTCCTTAAACGCTCGTTTTTTGGGTCAACAGCTTCTAAAAACTTCTAGGGTTTTGGTTCTGGGTTTTGTTTAGCTTGTTTGCTGTACACCTTGTAACATATCAGCTTTTAGACATTTTTCTGTTTTTTGTTAGAAGTCAAAAATGACAAGGAGGCCGCTTCACGCAATACAAAGTCAATGGAGAGCGTTCGATTGTTTCACCCACCCCATGGGCGTGGTCTTCAGATTATGACGCGTGGCGCTCTGTCTCTACAATATTCAGTCAATGATGGAAAATATTCAGTTAACGCAAACAAATGTAAATAAAACCTTCTTCACAGAAGTCGTTGTGAAGCGGATTGAGGAGCGACATGAACAAGGTATCCCCCAAGAAATTCCTCTGCAAGCAGACGATCTGTGGGCATAGTTCGCATAACATCTGGGTTTGGTTTAACTAGGGTGGCCATTTCAATAAGACCAAAAAGGAGGACACTTTGCAGCATTTAGTGAGGCAAGAATAATTGCATAGGACTCTGGTGTACTCGCAGCTACAATACAATTTTGTCCATCATATGGATGGTATCATGATACAGTGATTCTGAAATTGCCTACTCTATTCATTGCCAGACAAATTTGATCTATGATATATCTTGAAGTAGACCTATGTGAAACAGAAGAGGCAAAAAAGTGTTTGTTCACAGTATTTGTATTTATTCAAGATATTGTGATTTCTGTTTCAGAAACTGACCACTGAGAGGAACCTGTCTTGCAAAGTGCACAGTGCCTGAAAACAACATTTCTGGACTTCTGGATAGAAAAGAAATACATAAATAAACAAATAATCAGGCACAGTGCAAGAAAACATAACATTTCACAGCGAGACAGTGTGCAAAATCCATGAAAAGCGTCTCTACTGGTTTTTTGATATAAATTTGTGCTCTTTTGTCCATTCCGGATTAAATGAGGTCTGACGTTTTGGCATGTTAACGTTATGATATGATGTAGCCAGCACATGGACGTGGAGGCTTGTTTACGCTTTTAACCAATGATATATCAGATACTTATTTGACCCGCTTTCAGCCAATCATTTGTTTGACCAGAGATCTTACAGCATTAGACGCTATGCTGCTGCGTCCCAATAAAGATTCTAGAGCGGGTTTTTTTTTTTAGGCCGATTCAGCGCAACTCCAAAAAGGAGGACAAATGAGTGTCTGGCTTTAGGCTGCGACAGACAGGGGCAGGGCTCAACATAAAAAAAAATTCCCACTGGCCCCTGGGGCCAGTAGATCAGAGTTTTGCTGGCCCCTTCTATATTTTTATTGGCCCTGAAAGAAATATAAGGAAAACCTTTTCATTAAGCTGTATGTATTGTATACATTAGGATTAATCAATACAGCAAATGGAGTACATGAATTAAGAGCTAGAGAGCCCCAGGAGATATGCAAAAATAACCAAATTGTCATTGTAACTATGAATTTTTTAATGCCTGACCAGTAATGTTAGCACTGTGTTTGCCTATATAATGTGTATCTTTGTTAATTGTTTATCTTTTGTTTTATATATATATATATATATATATATATATATATATATATATATATATATATATATATATATATATATATATATATATATATATATATATATATATATATATATATATATATATATATATATATAAAACAAAAGATAAACAATGAACAAAGATACACATTATATAAGATAATTTTGGCTTCATTTAGCCGTAGTCACGTGACATACATAGGTGTTTTGAATCACGCTTCGGATCGTTCGACTCGAAACATCTGCGCTTCGGATCGTGCAAAGCTTCGGAACTACAGTTTTGCGTCAGCCATCCCTGACATGCACATGAAACGAAAGTATAATTTACTCGTCTCGTCTCGGTCTGTTTCGGAGCGCGCACGCTGCCTTTGGAATGACACCAAAATTCACTCATGACACAAGTCAAGCACTCGCACTTTGGATCTATCAGTTATGAGCAAAGTTACGGTTATATATTAGCTTGCTAGTTGAGTAAGTTACCTTCGACATGCTACATCAGTGAGGTACTGAGAGCCAACATCTTCGCGATTCTGTATGACGGTATGACGTTTGTTTTGCCTTTGCGGATGGCCAATCACTGGCCCGCGCGGGCCAGTGATTGGCCATTCAACTAGCCCGACATACTCTTTTACTGGCCACCGGGCCATCGGGCCATTGCTTATGTCAAGCACTGGACAGGGGGCTTAAAATCCGGACGTATGGCCACCCTAGGTTTAACACGTGTCTATAAAAACAAGAAGTGTACAAAAGTGGTCCACATGACATTTGGACAACCATGACAGCCTAAAATCATAACCAACTTGCACGGTTCACATGATGGGATTAGATTCAGTGCCACAGATTCTACAACTGTACTTCAAACAAAACCTCTAATTAACATGGAAAAGGTCGTTTATTTTAGTTCCTGCATCACTGCATTTAACTTGATGACATGGTGTTTAGCAAAAAGATGAAAGTCAAAGATCCCACATTTCTTTTGTCTAAACATGACCGTACAGTCATCCCATCCTCGTATCTGTACTCCCTCTCTGCCGCTCTACAGACCAAAATAAACTTCACACTCTTTCCTTCGTTCCTTTAAACACTAGTTTAGCTGGTGCCCACTCATGCCCGGCCCGCACAAAAGCATTCAGTGTGTCCGTGTTACACAGTCCGTCAGTGTTCACACCTACTCACATCACCCACAGACTCTCTCCACAGCACAGACCAGACATTCAACGCCTGCTCATGATTCAGACGCCTTCCTTTTTATTTATATATTTATAAAAAGTCACAAAAACTTGTTACAAAAAGGCTATGGAACTGAAATGTCATGTTTTTTTTTTAATGTTCCTGTTGTGTGACACTCTTTTCAAGAGCCCATGATTCAGTGTTTATGGTTTTTTGCTTATCTGTAAGTTTCCGTCTCCTGCTGGCCTGTACCTAGTCTCCCGCCGAAGACTTAAGCCGGTTTTACACTGTCGGGCCAATGCGAGCCAGGGCTTTCAACGGGCCGGTGCTAATAGCCTTGGAGCCCAAAACCATGCTGCGTTTCCACTGTCGAGCCAGAGCGTTTCACCTAATGATAAAAGCGGGCATTTTTTGGGGCATTTCTGTCGTTTACTTAAAGATTTAAAACCCAAGCATTGATGTTTCACCACAGTTTTACAATAATAAGTGATACATTGATCATAATTAATTCATTTGTGTCAAGATTTTCCATTAGTCCCAGAGAAATAAAGTGGTATTTACCATTATTTCACAAAAGAGGACACGTACTTATTCAGTCGCATCTGTTTCTGTTTATCTGTAGTGACATGACAGTATGTTTACATCACATTTAGAAAGAACGATCCTTTCTACCAATTTTCCACCATAAATATGACCAGAGGAGCTTTAGCACTCTCTCCAGTGACAGTCCCAAAACAGTTAAGCTATATTTTCAGTCAGAGAAACAGAGGAAGTTCCCAAAAAACAGATTTGCTTAATTTTATGACATATGCAGAGCCAAATATGGATATCAGACAGTCTGGTATAAAGAGTTGAGACTTGCGTACGGATAAAATTAATACACTGTTGTGATGGCCTATATGATTTGTCTGATTTCTTCAAGCGGTCGTATTTACCATGTTTACTACAGTAATGGTTAGCATGCATAGTCTTTTCCATCGCATATGAATATTTCTGCCTTATACAGTGATCAGAATCCACATCGGATCACAAACAGGAGTCATTTCAAACACTCGCTGCTGTCTGAAAGTGAGTTCTGAGCTAAAATAATTGTTAAAGTGTTTAATGCTGATGTTAGCCTATATATGAAATCATCCACGACACTGCCGTCTCCAGACACAGATAAACTTTGTGTTTGTTCGTAACCACTCCTCAAGCCTGAGCTGGCCCGCACTGGACCAAGGTATTCGCCGGGCCAAAATACATGGCCATTGGCCCCAAGGAAGCCCCGGAAGTGATAGTGGAAACGTGACTGGCACGCACTTGCTTTTGGTCCGACAATGGATATGCGGATTTTGACTAACAGCTAGGGCTGCCCCCTAAAAGTGAACTAAACGTTAGTCGACGAGAAGAGGCTTAGTTGACCAAAATTGTATAGGTCAGTTACTAACAACTAATGTCACTAGTGTCATAGTGTGCTTCAATCACACTGAAAATATGACAAATCTCTAAAACTCCAAAGGCAGTTTTTGAGCGTGCCAACCAATTATGTAACGTCTAGCACTGTGGTAAGCAGTCATGAGTTCCCTGAGACCAGAGAAAAGACTAAAACGTTTTTGTTCTTTTAAAAACCATCTGCTTAAAAAAAAACAGCCCCAAGGGAACTCATCCACTGCATGTCACAAACCTTATGATTCACAAGGCATGTTTTTGCAGGCCTTTTCAACAGAGAACGTGCCATCACATATAATGAAATAAGTACAGTAGTAAGTAAAATCCCTGCTAAAGGTGAAGTCCATTCATACGTCAATGTGATTTATCATGGAAAGTGAATCACAGGAAAGAGCAATTTATGAAAAAAATATCTAGAAATATTCTCTGTATTATGAGATAATACTTAATAGTTATAGGGATAGTTTAGTCAAACATGATAATTTGGACAAAATTTACTGAATGGATCTTTTCAGTTCACAAAACCACTCTGAATGATTCTACACAATTCTCAATGTTCAACTCACTAAATATATGATCCAGTCACAATGGTAGTGGAAGATTATCAGAAAATAAATCTATAATAAGTCTTTCATTCAATACTTTTGTTCAAAAGTTTGGCGTCTCTTACGCTCACCAAGGCTGCATAAATACAGTTGTGAAATACTATTAAAATAACTGTTTTCTATATACATTTTAAAATAATAAAATTTATAGATTTTAATATTATTTATTAATGTGATGCAAAGCTGTATTTTCAGCATCATTACTCCAGTCTTCAGTGTCACATGATCTTTAAGAAATCCTTCTAATATGCTGATCTGTTGCTCAAGAAACATTTATGATTATCCATGTTGAAAAAAGTTGTGCTCCTTAATATTTTTGTGTGTGATACTTTTTTTCATGATTATTTGATGTATGGAAAGTTTGCTCAATGGAACAGCATTTATTTGAAATACAAATAATTTGTAACATTATGAATTGATCACATTTGATCAATTTCATGCTGAATAAAAGTATTAATTCATTTATTTACAACAACAAGAAAACATATTAACCCCAAACTTTTAAACGGTAGTGTACTTTAAGGGTGCTTTTGCCTCCATTTTGAAACTTGACCTCCTTAAGCCTCATTAGAAATATCTCCTTTTGTGTTCAAGAGAAGAAAGAAAGCAATACAGGTTTGGAATGACATGAGGGCGAGTAACTGATGAAAGCATTTTTGCTTTTGGGTCAGCAGAAAAGCTCCTCCTTTAGACATTAAGGTTTAGGACACACCAAATCTACATGCATCTAGTTTATGAAAAGTAAATAGGTCAGATAGAATTGAGAGGCGGTTAAAATAATGCTGTATGGCATACATACATACATGGTCTTCACGTGAAAGGGTCACGGGACTTCACAGCTGTTCACCGCATGCTCAATCACTCTCAGATGGGATTGTGAAGGGGGTAGTGAGGGTCAGCTCTCTCAGTGGGTTAATTCCCCACAAACACATACATGCCGATCCAGCCTTCCTGACTGGAATGTTTGCTGTGGGGTCTGACGTTTGAGGGTCAGTAGGGGACCCAAACGCGTGCGCACACATTTTACAGACAACTGGGGCTGGTGTGGCCCCTTTGTGAAAGTGTGGCAGCTGTGAACCAGGCGCAGACCAAAACAGGTGTGAGACTAAAACGGTGCAACAGTGCTTTTGACGACTCCAACTATACCTCCATATATTCAACATACATCTGCTCTTCCCTTTTTGTCTTAACACAGCTGTCCACGGATCCTAACACACGCAGTATTCAGACAATTGATTATATTTTCAGTGGACTGTAAGAACAAGAGCTCAAACGTAATGTTAAAGGGTTAGTTCACCCAAAAATGAAAATTCTGTCATTAATTACTTACCCTCATGTCGTTCGACACCCGTCAGACCTCCGTTCATCTTCGGAACACAAATGAAGATATTTTAGTTGAAATCTGATGGCTCTGAAAGGCCTCCATTGGCACAATGCACGGTTCACTCTCAAGACCCATAAAAGGTACTAAAGACGTCGTTACAAAGTCTATCTCACTACAGTGGTTCTACAATAACTTTATGGAGTGACGAGAATAGTTTTTGTGCACAAAAAAACCCTAAATAACGACTTATATGGTGATGACGATTTCAAAACACGGCCTCATGAAGCTTCGAAGCGTTATGAATCAGTGAGTCGATTCATGATTCGGATCCCTTGTCAAACCATCAAACTGCTGAAATTTGGCGATCCAAACTGCTGAATCGACTCACTGATTCATAACGCTTCGAAGCTTCATGATGCCGTGTTTTGAAATCGTCATCACCATACAAGTCGTTATTTAGGGTTTTTTTTGCGCACAAAAACTATTCTCGTCACTCCATAAAGTTATTTTAGAACCACTGTAGTGAGATGGACTTTGTAACGACGTCTTTAGTACCTTTTAAGGGTCTTGAGAGTGTAAAGTGCCATTGTGCCAATGGAGGCCTTTCAGAGCCATCAGATTTTAGCCAAAATATCTTCATTTGTGTTCCGAAGATGAACGGAGGTCTTACGGGTGTCGAACGACATGAAGCGAAGTAATTAATGACAGAATTTTCATTTTTGGGTGAACTAACCCTTTAAGTGAGAGAACGTGAAGAATTTCCCTTAGTGGTGAGCACTAGAGTGTCCTGCTTTGATATTTATGTTCTACTCACTAGGGCACAAACTCATGGAGCTGCACATTTAGGCCAGCAGCTGTCCTCTGAGAAGCTGCCTTAAAAGTGAAAAAAAAAAGGAAAAAAAAAAGAATGGCCAGACAGAAAATAAGGGAGCAGGGTAGTTTCTCCTCATCTGTTATAGATGGAAGGAATGAGGTTGTAAAATTGCGAATCGCTAACTGAACACACCCTTTGCGATGATGAGAACTGCTGAAGAAGAGCATGCAGGGCAGTTCTGGTCCGCAACCTCCAATAAAACGCAAGAGAGAACGGGGGGGATCGATCAATCAATTCAGTCAGTGAATGAATGAATAAGCGTGGGATAGATGTGGATTAGAAAGATGGACGAAAGTGGTTATCGCATCCTGTCTTTTGGCTACCACATGGACAGATGCTTTGGGGGAAAGAAAGTCAAGAGAAGGTTATGTTGGAGATCTGGTCTGGTCTTTATTATTCATTAACATCATTGATCTTAAGTCTTAGACATGGATTGATAAGTAAGGGAAAATGTGCAGTCAGCTAGTCATTATTGCAAAATAAAGATCAACAGGCTGACCAGGACATTGTACAAATATATTTGTCCTGAGAATGTTGTAATTGACCAATCAGAAACAGTGAGCCACGTAAAAGGCAGACCCCTTAACTGTTTTTAACAGCAAGTTTATCAAATGAAAGAAACCCTGAGCAGATGGGTTTGTTGAGCAAAGCTGTCACAGCTGATCAATAAGTCGATTGATCAGGTTTCGGGGATGTGGGTGGGTCAGCAGCTGATCTGCTTGTCAACATAATCAATATTAAGATTGAAGTCAAAAGTCCTGGTAAAAATCACACAGCAGAGAGTAAGTGCGTGTACTAGGGATGTCACGGTACCAAAATTCCAGTAGTCGGTACCAATACCATAACATTTTTACGGTACTCTGTACCAATTTCAGTACCACAGCTAAATGTTTATTTTTTAATTTATTTAACTATTTTTTAAAAACATATTAAATTTATTAAGTTTATTATTTAAGATGATCATCATTATAAGTAAATAATACAAACATTTAAAGGCTGTATGCTGTCTAAAAGTAAAAAAAGATCAAGTGAAAAATAATCAACCATCTAGGCATAATATTTATTATTATTATTATTATATATAGCTAAACCTACTGTAGGCTACAACTATTTAACTATATAAATATTCTGTCAATTTAAAAAAGATGTAACCAAAATTTTATTTTGACGGGTTGCCGTGAAGACCTTTGAGTGTCTGTGTTCATGATATGACAGTTTTCTCAAATGAAACGGTAAATTCTCATGAAGTGGCGGTTTATGCGTTCGTGTCCTCATAATATAGTGATATATTTTTTTAGAGTCTATGATAGTGACACACGACAGAGACGCAAGCTCGCCCACGCCTCTGTGCCCCGTCATTCACACAGAGACGTAGAACATGGAGGAGTAATATTTAAATAGTATTTTGCAGTTTAATATTCACAGACACTAGTATATATTGGGCTACTGTCTGGAGCCCTGCGCTTGGATAAACATGGAAGCGACTAAACGCAGCTTCGGGTACCGAATATACTCGGGAGTCGGTACTACAGAAATGCTGGTATCGTCACATTTGTATAATTTCAGTACCGACTTGGTACCGAAGTACTGGTACTTGTGACATCCCTGGCGTGTACCCTATGCTGAAAAAAATATATTTTGCTGCTTGTTCTTAATTAAAATAAGTTAAAGCAACACGATTGCTATACACATTTGGTCCTCACTTAATTTAATTGTGTTCAAATTGTTTACTCACTTGTTTAAATTTACTCACAATCAAAATCAATCTACAATATATAATATATTTGAACTGATCAACTAAAAACATATGTTTAAATAAAGATAAAATAATTTTGTGTAACCACTTGCCTTAAAAAAATAAAAAAAAGAGTAGATTTCATCAGTGTACAAGACAAACATGGTGAAAAACAGACCAATAATATCAGGCAGAAAATTGTTAAATATTGTAGTTATCTTGACATTTGCTTGTTTGTAAGTTTTATTAAATATATTTGGACCATCACCCAGTTTATCATCAATGGTCTTAAATTCTCACAATGCATGAATTCATCAGTAAAGAGAATAGAGTAAGTGACTACACAAAGAAGAAGAAGGAAAAATGCACAGCAATCTCTTCAGACTGAAAGAGATGCCAGTCATGTCAATGCCAACTTCCTAATCAAACACAAACTCCAACCCAAACACATGCACTATTCCGTTATCTTCTGTGAGAACGGCAACGAAAAAGCATCACCTAAAATCCTCAACACACACAGCCACTCCCAGCAAACACGGATATTCAGTTGAATTATAAAAAACAACTGACTTGCATGTAACCAATTTCCAGCTAAATCCATCAGAAGGCATGACACAGCAGGCTTGAGTCATGACAGCTCTCTCGTGATAAGGTGTGGCGGCAACACCGGCAGCAAAATATTTAAATGCTCTTTCACGCCACCTTTTCTGGCATGTCAAGACCTCTCTGGGAAAATGAATTCTCTCAGGGTATAAAAAAAGTTGCATATGCAATGGAAACGAAACTCAGAGAACCTGTTAATGAATTAATATTACAGCTCTGCTCCACAACCTAGAGAGCTGACATGCTGTCTATACCTCCAGGTTCACGTGATGTCACTGTTGTGGACTTCCGCCCTTTCAAAGGTGATGTCAAATGCCATTTCGATTGCATTTGTCCAAATAGAAAGATGGAAATGGAAAGCTATTTAATGCAGCTCCACTGATTCAGCTGTGGACAGGTGCATTAGGAACAAGCATCAGGTTTCTTATACAAACAAAACAGCTCACAAACTATTCACTATGGTTGGCGATTTTCTTTGTAGATTAATTCGAGATAGGAGATGGACAAAAGGGTGGAGAAAAGTAAATGGAAGCATACTTCCAACTACATTGGTTTAATGCATTAAGTAACCTGAAATAAACAAGTTAAGACAGACTCAAAATATAATGTGGACAGCAGTGTCTGTGTTTTTGTTATGCTAATATAATTCAGCGACACACGATCAAGGTAAAATTCTTGGGCTATCAGCAAGATAAACAGAGTCAGGGCTAAATCACAGCAGCGGTATAAAGAACGAAGAGCGCAAACACACAGCGTAAATATTACAGAAACTAACTAGTCACCTTAACAAGGAGTGGAGCTATGTAACCCAATCCGGGGCATTATGAGACAGTCATGCCTTCCTCCAATTGTCTGAGCACAGAACAATACCACGATGACCTTCTTTTGGTTCTGTGTCAATAAAGGTTGCCTAGGGTGCCAGGATTTAACACCGCTTACTTCAGGACGTTAACACACTGCCCTAAAGGTGAGACCTCGCAGCATTCAAATAAACAAACTACAAATCTCAAAGAGAGAATATAGAATAAACAAAAAGACAATACACTAGAAACAGAGCATGACAGGATTACTACTTTTCAGTTTTGACAGCGAGTATGATAAGAAAAGCTGATCTTCAAAAGGGAAAACATGACTCGCTTAATTTCGTTTCAGAAAAATAAAAAACATAATCCTACAAATGAGTTTTGGAAAGATAAAATAGAAAGTAAAATGACGAGTCTGGATGTATGACAAGTGCTTGTGTTTTTGTAGCCCAAACAAATTCCTGGTCACTCAAACAGATAGTCCCACCCCCCCAATTCATTTCATTGGTCAGCTTTGCTATGCTAGGGTTGGCCGGAATGCTCCAACAAACAGCAATGTACTTTTCATGGGAGTCAATCTACGAATGGCTCACTTCTAGCCATCTCTGCACTTTAAACCGGGACAGGAAACACTGACTGATATTACACACATCATCTTTCATATCTTAGCTCAGTCTTAATACTTTTGACTGGTAAATAGCGTATGACATACTGCTCGGTACGTGTACCAAACAGTTTAGCAATATGCACTGTCAAATTCCAGAGGCTGGTGTGGATTTATTTCTCGCTTTATGCGCATCACCAGGAGTGCCATCATTCAGAAAGCTATAAAACACACCGTCTCCTCACTTTAGTGTCATTACAGCACACATCTGCCTTAAAAAAGGAAAAGACATTTGGAGGAATATTGGGGAGTTCCGAGTTAATGCTTCATGTTTCTGATGAATAACCTTTCCTGTGAAGTACGGCTTGCCTGCTTTCCTCATTACGATCACTGGAGAGACAGCCTGTTTGTTAGGTGAGACGAGAGAGACAGAGAGAGAGAGAGACAAAGAAGGTAAAGATCTCATCTTACCTCGTGTTCCAGTTGCAATGTCAGCCACTTTCTGGAAAGCGTCCAGGAATGAGCTGGTGACGATGATTGTTGTCCTGAACGACAGAAAGAGGAAGAGTTTGTTTGTAGGAAAAGCCCACAAGCAAAGTTTCTTTGACTGGATTCTTACGAACAGCCGGTTTATCATGACAAATATTTCCACTGACAGTTTTTTGGAGCTCGCACCAGGAGAGGAGCCAATGTTAACAGCACAGCAAACCACAATACTCTGGATGAATGACATTTAAATACCTATAGATGCTGATAACTAAAGTGCAACTTACTACAAAATCTGCATACTTTACATTTGCTGCACTAAATATGGCAAAAAGCTTTTATAAACGGAATTGAAAGTAGAAAAAAAAAAATCACTCATAGCTGAAAGCATTATCAAACTAGCAACAAAAACAAAAACAGTCTACACTGGAAGTGTTAAAGCTATACGTCATCACGAGATGATTATCAATACCAATCAGCTGCAATCTTAATTTTAGCAATGTAAATATAATCTAACTTTATTTTTTATTTAAAAACTGGCTGTTTTTAACTGAATACTCGCCAAGACAGGGGCATTTTGACATCATTTGGTGTGTATATGATCGTTTAAGCGCAGTAAGCCACTCATTTTGGTACTTGCGACTCTCAAGCTGTTTGAGAGGCGGCTTTATGTGCGCGCCACTTATATAGATCAGTGGAGTGCGCTTTTGGCGTGAGTCCGAAACCTGCGGAAATTTAGCTAGCCTGGTCCTACCAGACTCTCATACATTTAATTTGTACAGAGAGTCTGGCCACCCTCCATTGACAAGCGTTAACTTCCTTGAAGGCGGGTACTTTGTTGAAGTTTAAAACTATTGGATCTGCCCAGAGCCGCTCTGGATCTGCCATAACCAATCGCTAACGTTTGGTCATGACGTACGTCATCTCAAACTACAGCACGACATTAACGTCTTCGTTCTCAGCCACTCCCTCTGTTCGCTGGACTGGTTAAAATTTGACCGGAGAAAACCAGAGAATATACCGCAATCCCAGACGGAGTACTGAAGGAAAATTAAAATTGAGCGGAAGTATGTAGGAGGGCAGAGCCAGGTTATTATTTAGCAGGAGCTAATGAGACAAGTGAGTGAGAGGAGGCGGGTGTGTGTCACTGCGCCATTAGAGAGAAGAGAGCGAGAAAGTGCAGCTGGCATTGGTGTATCGTTACTGCAGAATTTTTTTAATTAATTGTACCGGCCAGTCACCAGTCCGGGCCGAGCATGCAGAAAATCTGCTGATTCCAGTCCCTGGTCTGCACAGACTTTAAACTGCAGCCCGAACCCGGCCCGTACCCGAGATCATTTAACCTGACCTGACCCGACCATTACATTTACATGTTAAGCCCGAACCCGAGGTCCGTTTCTCACAGCAAATACCATTTTTGCAATATGTTGTATATATATAACTGAGAGAAGGTGCACTGCAGCACAATACCACGATCTTTCTTCAAGAGCAGATCATGGAGATATTTGAATCATTCACAATCTAAAATCGTGATATCGCACACCCCTACCTGTGGCCATGAAATAAAGAAATCTCAATCCTACTTGAGTTCACATTAGACAAATTCCCTTCTATACGTAAAAGGTAACATATACTTAATCATTTGATTAGACAGTGACAAATATCTAAAGCCTTCTCCCTGGTCAGAAGATGGAAAACGGTCGGAGCATCTCAATGGAAAGAGTTCAGCGTGTTCATTGGAGGGGACACGGGCACATACTGACAGGGTCAATGGTGCCATTGTCGGGATCCATTCAGAGCCCTCAGTCTGAAGAGAGAGATCTCAGCTTATCAGAGAGAGCTCTGTGGTATCAGGTGATACGAACTACAAAGTACAGCCTTTCAGCAATTCCCCCACCTCCCCACAGCGGCCCCCCAAGCCCTGCAAAAGCTTTTGTGCCTGATAAAGGTAGACTCGCAACAGACATCTCTTTAATTCTGCTTCTAGGAATGGAGGTTGGGTTAATGGTAGGGATGTCCTAGAAAAATAAGTTACTGGTTACCTTCCGGTTGAAGAGCATTATTAAACCGATAGTTCTGAATCTATATCCTGGTTGGATTAAAGGTGAACTATGTAGGATTTTTGCAGTAAAATATCCAGAAACCACCAGGCCAGTGTTATATATTTTGTTCAGTTGAGTACTTAGAATATCCCAAATGTTTTAAACTATTTGTAAATCGTGAGAAAATTGCTATTTTAACCAAGGAGCCGGGACGTGTGAGCTATGCGTGTGAGGGAGTCGCCTGTCGATTGCGTCATATCTGCGTCACCCTCGGTCTCCGGTTTTATTCAGTGAAACACTTTACTCTCACTGCAGTGTGAACAAGTGTCATAGCAGCCGCCGAGCGAACGTCATAACTTCCTTTTCAACACACTCAGATATATCTAATACGATAAACAGAGTTGGGTTACCTTAGACTCATGACTGGAAAAGAGGAAGTAGCGCCGGCAACCGTGTCATAATAAAAGTCCCGCCAGCGACTATGCCATAATAACAGTCCCGCTCTTCAATCGCTCCTGCGGCCTTGCTCAGCTCCACAACACTCGCTCCTGCTCTACTTCAGACTACAGTAATGTTAATAATCGCATCCATTAACATGATTTCTGCTCGAGTCCTATCCTGATTATTTTCCACCGGCTGTGAGGTGAAGACCACATGTCCTGAGATTCTGCGCTCAAACGTGCCGTCATCAAACTACGCCTTTGTTTTGAACAGGCGACCTCTAGTGGACGGAAAAGTTACATAGTGTAGCTTTAACTATGTTCTTCAAACCTGTTAAATAGAGACATGTCACGGTTGTTGGATAACTAGTCCCCTACTCGTATAGGTTTGATATATTTTTTGGAGGGGAAAAGATTAAAGGCCCAGATATACTCACAGTGAAATTATTTTTAGTTCTTCACTTAGGGGTAAAACGAAGTTCCAAGAGTTAGCGAACATCTGACGATGAATATGTAAATATGTGCTGCATGCTTTACTCTCAATAACAAAATAAACACAACAAAATTGAAAAAAAAGAGCAAGCATTTTTTTAAACAAGGCATAAAAAAAGCATCTGGTCATAACAATATGTTTGCAGAAGCTCTGCAATACAAGACTAGTAAAGTCATGTCACGTTTATTTAATAAACATGAAAAAATGGGTTAGTGTCTCGTTTCATCAGAAATACAACTTTATTTTATTTTCCACTATAAAGCAGCTCTCCAGTGTATTCGTGTTTTCACTTCGTGGACGTCTGACCTCGACGGACTCAACGGAAGAAATGAAGCGGAAAACAGTTCAACGTGAAAGAAGGCGGAGACTCCACGCTAGGGATGAAACGATTACCGGTTTCACGATAAACCACGATAAAATTTAGTGACGGTTAGTGATATCGTATAAAATTATCATTAAAACCGCGTGTGATTATCACGATTGTGAAAACTCGCAATAAATCTTGTCCAGTCAGTCAGTCTGGTGCAGAGCGCAAAGCTGTTTTTGAATGAGAATAAATGGTAGAAGGCAGTGACAGCACTCTGGGGATTGTTCAGCCTCTAAAAGGACCAAATCTGAGGTGTGGTCATATTTTGGCTTTTACAAAAGTCCTGAGGGAAACTTAATCGAAGATGGTCACCCTGTCTGCAGAACATGCCAGAAGAAAGTCACTGTAATAGGGGGAACATTTCAAAACTACGAACGCAAGGCAAGTGGACTTTGACCTCAATACCAAAACTACGTCTGGCAAATTATAACGTGAAGCGAACGAACAAATTCAGACAAGACTAGGGTGACATTTAAGGGATAATCAGGGCTTGACATTAACAACCGCCATTTGCGGGTGTAACGTTATTTCGGCTGCACACTAGTCACACTGGCTGTTGAACTTATTATAGTCTTCTCAAAAGCCATCTGTTATAATCGCGTTGCGCATTATAACCACTCACACGTGTTTCTATTGAGTTTATGAATCCAATGTCTCAAAATCAGGAGGCGTTCAGATTAGCCGGAGTTATGTTCAGAGCGTGCGCCGCACTCACTGAAATCTACACTCAAAGCAGATTTAAACGTGCGATGTATGCAGGAGATTCATTCATCATACTGTTGTTGACTGTTTTTGTTCTATTTCAGCAGCGAAAATGGTTTAAAAAAAACACAGCAGAACCACAGCGCATCTGATATGACTGGCATTACGCTGGCGAATTTAGGGACTGTCTCTAAAGTTACACACAACATTGGTAACGTTATACACGTTTCAAACTTCAATTGCATTTGAAGAGAATGACAGTCATAAAACTGACTGTAAAGTGATAATTTAAGTGTCAGGTACGATGCACACATTTTGATATTTAATAAAATAAACTGTCAAATCATATGGAAATATGGATATGCATTATTTCACTAGGATACTGTTTGGGCTCTAACACAAAATATGCTATATTTAAATGCATCATTGCTGAACACTGATGAGAATATTGCTTGAGAATATATTTACAGAGATAATAAGTAAGTTCACTTAGGCAAGCGGTTTCAAACTCTCAAAACGGACTCCAAAAGAAGTTTGTTCAGGCCTGATTTTGTCACATCAGTTCGTTCCTTGATTTAGCTTGAAGTACATTGAGGCCGTAACTTTGATTAAATGACAAATAAATAAATGTCAATGGTGTAACTGTAAACTAACTGTAAAGTGTATATATAACATATATTTTAATTATCAAATATGAATTATGTTGAATTATATACACATTTTTTATAATTAACTAATAAAGCCAAACTTTCTTCAAGAATTTTACATTTAAATGAGACTAATAAATTATCTACACTACAGACTTATCAAACCCCCAAGAAATAATTGTGAACCAGTTCATCTTAGAATAGGTGTATCCCAGTCACTGTCTGAATGAATTCCAATTTAAATACAGAAAAATGACCACTGACCCATGCATCTCATCTCAAAACACGCCACATTTTGATAGTGTTTAATGGCACTTTAAAGGCTGCACAGCACGACTACACCTAAAATGCCGCAGTTGGTTTGGATTAAGATTTAAAGCAGCCATTCCCAAACCAGCTAGTCTAGTATCTATATTTGCATACACTGTGATGTTGTTCAACTTAGACATACCATGATATACTGCAATGGGTAAATATTACCCAACACTCTGTTTACAAAAACACTATCAATGCCCAAAGTCACAAGGAACTTTAAAAAACAGTCCCTGATCAGCTCTTGGCAGTCCAGACGGAGGAGCTGGCAATGGTAATGGTGTGTGTGAGTGGAGCGTGTTTGATGTTTATCTGTAGGATTGGAGTAGACCTTTGGGAGGGTCATTAGCCTGTTTACTCTCCAGGGACAGAACAGCGAGGTCAGGCAGAGGGGACGTGCTGTAAAAATGAAACCAGGGCTAACCTAAAAGATCTTTTGAGAAAGATCCTCCTTTGACAAGTCTTTCTGTACTGTATTGATTTAGAGTACCAACTAGGTATCCACCTTTGTCAGGATAGATGCCAAATTGAATCTGCCGCAAATTAACACAGGGAGTAAATGTACAATCTGTTCAATGGGTTATACCATTGCGTACCTTATTGTCGATCATTAAGTCAACAAAACATTGGACCAAAAAATGGATTGTGACATGACGTAGGGCCTTAAAATAAGAATGAAATCAATATTAACCCTATTTAGTTGCTTCATTTTAATACAAGTTCACGGTCTTATTGTCCACATTATTATAATGAAAACCTTGTCTTCGTGAATAATTAACTTTCCTTTCGAATTATGTCACCAAACTGACATCAAAGAACTAGCGGCGATGAAAGCCCCGTCTCGCGTCGGCTGCGTCTGTGCAAAAAAGTAGAGCTAGCATGTATGTTCAGGCTTGAGAGATAATAACGGTCCATAAAGGCAGATGACAGTCATTCAAAAAAAGGGACCATGAACTAGGAATGTGAATATACAAACCGTAAACAAAGCAGCGCTTGCTTACCATTTTGAATATGAATCATTTAGTCTTTACTTATATTAATTAGGCTATATATGGCCATGTCGTTATGAAAATATTTGCGTATTGGAATGCTCCGAAAAGATGAAGACTGCCATGAACATTAGCCGACGGCCGACCATCGGCTTGGTGTGTCCCTGCCCTTACTTCTTGACTCCTTCCTCCAAACATTTGGGAGCATTCGATTATGTAACACCCAATATTCAAGATCCAATCGATTTACGACAGATAGTGATGTAACGATTCACTCCAAGCCGGTTGAAAAAAATCGATAAAAATATGTGACGATTCAAGTTGGTTGAGATGTTAAGCGAATCGCGCTACACGTTTTTAACAGCAGGGGCGTTTACTGTGTACTGCGACCTTGCTTTACAGGCACGATAACAGCGAGCAAGATGTAGCTAGCATTGACGGTGAGTGTACACTGGCGAGGAGCAGAGTGGGCGTTTTCAGTTTGAGCTTGTGAGCGCACATGAGCGTGAAGCTCAACTACCATAGGAATGAACAGAAAACGCCCACTCTACTCCGTGCCAGTGTGTACGTACCATCAATCAGTAGCAAACATCGCGACAGCAAGCGCATGGATGTTGACTACTTCAAAACAGAGGTGTGGTGGCATTTTGACTTTCCAAAGACTAATAATCACCACAGTGAGAAGCTCCAGTCCACCTATGTAAATGGATATTAAAAGGCCAAACCACACTGACCGGTAGATTTGCAGCCCCACTCGCGGCGAAGAGGCCGAAAGCCACGGAGATCACAAGGTGCATCAGTGTTTTTTTAATGGCAAAAGATACAAGGCTGTTTTCTGCTGTAGTAAATCCATTCCAGGCTCATCAAGAGAAAGCCCAGCACGACTGAAGGAGAAATCTGTGCTGTTGCAGAACCAGGTGTTGTATTTATTTTACTATCTCTTTCTCTAAATATGTACATGGGTTTTTTCAAATAATATGTTATTATTATGGCATATTTTACTAAATGTGTTCTGTATTTCTAACTCAAGTGTAATGATGCAAATTATAAGAAATAATATTGCCTTTATAACAACGTGAAACCCCTGTCACTGTTGTACTTCAATCTGAAATCGCCCCCTATACCCTCAACTAGGAAATTATTTGAAGGGACAGCCATCTGTAGTGGTGTCCGAAACCATAGTGGACATTATTGAGTGCACTCATTCAATCCCACATTGCACCGCTATAACAAGTGTACAGCTGATGTACACACAACGGCTGTCCGAATTCACTCACTCGTTTTCATTCACTCCTTCAAGTGAAATGTATTCGTGGACGAACATAGGGAATAGTGAATGAGGGTTTAGGGGGCGATTTCGGATTCAGCCTTAGTCTTTTTTATTTCTGCTATTCCTCTGTACAGGATGAGGGTGAAGACTGTGCCAGTGTCCACCCCCTGCAACAGACACACTGAGCTGAAACAACCTCCTCCCCAGAAAACACCACTGGAAGATCTCCTTGGAGGGACTTTTTCTTGATTTGTTTTAAAATGTCAATTTAGTATTATTACAACATAAAATATATTTCAATATATGTCATATATCTCAAGAAATGTGCAGCATTTATTCTGATAAATAAAAGGAAAATGTTTAATAAAAAACAAAAAAAACAAATAGAAAATCATATCATGAAACCAGTATCGAGAATAGTTTTTGTGTGCAAAAAAAACGACTTGATGACCGATTTCAAAACACTGCATCATGAAGCTTTGAAGCGTTATGAATCAGTGAGTCGATTCAGCGGTTTGGATCACCAAAGTCACGTGATTTCAGCAGTTTGGTGGTTTGACACGCGATCCAAATCATGATTCGACTCACTGATTCATAACGCTTCGAAGCTTCATGATGCTGTGTTTTGAAATTGGTCATCACTATACAAGTCGTTGTTTCGTTTTTTTTTGCGCTTCATAAAGTTATTTTAGAACCACTGTAGTGAGATGGACTTTGTAACGATGTCTTTAGTACCTTTTAAGGGTCTTGAGAGTGTACCGTGCATTGTGCCAATGGAGGCCTTTCAGAGCCATCGGATTTCAACTAAAATATTTTCATTTGTGTTCCGAAGATGAACGGAGGTCTGACGGGTGTCGAACGACATGAGGGGAAGTAATTAATGACAGAATTTTCATTTTTGGGTGAACTAACCCTTTAAGTCTGTTCTATTTTCACAAAGAGTTGCAAATGGCATGTCCTATTGACTTTAAAGGGTTAGTTCACCCAAAATGAAAATTAGCCCATGATTTACTCACCCTCAAGCGATCCTAGGTGTATATGACTTTCTTCTTTATATTATTATATTAAAAAATGTCCTGGCCAATCCAAGCTTTATAATAGCAGTCCAAAAAAGTGCATCCATCCATTATAAAACTAATCCACACGTCTCCCGGGGGTTAATAAAGGCCTTCTGAAGTTAAATGATGCGCTTGTGTAAGAAAAACATCCATATTTATCATGTTATGAAGTAAAATATCTAACTTCCGCCTTCGGTAATCAATTTAAGGGGAAAAACGTAACTGCAGCGGACTTCGAACGTAGCGCAAGCATTTTGAACTGCGAGAGCAGTTACACTTCAGCGAAAGCTATTTTACTTATAAGAATGTCATAAACATCTAGGATGGCTTGAGGGTGAGTAAATCATGGGGTAATTTTCATTTTGGGGTGAACTATCCCTTTAAGACAGTACAATCCATTCATGCGGCACCTTTCCTAATTGTCTGCATTTAAATTTCTCTACTTCTAAATAATCTCTTTATTCCTTTAAATAAACTAAAGTCCCATTCTTTCTTCAACACTGCCTCTTCATTGCCTTTTTGGATCCTTTAAAAGACATTTTTCTCAAATGTATTTTTATTACACTGGATGACAAATCCTTCCTGAATGATGTAATAATCAAGCACATTTCCTGCTTTCGAAACGAGATTATCATAATTATTCTCCATACACGGAAGTGTGTAATGCAGGAGGCCTGTTCTTACCTTAACTGAGATTGCAGCTTAGCCCCTTTGGTGACAAAGTCCTCCCAAGCAGGATAACTTGCCTACAGAACAAACAGTGAGAGAGAAGAAGAGAGGTTAGTCAGGGCAAGTGAATCATTACACTGTACCCACAGCTCATCTGGTGCCCATCTTTAATATGTATGTGTTTAAAAGACAATCTATTGTTATAGACTACATTCATATAATCCTATAAAGACTATTCCAGACGTGGATATTCCATAAAGTTTAATACTTAGATTTATGAGTTAACTGAAATCACTAAAAAGTACATGAGGGTGAAAAGTTTCAAGATCACATGATAGGAAGCGGTCGTTGGGTTACACTGTGTTTATACTAAAAACAGCCTAGGCCACGCAAGTCTTCACAAGGTGACAGGTAAACTTGGACAAATAGGCAAACAACAATGAATTGAATTAAACATGATTGTCACATCAAACAACTTTGCCAACTCTCTGCAACTTTAAGAGTTTAAGGTAACACTTTATTTTACAGTGTCCTTGTCACATATGTTGCATGTACTTGCCATGGTAATAACAGTAAATTATGTATAATTACATGCAACTAACCCTCAACCAAATCCTAATCCTATAGTAAGTACATGTAGTTAATTAATATTACTCAGTACTACTTAAATATATAAATTACACCGTAACAATGACACCGTGAAATAAAGATGAACGAGTTTAATTACTAGATTAATTACATAACTACAAATTAAAAGCGGTGCAGAGAATGTATTACTCAACTGAATGTCATTTAAACCAGGTTCAACATTTCAAAACTTTTAAACCACAGTTTTATGTTGTTTAACAAGTTGTCATTTAACAGCATCACAGACTACTAGCGTGCATCAGAATGTCTTTTGGTTTCTGTCTCATTAGTGATCACAGTCTGATTTTTTCTTTTCCCCAATGTTTATTAAAAATCTAATCCAAATCAAGCTAATTCTATTTGCAATTACGGGTATCAGTAACAGCTGATCCTACTTATGGAAAAATCTCATCAAATGCTGACTGGTCCATTTTCACAAATAGGACACATATGAAAAAAATACACCTATAAATTGCATTGGTGAAACGTTATCTGCCACATGATGTTTCAATTTACTTGAAATGAATCCAATGGTGAAGCAAGTGACAAAGACAGGGTTCAAAAATGTGAAAAATCTCCATTAGAGCAGATGTTGCTACATGTTGGCCCACATTGTTTTTGAGCCCAAGTTACACTACTCTGATTAAATATAAATTTCATAACTTGACAGTTCTGTTACATTTTGCCCCCTTAAATGCCTTTAATACAGTTAGCTACTTTCTTGCAGTGAAGCTAACTAGTAACACAACTAATACAAGTATTTTAATGCAGTGACACAACATGCAGAATCAGTGTTTTTGGGTGGTCTTTGTTGTTTAGCCTAAACATACAATTATGCAGATTTGATTCAAATCAGACTGTGCAGTTGTTCCCTCTACAGATAAAAAATAAAGCAGGTATTCCAGCTAATCACTAAAAATACACATACCTGGAAATGCATTATAAGAAGGCCATAAAATATAATCGCCGTGATGTGGTTTACAGTCATGTCTTGTGGTCAATAAGATCTCTCAGTGTTTAAAGCACATGATCAACGTAACGCTTCTTCCAGAATTTAACTCAAATGTGAGGGGATGATACAAGACCTAAACCTAGTAGTTATATAATACACACTGTAGCATATACGGCTACTCTGCGTTTTTTTTTACCGGCCGCCAAGAGTTGAAGAATGCTCATCACTGTCAGTGTTTTTATCCAGCCATCCAATCACAGTGGAGGGGCGGAACAAATATAGTCATTCTGCTTATACAACATCAACAGATGACAACAAGCATAATAATAACAGAAGAAAATACATTTAAAACAAGAGCTAGGGCAAATACTTTACATTGTATCGACAATTTATACCCTGAAACAAACTATCTGTGAAAGGAGAAACTAGTTACACTTCTGTCTCATAGCAAGCAAAGCGTCTCAATGAAGAAAAAAAAAAACGATGCGCTGCCAAAACGCTCTCAAACGCACACAGAGGCGTTTTCAGCAGAGCGCCTAGTAGGGCTGTAACGATTTGACCAAAAATAAAAATCTCAATTAATTAAACATTTTACCTTGATTACGATTAATGAAATATTATTTTGCACTTCTTTTTTTTGCCCTCATAGTTCACTGATTAGGTTTTTACTGTAAATATTGTCTACTATTAAAGGTGGGGTATTTTTTCTAATGAAAAAGTGCATTTCTTTGTGATTTTAAAATACTTTAAGGAAACGGTTCACTTTTAGCAGTTATTGTCTATGGGCAGATTTCTGTTTGTTGTACATCAGATACAGATAAATTAACACATAGGCCTACCTCACATTTTTTTGAATGCATTAATAAGAGAGTGATTGTGTGTGTGAATTACTCATACCGTCTCTATTCATTATGAAGCTGTGGTTTGTACTTACTTCAAAAGGTATTAAAATATATGCTATAACGGTTGAGTTTCTAAGCTTCTTTAGTGATAAATCACAGGACAGCGTTGACAATGAGTTTCTGCGCTCCTCTCTGCGCGCGATCTTCACGTGATGTGCGAGCTTCTGTCTGTGAGTGTTTGTGTGTCACAATATATCAGGCATTAGTTCAACATAATACACATCTGATGGTCTAAAATCGCCGTCTGTGTGTGTGTATCAGCGCATATAAGAACGGCGATTAACTTATGTGTATAAACTGTGTAAAACATGCAATTACCATAGTAATTCTGAGCATCTATAAACAAAGATAACTGCTCCTGCATCTTTCCGTGTGCCTGCAAACTGCCCTTGATGTGACTGACGGGGCGGAGTCACGTAAAAACCGAAATAATTGACATGGGAAAATTACATCGGTCGGAGGTTCTAAATTTCAGTTTCGATTAGTTTTCGGTTAATCGTCCAGCCCTAGCGCCTAGTGTTTTCAGCTGGCTAAAAACGCTTTGGTGGACACACAGTCTAATAATCTGTGCCAAATTATAGTAAATATAACATTAATCCTGGGTATACCTGGGTGATAAACTTTAAAATTGTTTGTATTATTACATTTCTTTAACAAGTAAATTATATTATCATTTTAAAATGTAGCTAAATGCTAATGCTTACATGAAATGCAAACACATTTTAAAGGGATAGTTCACCCAAAAATAAAAATTGTCATTACTCACTCACCTTCGTGCTGTTCCAAACAGAAAGCTCTCAGATTTCATCAAAAATTATTTGTGTTCCAAAGATGAAGTTCTTACGGGTTTGGAACGACATGAGGGTGAGTAATAAATGCCAATTTTAATTTTTGGGTGAACTAACCCTTTATTTAATGTCTTGCACATTCAAAACATGATCTCGCCCATCCCCGGCAAATTACTTTTAGTGCATAGCATAAGTAAGCCAATTGGGGCGCAGCCTTAATTTTATACAGCAGCTCCTTCCGGTGGCCATAATTACAGAACGTGAGGTTATCACAAAGTAAGCATCTCATAGGAAACTAGTGACCATTATTTGTCCACATGCCTCCAGGGCTTTCCTGAGTCTGTCAGAAAGTTAAAAGGAAGATCCACCCATAAGAACCCTCCTACCAAATCCTGTGAACGATTTCTTTTTCAGACTCTCAGTTCATTTCCCTCGTCTCTCAGGAGAGGACCTCTCCTGTGAAGTAGCCCCCCAGAGTTTTGCTTTCAACCGCATGAAAGAAATATATTATCATTTCCTGTCTTCGATGCTTCTCATCTTTGCCTGTTGCTGTGGTAAAGAGGTGGTGACACAGAGCGGAGGACAAGAAGAGGACTGAAAACCTGTCGGTCCACTGTATCAAGTGACAAAACAGACACAAGTATAATATGCCAGGCAGAGGTTGCAATGAGGATCAGCAGCTGAATTTCAAATATAAAAATGGCGTCCCTTGCAGATGGTTTCTTTGATTAATAATAAATGTTTATAAAAACATCTCCCCCTCTTTAACAAGGACTCAAGGGAGACATGGCATAGTGCTGTAAACCAACAACACCCTAATGATCCACATACTGAGCTACAAAAGCCTAAAGAAGAAAATAACTGTAATGCATCTGCAAAACCTGCAATGCTTTTCCACTATATGAGCATTTAGATAGTAACAATAGAGAGCTAGAAGACTAAATGGATGACATAAATATCATAATATTATGTTATTATAGTACAAATAAATAGGGGTGTAAAGGTTCAAATTACTCGTATAATTGTCTCAGTATTAAAAAAATAAAGATGAATCATTATTAAAAGTTAAAAAAGCTATTGAGTCAAAAGCAGTGAGTGTTTTCCTTGTCATTTGTTGTTTGATTAACATTAAAAACACGGACAGCAGAGCTGCGTCTGAAATTCGAATACTTCTGTACTATATAGTATGCGAAAAACAGTACTCCAACACAGGGTTTTTCCTGGGTCAAAAATGGTCTTCAGTGGTGGTTGACACACACACACACACACACACACACACACACACACACACACACACACACACACAGAAAGACACACACACACACACACACGTGATCTGCGAGCGCAATACTGACAATACATTTAAAAAAATGCTAGTAATTTTGATCATCTTATTTTGATATCTCATATTATGTATGATCTCTTACATTGATATTTGTTTCTTTTGTTCCTCATTTTTTAAACTATTTACAGATAATTTTGGTATATAATCATATCAATATTAAAAAGTAGCATTAAAAATTAACAAATAGCCTAATTTTCTGCCATATGCAATTTAATAAAAATTATCAGCTAGCTAATAACAACTTTGTTCTGGTTTCACCTCACTCCAGTCTAAATGATTGTAGGCTATTTATTTTACTACACATTGTCAACAGAAATAAGTTGAAATACTGTTGACAATTTAAAATAATTCTTACTATCCACTCTTGCTAAATTGGGTAAGCACACTTGTGTTCTCATTTCAGATGCGTTCTGAGTAAATTAATAAACTGAGTTCATGAGTTCAGTGTTGGACAGATCAGTTGTTCTAACCAGTCGTTAAAATGATTCAGTTCAAAGGAGTCATTAGGTCACGAATCGGACATTAGCAGACGCGTTGTGTGCGAATCCCGTCTGTTAGAACATCGCGAAAGATGTCAACACACAGAAAACACTTCGTAAATGAATATAATTTGTTTCCCATTTATTGAAAGTATGCTTTATGTCAGCTGGTCAGAGAAGAGTCAACGGTTTTTTGAGCGCAATTCACACCCAGTGGTAATTCTAGGAAAAAATTGTCCGAATGTGCCACGTGCAACATATTTGTATGATTTATATGTGAAATATGAGAAAGAGCTAACAGCTAACATAGTGATAATTTTGAAGACCCAGAGAGTGTGCGCTAGGGAGGAGCTCTCCAATCGTTCTCTGTCACAAGTGCAGCATCTATCCTACATCTTTCATAAATCACAATGACTCATCAAATTAGGCTTTGGCGGGACAAAAATTTGTTTTGGCGGCCGCCAAAAATTTTTGAATGCAGGAAAAACCCTGGAGTAGTATGTCCGAATACATAGTATTTGAAAAACAGTGGGCGAAAAGTACCCGGATGACCTACTATTCCCAGCGAGATTCTGAAGTGTGCATACGATGGGCACTTTACCATCCCATGAGGTCACTGGAGACAATTTATGAATGGAGGTGATGGGACGCAACTGACGCTGGTAGGTCACATGATCATGACAACATGGCGGTTGTAGTACGTCCGGATTACATTCATACTACATTCATTCGTACTATATATAACATACTTTTTGAACGGTCGCAAAGTTCGTTCAAATTCAAATTTAGTACCTAGTCACATAGTATTTGATATCGGATGCCGCCCACAAATATTAGGCTGCTGTCACTTTGAGACATAATACACGCAATTTTAAGGAAAGCGTATTTGCCCCTGCCCCCACGGAGGTCTGTGCACGCTAGTGAGTTGTCCGTTCAAGCACAAGACTTAAAAGAGGGCTCAATATTTGCATGTTCGCGCTTCAGATGAGTGTGCGCACACACAAATCTTCTCACAGCGCGTGCAAGTTCTCTTTCGCATCTTCTTGTGATTGAATGTTTAAAATTGGCACGGCTTAAATAAGTTTAGTTTAATCAACGTGTGCTGTTCAGGTCTCACCTGCGCTGATGACGGCGTCAATTTCTGCTCATATTTGAGCATACGGCACTCGCATTCAACTAAGATTAGGGGAAGCCAGAATGTGTATCCATCAACAGAAACATACATTAGCCTACCTCTGTCTGTCTGTTTTATGTGTTGTTATTTTCAACAAACCATATTATAGATGCGTCATCAGATTTAAGATGGGTGGAGAATTCTTTCCAGAGAACCATCACACCCCTTCAAATAAATATTACTATGATAATTATAATGAATATTATAATAAGGGCACTTATTATAAGTGAATCATTTCAGTAATTGTGCATGACTGTGTATAAGAAAAGCACCCTTAAAGGGATAGTTCACCCAAAATTTAAAATTAGCCCAGGATTTACTCACCCTCAAGCCATCCTAGGTGTATATGACATTCTTCTTTCAGACGAATACAATCGGAGTTATATTAAAATATGTCCTGGCTCTTCCAAGCTGAATGCAAGTTGAATACGGAAGGCGGTCTGGCGGAAGCTAGATATTTTACTTTATAACATGATGAAAATGGATATTTTTCTTACACAAATGCATTGCTTCGCTTCAGAGGGCCTTTATTATTAGCCGATTAACTCCGATTGTATTCGTCTGAAAGAAGAATGTCATATACACCTAGGATGACTTGAGGGTGAGTAAATCATGGGCTAATTTTCATTTTGGGTGAACTATCCCTTTAACTTAAGCTGCACTTAAAAATGTACACATCTTTGTATCAAACCAAGTGGCATTCAGAAATACAGCACACATAGTTGGACATGTTCTCAAGTCCCTGAGGTCCATGTCCAAGTCAAGTCTCAAGGCTTTGTACTATTTTAGCAATAGTTCATTCAGCTTATTGGTACTTCAGCGCTGGGAAGATGAATGTGTTTAAACTGGGTCATTTATGTAGTAGAAATGTGAAATTATTTTTAAATTTGGTGCCTTCTAGACCAAGACAGAAAATGTATTTTTTTGTCTCATGTGGATGAAAGACAACAACTCCCAGAATGCACTTGCTTCGCTGCCCTACGAGGCCACTCCCAACGCCACGGCCACTGGTTATCACTTGCCCACCGTGGCACCGCGCCCAACGTTGTTTTGATTTTTTTTATGAATGCCCGAGCCTAGCGGCAGCGGGCATGCGCATTTACATTAGGTGAGTGAGATCCCACCCCTATGGGCGGGTTGAAAACATGCAGAACTAGCTCCTTCTTCTGGCTGTAGTCTCTAGCCCAGGGGTCGGGAACCTTTTTTCACCGAAGAGCCAGTTTTCCATTTTTGGCCACAGTAAAAAATAATATTAAATTATTATTAAAAAACATGCTTTTTTTCCCAATAAAATTTCAACAATATTACTATTATTATATTATTAGGTCCATAACTAAAAACAAACACATATGCAGCGAACAATAAATAAGTTGCAATATGGAATTAATTGTGCAGGGCTTTGTGAGGTTGAGTTATAAATCCTCTTCGTGTGTGTGAACATCTACTGTGTTTACGTGAATACTCGACTTGGCATTTTGATATATTTCTGTAGCCTATTCATTTGACATGCAGCCGAGGACAAAGCTGTGCTTGTCCGTATTGCGCTCGGAGCGCGTGCACAGCATCCTGTCAGTAATTCAGTTGTCTTTCGCGACTTATCGCGCTTTTATCATTCATTTTCGTCAACTGAAATCTGCGTGGATTATCATAAATACACATGTATTTATCACAATGGTCTCTGCGGCAAAAGCGAAAGTACCCACGTGTGAAATGTTTCGAAATGTCTTTTTCCACAGCAGACCACCAGTTTCAATTTCGGTTACCTTAAACAAGCCACAGCTTCTTGAATCCCAGAGCAGAAGCTGTTACCACAGAAACGTAAGTGGTTATTGATTGCTGTCGCGACTCATGACACTCGTGAACAGCACTGAACGCGCACGGCCGGTACAACTTGAATATTAGCCATTATCATACGTTTCATTAACTTCGGTACTTCTGTACAACAAGGGAATTGTAGAGAGCGGAGAGCAGATCTCTGTTGATGTGTCTAATTTCTTTTATCGATCATTTGTTGGTAAAGGGTGAGAGACCTGAGCCACATTATTTTTGTCAAAGAGCCAGGTGTGGCTCGCAAGCCATAGGTTCCCGACCACTGCTCTAGCCTCTGGCCAAAAAATCCTCAGATGCCGCAAAATGACGATATATGCGTCATCGGAGGATTTTTTCCAGAAATAAAATACATAATTCTCTCGTCTCAGGGGGATATGAGGTAGCCTGGCTCCGCCCTCCTTCGTACTTCCGCTCAATTTTCATTTTCCTTCAGTACTACGTCTGGGACTGCGGTGTATGCTTAGGTTTTCCCCCGAACAATTTTTTACCGGTCCAATCAGCGAACAGAGGGAGTGGCTGAGAGCGATGACGTTGATGTCATGTGCTAGTTTGAGTTGTAGTTCAGTAATGGCGGCGGTGAAAGATGCGAGTGTGTGGCAGCGCTGACGAATGTCCAGAAGTTAAGAGTGTGGCGAGGTGGACGAGCGAGCGAGAGCGGTGTGCGTGATTGAGACACACCGGTCTCGAGTCCTCTCATGAGGGAGCACGGAGGCATATAAGGACGAGCGACACCGGTGAAGGACGAAAGAGGACTAGGCCTGGATTTTAAGTTGGGTTTTGTTATGTTTGTGCGCGTCAGTCGTCCGTGAGGGGCTGACGCTTTTACTTTCATTTTGTGTTTATTATTTGATTAAAAGTTGTTAAACGTTCACCGGTTCCCGCCTCCTTCTTCCCTGAACAAACGAACTCCCGTTACACGGAGCAAGAACAAACACTGCTGTACTGCTGATGTTGTGGTCCGGGAAAAGTCTTTTCCAGCTCGCTCCGTTAGTGGTGAAGGAGTTGCTGAAGCCGTCCGTCTCCCACCACCCGCGAGAAAAACCCAGGCTGAATTATCGACTTTTGACAAACACCAAGGTCGTGTGGTAATGTAATTGCTCTCCGAATCCACATCTCTGAGTTTTCAAGAATATATCACTTCAAAACTCACTGTTTATATCCTTTATAGACCCTCTCAGAGCACTGTACGGTTGCGTGAGCTGTAATTTGCATTTCTAGACTTGTATTTCTTTAAATACTGGCAAGTGTTTACAAGAGCAAAATATTTCACCACCGCTCAAAAAATAAAATAAAAGCACGTAAACATTTGAATTGGGCTGTTATTCAAGGCAGCATTTATTCTTATCATACTAAGCATATAACATTTTATTGACAGCATACAATCATGTTATTGATTGCACCAGATATGCACCACGAGAGCAGCGCGTTCCGATCACAAAACTCTCCTCTCCACCGTGAATAAATAACAATCCGAATGCACGAGGTTTTATCACTGATACTGAGGTGGTGTGCTCAGTTAACGTGAGAATCAAAGGCGAACGGCGCGTGACATACGTCACGACCAAACGTTAGTGATTGGTTAGGCAGATCCAGAGTGACTCTTGGCAGATCCAATAGTTTTAAACTTCAACAGAGAACCCGCCTTCAAGGAAGTAAACGCTTGTCAATGGAGAGTGGCCAGACTCTATGTACAAATGAAATGTACGAGAGTCTGGTAAAACCAGGCTAGATATGAGGGGGGAAAGTACCATAATGTGAATATACCATAATGTGAATATACTACCGGGTTTCTACTGATACAAAGCTTAATGCTAATCGCTGAAGAAACCCTTTAATTCAAAACTGATTACTTTTACTTCAAAATTGTCTAATAAAGCACACAACGTATTACTTAAATCACTATATATTATACATTATACTATAGTATTTTGGAACACAGGGATGGTCAACACAAGAAAAAAAACTGTGCTGTGTATTTTGAGCTATTGGAGCTGCCATAGTTTGCTGTAGTTCTCAAGCACTGATGGTGGGTAATGTAGTCTTCCAGTGAGAGCGAGCAGTAACAAATGTGTATTGTAAACAACACAAAGAGCAACATTCCTGACAATAACACCTGTCTAATCAGCCAATATTTGTTTTTTAATTTATGGGTTGAAATTTGATTTTCAATTTTGAATGTCTGTTTCTGACCGTTTTTTCATTTGGGAGTACTTTGGTTGTCATCTAGCTGTAACTTAAAAGGATAACGCTACATTACGGCAAAGACTTCCCTCGGATCAGACTGATGGACTGATTTACCAGCACGTGTACTTTATTGGATCTAGTTATCGGATTTCTTTTAGAACTCCCACCACACTATAGACTTTCTCATCAGAAATTGTCAAAATTAAGAGTTATCTAATTTCATGCCTGTACATTTATCAGCCATAACAACATTATCATTAGCATATTGATAATGAACTTCATACACCCACGTAAAACCACTATGACATCAGCTGGTTAAAAGTTGTCTCAGAAATGTGAAGTTAGTTTAGAAGAGATTAGATTTTCTTTAAAATGTTCTTATCTAAATAATGACATTCAGACATTTTAAGTATTACCTAAGTGTTAAATGCTGAGATTGGCCACCCAACTCTTTAACATCGTAATCAGCCATTGAAAAACCCAAATGGGTTAACCACTATACTGAATATCATAAAGCACTCCGAGCTGCTCGAGTCATAAAGTCTCTCATTAGCACAAGCTTTGCATGTCTGTAATAAGCACCTGTGCGTGCGTGTGAGGGTGTGTCTGCTTTAGCTGGAAGAAAGGGTGTATCCAGTATGTGTGTGCGTGTGTGCGTGTGTGTGTGCACGTGTCACAGACCTACGAGTGTCTAGCGAGTCTTAAACGGGCTGTTTCTCAGAGGTGATTCACAGGCAGGCCTGTGCACGGTACATGCAATACTTCCTCATGATGACGGGGGGATTGTGGGATGGTGGAGAGGGGGAAGGGGGACGTCCTGAAGAAGGAATGTGCACAGGCAGGCAGCTCCTCAGCTGTAGACTGGCGTCATCCCAAACGGGGAGGACAGAAATCATTAGTTTCACCAATACATCTTAAGCTGCCTCAAGCAGCCTGGCTGATGTCAACGAAAAGTGTAGAGGCCTTTTAATGATCAGGGTCCAGCAGGACTAAACCCTGGGTGGTTGAGGGGAAGGAATGCAAAATGGCAGCAAAACAGTGGTTGCTATGACGTTCCGGTTACTAAATACAGCTTAAATGTTTTGCATGTTTTACAGTTTATACACATAAGTTAATCGCCGTTCTTATATGCGCTGATACACACACAGAGACGGCGAGCGCAAGCCCCGAAGCCAGATCACTTTCACTTGCGTCCTCATGAAGTTTGTCAATTAAATGAGTTTAAAGGCTTGCCAGTTTGAACATTAAAGCGATTTTGCACTATTCAAGAACGTTATGAAAACTTCTCCGTTCAGAGCTCATGAGCTTTTTTCTGTGACACAGAGAGCCGAGCCGTGTTGTGTCTCTGACAGCGCGCGCCCTGAAGCCAGATCACGTTCACTTGTGTCCTCACAAAACTTTGTCATTTGTATGTGTTTTAAGGCCTGCCCATTCCAACCTTGAGGTGATTTTAGACCATCAGATGTAGGGTTGGGTATCGTTTGGGTTTTTTTCGATTCCGGTGCCAAACCGATACTTTTAAAACGGTTCCGGTGCCTAAACGGTGCCTGAACCGATACTTAAAAAAAAAAAAGGCCACAAAACGAGGTGGACGACATTAAATGGCTTTTTATTTATTTATTTTTTATTTAAATTGAACCATTTATTAAAAGTTTAATGTATACTTAAATGTATGAATATAAATACAAAACACAATTTACTTATTTACAAATTATAATTTACTTATTTACAAATTCACAGTAAAACCTAAGCCACCTAACCCAACTACAACAAGCCTAATATAACTCTAAATAACAGTTACAGTAATAACAGCAGTCGTCTGTGTTCTTGCTCTGCTACAAACCAGCTTCGAGCTTCAGCTTTATTTTGAAATATGATCATATTCTCTGGCTAAATATTTTAGAACGCATCGCCTTAATGTTTCCATGGCGACGCGTCATGTTTCTCACATGACACAGCAGCCGCAATAGCGCTGACAGCTCAGCTGTATCGGGTTTATTTAGCTTTTTCTTTTTATTCAAAATATTCACAAACTTCTTAACTGTGTCACGAACTATCTGATGTTCAAATGTGTAGACTATAGTATATAGTTACTATATAATGTGCATGTATGTATCTGATGTGAATAAAACATGTAACGTTAGTCAAATTATAACCGTCTGAAAGGATTGTCATTGCCGCTTTCATAGACATCAGTGGGTGTTTTGTTGCTAGTAGCCTACTTATGAACATTTAAATGTCTGAAACCTGGAATAAACATGATGTGGTTGAAAACACTGAATAGTTGTCATGAGTTGTGATGTGACCAGCGCTGAGCGTCTGTCTCTGGCTCGGTGCTGCCAAAGCACGCGAAAGCACGTTTGAATTTTGGCACCGAAATGAGGAACCGAAATCTGCGTTCTGATTCGGTCCGGTACATACCGGTTATATAAGTACCGGTGCCATATTGGAACCGGATTTCGGTACCCAACCCTAATCAGATGTGTATTATGTTGAACTAATGCCTGATATATTGTGGCACACGATAGTGCTGGGCGGTATGACCGAAAATGTGTATCACGGTATTTTTCTAAATTATATCGGTTTCACGGTATATGACGGTATTTTTTTCCCCTATGCATGACTGGGTGTTAACCACATTTTCTACTGATTGAGAGAGTAAATACTGCAGTAGATTGACTGGAATGCCCTATTTTACTGTCATGACGGGTGAATATTGTAGAAAAACTCCACACTAGAGTTAATACAGGTTTGCAAAGCCCCACAAAATTATGCTATGGAGAGACAATAAAACATAGACCTACAACACACTCATTACAGGCACATGAATATTAAAATATGACCACGGATAGAAAAAAAAACAGAGTTGAGGGCACCTTAAGCATTTTAAAAATCTAACCCTATATAACAACAAACTGACAAAACGAGGGAGAAACGCGGATATTTGCAATACATTTAAGAGCACTCTCTGAACAAATGACACACATCAGTTTAACAGAAAGAATAAAGCAGTTACTTTTTTGCCCATTCTTCTTTGAATTGTCAGTTTATTTATTAACTTGCATCATTCATTGTCTTTTGTATAGCAGAATAATCGATCGTGTCATAGTGGTCGTGATCATATGGTTCAGTGTAGCCAAATCAGTGCACATTTAATTTGAAGAAGATGTGATGAAATATGTGCGCATACACGCTTCTTGTACTTGTTCAGAGCACTAGAGTATATGAAATATGTCCATTAAAAACTTAAACGCGCTCGCAACGGTCTATATATGTGCAATATGATCCATGAGGAGAACGCTGTTAATCTCATCACGGCGCTCCGCGCAGAAACTGCTCTCTCGCGCGCGCCGCGTGTAGTTTCTCCGCTATAATCAAGGGCTGAATCAGAAATAGCCCCCTATAACTTCAAATAGGGCATTATTTGGAGGGGACAGCGCTTTGTAGTGGTGTCCGAAACCATTGGACGTTATTGAGTGCACTCTGTCTATCCCACATCACACCGCAATAACGAGTGTACAGCCGATGTACACACAACGGTTGTCCGACTTCACGCACTCGTTTTCATTCACTCCTTCAAATAATGTGATAACGTAGGGAATAGTGAACGAGGGTATAGGGGTTTCAGATTCGGATTCAGCCATAGGCTTTAGATGCGATCTCAGCTGTGTTCTGACTGCTCTCACCAGTACAGTGCAACAGTGAAATCGGTCCCCTCTCAAACAATGACGCGCTGCGCCGCGTTCCGAACGTTGTTTAGCGACATATACCGGTATTGCGGTATCATCAAAATTCATATCATAACAAAAATAAATACCGGTATTCGGTATGAACCGGTATACCGCCCAGCACTAGCACACGAACACTCACAGACAGAAGCTTGCACATCACGTGAAGATCACGCGCAGAGAGGAGCGCAGAAACTCATTGTCAACGCTGTCCTGTGATTTATCCCTAAAGTAGATTAGAAACTCAACCTTTATAGCATATATTTTAATACCTTTGAAGTAAGTACAAACCACAGCTTCATAATGAATAGAGACAGTATGAGTAATTCACACACACAATCACTCTCTTATTAATGCATTCACATAAATGTAATGGGCCTACTAATTTATCTGATGTACAACAAGCAGAAATCTGCCTCATAGACAATAACTGCTGAAAGTGAACCGTTTCCTTCAAGTATTTATCACAAAAAAATATGCACTTTTTCATTAGAAAAAAAATATCCAACCTTTAATAGTAGAAAATATTTACAGTAAAAACCTTATCAGTGAACTATGAGGGCAAAAAAATGAAGAAAAAAAAAAAGAGCGCAAAATAATCGTTCATTAATGGTAATCGAGGTACAATGTTCAATTAATCGAGATTTTTATTTTTGGTCAAATCGTTACAGCCCTAGTACTACCGCTCTAATTCTTAAACAAATGCATCCTATATGAGATAAATCAGATATAGATAGGCTTGCACAAAATAAACACCATATTACAACTTACATTTGCACAAAACAAAAGGCTGCGAATGCACACATACACTTGTAGTCATGATGAAGGTGTAACTCCAGCTGTAAAATGGTCCCAAACAGAACTCTGGCTAACTCGATCATCGATTAATCGTTAACATTCCTAACAGTAATATAATAAAACTTACTCTGTGCCATACTTAGTAATAGGGTTTTGTGGGATATGACGATTTTTGATCGTGGACACATTGTAATTGTTTTTGAAGAAATATCAGTATCGTGCCACAGTGCATTCTATCAGTTGTTCTGGCGCCTCCGTCTCATCATACCGGACAACTCGACGTACATACACATCACATGTTAGCGCAGAGGTAACACTCACGGGACACTGCAATTCACAAAAGTTCATCATTTGCATGTGCTTTAAAGCCTTGCCGGTTAAACATTTAGTTTGCGCCCTGATGCGCTGTTCTAACGTGCACTTTTCTGAGCGCATACACTCGAAGCACACAGGTGCTGAAAGCCTGTCAAACAGTGTTTGACAACAGTTATCTTTATCAAATACACACAAGGTTTGCATAAACACAGTTGGTTATGTCTAAAGTGAAAGTAAACATTTAAGAGAAAATCCCATGCGTGTCTGTATTAGATGTGTGCAGGTCTTAAAGTGACAGCAGCTAATAGTAAACATGCGTGCAGGTCATGCTGCCACTTTGTCTTAAAGCAGGGGTGTCCAATCCTGATCCTGGAGGGCCACTGTCCTGCAAAGTTTAGCTCCAAACCCAATTAAACACACCTGAACCAGCTAATCAAGGTCTTATTAGGCATACTAGAAACTTCCAGACAGCTGTTGAGGCAAGTAAGAGCTAAACTATGCAGGACAGTGGCCCTGCAGGACCGAGTTTGGACACCACTGTCTTAAAGGGATAGCTCGCCCAAAAATGTAATTCTGACATTATTTACTCACTCTAATGTTTTTCCAAAGCTGTATTCATTTCTTTCTTGTGCTGAACACAAGAGAAGATATTTTGAAGAATGTGGGTAACCAAACATTTGCTGGTCCCCATTGACTCACATAGTAGGGAAAATATACTATGGAAGTCACTGGGGACCAGCAATTATTTGGTTCCTCATCCCCACATTATTCAAAATAACTTTTGGGGGGGGGTTAAAACAACTTGAGAGAGTAAATGACAGAATTTTCATTTTGGGGGGAAATATCCCTTTAAATGTTAATAATAAAACAACAAACAGAGAAAATCCCTCACTGCTCTTGACTGAGACCTTTTATACATTAGCGTTAATAAGAATCAATGTATAGTGAAGTCTACGGTTAAATACACATAGTGAAGCTGAAAAATAAAGCACTGTTTATTTCATTTTTTTGTATATTATGTTGTGTATATGTAATGTGTATCTTCGGTCACTTGCAAAATAATAAAACCAACATGAGAAAGAATTGTGATAAAATCGTGAATCGTGATTTTCCTGGAAAAAAAAAAACTGTGATATGATTTTTTTGCCATATCGTCCAACCCTACACAGTAAGCACCAACTTGTTTATGTGATTATGACATTACCTTCACTATATTTGTCTTCAATATCAACATTGTTTGTAGGACATCATTGGGCAGGATGTGAAATTAATTTTGTTTTATCCAAATAGAAAAACATACTGAGATATATACCGTATATTGCCATTTAACCAAAATAATACAGAGATATGATTTTTGGCCATATCACCCAGCCTTACCTCTAATGAAAATGGCACTTTTGCCCGTTTTCATGCCAGAGGTCTCATTGCTTGTTCTATAAAGCGACGTGTTAATATGTAGCATTTCAGGATCAGGGTACAATCTCTAGAGTCTAGACAGCAGAGTAATCTGATCCCAGTTCAGCAACTTGAAATACATATTGAAAACAGTGCAACAGAAGGGGAAGCTCTGGGGTTACCTGATGTCTTCCTGTCAACTTGTGAACCCTACAAAGGCACATTTCTCTGACTGAGGTCTGCGTGTTATGATAGAAACCAATCTTTCACTGTATTTTTGCAGGTGGACTTGGAATTCTATTGTGCTATCTATCTCTCCAAATAAATGGAGGCGTCCAATGATACCTACAAACATCACACAGTACAGGGCAAAGGAATCGTTCACAGGCATTGAGTTTCATTATTCAAAGGATGGTTCATCCAAAAATTTAAATACCGTCTTCATTGACAGATTCTTAGTCATTAAACGTTTCATACTTAATTATAAAGAAAATGAGCCACTTATTACATTTCTATGGAAATTATGCAATGAATGGACATGAAAACCACCATTGCTTGTCTGACAAAAATATATTATTATTGCGTGACAATTAACCATCATCAGACAATTTCATAAACTTGATATCCCTATACGGGTTTGGAACATGATAGGGATGGAACGATTACCGGTTTCACGATAAAATGTGGTTTCAATAGCATTTGAAGAGAATGACTTACGCACAGTTAAGGTTGCGACACATCAATCCGATGGCAAAGAACTAGTGCTGATGAAAGCTGACTGTGTTTTTGCATTGCGTTGCCTTTGTCGAAAAAACACACACTACAGCCGACTGTCAGCTAGCATGCGTGTTCTGCACCTGCGTGTAAAATAGATAACCGTTAGGGTTGGGCGATGTCTCCTAAATTGGCAGTTGACGATGTTTACAGTAAAACATCGTGACGGACGATGATATCGTCTTTTTTTTATTAATACAAATATATAATTTACTATATCTGTATTTTACTATCTCTTTACATAAATACTATTTTCTACTTAAAAACGATATAATTTCGTTATTTAACTAACCCAAATAATGACTCATCCGCGCTAGGTTGCACGTGAGGGAAAAAAGTAGCTTCCTTCCACTTAAGAAGAGTTTTGCACTTTTTATTTTAATATATCTCTTTACATAAATACTATTTTCTACTTCAAAACTATAATTTCGTTACAAACCCAGTGTTTTGTATGTTAATGCTGTTTTACGTGAATAATACCGAGTGAAGAACAAAGCTTTGTTTACAAAGGAAATAAATTTGCAGCCATGAATGGATTCATGCCGAATGAGAGAGGTAGGCTGAGCCCAATTTAAGATTTGTCAGCTTTTTTATTCTGTTTTGCGATTTCCGTGAATTTTAACAATAGGCCTAACGTTAGTCCATTTTATCCCACATGGACATACATCTCGTTTCTTTTCTCAAATCTTCACTCGCGTCGCACCCATTTTCGCAGGGAATTATAAACGTTTCTTCCTTTCGTTTTTTTTATAATTAAGTCTATTATACCCATTCAAGTCCTTTACTGTGGGAAAGTAGAAAAACACTGTAGGACAAATTTAATTAAATTTAATTTTATTTAACACAGTTTATGCTTGTTATTAGACTTGGTAAGGCGTGTCAAGTTTATTTGAATAGCGCATTTCTCACACACACAGGCCATTTTACTTTCGTTTTCTCTGGCAATGAATAATCAAACATAGCTTAAATGTCTTGACCCTGTGGAAGATAAAATTTGCTCTTCAGAACTTTTACAACAAGTGTTGCTTTGCAACACACATGAAGATGAAGATATCTCTGAGAAGGTGTCTACAGCTATACAGCAGAGCGGTATATGACGCATCCTTGAGGGGAAATGACTTTTTTTTAACTAATATTTAATTTTCTTATATTCTTTATGTTACCATTATTTACTGATAATTGTTTAAATGTTTTACAGGCTGTGGTGTGTTGTTTCACTGACGGAAGTGCTGAAATAAACACGCATGCTTATGAAATGGATGTTTGAGCCTCGTTTATTATTTCAAAATGTAGGCTATATCTGGCATAGACTACAGTATTTAAAATAGAATATATGCATTAGTTATATTCTCAATTTAATTTACAGAGCAATCCCTGCTAAGTTTTTAGTTTAACTATAGAAGAGGATTTAGTGTGCGTTGCACTCACAACAAGACTCGCAATGGGGGGCGTGACGATGATATCGTCCATCGGCACAACCCTAATAACCGTCTATTTAAGCAAATATTCATCATTCAAAAAGGGAAAGCGAAACTAAGACTGCAGATATACAGACCATAAGCAAAGCAGCGCTCGCCATTTTGAATATCAATCACGCTGATCACGTTCTTTATTCCATTCATGTTATATATAACTCATGTCATTATGAAAATATTAATGCATTCGAATGCTCAGGTAAGACGACCTATTAGAACAGCCTTCTGTCTGTGCCGTCACGACTTCTTTACTTGCTTTCATCACTTTTGCTTATTCTCATGCACTGACTCGTTTGTGAAACTGAACAGCCAATCAGATTTCTCAACGGTGATTCTACATGTTGAATCGGCCCAAAAAAAAAACAGACAGCGTCCGACTAGAGCCAACGGTGCGGAACACACCGAAAAAATGGCTTGGTGTATCCCTGGCTTTACACAGACTCCTATTTACACACTACTATTTATTTACACACTATTTACACCTATTTACACTGATAAGGAGGACTCCTTTTTACACACACACACTCCCGGTGCAAGCTATGTCCCACCTCTCCCGCTATTAAAGCACTATACATATAAAAATAATCCATTTAAAATGCTTTCAGACTACTAAAACTAAATGTGATCTGGTGATTGAAATGATGTTTGTTCTTTCACTTTGAGGAGTGGCGTACATATGTGCTTTAGCTGATCAATGCAACCAATAACAGTTTTTTTACATCAACGATAAATATCGTAGCATTTAATATCGCGATATCTCAACAGAGGGATGTATCGTCATTACACCTCTATTTTTAACTGAACTCTCTCTTTGATTACCTGCAACTGTTGATAGAGCGAGCGCTACTTTTTGGCAAGCAAAAATAGAGCACATTTCCTCCGAACACAAACGTGTCCTTTTGAAGGAGCAGCTATAGACCCTGATGTCACTGAGAAGCAAAAGTCGCAGACTGGTCTGGATTCAAAGAGAGAGAGAATAAAAATCAAAATAATGTGAAAGGAAATATTAGGTCATATGCATTCCAGAAAACGCGCGATTCAATCCATAAATGTCAAGCTAAGAAGCAAAAAAAACAAAACAAGCTCACATCCCTCACTACATGATATACATTCATATAACGTTCATGTAGCTAATACTTTTTATTATTTCTGGGGGGGGGACATGCGCTAGAACAGCATCAAATTCTCAGAAGAAACAACCTTCAACTTGGCAGCTTAACTTTATTTTTGATCAATGAATGTCTCTGACTACAATTTATATTTTCACTTTTGGATTTTACAGCCTGCGCTTAAAATGAGGGCTGTCAGTCAATGTCAAAGTGTCATTTTAAATAAGAAAGCGGTTGTGAGGTACTTTACATGCATTACTGTTGAACTTTGTGGAAATTAGGTGCAACATTGAGGGTAATGTATGATGTGAGGGTGAATAAAGACATCAGATTTATCCAAAATAATGTACTAATGTAGTGTGAATTTATAATGTAAAAGTGTGATTCCCCCATACCTGACATCTGGAATCTGGGAAGAGCTACTTATTCCAGGCTATTTAAAGGGATAGTTCACCCAAAAATGAAAACTTAATTTGTTCCAAACCTGTATGAGTTTCTTTCTTACAGTCTTTGGGTAGAAAATAAGAAAAATAATACTTCTAAATAAATTGATATGACAATCCATATGTTTTTCTTCAATGTACAGGAGTTTTAATCCCCACAATGGATGCATACGAGGCTCACATTTCATATTAAAGACATAGACTTTAAGAAATTGATATCACAGATATAAAGCACAGATTTTTATAATAATATATATATTTTTTACAATAAATCCTTAGACCTTTCTAATGATTTTTAGTCATAGGCTGTCTGCATATTAACAGGTTACCTTTTTAACCTGCATATTAATAAGTTTACTGTAAAATATTATTATTATTATTATTATACTGTTATATTTATTCTTAAATGCTCTATTTTAAATGTTTAATAATGAAAATGTTATTGTAATAGTAAGTTCTTATTTTTATTACGCAATAATAATAATCATCATTATTATTAGTCATATTAATATATAAACACAAAATGTCATATACACTTTTCATTTGTAAAAATAAAAAAATATATAATAAATAGCATTTTAAATCGCAATTTTAACCAGAATAATCGCAATTGGATATTTTCCCCAAATCGTGCAGCCCTACTATTCTTCAAAATATCAGAAGAAAGAAATACACACTGGAACAACTTGAGTTTTTACATATTTGGGTGAACTATCCCTTTAAGTAATGGTGTTTAAGCTATGCACTAAGAATCGTTTGATTCAGAGCTTACATTAAAGTGCTTGATTGCAATGCAAACTACGGAAATTAAACATACCAATTCGAAATAAGAGTCTGTAAACCCAAAATAAAAGTCATGTCATGAACCCACATAAGGGTGAGCAAATGCTGACAGAAAGTTGATGTTTTTGGTGAACTAGCATTTTAAATCTAGACATTCATAGAAATAACTTGACTTTTCTGCTCCATGCACTTGGACATCAGTGCACACTAAGGTCAGAAATATTTATGGAGTACTAACAGGCCAAAATGAAGCTTATGCCCTGCAGCTGTTTTTCGGTGAATCATATCTTTACATGTAAGCAAATTCATGTGCGCGGGCACACACACACACACACACACACAATCATGGGGATATCCTGCACACTTCCCCCTTCCTGTGAGTCAAGTGCCCTATTTCCACATTACCAGCATGCATACAAATTGATAGCTGGACCTTGCCAAAAAAACCTGCTGGTCCATTCATTCACTTTTGCAACTGTATACCTCAACTGAGCGCAAATAAAAACATGGAAATTTACTCAAATTTATTTTCTGGATAAGCATCATAGACGCATGCCAAACACACAACAAACCATGTCCCAAAATGTATTTGGTCACTAACACATAACATGTTATTATACATACTGTATGTATAATTGTATTACCATATTTTGTAATGTGGCCAAAGTACACACTTGAGAGCACCCTTAGGTACAAAAAAAAATCAAAACATGATCCACAATGCTTTTGAAACCCAATAAACCACATTAAATGACAGGTGAGATACATAAACAAACCCGACTTCCTGATAGAAATCCTTTCAGGGGGAAAAAACAATGCTTTACCTGACTGAATGCACGTCTAGATTTTAATATCATGAATAAAGTCTGAATCATATTTTAGCCATGTGTTTACAACAGGATGTGACACGCTAAAGACTTCCTGCTCACCTGGGAGCAAACACACACACACACACACACCACTGCATTACAACACATTTTCAACTAAGCAAACAATTAGTCGGAGTTATGATGATGAACAACCAGCATTTGTAGACATAAAACATGAAAATGATTATACATTAAAAGTCTCCGTCCAGTGTTAAACACCAATGACAGTCACCAACACTGAGAACAGATCATAACTTACCACGGCATGTGCTGAGACTGTTAACCAGATCATCTGACAGATGACAAACTGAACTGCTGAAACTGATTATTTAACTATTGAAATGCCATTTGGGACATAAACCAGTGTTTTTGAAGTCCACTGATGCGCTATTTAACAATATGGTAGTATATGAATATGATTTTGCCATGGTACCGCCATCATAACATCACTGCAATAGCATATTATGGTAATGTGTTTGGAAATGGTGCTATGATCCCATGATTTGTGGACATTGTGCCATTGTATAAATCCTGCAATAACATTGCATATATCACACAGTACTGAAATCCATGTACCATGATAGATTTACATAACACGCCAAGGCAAAATATATATATCTTTTTTCTGTGAATGATAATACCACTAGGTTTTTAGAAATATACCATGGTGCATGTCACATTATAATACCATGGTACTTGTATATTAGTGACACCAATACCTTTGAAGTCCCTTTGAACACATCAATCATGAAAGCTGCAATTAACCCATATTTTGACTGCATTGCAATATAACCTAAATGCATGCATACTAGTCTTCCTAACTAGCACTCGTATATCCGAGATGATAAGCGTACAGAGATGTAAATGGAGGTTTGAAGAGGACGCACATCATCACAGGGCGGCTGGATTCACATCTATCAGCAGCCGGCCAACCACAGAACTGTTGCCAGCCCTCCAAAACAGCTGGAAAATAACTTATTCTCAGCCTTTCTACAGACAGACTCCAAACCCACACATGATGTTGGGGGAAATCAAAGCATCGGGTGTGTTATTTGAATTTGAGAGGGACTCACCTTCATGTCGTTCATGATGATTTGGAAGAGCCCTCCCAAAGCGCTGCACTCCTTCTCCATTCCCGCATCCATTTTACCACCCCAAAAACACACGCTCGGCGTTGACACTTATCCTCCTTTGAAAGCTCGCCTCGAAGCCCGCTGTCAGTAGCTGAAGGGTGCAGTGCGAGGCTGTGTTTGAAGGTTATCGTGTGAATAAGGCAAAAGGGGATAAATCAAGGCAAAAACAGCGAGTGTTATTCCGCTGATTGGCTGCCCGGCGCAAGTAAACTAGTCCCGGCCACGCAACTTACTAAACCTCTGAAAATACATCGCATCGCCACGATAAAAGTGGATAAAAAGCCCAAAACGGGATTTTTTACAATAAGTCTCCAGGTCAAAAAAAGTGCCACGTAAGCACAGGTAAACCCGCAGGGAAAAACTGACCGTTGAAAGTACCTGGCTCGGCGTTTTCAAACGCCTCGCTCTGCTGGATCGATAGTCACGTTAGTTTAGATCGCGACAACCGCCGTGTTTTTTATTCCTCATGGTTTCATTCAGTCGATCCAGCCGCTGATATATCCTTCATAATGATGATTTTGATCGGTTGCAGTTTGGATAAGGATTTCGGGTGAAATTAATACGGAAAAACCGGACTAAAGTTTCGACTCCTGATAGATTCCACAGAGCGAGTGGTAAACATTATTCACTCCTGGCTCTCTCTCTCTCTCGCGCTGTTTCTAACCCGTTTGTGTGGATCGGCTCGGCTGGCGGACGAACTCAAAAAGGGGCGGAGCATGAGCACTTCGGATATCTTCGGGCTTTTTCGACAATGTTACTTTTGTAATCACAGATTAGTTGACATTTCGAATATATATATATATAATAATTTAATATGAACATATTTTTTTTATAATATATATATATGTGATTGTTCATTGTAAGATACAACCATATTGATTTCCCTGATCTTGTATGTATATATAAGTTATGAAAAAATAAATAAAATAAATAAAAATAAAATATATATTTGTGTGTATTATTTATATTTATATATTTATATATATATATATAAATATATATATATATTGTATATTCGCCCTTATATAGGCTACATAAGCACAATTTCATCAAAACTTTTGATATCAAAACCATTCTTAAACCATTTTATATATATTTTTTAGTTAAGGGACCTGGTAAAACATGTTACAAGAAATGAATGCATTACTTATGACTGCATGCTGTCCACACAGTTGCTAAACAAACTTTCAAAGCATTTTAAAAGTACTTTCTATAAAGATAAACCAGAATACACAGAACTGCATCCTATTACTCACAATGGAGCTGGTTTTCAAGGATTCATATCAATGAGTCAGCATCATTGTAATCTTGCCCAGCCTTGTGCTGTTACCTGACATTACGAAATGAGTCCACCTTTCAGCTCAGTGTCTCATAGCAACGCAGACGTGGTAAATTTAGCTTCACGTCCTCTAGTGGCCACCTGTCTGTCTGCCCGAGAGAGGGGAGGTCACCTTGTTGAGCCTGCAGTGGGCTTCCCACACGGCTCCAGCTTCATGTGCCCACTCATAGCACACACTAAACACTAAAAGCATGTAAGTCAGTGTCTTAGGGCCCATTTTAAGCATTGCTATAAACTAACAGATCAGTTCACATCTATAAATCATTTTCAAAATCACTCAAAGGCTTAATACATTCATTTATTTTGCAGTTATCCATCAATAGTTATTTTTTAATCAGTTATAGAGATTGCTCTCACAAAAAGCAATGATTAAATATTGTAGAGTTGAGCTAAGTATAACAAACCTATCATCAATTATACTCAGTGTCTTTAGTCGACTGCATTAGTACTACAGATGTACTTTCCAGCTGTAGAAGGTGCTTGTTGCCATCTAATGGTGAAACTTTAGAAATGCAGAAGTGTTTGCACAGCAGACATGGGCTGTTTATGACATACTAACCATGTCTATGATACTAACATACTAAAGTACAGCATTTGCCTATTTTTACATCATTTTATTATATAATTGTAATAAAGCAGTAAAGCAATATTGTTTACATTTAAAAAAATATTCAGGTAAAAAAATGAATACATTTATCAGTGTTGTTTAACCAACACAAAGAAACCATTTTGTTGTCATGTGACAAGAAAACCATTGAAGTTATTAAAATATCTCCTATTTTGACTATATTATGGATGGAACAATAATAGAGTAGGCCTAATAATTGTACATATATAAAAGAAAGTAAAGTTACTTTATTCATTACATCAAAGGGTCCTCAAGGCCATGTATCAGTCTCATAGGCAAAGTTACATTTGGCCCATGTCAGTTAAAGGTGCACAATGTAAAACATTTTCTGTAAAATATCCAAAAACCATAAGGCCAGTGTTATATATTTTGTTCAGTTGAGTACTTACAATATCCCAAATGTTTCCAACTATTTGTAAATTGTGAGAAAATTGCTATTTTAACCGGGACGTGTGAGGGAGTCGCCTGTCAATTGCGTCATATCTGCGTTTCCGGTTTTATTCTGCAGAAACGCTTTACTCTCACTGCAGTGTGAACAAGTGTCATAGCAGCCGCTGAGAGAACACACAGAGTAACGTCATAACATCATTTTCAACACACTCGGATGTGTCTAATATGATAAACAGAGCTGCGTTACCTCGCCAAGTTAGAGCGCAGAATCTTGGGACATGTGGTCTTCACCTCACAGCCGCTGGAAAATAATCGGGATAGGACTCGGGCAGAAATCATGTTCATGGATGTGATTATTAACATTACTGTAGAATGAAGAAGAAGCAGGAGCGATTGTTAAAGGGTTAGTTCACCCAAAAATGAAAATTCTGTCATTAATTACTTCCCCTCATGTCGTTCGACACCCGTCAGACCTCCGTTCATCTTCGGAACACAAATGAAGATATTTTAGTTGAAATCTGATGGCTCTGAAAGGCCTCCATTGGCTCAATGGCACTTTACACTCTCAAGACCCTTAAAAGGTACTAAAGACGTCGTTACAAAATCCATCTCACTACGTGGTTCTACAATAACTTTATGAATCGGCGAGAATAGTTTTTGTGCGCAAAAAAACCCTAAATAACGACTTATATAGTGATGACGATTTCAAAACACGGCCTCATGAAGCTTCGAAGCGTTATGAATCAGTGAGTCGAATCATGATTCGGATCGCGTGTCAAACCGCCAAACTGCTGAAATTTGGCGATTCAAACTGCTGAATCGACTCACTGGTTCATAACGCTTCGAAGCTTCATGATGCCTTGTTTTGAAATCGTCATCACTATGTAAGTCGTTATTTAGGGGTTTTTTGTGCACAAAAACTATTCTCGCCGATTCATAAAGTGATTTTAGAACCACTGTAGTGAGATGGATTTTGTAACGACGTCTTTAGGACCTTTTAAGGGTCTTGAGAGTGTAAAGTGCATTGAGCCAATGGAGGCCTTTCAGAGCCATCAGATTTCAACTAAAATATCTTCATTTGTGTTCCGAAGATGAACGTAGGTCTTTCGGGTGTCGAACAACATGAGGGTAAGTAATTAATGACAGAATTTTCATTTTTGGGTGAACTAACCCTTTAATAAGAAGACCGCAACACAAGCCTCGCGAGCAGTGGGACTTTTATTATGCCACAGTCGCCGGCGCCATTTCCGCTTTTCCAGCCATGAGTATAATAATACATTTTTTTTTTTTTTTAAGTGCGTTACAAATAAAATGTATTATTATTATTATACTATAAAGGTCCCGCTGCTCGCAAGGCTTGTGTTGCGGTCTTCTTATTAACAATCGCTCCTGCTTCTTCTTCATTCTACAGTAACGTTAATAATCACATCCATGAACATGATTTCTGCCCGAGTCCTATCCCGATTCTTTTTCACCGGCTGTGAGGAGAAGACCACATGTCCAAAGATTCTGCGCTCAAACCAGGCGTCATCAAACTACGCCTTGGTTTTGAATTAGCGGATGGAAAAGTTACATAGTGCAGCTTTAACACAGTCATAATAAAGCTTATATAGGATGTATCATTCATTCAAATAATGTCATGAAGGATCATTATGTCTGATGCTCCTATTTTGACTCTATTATGGATGAAATACACATTCTGTTGAGGTCAAAGGGGTTACAAAAGTTGTAACCATGTGTTAATATGTTCTTGGGCTTCACTTTCTAACTTTCCTTGTATAACTGACTTTTCTGCCATGGTACGTGCGCACACTTAGACAAAACATTGAGTAGTCCTTGGACACATTCGCACACACCCAGATGATACACATACACACATTTTGCGCATATACATGTCTTACACCATATATGGTACGGCTTGAATTTTAGTACCATGATTGGATGGTCAAGACATCCTGACATGACCTTTCTTCCTTAATAATACATTTGAGAATGTTATAGTACTGCACTGTGTGTTTCCTTGAGCATTCTCCCGAGATATCTCTCTGCTGCCAATGCCACACATCACAGGGGTTGGGATATTGGACATCGACTGATGACTGAGAATATTTCTAATAATAATTCTAACAGTGAGAAAACTTGACACTTTTTAAAACTTGCCCTTATTTGTCTTTGACCTATTCTTAAAACGTCACAGTAATATTGTATATCTTTATTGTCCACCAAGGTGGAAATCTGTCTTTGACTCACCACCACATAAAATAGTTAAACAGGCAATGTTAAGAAAGACAAAACAGACAAATTCACATTACATAAATATAACAATTAAGTTCCTAGCTGTGGATAGACACATGAAGACACAGTATTGCGTTGTCAGACTCCATTTATTTATATGTGTGTATGTTTGTTTGACTGCAATAATCAATATACATAAACTATACATCATTTTTGTTTGTACTTTTTTTTTTCCTTTCCAAAAAAAAGTACAACCCATTTTTACAAACATGTTTAATCAGAGCTGCCAGGGATCATAACTTATAGGCAAGAAATACAGTAGAATGAGTTAAGAGAAAACAAATGTTGCAATATTCAGTGTAGTATTGCTTTCTTAAAAAGGAACTAGATATGCATTTTACAGATCAAAAAAAAAAAAAAAAGTACAGTTACTTTATTCATTACATCAAAGGGTCCTCGAGGCCATGTATCAGTCTCACAGGCAAAGTTACATTTGGCCCATGTCAGTTAACACAGTCATAAATAAGCTTATATAGGATGCATCATTCATTCAAATAATGTCATGAAGGATCATTATGTCTGATGCAATGTTGCTGGCTTCCGTCACTGTGTGCAAAGGCCCTCTCGTGGTCAGTTTTGTAAGTGCAGCCTGACCTCACTGAGGTTTGGCTTTCCGGTTAGCAACAGCAGCATGAAACAAGAGCTTCTTAAACTTTCAAGAGCCCAAATTCTAGAAGGGCAAGTCAGGTACAGGTGTATGCTTTACTTGGGAAGGCAATGCATGGAAGATAAAAATGTGAAAATGTCATCTTTCAGATTTTTTTAGGTCCACTAAGATTTCTACATTCATCAAAGAAGACGATAACAGCGTCAGTACCAGCATCGATACAACTGCAGAATTTGCTTGGCAAAGATATTTTCGGGTTTTCCTTACATGAAGGAAATATTCGATTCGAAAACACGGCAATTACAAACATTAATTTGGCACAACAGGACATAAATGCCGTGAGAACACGAGTAGTGTTTCCAATGAGCAGCCATGCAAAAATGAATCCCTGAAGTTAAAGTGTCCGTAGACTCAGATTAATGTGTAGGCCTGGTGAGTTAGCCATTAACTACACGAATCTGTGTCAGTGCATTGGCAGTCTGCATGCAAGCACTTGCTCTGGGACTGTTCAACGGAGCACTTTGTGTGGCATTTCTGAGAGATTTTGGAAGTACCAGATAGCTATACATAAAAAAAAAATCTCTTTTTTAAGTCTATGTCTTTTCATGCTTCCAAGGTGCAGTTGGTCAATTGAATATTCAATGAGCTGGTTTTACCATTTTCTGTCGCACTTTGTCGTTTTCTACTTTGCTTACGGGCAATGTCACATGCAATAGCCAAAGCTCCGCCTTTCAGGAACCGCACAAAGTTCTCCCCCACCAGCGGACCCATGGCATACATCCCTGAATCCTTCACGCTCTCATACGTGTATGGATCCACGTCTAACGGGTTCCGCCGACAGCTGATTGGCTCTTCTGAGTCCAACCCCAGTGGGCGACCATGTTCTGGGAGGAACGACAGGTTGGGATGGGCACCAATCAAAACGAGTGCCATTGAGACTTGTAGCACAGTCTGTAGCCCTCCCTCGTCCTCTAGCACACACTTGCCATCCGGTCTGAAGGCAACCACACGGTGTTTTGGGTAACTGAGGTAACCAGGGTAACTGTTATATGGGTTGGTGCTCTCAGCAGGTGGCTGGTTGGACAGATTAACCACCATCTCACCAACTTTGTGTTGCTGTTGGCTCATCATTTGGTGCACTTTGTGGTACTCAGGGTAGAGGAGTTTGGGCAGTTGGTTGAAGATAAGCGCCGGATCGTTCACAGGCCGCCTAATGGCATGATATACAGGTATGTTCAAGTGGTGAGCCGCGAGAACAGCGTCTGCCGCCGTCAAGCCAGCGCCAACCACAAGAACAGGCTCTGAGGCACGGTCCAAACGGCCTGAGGAAATGGCGGCCTCCAGCTCCCAGAAGCTGTGGCACACGAAGGAAAGGTTTTCGCCTTCCACGCCGAGACGGGCTGGGATGTCGTGGGTTCCTGTGGCGAGCACCACGTTCTCTGCGTATACGGAGAAAGGGACTTCAATGACTTCCTTTCCTTCACCATCATTTGCTCTTCTCTGGAGGCCTTGGATCTTCCAAACGGAGCGGTCAGATTCCAGGGAAACCCGAGAGACTGAGGTCACGGTGGTGCCGCAAGCGAAGCTCCTCTCCAAGCCCATTTTAGTCACATAGTGCTGGTAGTAGGACGCGATCTCAGCTGGCGTGGCCCGGTCATTACGTAAATTTCTACATGGACAAAACACACAAATGTTAGATGATCGGTTTCATCATTTTGGTCACTTCTTACGTCATTAAATATAGTATGCGTATGATGCCTCATTTATTCACAAAAAAGCTCCACTTGCAAAAATAATGACTGTGGTTGACCTAGATTATGTCGAGTAGCTTAAACAAACATCTTAGGTTACATAAATGTTTCATTTTCGTACTTTCGTTTATCTCTCATCCAGTCCTTCAGCTTCAAACCAGGAAGTTCCATCCAGTTAGCGAGGCTGAGAGTCAACATCGAGCCCTCCATTGCCTGCAGGGATAAGAAGAATAATGAACATCAACTTCATAAGAAGCAGGCAAAGGCAAGAATAACAACATCTGATCAAACTGGTTCAAAAACTCAATAGAAAACAGTGTTAAAGTTGCTTTCAGACATGCACACTTTAGATCACATGGGTGCTTTTCCCACAGGGCTGTACTTCTGTATTAGAGTGAACCTCATGAAACCTCTCGAACATATTTAAGTCATTTCACTGTGTTTTTTTTTGTAGTTTCTATTATGCTCAATGGTGATTCTGTTTAGATGAATTGGCAATACAGACATTAACTATAATACAGTCGAATATATAATAAACACTAATATAATGTATATGTAATCAGCATATGTTAAAGGCAGTGCAACAAATACAACACCAGGGCTACAGGCTGCGACTAAATGGTCGCATTTTGCAACCTTTTTTCCTGCTGTTGCACTGGTGACTGTCTGATATGAGCTGCCATTTCTGTTATAAATGAGAAACATCAGAATGAAAGTGGAACGTAATCACGCTACTCGTTTGAGTGATGTGCTGCGCGGACCGTTTATAGCTCGGAGCAATATTAGACAGCGCAGTGCGAGCTCATACACGGGCTGATCTAGATCACAGGACACCGTTACGACACAGCGCTGGAGATCCAGTGAGAAAGCGCTTGAATTCACCACAGAATTAATAACATCGCTACTGCGAGATCAAGTGGGAAGCGTTTGGTGTAGAATTCTCTGTTATAAACCACAGATATCAGATCAAACAGAGCTGACATGGAGACCAGGAGAAACACTCAGGGGGTTCAGTCCACAAATAAACATTCAGCATGGATTTAATGTAGTATATTGTGGAAGAAATAATCAAATATTTTTTTTCTTTTTGTACATTATTCATCCCAGTTGAGATGGTGGTACAACCTTTTGAGAGTGAAACACTATTTTTTCAAGTGTTTCACACTTTTCCCTGCACTTCAAAGCTCTAAATATTATCCAATTTTAATATTTTTTTAGTTTGATGATTTGTAAAACTAAAAGTTGAAAGGTGTATGCCACTTTATGGCAAAAAAGCACTTTTTTTTTATTTTAAAGACATGAAATTACCAGTATAACCAGTAGGTGGTGGCATAGGAGCACTTATTAAAAAAAAAGGTTTTTGCACATTACTGTTGTTAATAAAAGTAAAAAAAAAATCTGCATATCAATTCAAGCTCAGCGCTTCACTGTTAAATTTCCAATAAACAAACATGTACTATTATTAGTAACTGCACTTATTAACAAAACAATAGTAATTTTATGATTAAATTATCTTTGATAAATTTTCCTCCAGTGCTGGTGCCACTGTTCGCAAATGTTAGTCTGGAGCCCTGAACACATAATATACAACAAATATTATCTTTATGTTAAATATAATTTCATTTTTATTTAGATTTTGTAGTGAAACATGACCAGGACATGCATCTGTGACATATAAAAAAATAAAATAAAAAAAAAGATAGTTTCCTGAAAAAGTGAACAATATAACCACTGAGGCTTAGACTTTTAGGAGTGGTTACTTACATGCCAGGCCCCTCCAGGTGGTCCCTTTCCCAGTACAAGGTGGGGAGTGGCCCTTTCTGGCTCATGTCGCCATATCAGCGGGGAAGCGCAATCCACCCCAAAGTCGCCATCTGGAAGGAGGAGGGCATCGAAGAGCACAGCCACAGGGTTTGAGGAGCGGCCCTCCACACCCTCACACAGGTACTCCAGATCCTACATGCACATATTAAGACAAAACTGTTTTTTCGTATATGAACAGAAGAATGTGTGCAAGCTCTTAGATTTCACAAATATAGTCATTAATGAACTTCACTAATCCTGGGAACAGCCTTTATAGACTTTTGGTGAAAACCCAAGACATTTAAATCACCACTTGTTATGTAAAGAGGTGTGGTAAATGTGTGTTGAGGGATTAAGTGTGTGAATTACCTGGTCAAGCAAAGACAGATGAGCGTTCTCCGTCAGTTTGTTATGCAAAATTGGGTTGGGATGGAAACCATTGGGGGAAAAGTAAGGTGTGTATCCCGACAGCAAATAAGAGAGACAAATCCCTGATGGCCCATTACCTGTTAAAAACAAAGTCATGCATATGAATACTGAATGCTCTACAGTATTTTCCAAAGAACTCTTCATATCTCAGATGATTTTTGATGTGCAAATTAAGATGTTCAGACTGCACATCTCTCTGAAATTGGGCATTAGAGGGATAGTTCACCCGAAAATGAGAATTCGGTCATCAGCTACTCAACCTGTATGAAATTCCTGAACACAAAAGATGATATTTTGAAGAATATGGAAGTCAATGGGACCCATCAACTATTCGGTTACCGACATTATTCAAAATATCTTCTTATGTGTTTAGCAGGAGGAATAAATTCATACAGGTTTGGAACAACTTCAGGGCGAGTAAATGATAGAATTGTCATTTGTGTGTGAACTATCCCTTTAAGCTGGTGGTAAAGTTATTAGAAACGTCCATGTAAGTGGGTATGTGAATGGCTGGTAAGAATTATTTATTATGACATATTTTTTTCCCACTTTACACCGGTCATCAGCACATCCATTTTTTCGCATTTACACGTGGTAAATGTTTTAAACTGAAAGCACTTTGCAATTATCGGTAGCTGTAAGAATGATGAAAGTAACCAAATTTGTGAATATACAAAAATCCAAGGAGTGGTGGATGTGCAGAACATTGTAATCAACAGGCGTACCAATTATGCAGAGCTTTCTGCAGAGTTCTGCATGCCCAGATTCCATTTGAGCCTGTCCATTAGTTAATTTTGGACCTTGGCTGCAATACAACATTTCAAATTGTTCACAGAAGTACAGTCTAGATTATACAAAGATGAAAATGAGAGAGAGAGAGAAAGAATCGTACAAGAATAGGCATGCATAAAGAGTTGTGATTGCTCATGGAAGAGGCCGTGTCAATGATGGGTCACATGAACTCACAAAACACACCTAAAGCTTAAAAAAACAACAGATATATAGTCTAATGTTGACTCTTACCAACAATGACAACAGGCAGGATATCCTCAGAAAATGCGTCTTTGTTGCACAGCTCCATAGTGGCTCTCCTGTCACATGCAAATAGAGAACAAATGGTGAGTTGCCAGCTATCAACATAACCATAAAACCCCCTCCCAAGATACACAATACCAGGTCACTACATCCCCTCCCCTACCATGATGGTCATGCCCAATAATAATAGTGACTAATACTTTCCCCTTCTATATAATCTGCATTAAAGTACGCTTCAGCCAATACTTATGAAACAACTTAAGTGTTTTACATAACAGAAGTTCGGTGTAACCATGACTGTGCAGATTTTTTAATGTGTTTTTTTAAAAGGACAGTGCCTCTCTAAACCGGTTCGCGCCACGGTCACAATTGCTGAGTCATTCTGAATAGTCATAGTGACACCTTATTTAGCCACTTTACTTTTCTCAAATACACGCTCTGGTTTTATTTGACATACATATATGGGTAGTTGACAAATAAGCAGATAAAAAAAACAAAGTAAAACACCACATTTGAAGAAAAAAAATTAAAAACCCTATTGTTATGTAGGGTCTGAAAACCCTACATAAAAAAAAAAAAAACGAACTTTGTCAATTCTTTCACTGTTTTTTGAACATTTTTAATGAAATGTGTCCTATGGTGTGACAGAAAGAATTAAGAATATAAGGGTTGTCGCACCAAAGGACAACAAATCTTAACGCTTCCAAAAAAGTTAAATATTTTAACAATTCGGAGACAAAGTCATCGGCTTCACAGTAACATGACCTTGAATGGGGTCCTTCAACAAATTAATCTTGTCAGTGGAATTGCCCGACTTAAAATCAGGATATGGTGTCACACCGGAGGACATGGTTTTCAGTGACAAATGTATCAGGCTTGAGACACTTTTGAGATTTGGCTCAAATAGTTAAAATATCTAAGCAGTTTTTATATCAAGGTCCATGCAAGATAAATACATGTTTAACCATTTACTCCAATCGAAATTATGACAATACTAATTATTATATTCATTTTGATCTTGAGTGACAGTGAATATGCCATGTCAGGTCAACAACCCATGCACAGAACTGCAGTTTAGAGATTGAATGGAGTCCAGGGGGGCGTGTGTGTCTAATATCGTACGCGTGAGACGTTTTCTGTGTTCTGGACGGTTCTGGACGGTTTATGAGGCTACTGTTAAAAATCATGTGTATGTCCAACTCATAAAAAAAGGTAAATGTGCACAAGTCATTCAAGTTCAACGCTTCGAAAGTGTAAGAACGTAGATTCAAAGTGTGGCAACGCATGAATTAGAGAAAAATGCTCATTTTATCTCACAGAATTTAAGACACTAGTAAGAGCCATTTCCCACAACTAAACAAAAATCGCTATTTAAAAGTAGGACACCGTGACAGCGAGGCGCGTGCACAAGTCCATTCAAGGAACTAACGTTAAATCGTACGCGTTCACAAGTACCCCCCAATTTAAATACTTTTATTTACGGGTGTACTGTTGCTTTAAATCTTCCGCTCATACTTTATGATTTTCTGTATTCAACGGTCCACAGAACTTTCCAGACTAGAACGACGTTCGTTTCCAAGCGACGGCTTCAGCGTTTCTCGAGCCTCTCCGGTCTCCATCCCAGCCGGTAGGATGCGCGAATAGCCTGAACAGAAACCCGAGACTGCAGGTCAACTGTACGGAAGATTACACGAAAGCCGGTAACCGTCTGTAACCCAGATGCTCGTGCGCGTCTATACGCGTGCACTGCGTCCAGACATGCCCACGATACAATGTCCATATCCGACGGACACATTACGACGCGACACCAAATTAAGGAAACAAGAACATAGATCAGCTATGATCTAGGAGATGAGATGGTCCAAATATGCTGCAATTGATGGTTGGTAGCGCTTTGTAATGTGACATTGGCGTGATGATGGCTTGAATGTAAAAAACACCTACCTTTAATGCAAATATCCGAGGTCCAAATAAGTCACGCTTCACTTGAGACAGCGACGTCTTCAATGTACAAGCTGCAAAAATATTTTAACCCCAAATATAGCTTCCTCCCGGCTGTAAAGAGATATGCCGCACACACCCCACGACACTCGACTCGTGCGCTAACGGGTTTTATAATTCTTCTTCATAGCCCATCCCATACGAACCAATCATCGCAAGTGGTAAGATGTGACGCTTGTGATTGGTGCAGTGCGGGGTGACATATGAGCGTCTTGTGGCTTGTAGTTTTCCACTGACTGACAATGATCTCATCCCTGATTGGCCAGAATCCTGCTGTCACTCCTCAGCAGCCAATAGGAACACGCAGCGGCTTGTACAGTTTCGCTACCATTTCACTTTCCTCAAAGAAAATGATTACCCCTTTTTGGCCCCCTGAACAATTGTTAGCCTTTCTTTTGTAATAAAAACGTTAATTATTTACGGAATATTCTCTATTCACACGATTCAATATCTAAACGTGTATTTATTACAGAATTGAAAATTGCTTCATGACTGACAGCAATAAGAAATTATTAAATCGATCATTATCCTGTTAATGGCTGGGTAATATGGTTAGGCTAACTTACTTGTTCAGGTGACTCAGCTATTTTATATTACTTTCAACCCCTTTATTTTTAAGAAATTGTGGTTTTAAGCAAACTTTAGTTTGAATACGTTTGTATAAGTCATTTGTTAGCATTAGATTTCATGCATTAAAAGTAAACAATCACTTTTTACAGCTTAAGTAGTGTAATTATATAAGTATACTATTCATTGATAAACTTTAAATGTTAAAATTGTTTGCTTCATGACTGACAGCAATAAGAAATTATTAAATCGATCATTATCCTGTTTATGGCTGGGTAATATGGTTAGGCTACTTGTTCAGGTGACTCAGCTACTTTATATTACTTTCAACCCCTTTTATTTTAATATTATTTTTGTTTTGAACGTCATGCTCAATTTGCTTGTTGTATAGATGTAAAACCTTTAAATCAATATTAATATTTTGGTTAAACCACAATTGTACGTGACTGGGTGACATGCTTACTAGGTCAGGTGATAGTGTTACTTTCTTTGACCCCCTCCCTCCTAAAAGAGAAAGAAAGTTTCCATTGTTGGGAACTAATTACTTAAATCCCCATTCAAGGCCTTTTCTCAGGGGTGTATTTGGGTTCGCATGTACATTTTTGTTTTGTTATGAAAGGAGACTTTTTAATACTTGGTATGAGGGAACAGCACATGCTTGACTAAGAAGTAGAACAGTGTGTCTAGAAATATCACACATTCGAAAAAGGATCCATTGCAAGTCATAAATTCATAGTGGTTTATAGTTGGAAGGACAAATGTAATAGGACTGTGGTAGCAAATTCGTATACCATGACATACACACAGAGAAAAAGGGTCAAAATTGGTACAACAGCTTGTCGCTTGGGCAGTAGCCTACCCTTAAATGACATATTTGTACCTTTTTTACTCCTAAAAGGTGCATATTAGGCTAACTTAGAGCACAAATACGTACCTTAAAGGGATAGTTCGCCAAAAAATGAAAATTAGCCCATGATTTACTCTCCCTCAAGTCGTCCTAGGTGTATATGACATTCTCCTTTCAGACCAATACAATTGGAGTTATATTTAAAAAGTCCTGGCTCTTCCAATCGTTATAATGGCAGGGACTGTTGCTGTGTTTTTGAAGTCCATAAAAAATGCATCTGTCCGTCAAATAACATGCTCCACACGGCTCTGGGGTGTTAATAAAGGCCTTCTGAAGCAAATCGATGCGTTTGTGTAAGAAAAATATCCATACTTAAAACTTTATAAAGTAAAGTTCCAGCCGTTCGCCTTCCATGGAAAAGTGTTGAAAGTGCCTTCTCGCAATTCAAGATGCGTGCACGACGTCTGGTGAGCATACCTGGTAGCGTAAGCCTTTTGAACAGCAGAGGCACTTTGAACACTTTTTCCATAAATTGAATACGGAAGGCGATCGGTCGAAACTTTACTTTATAAAGTTTTAAATATGGATATTTTTCAGACAAAAACGCATCAATTCACTTCAGAAGGCCTTTATTAACCCTCTGGATCCGTGTGGTGCAGTTATTTGATGGACAGATGCTTTTTTTATGGACTTCAAAAACAGAGCAACTATCACTGCTATTATAAAGCTTAGTTTAGCCAGGATTTTTTTTTATAACTCCGATTGTATTCGTCTGAAAGAAGAATGTCATATACACCTAGGATGACTTGAGGGTGAGTAAATAATGGGTTAATTTTCATTTTTGGGTGAACTATCCCTTTAAGGTATTACTATGAATCTTTTTGTGGTAAAAAAAAAAAGAGGTACAAATATGTCCTTTTTAGGGTACTGCCCCAGCGACAAGCTGTTATACCCTTAAAGGTACATGCTCCGAGGTATTTTAAAGAATACTATAGAATTACACAATGCTACCATTGCAGGGTTTCTAAAATGGTAAAAAAAAAAAATGTAAAGGCAAAAAGCATCATTACAACATTAACTGAAGCTTGCATAAGAGTTTTGAGGTGTGGGAAGACAGCGGCGTTGTTTTCTTGGAAATCTACCAAACAATTTACTGGACGAAAATGGCAAGAACATGCTGTCTTTTTAACATTGCGACCCCTTTCACGCTGTACCTCATAGCTTCTTAAATTCTGTTGGCTGGTAGTCAGCACATGACTCAACAAGTTTCCTGTCAGGACGAGGGGCCCTTTACAAAAGGCTCGCAAAAGCATTTTTCTTTAGTCTATCCAAGAGTCAACGGCACTCACAAAGAGAACCAAGTCTGTTATCACAATGCATCGCTTCATCAGCTCATGAAAGAATGGTGACATGGAAATCTGATTCAACAGGTCCTGTTGTCATGGCTGCTCAGAAGTTATGCAAATACTTATGTAACATTAAGCCATTAAGCCACACAGAAACCACTTGAGAATGGGTGAAATTGTGGTTTTGCGCAAACTTTAGTTTGAATACGTTTGTATAAGTCATTTGTTAGCATTAGATTTCATGCATTAAAAGTAAACAATCACTTTTTACAGCTTAAGTAGTGTAATTATATAAGCATACTATTCATTGATTAACTTTAAATGTTAAAATTGTTTGCTTCATGACTGACAGCAATAAGAAATTATTAAATCGATCAATATCCTGTTTATGGCTGGGTAATATGGTTAGGCTAACTTACTTTTTCAGGTGACTCAGCTACTTTATATTACTTTCAACCCTTTTATTTTTAAGGAATTGTGTTTTTAAGCAAACTTTAGTTTGAATACGTTTGTATAAGTCATTTAAGCATTAAAAGTAAACAATCACTTTTTACAGCTTAAGTAGTATACTATTCATTGATTAACTTTAAATGTTAAAATTGTTTGTATGTAGAAATTAACATTAACCAAGATTAATAAATGCTGTAAAAGTATCGCTCATGGTAATAGCTCATGTTAACTAATGTGTTTACTGTTAACTACACCGGGGTTTTCAAACTAGGGTCCGGGGACCCCCCTCCAGAAGGTCCTAAGAGGTCCCCAGAAAATTTCAGAGAAAAAAAAGACAAAGCAAAAATGGATAATGTCTGCTAAATATTATGTTTCATTTCTAAATGTTTCTCTCATTTCTTGCCATATACATAGCCTACTTTCCAGTATTGTATATGTTTGTTTTGTATCTTTCTATCAGAGGTGGACAGTAACTATAAGTACATTTACTTGAGTACTGTACTTAAGTACACTTAACTTGAGTATTATTTTTTCGGGAAACTTATACTTTAACTTCATTACATTTGAAAGACAAATATCTTACTTTTTACTCCACAACATTTCTATCAAGGTCCTCAAAGTCGAAAGTCGTTTCTGTAGCAGCTTTGAAAGTCAGTGGATGATTTAATTTCCTCTTTAAAAGGAATTTTTTTTTTTTTTGCAGACAGCCTCAGTAATCATTCTTGTAGGGTCATCTGAAATTTCCCAGCATTTTTTGAACACTGATCAGTTTATAGCAAAATGGAAGAAGGTGGTTCCTCTGCGCAGTGTGTGCACCCATGGCCATACTTAAAAAGTATGTTTCAGTTTTCTGAAAAGATTAAAGATTAGTTTTGTTGGCATACACTTGATGCATGTCTCATAAAAATGTAAAAAAATGTAAACGTCCGGGAGAAAGAGAAGAGTAAACAGTTGGGAGAACATTGGATGTGTATCAGTGTATTGGATCCATGCATTTGGCTTTAAAGTGACAGCAGCTTTGTAACTTTTATACACGTATTTAAATGAGTTTAAGGTAGTCGTATGCTAGCATGTCGGAAGGAGCATCACTGACTGGCTTAAACCACCATGGTGGCATAATGCGCATTTATACAACAATGCAACAATAATAAAATAATGCATTGACATAAACAATGAAATTTACTTTTGATACTCAAGAACTTTTAAAAACAAATACTTCTGTACTTTTACTTAAGCAAAAATCTGTTTTTAGAACTTTCACTTGTAACGGAGTAATATTTGACTAGTAGTACTTTTACTTTTACTCAAGTAATAGAGTTGTGTACTTTGTCCACCTCTGCTTTCTAGTGAGTTTTTCTCACTATAGTCCCCTTGATCTCGCTCACTGGGGTTGTAAGGCAGTATTCTTAACACAGTACGTAAGCTGCTAACATACATTTATTGTGAAAGTTGCTTTCAAATACAAATAATTTGGTAACGCTTTACAATAAGGTTGTATTATTAACATTAGTTAATGCATTATTTAACATGAACTAACCATGAACAACACCTCTCTTCAGCATTAGTTCATCTTTGTTAACGTTAGTTCATAAAAATCCAGCTGTTCATGGTTTGTTCATGTTAGTTCACAGTGCATTAACTAATGTTAGCAAGATTTTAATAATGCATTAGTACATGCTGAAATAAACATTAACAAAGATAAATAAATGCTTTATAAGTTGTAAAGTGTTACCAACACTCTCAGAAAAAAAGGTACAGTGCTGTCACTGGGGCGGTACCCTAAGGTACAAAAGTGAAAAGGTACATCTTTGTACCATACTCACCCCTAAATGGTACATATTAGTACCTTAAGAGTGTTTATTAGTACCTTAAAGGTACATGTTAGTACCTTTTCGGTTTTGTACCTTAGGGTACCACCCCAGTGACAGCAATGCACCTTTTTTTCTGAAAAATGTCCTTCTTTAGGTTTATTCACACAACAAAGTATAGCCAATTTATTAAATTTGGAAACAATATTTTATAATATTGTGTGTAAAATTGTGTGACAATAATTTAAAATGTCACACAATTTATCTAACAGTTTAAATGTTTTTTTTCTTCATAAAAATAGATGGAATTTAGGACGGGGGTCCCTCGTAAAAGATTCATCGTATTTTGGGTGTCCTTGGCATTATAAAGTTTGAAAACCCCTGAACCACACAACTTTATTGTAAAGTTTTACCAAACTTTAATTCCAGTGCAGGAATGTCAATTATTACAATGTCAAATAAAGCTATAATTTAATTATTAACTTATGATTTGACAGGTTTCTAGCTGAAGATCAATATTCAAATGTAAATTATCTAAAAAATACAAATATAATAATCTACATCATAAAACTTTATAATTAAATCCATTGGAAGAGGTGAAAGCACACAAGGGAGGAAACAGTTATTATGCAGAGTCATTCTGACTTGGAATGATTGGTGTACAATGTAAAGACTTGCAAAAAATGATTGTAGTGTAATTTGTGCATGCAAACAAGCGAGTCTGTACAACGACACAGCATTTTTTTGTCAATTGAGCTGGGAATATAATGCTAAATCTCTTAATTTCACTCAAGACAGCTTAAGTCTGACAATCAGAAGCAGGGTGGGCCGTGTTTATCCATTTCAACATCTTTCTATACTGTGCTTAAACTTTTCACTGTCATCCGTCAGCTATACAAAGCTCTCATTGACATGGAGGTCTGGGACAACCCTTTGCCAGAGTTTACAGGAATGCTTTTGCAATATGCAAAAACTTCAAACTTGACAAAAAGTCTGTGTTATTTCATTCAAGTCATGATATCAGCAACAAGCTTGACCTGTGACAAACAATAACTGCTGACATGAGAGATTGCACTTCTTGTTTTAACGATGAAAACCCATGACAGGCTGAATATAAATTGCATTTTTTACCTTAAAGAAAACAGATCATAAGATTACAAAATCACTTAAATCGAGAACCAACATATAGTCGAACAAAACAGCACAACTGAGAAATAATCTTTATTGGCATTTTAAATGACAACATAATTTATAATCCATTTAAAACCAGTGTCTTGACATCCTAAACCCTCCTTTTAGACAGAAAAAGGAACTAGAGTGATGTGAAATGGAGGTCATGTAATGCGTAATACTTCAGTGTGCACATTTCTGATCCGCCGCATTGAAAATGAGAAGAAAGAATCCTGAAAAAACATATTTAAATTTTCATTAACAACTTGAAAAATTCCCTGCAGGTCCATCTCGGATGCAAGCAGGAGAAAAGCCCTTAATCGTGCCAACCACAGACATTTTCACATTCCCAGTGCATTCAAATGTTTCTTAGTACCGATAGCATATTTATGAACTTAAGTCTGTGTAACACTTGTTCATCCAAGGTTAAACAGCAGGAGAGAAAAATAATCACAAATAACCCCATGCGACTTATATCAGCTAGTCCAACTTAAAGAAAGTTTACTTATGGTCAGAAGCTTCAGTCATAATTTGGTATTTCATTACCAAATTTTTTTTCTTGATTTCCAGTGACAATATCTAAATAGAAACAAAACAAAATAAATGTACTTTCACAATTGTACAATATATAAAATATATAACAACGTCAATTTGGTAACACTTTACTTAAGCCTTTATGTGTAATGCACTATAAAAGTATTTTTAATGCATTAATTATGGCTTGTAATACACCTTTAATGCATTGTGTGACTTCATGAATAATTGTAACCACAGTTAGAATACACCTTTAGAAAGTATAATGTATTACAACACGACAAACAAACAATTTTAACAATGTTAACTTTGGTTACAATTATTTATGAGAATATATAATGTATTATAACGTACATTATGAATACCTTTATAATGCCTTATACACAAAAGCTTTAAGTAAATTGTTCATTTCTTACCTTATTGATCTTTTTTTTTAACTAAAAAGGGGGGCTTAAAATAGAAAAAAATAAGTATTTGCCAATATGGTGAGAAAAGTAAACTTAATTGAAAATATATTCTGTGAAAACAAGTCTTAATTTAGCTTATTTTTACTCAAAATCAAGACAAAAAAAACGATTAAGCATTATTAAATTATTTTTTAACTATATTCCTGTTAGTAACAGTTAATTTACAGTATGATATAAAATACTGATGAAAATTTAGTTAAGGAAAATACATTTGCGTTATACAGTATGTCAAATATGGTCAAAAAAGGTACAATAAGGACGTCACTGCATGTGGAAATAAAATGGCAAGCATACGTTTGTAAACCGTCAGTATCTACATCTTTATGGCATTAGAGATGACTTCCACACACACTAGACTTTGGATCGGATGACCTCATAATCAAAGCCACCCGGATGTTTACGCCTTCCTATCTGGCCAAAAGGCGGATTAGAAGTCTGGAAACAATACAGACAATGGAAAATTCCATCATTTAAAGGAACACTCCACTTTTTTTGAAAATAGGCTCATTTTCCAGCTCCCCTAGAGTTAAACAGTTGAGTTTGACCGTTTTCGAATCCATTCAGCCGATCTCCGGGTCTGGCGGTAACACTTTTAGCATAGCTTAGCATAGATCATTGAATCTGATTAGACCGTTAGCATCTCGCTCAAAAATGACCAAAGAGTATCAATATTTTTCCTATTAAAAACTTGACTTTTCTGTAGTTACATCAAGTACTAAGACCGACGGAAAATGAAAAGTTACGATTTTCTAGGCCGATATGGCTAGGAACTATACTCTCATTCCTGCGTAATAACCCTGCGCAATTATATTACGCAGTGCCTGAAAATAGGCTAACTTCCGTCAACATAACCAACACAGGGAGTGTGCTGGGGACTATTTTCAGGCGCAGTTCCTTGATTATTATGCAGGAATGAGATCGCTTTTCATTTTCCGTCGGTTTTAGTACACGATGTAACTACAGAAGAGTCAAGTTTTAAATAGGAAAAATATCGAAAGCCTTTGGTAATTTTTGAGCGAGATGCTAACGGTCTAATCAGATTCAATGATCTATGCTAAGCTATGCTAAAAGTGTTACCGCCAGACCCGGAGATCGGCTGAATGGATTGAAAAACGGTAAAACTCAACTGTTTAACTCTAGGGGAGCTGGAAAATGAGCCTATTTTCAAAAAAAAGTGGAGAGTTCCTTCAAAGACTACAAGGAAGGTCTAACCTTGAGAGGGCAGAGACGTACAGGTGTGCAATCTATCAATTCACGTGTCCTGGAGTTAGATCAAAAGCACAGATAAAAGTAAATCCATTCGGTTAATTCCTAATCCCCAAGGAAATCATTAAATCAGAACAAGGACCACAATTCAAACCATCACCAATTAAAACAAACAATTGCAGTGCAGTTTAATCCCTCATTCTGTAACATAAAACAAACAAAACTGTCATACACAAAGCACCAAATCTGAAAATTAAAGCATTCAAAGAACATCCGAACAACCACCTCTTGATGTTGGACTGTCCGCTAAAACATCCACAAAGTGAGGGGTCTGTCCGTTTGGGCTCTCTGCAGTCAAAGGGTGTCCCATCACTGCACATTCATGTTACACCCTCTGCTGACCATGACTTCAAACTGCACGTCCAACTAAACAACCTCACTGTCTGAATGGAGTTTAATAAAGAAAGCAAATCCTTTGAAACAGAGAAAGACAGCAAGCAAAAAAAAAAAACTTTCTACCCACCTCTTTTTCATTACATCATTCATGGAAGCCAAATGAAGCAAAAGTATAGTTCCTGTATCACTCAGATACCTTCAGTAGGCCCCATTATTAAAAAGTCTCTTACAAAACAGCTTTGGTCCAAGAGGGAGTGTCAACGTCCAAACATGAGGTAAAACTCTCAAATGTGCAAAAGAAAAAGAAAAAGGAAAAGAGAGGCAAATTGAGGTGAAAAGTAGTGTGAATGAAAAGTTAAATAAAAAGGAGTAAAAATATGGGAGTGTGAGGCAGTCGGTGAGATCTCTCAGTCCCGTGAAAGAAGGTCACTTTAACACTAGAGTGGCTTCAGTGCCGTCTTCCTTCTTCAGGTAGAGGCCGTGCGTCAGGTGATGTTCTCGACGCAGGTAGGCATAGAAATAATCTGACACCAGGAGGATCTGTGATGGCATAAACACACACGACATTAGTTCATGTATTCTGTAAACTCTACTCATTTTCATAGTATTCACTAAATTAACTTTTAGTTTCGTTGTGACAAATGTGTGAGAGGTCATTTATAAAAGAAACCGCATGCTTTAAATTCCAACACGCTAGCTCAAGAATCTCTACAAAAAACATGCAGGTTTTATTATGGCAAGTTTGAGAAATGTTTAAGACCAATAAAGAAAATGTAAGGAATAAATAGAAGGGAACATAACACGTCAATATGTTCTCTAAATGTAAATGTCTAAGCACACAATGAGTTGTGTTAGCGACACTTCAAAGTTCCAAAATACAATTTCCAACAGATCTACATAACTTTTGAATCACTGTAAAGCTGCTCTGAAACTATCTGTATTGTAAAAAGCACTAGATGAAGGTGACTTGACTTAATTTGACAAAAAACAGCTTAAAGTTTGAGATTTTGTGAAAGTGATTTTATGATTAAAACAAGAACAAATATCTGCCAATGGGTTCATAAAAATCTAATTCAAATGTAAGTCATTTTCATACCCAATGACAGATACAGTATTTGATTGCTGACTTAGTACTTGTTTTTAAGATTTTAAATGGTTTTGCTCCACCTGTTTTTCAAGATTATATTGGTCAGATAACAGGACGGTATACACGAGCCGGTACTAGGGGTGATTGTAATGCACCACTACGAAGAACTACTTTTGGTCAGTTATCTTTTTCTTTCAGAGGAACACATGAGTGGAATAGACTTCCAATGGAGCTTAAAGAATTAAAATGTATAACAGGTCATTGTGCTTTCTCCAAAAACCTTAAAAAATGGTTACTGTCGAATCAAAATTGTGATCATTTATAGGCATTTAGGTACACTATTTTTGTTCCTTTTTGTCTTGTCTTGTCCCTAACATCAACATGCCAAGGGACTAAGGGATGAAAATTAGCCAGTGTTAGCTGAATCTGGCGCATTTTTACATATTTTTTGTATTATTAATGTGTATTGTCCCTGATTAAAGAATAAATGAAAAATGAAAATGATCTTGTTTTAAAGGGTTAGTTCACCCAAAAATCAAAATGTCGTTCCACACCTGTAAAACCTCATCTTCGGAACACAAATTAAGATATTTGTGTTGAAATCCGATGGCTCAGTGAGGCCTGCATAGCCAGCAATGGCATTTCCTCTCTCAAGATCCATTAATGTACTAAAAACATATTTAAATCAGTTCACTTGAGTACAGTGGTTCAATATTAATATTATAAAGAGACAAGATTATTTTTGGTGCTCCAAAAAAACCTAAATAACGACTTATATAGTGATGGCCGATTTCAAAACACTGCTTCATGAAACTTAGGAGCGTATCGAATCAGCGGTTGAGAGCGGCATGTGATTTCAGCAGTTTGACACGTGATCCGAATCATGATTGGACTCGCTGATTCATAACGGTTCGAATCTTAATGAAGCAGTGTTTTGAAATCGGCCGTCACTATACAAGTCGTTATTTCGTTTTATTGGCACACCAAAAATATTCTCGTCTCTTTATAATATTAATATTGAACCACTGTACTCACATGAACTTATTTAAATATGTTTTTAGTACATTAATGGATCTTGAGAGAGGAAATTGGCTATGCAGGCCTCACTGAGCCATCGGATTTCAACACAAATATCTTCATTTGTCTTCCGAAGATGAACGGGTGTTGAACGACATGAGGGTGAGGAATAAATGACATTATTTTCATTTTTGGGTAAACTAACCCTTTAAGCATAAAAACACTTTGTTCAATTCCTCAGAAAACTAATTTCTTTATGTTGCATGTCAAGTAAATTAATCTTGATTTAAGGATGTTTTGAATTTGTACTGGAAAACAAATGTTATTTTTTTTGCAGTGGATGCAATTTAAATTTGCAATTAAATTTAGGGCCCTATGAAATATTTAATTAATTTTTAGTTTTTATAGTTTATTCTATTTTTTATATTTCATTCATCTTTGGAACACAAATGATGATATGTTTAATGAAATGGGAAAGATTTCTATCCCATCATTGACAGTCTAATGATGGGTACACACCAAAAGATAATCGGGCTGATTTTGGGCCGATTTCCCCCCTTCCGACAATCCTAGCTATGTCCCGATTATCTTGATGGTTCTAAAGATTATCTTATCAGATTTTCCTGTGGTGTGAAGTGTGTTAAGAGTGTCCGAACATGCTCGGAAGAACGTCGGAGCCGTCCCGATCGCGAATCGTAAATATTCAACATGTTGAATATTTACGATCAGAAATCCTGATGTGTGGGGGGAACCCCGAGGACAAACGCGCGCACACTCACGTGAAACGAAATAATATTCAATCCGAAATCACGCAGAGAGATGAAATAGTCATGAACTGACTATAACTCCGACTATAAAAACAATTATTTAAAGTTTATTTAATAAGGCAATTTCAAAGAGAATAATATAGCTATTTTCCAAGAGACACATGAGGACAACAATTATAAAGAAACAGCAGTGTGATTTTTTTTTTTACTCACCTCTAGGCTCTAGCTCACTCTGTAACATCAGTGTTTCCCACACATTGACTAATTAGTGGCGGTGCGCCACAGAATCAACCGGCCGCCACATATTGCGCGTTGTTATTCATTCACTTTTTAACTATTTAAAACACGCAGCGTATTCGTTAATTTCCTTTCCATGCTCTCTCTCCATCTCTCTGTCACTCATGCGTCTCTCTCTCTTTCTCTCAACCCTGCTTTTGATATGAAACTTGAAAGTCTAAGGTTTTAAACTTGAATACGAAATTCAAACAATAAATATAGCGTTTTGGCGCTAATGTGGCATAAAAGTTAAAGCCAGAGGCGTGGAAAAACAGAGTTCCGACATGCTCTCATCTCCCGGCGGCGTGCGCTCATGTACGTGGTTCACAGAGCGCTCACCTACATCTAGTCTGTTTGCTCAAAGTATTGCTGATCATAACTGTTTACTTATTTTTAGGTTTTGCATTTAAATACATATTTATGATCAAACACTAGATTTCTTTAAATGTGAAATTTTAAAAACGTTAACAATTTACATCCTAATATTTTTAATGATACTTATATAAGCACACACAAGTGAATATTAATGATTCCAAGCAAATATAATTTACCCAAGAAAAGTTTAAAATAGTGCTAAAAAGGCCAACTTTCCTTATATGTACAGTAGGCTATATGAATTGATATTGAATCAAGATCGAAATTGACATTTGTGCCAATCATCGCCATACTTATTCTGAAGTCTCGCGAGATTTTGCGAGAATTCCTGTGTTTACAGTCGGTACTCTGGTTGAAAATCTGTTTGTGTGTGGTGTGCTGTCTTTGTCACATCATGGCACACCACACACTATAGGAGCAAAACGGTTCAATCTAGGATTATTTGTCCTCATGTGTGTGGTCTATCACATTTTGAAAATCTTATAAGATGTAAAAAATCTTTTGGTGTGTACCCAGCATAAGCAACTCCCACTTTGACACTTCAAAAAGTTAATAAAGAGACTTGATTGTTTTATATAATGAATGAAAGTCTTACGGCTTTGAAATTACATTAGGGTGAGTAAAGGATGACAGTATTTTTGGGTGAACTATCCCTTTAAGTGTTCTCACCTACCTTTGATTTATTCATACAAAATTTGAAAAATTCTGTGACATTCTGCATTATACAGTAAATTACATTTTTATGAATGGATTCTGATATTTCGTTCACGTTTTCTGCATCGCAGGAATCATAGGGCCCTAATTTAATGTCATGATATTGAATTTAAGACTTTTCACTCCAAGTTAAGACATTTTTAAGGCCTTAAATTGTGGAAGGTCAAATTAAGAATTTTTAAGACTCGCAGAAACCCTGACATGGGATTTGTTGTCACGCTATGAAGCAAACGTGAGCTGCACGTGCCTCATGTGTAAGGCGTGCTGCCAGCAGTCCTAGTTAACCTAATACGGGACTGAGCTGAAATTAATACAAGTTAATGAATAATGAAACCTTGTTCCTACATAGATTTTTCCACTCACAATTTGTTAGCCAAGTAGCTGTAAACACTATTGTTTCCAACATTTTCAAACATCAAAAGCTAGGAGTGGATAACTGCCGCTATATTTGCAGTTAACCTTTATTAATTAGATTTTTTAGCCATGCATTACAATAGGCCATTCTTTCTTGCAACCTGACACCAGGTTTTGTGTACTACCTCCAGGAGTACAGGAAAATATCTGGCATGACAGGCTTCTGTCAAGGTCTAATGAGCATAGAAACTGACTCTATCTTGAGGCTAAGGCCCCGTCCACACGAAGCCAGAACTTTCCCTATCCAATCTTTTTTTTTCCTTGTTTCAAGAAATATCTGCGTACACACGAGAGCATGAAAACGGCTCAAAACGATGTAGTATACATGCCAGGGCAGTATGTGGCACTGTAATTCTGCCACAGAAATACACTAAAAACGGAGAAGAAGAGTTGTGGCTAGAAGGCAACAGTCGGAGGTGAGGTAAAATCTCACAATAAAATAATAAATAAATGTGCTACTTACCAGATGTGTTTTATTAACGCATACACCTACCCCAACCCTAAACATACCCTTACAATAATGCAAATACAGTAATTAAACAATGCAGTATTGATGTGCGCATGCCCAGTGTCCGTAGCTGTATCCCTTCTAGTCTTCCCCGCGCAGAACGTGGTGTGATGACATCACCGTTTCACAAAATATACGGATTGGCTGTATACACGAAACCGCAAGGTTGTCGGTTTCAGATTTATCCACTTTAGGACCCGGTTTAAAAAAAAAAATAGCGATTTCAGTTTCCCAAAACGCCGGATCCGTGTGGACGAAACGCCAACACGATAAAAAATGTATATGTATACAGTGATACGCGTCTCCGTGTGGACGGGCCCTGAGAACTATAAGGGAACAAAAAAGGAAGTTTTCTTCTTAAAGACGGGATGGGCAATCTTGGTCCTGGAGGGCCACTGCCCCGCAGAGTTTAGTTCCAACCCTAATCAAACACACCTGAACCAGCTAATTAAGATCTTAAAAAAAACACATGATAATTACAAACAGGTGTGTTAGATCAGGGTTGGATCTGAACTCTGCATGTAGAGATGCGTTTCCACCGAAATTACCTGGAACAATTTGTCCCAGGAACTTTTTTCCCCCAGACCTGTCTGCGTTTAAATTGCGGTCTCATGCTGCCTTCACGTGCCATTGGAAAATTGGGAGGGCGTTCATGTGCAATTTTTCACCTAGGAAACTCGTATTTACCATAATTGCGAGAGCACGTGAAGGCAGCATTAATACCGTGAAGATTAGGCTAATTAGTCTGGTGATGTAGGACTGTGTGCGACTTTCCAGTTCCTGCTGGATTTCGTCCCCCCATAAAGCCTGAACCTCGTCGTCTGTCCATCGGTTGTATTTTTAAAACTCCATTGTTGTTTCGAATAGCAAACAACTCTTACTGCACGCACCGCAACAGACTTTTAAAAATGGTGGTGCTGCGTGGAGTCAACCAGTCAAAATGCTGCGTGAACTCAACCAATCTGCATGTTCAGCGCCCAAGTCCCACCCTTGAAAGTTCCTGAACCTCGAAAAAAGTACTACCTCGTGAGCAGGGACTTTCTGAGGGGGAAATTTTTACCCGGAACTTAATTTAGACCCTGTTCCCTGCGGTCGAAACACACCGAGTACCAGCCCAAAGTCCCTAGATCCTGGGGAAAGTTCCTGCGGTGGAAACAGAGCTTGGCTAGATCTCCAGGAAAATGATTGGGCACCCCTGCCTTTAAGATTTGTTGCTTAATTCCCAGGAAACACTGTACGATTTTGGCATGTGCCAGACGAAAGATGGCCAATTTGTGGTCTTGGCTCCCAAACAGTGGTCCTACGTCGTACAGTGAGAGAGGTTCAAAGACGGCCACGTCACTCTTGCGACCAAATGTCAGACATTGTCAGAAATGTATCATGATCATCTCACAGCGTGTTTGCTGCTACGCCTTGCGTCTACTGACTAGCCATAAAATTGCAACTAGAAATGGCGTATTGATCACCGCGCTAAAACTTAAAACTACTTCAAGCTCCATTTGCAAAATTGGCATGCCATGTTGGCCTCTTGTCCCTAGCCATGACCGCGTCCATATTCCCCTCTTTTGCTTCATCCTCTTTTTTTAGAGCACATAAAAAAACCCCACAATCGCCGATTCATCTTGATCTATTTGTTTACCACTAGCACATGCTTCTATACTTACTTGCGTCATAGACTATGATTCAATAGGTGTTATCATCATACAGTCAATATACATGTCGTATCCAAGTCTGTAGCAGGCATAACATATCAATATTGTTTTTAGGTGATGTGGCTTGTCAAGATGGGACCCTTTACCTGTCCAAAGTTGAAGAGCAACGTGATGGCGTAGTAGAAATTAGAGTTGGCACTGCCAGCGTATATCCACAGATGCCAGAGTACAGGAAAGAGCGCTGAGCACGCCAACAGCACACATGACACCAGAAAGATGTTTCTCAAAACTGAGATAGAGAGAGAAATAAAAAAAAAACACTCATTTCTACAATTCAATCCATACTACACATGCAATCCAAAGCTAGCAAGCAGATTTCAACTCACTCCACTTGCACAAAAATAACACAGAATTTGACTGAAAGCTCTGCAGAATTTGAATAACTCATTTACAAAGTTCATTCATAAAGTTTGTCTACCAATTCATAGTTTTCACGTGACGTCACACGCTTATAGGAACGCCCATCTAGAGGGCAAAACAAGGCTTTCCTCTGTTGCCCGCCAGTCATTTTGACCAGGTTTGTAGTCTGTAGTCTATTAATTCAGTAAGAGTGATATTAAAATACCAAATTCAATATACACCTTATTGATGATGCATACTTTATACAGGAAAGGAGATGAACACAGAATATTAGTGCAACGCAAGAATTCTCGTTAACTTTTCCGTCCGCTAGAGGTCGCCTATTCAAAACAAAGGTGTAGTTTGATGATGCCAAGTGTGAGCGCAGAATCTTGGGACATCTGGTCTTCACCTCACAGCCGGTGGAAAAGAATCGGGATAGGACTCGGGCGGAAATCATGTTCATGGAAGCGATTATTAACGTTACTGTAGTATGAAGCAGAGCAGGAGCGAGTGTTGTGGAGCTGAGCAAAGGCCGCAGGAGCGATTGCTAATAAGATGAACGCAACACAAGCCTCGCGAGCAGCGGGACTTTTATTATGGCACAGTCGCCGCCGTCACTTCCGCTTTTCCGGTCATGAGTATGGGGTAACGCAGCTCTGTTTATCATATTAGACACATGTGAGTGATTTGGAAATTACACTGCAGTGCTTTTTCACACTGCAGTGAGAGTAAAGCATTTCTGCTAAATAAAACTGGAAACCAAGAGGAACGCAGGTATGATGCCATCGACAGGCGACTCCCTCACTCGTCCCGGTTCATGATTAAAATAGCAATTTTCTCACGATTTACAAATAGTTTGGGATGTTTGGGATGATGAACATTTGGGATGTTGTAAGTACTCAACTGATCAAAATATATAACACTGACCTTATGGTTTTTGGATATTTTACTGAAAAAAAGTTAGATAGTGCACCTTTAAGCGTTTTTTTTCCCCCATCGAAAACCATAAAAAAGAAAACGCGTTGAGTTCATATTCTTGGCTCATCTGCTCGCCTGTATATAGTATGCAACATCAAAAAGCTTTTAATGTCACCGTTTTAGTACATTATGGCACTTTAAGGGTGGGTTGCACAAATAAGGATTCTTTAGTCTGCGTCAGTTCACCCTCCTCCAGTGCTGCTTGATCAGCTCTATAATTCTAACGGTTTTACTGCAGAATTAATCTGTATTTAAAATTAAGTGATGCAACAACTCGATTTAAAATAACTTAATTGTATAACTTTACTTAATTGAACCCTTATTGGTGCAGCCCACCCTAAAGTGTTTTTCATGTTAAATGATTTAGAAGGTCCCGTTGTTTTTAGTGATTGAAATTTGACAGGCTTGTGCTGCAGTTCAATGAAGTTCTATGGCGGTTTTGCCCTTCAAGGCTCCGCGACTTCTATAAATTACTAATATGAAAAGTGAAAACTATAAATACAAGTTTCTATATCGGCATCAATGGTTTTATGAAGACACTCTAATATCCTTGGAACTTTTCCATTGAACAAAAGTTTCTTTATAGAGGAAAAAGGTTCTGTAGATTTTTTTAAATATGTTTTTTACACAAAGAAAGACGAGGTTAGTTTAAGAACTCTGAATGGTTCCCTGAAATTTCATTGAATGGTTCTTTGGGGAACCAAATTTAGTTCTTGTATTGCAAAAAAAAAAACTTTTGGGACCTTTATTTTTAAGAGGGAGTTTAAGTTAAAATCCATAGAATTCTGCAGATTTTCCTACAAAAAAAATCACTGCAGAAAATGTGCAAATAATACACACATTCTTTGTAAAGATGCTTTGGAAAAGTGCTAAATATACGACGGTATTAAATGTATACACTACATTTTATTAATTCACACAAACCCACACAAAAGAAATTACATTAAATAAATCACATTTTTGCTCAATCTACACAAGTTCAAGCTACAGTCTCAAAATCTGGAGCTGAAATATTGAAATCAGTTATTTGGCGTGGGGCCAGGATGAGCCAAGCTTCTGATTGAGCCAAGCCACCCTGGCCCCCCCAACGTCTTTTGATATGGCCAAATTGAACCCGTTAACATATTTAATTGAAAAGAGACTCACATCTGTAGAGGTGACTCCAGGCTGGCAAAAATGCCATGTAGAGGGCGACATCTCCCACGGTGGGGTACGACTTAAAGATGGAGATGATGGCAATCTGCATGAAGATGAGGAACACTGGATGCTCCCTGTGTGAATGAATTTCCACCATAAGAGAGCTACACATGCTAAATGAATGCATCGCTTTATGCATTGCCCACGTTCAGCCATATGCAGGACTTACTTGAGTTTGATGGAAAGCGGGATGGTGTAAAAAAAGACATTGATCTGGAAGACGCAGATGAAGAAGAGACGAAAGTGCTCAAACATCTCTGCGAAGAAGTACCAGAAGAGTCCGATGTTTGGAGTGAGGTCTGGAACAGAAAATCTGTGGAAAACACACACAAACACATACTGTAGAAGATTTCGGAATAAGCACTTGATGAAACATAACAGAGTGCGATGCATGACTGCTGACTGACATGAATCCATAGACAGAAGGGATGAAGTCCCAGGTGCCCAGGAGGAAGAAAGAGAGTCCAGTGATCACCACCAGACTGCCCACGTATATGAACGCATACTGAAGAGTGAAGAACCAGAAACTGCTCCTCCTCAGGTTCACTGGGATATACAGCCTCTGAAAGGGAGACAGAGAGAGAGGTTTCATTTTGGTCATCAGTGACTACATTTACACATGCACCCTCATTATGTGGCTATCAGTGTTGGGGTAACGCATTACAAGTAACCAGAGTTACGTAATAATATTACTTTTTCCAAGTAACTAGTAAAGTAACGCATTACTTTTCAAATTTACAACAAAATATCTGAGTTACTTTTTCACATTAATTTGATTGACAGCTCTCCTGCCCCCATGTTGAAAAAAATAAGTGCAGAGGCGTTGTGTGTAAACATGATGGTTATTGTAGTTCTAGACTAAATGTGAGCATTTATTTATCTCACTTGCACAATAAAGATTCTGTACTCCTCAAAATGAATAAAATCAGTAAAATGCAAAATCAGAGTACTATGCAAACCTCCAATAATTAAATGTTAAATAAAACAATTTTTATGCATAATCTACCTTTATATTTAATTTACCAATGTCTTGCTGCCGACCTTTGATGATGAAAATTACTAGATTTTTTGTTTTTATTAGTAAAACTTTTCTCCTGCATCCTATTCTACCATTCTCCAGAATGGCAGCACAGCTGAGCTGCGCCCTCTACTGTTCATGCGGGAATCTGCATTTTTACCTCAGCCTGGGGCTTATTATTTCAATTTTGGTATGAAGAGGTCTTTACCGTTGTACAAAAATATTACTTTATTGTTATAAAAAAACAAGCCCAGCTCAGGTGAGAAAAAGTAACGCAAAAGTAACGTAACGCATTACTTTTCTTAAAAAGTAACTAAGTAACTCAATTAGTTACTTTTTAAGGGAGTAACGCAATATTGTAATGCATTACTGTTCAAAGTAACTTTCCCCAACACTGGTGGCTATAATAAAATTTAGGCAATATTATGATTAACTTTACCTCATACCTGCAAATTGATGCAATTGAGCTCATAATTGTATTGCGACCAAAGTGCGCATGTGCTTGTGACATACACGGATGATGTCATCAAGCACAGTCATGAATATAGCCGTAAAGAAGGCATCGCAAGTTCATGTTGACAACATTGCATGACATGAATATAATTCAGTATATTGATGGTCGAAAACATCAAAATGAAGACCACTTTTTAGATACGTCATTGAAAAAATCCAATAGGTCCATAGAAATGTGTTTTGCAGATTTAACGGAAGTAGATTAAAACAGTGGCGAGTAGCATATCTACTCAATGTGAGTTTATCATTTATGCTGTGAATTGGGGTATGTGAATAATAGCGGTAAAAATAACCACAATTCTTGGTGAATAAACACAATAATGAAAACTGCATGTAAACATGAATGAAGAGGTTTGCTTGTGTCATGTAAACATCTTACTGTGGTTAAAGGGTTAGTTCACCCAAAAAGGAAAATAATGTCATTTATTACTCACCCTGCATAGCCAGCAATGACATTTCCTCTCTCAAGATCCATTCATTTACTAAAAACATATTTAAATCAGTTCATGTGAGTACAGTGGTTCAATATTAATATTATAAAACGACGAGAATATTTTTGGTGCGAAAAACCTGAAATAACGACTTATATAGTGATGGCCGATTTTAAAACACTGCTTCATGAAGATTCAAACCGCCATGAATCAGTGTGTCTATTTATCATTCGGATCGCGTGTCAATCCGCCAAACTGCTGAAATCACGTGAATCTGGCTCTCCGAGACACTGATTGGACTCGCTGATTCATAACGGTTCGGATCTTCATGAAGCAGTGTTTTGAAATCGGCCATCATTATATAAGTCGTTATTTCAGGTTTTTTGGCGCACCAAAAATAATCTTGTCTCTTTATAATATTAATATTGTACCACTGTACTCACATGAACTGATTTAAATATGTTTTTAGTACATTAATGGATCTTGAGAGAGGAAATGTCATTGCTGGCTATGCAGGCCTCACTGAGCCATCGGATTTCAACACAAATATCTTCATTTGCGTTCCGAAGATGAACAGAGGTCTTACGGGTGTGGAACGGCATGAGAGTGAGGAATAAATTACATTATTTTCATGTTTGGGTAAAGTAACCCTTTAAGGCCTTACTCTAATCATTGGAAATCCCATTATTGGTGCACATGGTGAAATGGTGTCTGCAGTGCTAACTCTCACCTGCAGGAGGAACAGTAGTGCAGGAGCAAACAGGGTCAGAGGATAGATGGACTGATATGTGGCCAAGGCCAACATTATCCCGCTCAACAAGGCACTACCTAAAAAAATAAAGACAACAACCCCATATTCAGAAAACCTGTACATCTATAGACATAATGCCATGCTCTATCAATTTGAATTTTTTAGGGAAATAATGAATTCGGACACAAAAAAAACATGTCATGTCATTGACCCATAAAATAGCTTTGTTACTGGGGGAAAAAAAATAAAGTCTGGGCCCACCAGGAATTTCACTTGGCCCATCCTGCATCTCAAAGCTGGAGCTGGGCCTGATACCGTCCCAATACCTGGGAAGTTTTGATTTGAAGAAGTTTGGCCCATCTTTAGGGAACACTCACCTTTTAATGTACAGAGAATGAAGAGCGCAATAATGGCATTGTTCAGCCCACAAGTCGACTTTGCCACACAAGACAGGATGGTGAAGGGGTTTAACAGATAACTGGAAGACAATTAGTCAAATGAAAATGCATGCCTTATAGTTTTCTCGCTGAAATACTTTATTTGAAATGAAAAAAGTGATTGCATAATGCTTGATCAGAACTTACAACATGGCAACTTTGAGGGGGATGTAGAACATCTCCTTAGGAGAACGGAGGAGCTCCAAAGAGTCGGCGGGATACCGGTCCGATTCCAAGGCATATCTCTGTTTTCTAAACTACAAAATACACCAAGAGATATTTGAATCGATCTAAAAATAAATAATTAAATACAAAAAAGTAATAATAATAACAACAAAACATATTAAATGAATAGGCTCTAACTTCTGAAACATACACGAACAAGCAATAACTTACCACATTCTTATTATAAGTCTGGATTGACAGATAAAGAGCCACTGCTGTGATTCCATCTGCTATCTGGTGACATAATGTTATACGAGTACGTTTACATGGGTGAAGTTTGTACAAAAACACAAACAGTAGTTCTATCATTCAAACACGTTTTCTTGTTTTATGTGAAATTTACAGCAAACTGGAAAATTGCATAGTAAGACACATTTGGTATTTGTCGCTACCACTTGGCTTTTTACACAGTCCAATGATGCTAGAAAACAGCAAAGACAAACAACAAAATAAGGACTTACCATAAAAACAACCTCTGCATAGTCGACCACAAAATGAAAGAGGTATATGATAAGGGGTGTCTGGAAGAAATAATAATAGTAAAAAAGCTGACATCTGACTATAGAATTGAAAATGTAAAATGTGTAAATCAAATAGATCTTACTTCATGAAACACATCTCCTGAGTAAGGCGAGACCCCGAGATCCAGCAAGGCAAGGCCCTCCACAACTGTTTAATCCACAAATCAATCACGTTATGCATTTAACAACTAAAGCAAAGAATCTGAAGACCGTTTACCATTGCATGACCTTTAAAAAGATATTTTACATGATGACATTAAAGTGTGACATCATGTTATACCCCATCTAATACTATACACAACTTATATATGTAGTTTAAAATAACTGTATTTGAATATTTATACACCACAGAACTACTTAAATGAAAAAGTTGTTTTATATAAAAATGTTTAACTAATCAATAAAATTAAATAAAAATATTAATATTATTTAAATGAAATTAATGTGTGTGTGTCTCTCTCTCGCTCATATATATATATATTAATAATTAAAATAATAAACCAATTAATCACATGCAGGGCAGTGAAATGACTAACACTAATATCAAGTCTGTAAGGGTGTGGGGTCAAAAATCACATACTTCAATGTGGACTTCAGTTCATCAATATTTTCCACACTGTTTAAATATAACATGTATGATGGTCACATGCAAACTCAAACTTAAGAGCAATTTGCAGTAATGCAATCAATACAATACAAGACAATGAAGACACACTGTAATTCGATATTAAGGTGGGTGCCACAACAAGCTGTGGAGAAAATGGCATATTCAATTGATGCTGAATATTTGAGATGAGCTATTCCAGTAAACAATAACGCTAATAACAATAAATAACTTAGAAATGCAGCATGAAAACATGATGTGCTGTCAATATCTTTAAAGCATGTCTTCATTTGACAGCTCAGCAATGAGGCTGCCATCATCATCAGTAAACAGCCTCCCCGTGCAGAAAATAAACACGAACAAACCTCGTTTCCACGCATTCAACGGCGACACCACCTCGACCCTTTCTGAAATGATTTCTGCTAAACTGGATCGGAATAAAACGGCTCTTATTGTTGCAGCCACTATCAGCAGGAGTGTTAAAGGAGCCGCCATTTTTGTCGCGAGGAAGAAGCTGTCAGCGCGGTGCACTCTGGGAAACGTAGTTCACCACCGCCTTCCTGAAGGTTTCATAAGGGAGAAGATTCATAAGGGAGGAAATGGAAGCGTAGTTAGTAGGACGAAAATATAATGTGATTTAGGAAAGTTTATTAAATGGTCATGGATCTAAGTTACAACTCTGCCCTGTAGTGAAATTTGACGTTCATTCCATAATAGCTTTTGTGCACACAGTACAACACAGTAAATGGAGTGTAAACACGTCTGTGTCCTACTTTAGCCCAGTATTCACTGGTCTGAGAGATTTATTATCTGTATATTTGTAATATTATTTGTTGGCTACCAGTCCAAACAACATGCAAATGGTTTGACTTTCACTACACCTAAAAGTTCTAGACATAGCCTAAATATATTTACTAATATCTAAAATAATAAAATGAATTATGAATTAGCATAAAATGTTACATTTTCATATTTTCCCGTCATTATAATGTATTTGGCAATAATTAAATCCCGTTGCTCAACAAAGCATTTGGTACGCCTGCAAAAAAAAAATTTTGTAAAAAAAAAAAGAAAAGAAATGTTTTATAGGCCTACTAAAATATCTAAATCACATGTTTGGATTAGTGTTGCACTGCTTCAAAATACTGCCGATGCCACAGCTTTCTTTTTAAACAATAGTATTGTCAATAATGTAGGCTACCATAAGTAATGTGCTGCAGTTACACTATTTAAAGCGTTCATTTGAACATTTATGGCTGCAAAAACATTACACGATAGTCTTTTTGAACATTTAATATTTCTGTATTCAGAATATTATATTATATTTAACATATCGTTCTCATAACATTATTCATGTAATTGTAACCGCATGCATTAACCACATTTGAGCAGCATTAAACAGTCTGAAACATTGTAAATACATCTAAATGTCTATGTTTGAGGTACCCCCCCCCCCCATTACCATACGGACAAAGACATTTATAGCCATAAATAAATGAAAAAAAAAAAAAAAAAATACAATTATACATAAATAAGGAAGACATTTTTACATTTCCTTGTATATTTATTTATTTTTACATTTCTGCATATATTTATTTATGTATGCCTATTTATTTATTATTTAGGCAGCTTTGGGATTTCATAGGTTATTTATTCTCGTTAATAAAGTATTCAGAGGAAAATCTAGTCTAGTCGTTTTCATCTAGGCCTACATCTATATATTTATGAAAATTTGGTCAATTTTGTAGATTTGAATTATGAATTAACACAATATGGTTTCGTGATACTTCAGCTGGTATAGTAGGCTATCCTAATAGTATATGTTTATGGTACACTCAGCAATTGGGTTGTTTTGACAAAAAAATGCTGGGTTAAAAACAACCCAAGTTGGGTTGAAAGTGGACTAACCCAGCAATTGGGTTGTTTTAACCCAGTGAATGGGTTGTTTTAACCCAGTGAATGGGTTGTTTTAACCCAGCAATTGGGTTGTTTTAACCCAGTGAATGGGTTGTTTTAACACAGCAATTGGGTTGTTGTTTTAACCCAGCAATTGGGTTGTTTTAACCCAGTGAATGGGTTGTTTTAACCCAACAATTGGGTTGTTTTAACCCAGTGAATGGGTCATTTTAACCCAGCGGTTGGGTTAAATGTTTGCTTAAAACCAGAGGTGGACAGTAACTAAGTACATTTACTTGAGTACTGTACTTAAGTACACTTTTTGAGTATCTGTACTTTACTGAAGTATTATTTTTTAGGGAAACTTTTACTTTTACTTCAGTACATTTGAAAGACAAATATCGTACTTTTTACTCCACTACATTTCTATCAAGGTCCTCAAAGTCGAAAGTCGTTTCTTTAGCAGCTTTGCAAGTCAGTGGATGAATTTTTATATTTTTTTTGCAGACAGCCTATAAGTAATCACTTTTGTAGGGTCATCATTTCCCCAAAATTTTTGAACACTGATCAGTTTATAGCAAAATGGAGGAAGACGGTTCCTCGGCACAGTGTGTGCACCCATGGCCATATTAGAAAGTAAGTTTCAGTTTTCTGAAAAGATTAAAGATTAGTTTCATTGGCATACACTTGATGAATGTCTCATAAAATGTTAAAAATCGTAAATGTCTGGGAGAAAGAGAAGCATAGACATATGGATGATGAAAGAGCTCAGTTCAGTCTGGTTTTTTGTGCCTCTGAGATGCCAGAGCACGAGTACTGAATAGAGCTTTCTTTTGTGTTTTTTTCGCACTTAAACAGACCAATACACACAAAATGTCAAAATTTTCATTTTGGAAAGTATTCACGTAAACAAAGTTGATTATGTCATAAGTGAACGTAAACAGTTGGGGGAATATCGGATGTGTATCAGTGTATAGGATTTGTGCATTCTGCCTTAAAGTGACAGCAGCTTTGTAACTTTTATACAAGTATTTAAAAGAGTTCAAGATAGTCGTATGCTAGCATGTCGGATAGAGCATCACTGACTGGCTTAAACCACCATGATGACTATAGCGTGCATTCATACAACAATGCAACGATAATAAAATAATGCATTGACATAAATAAGGAAATTTACTTTTGATACTTAAGTACTTTTATAAACAAGTACTTCTGTACTTTTACTTAAGTAAAAATAGTTTTTTACAACTTTCACTTGTAACGGAGTAATATTTGACCAGTAGTACTTTTACTTTTACTTGAGTAATGGAGTTGTGTACTTTGTCCACCTCTGCTTAAAACAACCCAATCGCTGGGTTAAAACAACCCATTTTCAACCCAACTTGGGTTGTTTTAACCCAGCATTTTTTTGAGTGTACCATAAACATATACTATTAGGATAGCCTACTATACCAGCATTTTTTAGAGTGTATCAATACACATATTGCCTGATGCCATATATATATATATATATATATATATATATATATATATATATATATATATATATATATATATATATATATATATATATATATATATATATATATATATATATATATATATATATATATATATATATATATATTTTACAATATAGAATTGTATACATTTCTGAACATTATTCAGAACATTTCTTTATGTCTGTCATGCAAGTCTGTATCGACTATTGACAGGTGAACATTTAAAGGGTTAGTTCACCCAAAAATGAAAATAATGTCATTTATTACTCACCCTTGTTATTTAGTTTTTTGGCGCACCAAAATTTTTCTGGTCTCTTTATAATATTAATATTGAACCACTGTACTCACACGGACTGATTTAAATATGTTTTTAGTACATTAAGGGAGCTTGAGAGTGTAAATTGCTTTGCTCCCTATAGAGGCCTCACTGAGCCATCGGATTTCAACAAAAATATCTTAATTTGTGTTCCGAAGATGAACGGAGGTCTGAGGGTGAGTAATGAATGACATTATTTTCATATTTGGGTGAACTAACCCTTTAAGAACATACCAATATAAGTCATAAAAATGTGGTGCAGGATTTCAAACCGACCACAAGATGGCAGTGAATGAACACTCAATAGGCTCCTACTAGCGCCTGTCCATAAACCAAGAGCATTAAATGCTAATCGAGTCTCTTGTATTACCAAAGAACATGCCCGAACTAAACTAAGCTTGTAAAACAAATTTTCATATTCAATTCAGCTTTTATGTCCCATTATAGTCTTACTGAACCTATCAAGGCCATGCTGACCCAGAAAGAGTCCCATATTACACAGGTCAAGAAACATTTATGGATAAATGTCACATTATGGAGAACCCGCCGTGTCTGTATAATGTGACACATCAGCCGCTGAAGGCTAAATTGAGCTGATGGGAAGATGACTAGACTGTGCCTGAGGATTACTGAGTGTGTGTGTGTGTCATAAAACAGAATCAGGTAATTTAAAAGTGCGACTAAATGAGCTTGATGCGCACAGGATTGTGGGGGTCTCAGCGGGAAAGCGGCAAAGTTCAAGGTCCGAGCCAAGAGGGATGATGATGTTGGGCTGGGGATGTAATGAAGTCGGGAGGAGAGCGCATTAAATCCTTTCCCCCCTCTTTCTTTCTCGCTCTGGGCAGGGCTGGAACGGGCCGTTGAGTGGATAAAGATTATCGAGCAACCGTGTTGACTGACACTGGCTCACCTTTCTGAAGAGTGGCCAAAGCACCAGGCCAGGTAACAGCATGTGGAGAGAGGATGAGCAGTGAGTCAGTCAGATGTGGATAGAGGATTAGAAAGTTCAGGATGAGAAGAGTGACCTTAGAAAGAGAACGAAATAAGAAAGTGTTACTGAAATACATTTTTAATATAGCATGCTGAGCTTCGTGTTCTGGTGAGATTCCCAGAGACCCCAATTAATCTATATTTCACTTTCAAATATTTTAATATGTTCCTCTGAACTAATCAAAATTCAGCTGATAGATATTAGTGAAGCTTTATTCCTCTGTTGATCATAAAGTAGGCATGCATGTTTTAAGTTCGAGAACAGTATCCATTCTTTTTCTCAACTTAAAAACTGTTCTAAATAACTACTAATTAGGTCAATTTAAACTTGTTTATTTACAGTGCCTATGCAAGTACAGACTTTTTGTTTAACAAAATTTCAAATTAGTAACATAAATGTATTTATTATTTTTATAGGCTATAGTTTTGTATGGTATTATGGTAGGGAACTGTTTTATCTTTATTGATATACAGTCACCTTACAAACAAAAGATACCTGGGATATTGCTTTAAAAAGTAATACCTCAATACTTGACACACAAATCTCAAGACTGGTGACGGCTGACTAATGTACAAATATATTTACCCAGCCATTGGGTTAAAAACAACCCAAATTGGGCTGGGTAAAGGACAGAACACATGCTGGTTTAATTTTACCGAGCAAATTGAGTTGTTTATTTAACCCAGCATAATTTTTTACTATAATAAATTAATTTTATTTTTTAAATATATTTTTTTACTTCATACAATAATTTACCTTTAATCCTCTAAACTTTTTTAAAATACTCCACACAACCACTAGTTTGCATAATAATTTGACAATTTTTTTTACTGTATTATATACCGTTTTTAATACATATTGCCTTAACTTATCCATAAACAATCAGTGTACAGTTCTGTGAAAATATTTTAACATCATAAGTATTTATATTCTGTATCGTTTTGGAAATAATTTTATGCAAGGGCAGCCTGGGCAGGGCATCGGGCGTTTCCATCATGCGAAAACACAGACGCGACACTCTTTTAGCTGACTCACATCGAGCCCCTGTGTGTTGCTTTGCATAAAATTAAACGATATACAGCACAATAACTAATTTATAGATCAAATAAAATGTACGCAAACCTGTATTTTACCGGATACATGCACCAATTTGACAGAGTTGCACTGCTCTCTCCTGAAGAGGTCGCAAAAAGCCTGTAAATAACTCAACCCCTGGGTTGATAGTCTGACCCACACACAAAAACTACCCAAACACTGGGTTGGTATGTCTGACCCAGGATCTGGGTAACACAAAAACTACCCAAACCTTGGGTTGTTATGTCTGACCCGTTACCTGGGTAACACAAAAACTACCCAAACCTTGGGTTATGTCTGACCCGGTACCTGGGTAACACAAAAACTACCCAAACCATGGGTTGTTACTTCTGACCCGGGACCTGGGTAACACAAAAACTACCCAAACCTTGGGTTGTTACTTCTGACCCGGGACCTGGTTAACACAAAAACTACCCAAACCATGGGTTGTTACTTCTGACCCGGGACCTGGGTAACACAAAAACTACCCAAACACTGGGTTGATACGTCTGACCCAGGACCTGGGTAACACAAAAACTACCCAAACCTTGGGTTGTTACGTCTGACCCGGTACCTGGGTAACACAAAAACTACCCAAACCTTGGGTTGTTACGTCTGACCCAGGACCTGGGTAACACAAAAACTACCCAAACACTGGGTTGTTACGTCTGACCCGGTACCTGGGTAACACAAAAACTACCCAAACACTGGGTTGATACGTCTGACCCGGTACCTGGGTAACACAAAAACTACCCAAACACTGGGTTGACATGTCTGACCCGGTACCTGGGTAACACAAAAACTACCCAAACACTGGGTTGATACGTCTGACCCGGTACCTGGGTAACACAAAAGCTACCCAAACACTGGGTTGTTACGTCTGACCCGGTACCTGGGTAACACAAAAACTACCCAAACACTGGGTTGATACGTCTGACCCGGTACCTGGGTAACACAAAAACTACCCAAACACTGGGTTGTTACGTCTGACTCGGGACCTGTGTAACACAAAAACTACCCAAACCTTGGGTTGTTACGTCTGACTCGGGACCTGTGTAACACAAAATCTACCCAAACCTTGGGTTGTTACGTCTGACCCGGTACCTGGGTAACACAAAAACTACCCAAACACTGGGTTGACATGTCTGACCCAGGACCTGGGTAACACAAAAACTACCCAAACACAGGGTTGTTACGTCTGACCCAGGACCTGGGTAACACAAAAACTACCCAAACACTGGGTTTTTACGTCTGACCCGGTACCTGGGTAACACAAAAACTACCCAAACACTGGGTTGATACGTCTGTCCCGGGACCTGGGTAACACAAAAACTACCCAAACCTTGGGTTGTTACATCTGACCCGGTACCTGGGTAACACAAAAACTACCCAAACACTGGGTTGTTACGTCTGACCCAGGACCTGTGTAACACAAAAACTACCCAAACCATGGGTTGTTACTTCTGACCCGGGACCTGGGTAACACAAAAACTACCCAAACCTTGGGTTGTTACGTCTGACCCAGGACCTGTGTAACACAAAAACTACCCAAACCTTGGGTTGTTACATCTGACCCGGTACCTGGGTAACACAAAAACTACCCAAACACTGGGTTGTTACGTCTGACCCAGGACCTGTGTAACACAAAAACTACCCAAACCATGGGTTGTTACATATGACCCGGGACCTGGGTAACACAAAAACTACCCAAACCTTGGGTTGTTACGTCTGACCCAGGACCTGTGTAACACAAAAACTACCCAAACCTTGGGTTGTTACATCTGACCCGGTACCTGGGTAACACAAAAACTACCCAAACACTGGGTTGTTACATCTGACCCGGTACCTGGGTAACACAAAAACTACCCAAACACTGGGTTGATACGTCTGACCCAGGACCTGGGTAACACAAAAACTACCCAAACCTTGGGTTGTTACGTCTGACCCAGGACCTGGGTAACACAAAAACTACCCAAACACTGGGTTGTTACGTCTGACCCAGGACCTGGGTAACACAAAAACTACCCAAACACTGGGTTGATACGTCTGACTCGGGACCTGTGTAACACAAAAACTACCCAAACCTTGGGTTGTTACGTCTGACCCGGTACCTGGGTAACACAAAAACTACCCAAACACTGGGTTGATACGTCTGACCCAGGACCTGGGTAACACAAAAACTACCCAAACACTGGGTTTTTACGTCTGACCCGGTACCTGGGTAACACAAAAACTACCCAAACACTGGGTTGTTACATCTGACCCGGTACCTGGGTAACACAAAAACTACCCAAACACTGGGTTGATACGTCTGTCCCGGGACCTGGGTAACACAAAAACTACCCAAACCTTGGGTTGTTACATCTGACCCGGTACCTGGGTAACTCAAAAACTACCCAAACACTGGGTTGATACGTCTGTCCCGGGAACTGGGTAACACAAAAACTACCCAAACCTTGGGTTGTTACATCTTACCCGGTACCTGGGTAACACAAAAACTACCCAAACACTGGGTTGATACGTCTGTCCCGGGACCTGGGTAACACAAAAACTACCCAAACCTTGGGTTGTTACATCTGACCCGGTACCTGGGTAACACAAAAACTACCCAAACACAGGGTTTTTACGTCTGACCCGGTACCTGGGTAACATAAAAACTACCCAAACACTGGGTTGATACGTCTGTCCCGGGACCTGGGTAACACAAAAACTACCCAAACACTGGGTCGTTACGTCTGACTCGGGACCTGGGTAACACAAAAACTACCCAAACACTGGGTTGTTACGTCTGACCCAGGACCTGGGTAACACAAAAACTACCCAAACCTTGGGTTGTTACATCTGACCCAGGACCTGGGTAACACAAAAACTACCCATACCTTGGGTTGTTACATCTGACCCGGTACTTGGGTAACACAAAAACTACCCAAACACTGGGTTGTTACGTCTGACCCAGGACCTGGGTAACACAAAAACTACCCAAACACTGGGTTGATATGTCTGTCCCGGGACCTGGGTAACACAAAAACTACCCAAACCTTGGGTTGTTACATCTGACCCGGGACCTGGGTAACACAAAAACTACCCAAACCTTTGGTTGTTACATCTGACCCGGTACCTGGGTAACACAAAAACTACCCAAACACTGGGTTGATACGTCTGTCCCGGGACCTGGGTAACACAAAAACTACCCAAACACTGGGTTGTTACGTCTGACTCGGGACCTGGGTAACACAAAAACTACCCAAACACTGGGTTGTTACGTCTGACCCAGGACCTGGGTAACACAAAAACTACCCAAACCTTGGGTTGTTACATCTGACCCGGTACCTGGGTAACACAAAAACTACCCAAACACTGGGTTGTTACGTCTGACTCGGGACCTGGGTAACACAAAAACTACCCAAACACTGGGTTGTTACGTCTGACCCAGGACCTGGGTAACACAAAAACTACCCAAACCTTGGGTTGTTACATCTGACCCGGTACCTGGGTAACACAAAAACTACCCAAACACTGGGTTGTTACGTCTGACTCGGGACCTGGGTAACACAAAAACTACCCAAACACTGGGTTGTTACGTCTGACCCAGGACCTGGGTAACACAAAAACTACCCAAACCTTGGGTTGTTACATCTGACCCGGTACCTGGGTAACACAAAAACTACCCAAACACTGGGTTGTTACGTCTGACTCGGGACCTGTGTAACACAAAAACTACCCAAACACTGGGTTGATATGTCTGACCCGGGACCTGGGTAACACAAAAACTACCCAAACACTGGGTTGTTACGTCTGACCCAGGACCTGGGTAACACAAAAACTACCCAAACCTTGGGTTGTTACATCTGACCCGGTACCTGGGTAACACAAAAACTACCCAAACACTGGGTTGTTACGTCTGACTCGGGACCTGTGTAACACAAAAACTACCCAAACACTGGGTTGATACGTCTGACCCGGGATCTGGGTAACACAAAAACTACCCAAACACTGAAAGATAACTAAAAAAATGACCCAAAAGGCTCAACCCAGGATGTGGGTAGAAACAAATAATCCAGAATTTTTTAGAATGAGGAACAGTACCCTGCAATGCATTCTGGGAACAAATCCTCAACAATTCAGCAATATTATACCATTTGAAATTCTCAAGAACTTCTTTTGTTTAGACAGCTGTGTTTGACTAGTTGGGACAACATTTGGCAGAATTGCTTTTTTTTGTAGTTTAAACTAATTCACATTTAATACGTGATTTAAAAGGTCCTATGCAGTTGCTTTATTCTTTTACAGTGTAACAATTTATTCATTGTTGAAGGCTACTGGTAATGCAGCATTTCTAAAACCCTTACAGTATATATGTGCAGTAATAATTCATCCTCCACATCCACGTCGAAAAATCTCTGCAAAATTAGATGTCAACTGCAAACTCACATTCAAGTCAGGCTCTACACAGGTGTAAAACGCCCTCATTTCATGATCCATCCAGATCTCATTCACTTAAAATGCATCACATTGTAGAAATCAAACGGGGTGTGAATGGATTTCATGAAGACTTCTTATACATTTTTGTGTTTCAGTGTTTCTGGCCTTATGGTTAAGTTACTGACAGATGCCAATAACATTATCAAGCAACTCAAGTTGACCCAAACTTTAGAATGTTTGCTGCAACTTTGAAAGGATTCTTTGAAAGGATGAAAAGCAGAAATCAGACAGCTATCAAAGCCTCTGCTCACCTTTCAAACCCCAGCCTATGATGTTTTCTCCATTCTCTTGCTTTTAATTCAACAGGAGTCTCTTTCTGTTTGACTGAGGATAACTTATTCCATCCTGCCGGAAACTCTCTCTCTCGGAATCTCAATGTTCTGCCTTGCCGAGAGAAGTCACAGCATCTAATAGTTTGTGAAGATCAGGTGGCGTATGATCAAGGTGACAACTATTTACACTATCCCGGTTGACTTTGAACATGGGATTTTTCTATTGACAAAATTAATAATATCCAGAAGAACAAGGTAGTAATGCTATAATCAATTAGCCTGACGTCGTCATACTCAATAGTCAGAATATGAGTCTGATACTGCTCCGTTGGGCTGTGATTATGGGGCGTGTTTCAGCCGAACCAGGAAAGACCTCAATTGGATAGACCTACAACCAATCAGAGCAACGGAGCGACGCATAACGTTAGTTGTCAAATGTCAACAGAACTCAACTGCACTTTGTTGCCATGTCCGTGGGTTGAAGCGACCCCAATTATGTGATATACAGACCCAGGAATGCGATTTTTAGCTGCCAGCCCTGCCAAAATAACACATATTTTACCCCCCAAATGCTTTTTTCCCGGAGAACCCCCCTGGAAAGCTATTGGGCTTGTTTTTGGCTAGTTTTGAGGAACGTTAGCAATTGGGCGGGTTTTGTTGTAAAAACTTGGCAACCCTGTACCTGCACGCACGCTGGAATAAGTAGCCTAACGTTAGAAGAAAAAGATGAGTGTAAACGATCTTTGCCGGTGTTGTAAAAAAAGAATTTAAGGATACACAGAGTACTTACCCACACGATCATCATTTCTGAGAGAAATAGTAAAGGTGAATGCATATACGAACAAGTTCTCCGTTTAGGATTAGAACAAACTCAACCCAAGCGCCTTTGATGACGTGGATGATTACGTTAATGTTGATCATCTGTCCATCATCGTCTAAAGCCCGCCCTGACAATTTCATTGGTCCGAACAGTTTCTGTTCAGGCATAATTACTTCTCTATGGATCAAGTCCAGACCGAACTGCCCGAGTAAAAATGCTGTGGGCGGGGCTAAGTTCGGCTGGCATCCAGGCTAATAATCAATGTAAACATTTAGAACGCACCTTAGTATCTCATAACACATGAAAATGAATATTTATTCAATCTCCTTTTCTTGGCACTCCTAGAATTTGCCTTAATATTTTTTCACTTGGCATTCATTTGACATTATTATTTATTAATGCTATTAATTTGCTTGCTAAGGTAAAAACACGACAACAAAATTCATTTGAATGTAGTCCTGTTTCGCAGTCATGAATAAACATACAGACCAAGCAGTTCACCTGCCCAGAGGCTTCCACTGACTGTCACAGATATTGCATCATTCTTGCTAAGAAAAAATATTTTGAAATGGGGTTTTGTGACATGATGTAGTCAATTATACTCGTTTTGCATGGAGGGAGACTGGAGTGCAGATAATGCTCAACAGAAAAGTGTTTTAAGGTAGCTGCACAAATCTCTTTTATTATCAGACTCTGGCCCAGGGCGATGCAGGTAATCATAATGCTGAAGGAAAGACCTCTCTCCCGTATGAGACGTGTGTCAACAACAACAGTCCACCAGGACATCCATCTCCAGCTCTGATCTCTAATATAACAGGGATAAGCAGGGATTTGGTGACCCAGTGTTACAAACAATGCCAATAGTGATGAGGTGAGAACAATTCTGATGTACGCTACGGTTCAAAAACTTTTTTTGAATACTTTTATTCAGCAAGGACTCAATTATTGATCAAGTAAAGACTTTTATAAAGTTTATATTTACAATAAATGCTGTTCTTTTGAACTTTCAATTCATCAAAGAATCGTGGTTTTCACAAAACTATTAAGCAGCACAACTGTTTTCAACATTGATAATAATAAGAAATGTTTCTTGAGCAGCAAATCAACATATTTTCTGAAGGATCACGTGACACTGAAGACTGGAGTAATGATGCTGAAAATTCAGCTTTTGCATTACATGAATACATGATATAGCCTATATATATTCCTAATATTGTGTTGGTCCCCCTTTTGGTGCCAAAACAGCCTTGACCAGTTGAGGCATGGACTCCACTAGAACCCTGAAGGTGTACAGTGGTATCTGGCACCAAATGTTAGCAGCAGATCCTTTAAGTCCTGTAAGTTTCGAGGTGGGGCCTCCATGGATTGGACTTGTTTGTTCAGCACATCCCACAGATGCTCGATTGGATTGAGATCTGGGGAATTTGGAGGCCAAGTCAACACCTCAAACTCGTTGTTGTGCTCCTCAAACCATTCCTGAACCATTTTTGGTTTGTGGCAGGAGCATTATCTGCTGAAAGAGCCACAGCCACCAGGGAATACCGCTTCCATGAGAGGTTGTACATGGTCTGCAACAATGCTTAACATGTCAAAGTAACATCCACATGGATGTAGGGCTGCAACAAACGATTATTTTAACAATTGATTAATCTAACGATTATTAGAACGATTAATCGACTAATCATCGATTATATTATTGTCATTGACATCAATGACTAATCAGTAAATTTTGAACGATTATTCAGCTTTTTCAATGAGTTAAAACATTGAGTTATACATATTCTAACTATAATATATAAAAAAGAAAATCACTTCAGCTTTTGAAATGGATGTTTTAATTAACTTTGAGTTAAGTTCTAAGAACTCAAATCACACATAAATGCTCTCTAAGCAATGTTTAAATATTCTGTTCTCTTTCAATTGAAAAATAATAATAATAATTAGCTGCATTACAGACAACAAACCAAAAAAAATGTATGTTTGAATGTAAACATCTTTTGGCAGCAGTATTAAGAGCTTCATTTGTAAAACAATAATAGGCCCCACTGCTTTTCTTAGAACTGAAACAGAAAAAGAGGACATTTACTTCAGGACACAAAGAATGGTAAAAATATTAATCTGCAAATGACATAATATTAATCTCTTACATGACAATTGAGCTGACAGATTCTCATTCACCTTTTAATTAATAATATGAAAAAGTAACTGACATGATATTCTTCCTAACATCGCCTTGTGTAAGTCTTCATGCATATGGAACAAAATACAGGCGAGTGATGAGACTATAATACCTAATAGTATTATAATAATAAAAACAGTCCTGACTCCAAGCTCGATCAAACTTTATTCTATGCTTAATAAATCACTACATTACTTTAATTATATTATTATTGTTAATATTATTACAATTATTAGTAGTATTGGATTCTCTAATAAAGAGATTTACCGCTTGTTAGTTAGCGTTAGTTGTTTCCTCTTTAAGTGCTCCAACATGCACGTTGTGCTCTTGTGAAAAGTTTGGCCTTGCACGTCTCAATCAGCTCCTGGTTCAGTAGTCAGGGCACTGATCAGGACAAGAGTCAATCGGCTGATCCCTGATCAGTGCCCTGGCCCCTGACTACTGAACTAGGGAGCTGATTGAGACGCAGCCTTAGTTTGAAGTTGTCAGAATAAGTCTCGGAGCCAGATGCAAGTTCACAAGGTTTATTAGAGGAGTAAAAAGAGAATCAGATGAAGCACCAAAGTCACAGTCCACGGCACAGAGACCACTTTAACTTTAGCGGAATCGGGACGAATCTCTCCCTCGGCTATTACGAAACCCAGAAACGAAACCGACTCCTGGTGGAACTCACACTTCTCCGCCTTAACAAAGAGCTGATTCTCTAACAGCCGTTGTAAAACCTGGCGAACATGCTGGGTGTGTATCTGCATAGAGGGAGAAAAGATGAGAATGTCATCGAGATACACAAAGACAAACTTGTTAATCATGTCACCCAGCACTTCATTGACCATGGTTTGGAAGACAGCCGGTGCGTTACAAAGACCGAACGGAAGAACGCAGTATTCCCAGTGCCCTGATGGTGTATTAAAGGCTGTCTTCCACTCATCGCCCTCTTTAATACGTACCAAGTGATAAGCGTTGCGCAGATCTAACTTGGTAAACACGTGCGCTCCCTGTAATAACTCGAACGCTGATGACATTAAAGGCAAGGGGTACTTATTTTTAACAGTAATGTCATTCAGCCCTCTATAATCAATGCACGGACGAAGAGACCCGTCTTTTTTCTAGCTGGAGACGAGGAGCGGCGAATGAGACCGGCATTAAGAGACTCATTAATGTACTTATCCATAGCCTCTCTCTCTGGTTTAGAAAGGGAAAATATGCGACCCTTAGGCGGAGAAGTGTCTGAGAGAAGTTTGATTTCACAATCATACGACCGGTGAGGAGGTAGGGAAGTGGCCCGAGCTCTACTGAACACCCGACACAGATCAGAGTACTCCGCCGGAACTCCCGAGAGATCAACATCCGGAACCTGAAAAGTAGAACACACAACAGGAGAAGGAGCAGGACCGAGACATGAAACATGACACGCAGACTTCCAAGATAACACAACACCGTTCTGCCAATCAACGTGAGGATTATGTTTAGTCAACCAATCATGCCCTAAAATGACGGGTGATTGAGAATGTTCTAATAAAAAGAATTCGATCTCCTCACGATGATTGCCAGAAACAAACAGACTCACAGGGGGAGTGCGATGGGTGATAACAGCCATATGCTGTCCCTTTAAAGTTCATGCGGAGAGGGAAGAAGACAGAGGAATAAAAGGAATGTTCCACGATTCGGCCACACTGGCATCCAGAAAACTCGCCTCCGCACCAGAATCCAGCAACGCCTGTGAATGAAAACACTGTTTATAGTTTATGATTACTGGAAGTGTGGTACAGCTTACGGGAGACTTTAATGACGACACGCCCACCGAAACTCCCGAAGTCATCGGCGGGCAGACTCTTTTACCGGGCACACAGCGGCGATATGCCCCGCCTTACCGCAATACAAACACAACCCACAGGACAGACGACGATGTCTTTCAGTGGCGGTCAGACGGAGCTTGCCCAGTTGCATGGGTTCCTCCATTTGGAGAGAAGATGCGGTGAATTCCTCCGGTTCAGAGACGACGAGATGACGAAACGACCGGCGGATGTCACGTTGACGGTGGCGAGTCTCGATCCTCAACGCCAGGTCAATCGCCGTCTCTAGAGATGTCGGCGGATCCCGTGCAGCAATCTCATCCTGGATTTCAGGCTTGAGACCCTCGAGGAACTGAGCCCGTAATGCAGCGTCATTCCAGCCGCAGGTGATGGCTAGCGTCTTGAACGCGATTAATCCGTAACGGAAGAGGTCCGTTGCAAAAGTCTCACTAACTCGGCTGCTGCCATGTCCCCACGAAGTGATCGATCAAATAAGCTCAACATCTCCGTTTCAAGAGCCTCAAACGAAGCCGTGCACGGAGCCCTGTCTCCCCATACAGCCATTCCCCACTGTCTTGCCCTTCCGGTGAGAAGTGTCAGTACATACGCCACCTTGGATGATGAAGCGGCGAACCGCCGTGGCTGAAGGGCAAAGACAAGGGAACACTGCTGCAAGAAGGCCCGGCAAGACTTGGGATCGCCGTCGAAGGACGGAGGTGTCGCCGCGTGTGGCTCACGGTCTGCAGGTGCGCTTTCAACCGGTGCAGAAGGAAAACGCTCACCGACCTGGGAAACCATCTGGTCTACCCGGGTACTGAGCTCCGTAAATTGTTCAGACAGGACACGAAAATCTCTGGAAGCTTCATTCAACAGAGATGAATGCTGTTCAATGACCACTCCCTGCTGATGAAGTGCGGCGTACACCGGATCCGAACTCTCCGAACTCGCTGACTCCATTGGTGGCGTGCTCATTCTGTCAGAATAAGTATCGGAGCCAGATGCAAGTTCACAAGGTTTATTAGAGGAGTAAAAAGAGAATCAGATGAAGCACCAAAGTCACAGTCCACGGCACAGAGACCACACGCGGCGTCCCACGAAGTAATCCACTCTGGTCGGTGACCGGGAAGAAATCCTCACACGGCAGGAGACTCACGAACCTCAGAACACTGGACAGAAGGCAAAACAACGTCCGACAGAAAAGAGCAGCTCTTTGGAACCTGGATGATACTGGATCTCGCCTGAAAACAAAGCGCACCAGTAATACCAGAAAACAGAGCACAGTTCACTCAAGGTCAAGTTCACGATCCACAGGCGAGTAAACTCCGGGCTAAGACGAGCCTCCAGATGCCTGCGACCGAAACTGACGAAACAGCAGGAACTAACGACTGGACTAGGACAGCGAGACTGAGACCAACCAAGACAATGAGCACGCGACGAGAGACAGGACAGAGTGCTATAAAAAGAGAACAGCTGATGAGACACGACAGGTGAACAATTACTGAAACGAGCGGGAGGAGCCAGTGAACCAGTGAGGAACCACCACCAACAGGTAAGACAACATACACACATACACATGATCACCCAGGAGTCCTGACAGAAGTTTTGTGAAACTTTCCCACATCTTGCTTGTTCAGATTTGTTTGCACTCTGTCATTCATGATGTTTTCTTCTACCGCAACATTTGTAAGGGCTGCATTCAGGGCTTAAAAACGGAAAAAAATATCAATCGGTTCACTCCGAGCAGAATCGATATTTTAACATTTCCGTTTTTGCGTTCCTCATTAAACATTACTGTTCCGAAAACGGTTTGATTTGAAAAAATAACGGTTAATAACGTTATTTTAATTTAGCCTATACTTTAAACAAATATGTATAAATAAAGACTTATTTTCACTCAATAATAATTTAACGCATGATAATTAAACTTGAATATTTATTTCATAACATTTTTAAAACCACAACAGAAAAACATGCATTAATTACAAAGCATAAACAGCGGTACAAATCCTGTTTTAATGGAGTGGAAAGTGGCCCTCTATATGCCTATTCTTTTCAGAAGAGTGATAACATTCTTTGTACATAACTTTTTTTTCAACACGACTTGTTTTAAAAATTGCATGAATAAAGAATAAATAAACTGGATAACCATTAATGCACTGTCAACATGGTAATTTCAAAGCAAACACTGCGCAACACGTCCTTGCATCACATAATCAAATTCAGTCAGCTAATAAAGCTTGATAATTTAATGCAATATAACATACCATTTAATACGAAGCATCAACCGTCTATATAGAAAACATTGACCTGTCCTGTATTGGCAATCTGAAAGACTATAGGAAAAATGTTTGATAGATGCTAGTAACTAGGGTTGGGCATCGTTTTGATTTGAACGATTCTGATTCCGATTCCGATTCTTAGTTTCGATTACGGTTCTTTTCGATTCTCGATTCCGATTCTTTGAGGGGTGGAGTCACAACATGTCACAGGCTCATTTCACAGAGGAAAATTGCATTTTGATTCAATAATGAGTTTTAGTTTTGGGACTTTCTCCGCTGGCATTTTCACTTGCTTTGCTGCAAAGGTGAATGGAGTTTCACATGAGTCCCGGTTTAACAATAGCATTAACAGCAGTCATATTAGGACTGCTACTAGGGTGGGCAATTTGCGTATAGCTACATTTATCTACGAGGGGGAAAAATAATTTCAGTAACGTTGTTGTTCACCACAATTCGCAATTTGGTCAAGGGCTTTGTTATTACACTACAATCACTTACCTGATTATGACGAGGTGGGATAATGTTAGTTCACCCTGAAATGAAAATAAAGCCATCTTTTACTCACCCAGCTGTTGTTCAAATGCGCGTGTTCTTGTGTGTGCGCACTCCAAGCCGCAGTAGCCTCGTGCAATATTGTCATGACAACCGGTACACAATATTCACTTAAGGAGGTTATATTATTAGTATTATTTCTTATCATATACGTTATAGAAAAGACGAGAATCGCGTTTTTTTCTATTGAGCTTGATTTCTCAAAATGGTTATGTGTGTGTATGTGTGTGTGTGTGTGTGTGCTTATCCTGTTTGCAATGACAACAGTGCGAGTTATTATAGTAGGCATGAGCTCCGGCGGCTGCTGACGGCTCATAGTGTACACAGAGGAGTGCGCTCAGAATAACGGCCGAGCTCAGTGTTTTGACTGAATAATACGGGTTCGTTCTCGCAAAACCTTATAGTGTGCCCCTGAACACTTTCCATATGGCGCGCGTCTCCCTGTATCGTTGCGTGATACATTTGTTTATTTTTTGTAATGTTTTAGCTGATCGCCATTCACTGCCATAATAGGAAGGAGCGCGTGCAGGAACAGTATTTTAAATGTCATAGGACATAGGGCACTGGGACAACATCCGGGTAAGAAAAAGAAGGCTTTATTTTCATTTCAGGGTGAACTATCCCTTTAATAGCGTTGGTTAGCGCAGGGTTGCCCGAGGAGGACAGACCTGCGCAGCATTTCAAACACGCTACACTCGTTAATTTATACACCACATATTTGTAGTACATCCTCCCGTGCAAGAAATAAGTTTGTCATTTGTGTTGCACTGTGCCGACCCAGGCTTTTTTTTTTTTCAAGTGAAATAAAGCCACACTTTTGAGCGCCGCTTACCGTGCTCCATGGCTGCAACAGAACAAACGGGCGCGGCAAGCACTTCCGAAAACTTGCGCGTTTGGAACCATTGATCGGAATCGAAAACAAAATTTCTAAACGATTCCAATGGCATCGTTATTTTTTAAACGGTTCCAAGTTGGAACCGGTTCTCGATGCCCAACCCTACTAGTAACCTACTTGGATAGGCTTAAACGAAATCCACAAACTAGCCTAAATCAGACTATTTGAGCTTAAAGTCCGTACTGCTTATTTAAACATACGAAAAGAATGTCCTCCAATACCTGCGCTTTCATTGTAGACCTCAGCGGGGAAAGAAATGTACTTGAGGCATGAAAATGCGCGCTCTATACTGACTTGCGTACCAGTAGATTCATAGATGATGGTGCGCGGGCATTTCACTCACGCTTGATCCGTCAACGTCACACGCTGTAGCTACTACTCTATTCATTATTGGTCACTGCCAAATTAAAATATTAAAGAGAACGATAAAATAACGTTATTAACCGGTTAATGGTCATTTCAAATTAACGTTTCTGTTCAGAACGATTCAAATTGATTTTGATTTCGTTTTTGTTCCTCTTAAAATTTTGTTTGTTTCCGGTTTTCGTTTTCGTTCCTTGAACCGGTTCAGAGCCCTGGCTGCATTACACTCTAGCGCTACAAGCAGGCCCTTACATTAGGTCACATGAGATCAAACGATTACTCGACAACAAAGATATTTGTCGACAATTTTTTATTGTCGACATTGTCGACAATGTCGACTAATCGTTTTAAACCTACATGGATGGGAGGACCCAAGGTTTCCCACGGAACATTGCCCAAAGCATTACTGCCTCCACCGGCTTGCCTTCTTCCCATAATGCACCTGGTGTTCCCCAGGTAAGGGACGCACACGGTCATCCACGTGATGTAAAAGAAAACGTGATTCATCAGACCAGGCCACCTTCTTCTATTGCTCTGTGGTCCAGTTCTGATGCTCATGGCCCACTGTTGGCACTTTCGGGGGTGGTCAGGGGTCAGCATGGGCACCCTGACTGGTCTGCGGCTATGCAGCTCCATTCGCAATAAACTGTGATGCTCTGTGTATTCTGACACCTTTCTATCAGAACCAGCATTAACTTCTTGAGCAGTTTGAGCTCCAGTGGCTCGTCTGTTTGATCGGACCACACAGGCCAGCCTTCACTCCCCACGTGCATCAATGAGCCTCGGCTGCCCATGACCCTGTCATCGGTTCACCACTGTTCCTTCCTTGGAGCACTTTTGATAGAGACTGACCACTGCAGACCAGAAACACCCCACAAGAGCTGCAGTTTTGGAGATGCTCTGACCCAGTCGTCTAGCCATCACAATTGACCTATCGGTAAGCCCCTCCCTTCGAACGCAGATGAGCCAATGGCCGTTGAGTATCAGTTGCACGGCGACTGGAACTCGGACATCTTTAGGTTTCAGCGCCATAGAGAAACATTGGAAAATCTGAAGCTCTCATCGGTTTGATGGTGTTTATGCTACAAAAATGCTAAAATGTTGTGCCTGAGGTACTATAACACTGAATCCAGGGATCCTGAGAGGATTTTCTGTTTGTCATACTCTCATTAAGTTACAATTAAAGTCCCTGCTAACATACAAACCGTAATAACTAACTGTTCTCACGTCATGTAACGCTGTAGGTCAAAAACACGAAGGTCTACATTTCAGTGCCTCTCCATATTAAACTGGTTATAACTTATATGTAAATTAATTTAATTTTAGATATGTTTAAGGTCTACATTATCTGTCCTACTAAGGAGGACTCCTATTTTGATGGGTATTATAGTCTACGGGTAGTGAAAGGAAGAGCTCGCACGCAGTTTATCGGAGTTGTTTTGCAGATACAAAGTTAACCAGTTTTTAACTGCACCCTCGAAAAGGCACACGGTCTGTGTATATGTTTGTTTACTGTTAGTTGTATGAGTGTTTCTGTGTAATTTGCTGTGTATGTTAATGGTAATGCCACGGAGAGAGATAGTTTGTGAATGAGACACTTAGTTGTTAGTTGATAGTTGTTAATGCGCACTTCTTATGCTTTGTTTGTTCAGCTCTTACGATGATTTTTTGGAGTGAAAAAGTACATAATAAACTTGATAAACCATCAGTTAAGTTTGGCCATCATTCGGACGGGGTATATGCTACATTCTGTGTCCAAAAACATCTTGGAATAAGGTTTTCACACTGATAGCTGTCATTGTAAGATATAGCAACTCCGTTTGTTTGTCCGAGTTAGCAACAGTAACTAAGGGGGGCGGGGCTTACCAATAGGTCAATTTGGCCCTTGTCAAACTCGCTCAAATCCTTACGCTTGCCCATTTTTCCTGCTTCTAACACATCAACTTTGAGAACAAAATATTCACTTGCTGCCTAATATATCCCACCCACTAACAGGTGCTGTGATGAAGAGATAATCAGTGTTATTCACTTCACCTGTTATTAATGTTATGCCTGATCTGTGTATTGTCCCTGTAAACATTTTTACAATAATCTTAAATCTGAATGATATAAACCTATATAATGCCTTGACATTATAGTTCTGTAAACCACATTTGTGTGAACACAGGAGAGTGCGGTGCAGATGAAGGGCTTCGTGAAAGGTTTGAACAGTGGCACGATTACCTGTAAAACATTTTTTTGCAAATGATCACAGGCTGAATTAGGAAGAGCCTATTACTCTTATCTTTTCATGCCGAAGAAACTCCCTAGCCATGAACTATTGGACTAATATGTTACTTGTGGTAAGAATGGTTTATTCTCATTTTTATGAATAACAAATGCATTCATTAAACAGTGGTGTCTTTTATCATATTGCAATAATTCATTCACGGTTATGTGCGCAGTGATTTTACCTTGAACACCTCTAACCCATGGTAAAATCATTGTAACACACTGCCTCGAGAGGCTGATTGCTTTAATCTAATAACCCGAAGGCACTACGGCTGCCTCAGCCGCTCTATTCACAGGTAGTTTTCCGAAGGCACCGTGGCAGGACAGCACGGGTAATGTCTCCTGTTCATTTTTCTTCGTAATAGAACTGTCAGTGGGAGACACGTGGCGAAAAGGACGCGCTCTGGCTCAATAGGAACAGAGTTTCCTCACGTCATGGGGAAAAAACGAGACACCCGCTGGTGGGGGGGAAATGAAATTCACACCGCCTGCCAAGTACAGAGGCGATTCATCACCTCTAAACTGTTCTGCCGCGGCTGGTGTGGAATAATTCACCGTTGGGCGACAGGTCAGGCCACAACGGGAGCAATCGCACCTGCCCTCTGCTCCTGACGTGCGTCAAACGCCCGAGAGACACACCGCCGCGTGCGCCCTAATTGAAGCGATGGTAACTATTAACCCTATTAGCATTAAAGACACATGAGCCCACTGATGGAGGAATCAGACTTCAAATGGGACTGATAACCAGTTGAACTCGTTTATTTACACTACTAAACCTTGCAATATCAATAATAAATTCATCACAATAGCTTGTTTGCAATCACGTGGTTCTGATGACGTGCAAAATTCAGATGGAGGGCAGGAAGTGAAAAACAGAATGGACGAGATGGAGGAAAGTGCTTTTGAAAGTTCTGTAATAATTAAAATTACATTTGAAGTATGATTCTCACTCAAACTTGCACGCAGCCACTTCAAAACTATTCACAAGCTTACGTAGATTTGACTTTGGTTGTCATTTTTGGAAATAAATATTATAAAAAGAATACAGTGTGTCGGTGTCTGTCCGCTGAATGTAACCCTCTCCGATTCTCCTGCGTGGCCATATGGGAAAATGAATATATACAATGACCACAATAATTTACACCTTTCCAACAAAGAAGAGATCGATCGATTTCTGTCAGCTTGTTGAACACATTTTTATTTTGACACATTTCTACCATATAATGATGGCAGCAGCGAGTGCCCAGCGTGTGACACTGTTTTACGGTAACCAGATCAACATTGTGAACCGAGTTCTTCAAAACTTCTGTGAAAACATCAAATGAACAAATGAATGGAATAAAATATATTTTCTTCACTGCAAACGATACCAAGAAGAATGCAAATATTTAACCAAGTTAAAAACAAAGGTAAGCCGGTATCCGTATTAAGTTCCGTATCAGCAGACGCAAAACGCCATTAAAGTTACATAAACGATAAAAACTCTGTGCTTTCTTGGTTTGATCGATTTGAGCAACAATAAACGACGCAAAACATAGGCATTTTGAGTTTGTGTTAGTGATTCCTATGTAGAAAATCGCTTCTTGCCCAGCAGTGACGTCACATGCAAACAACCTATTACAAACCTTATTTGTTAAACATTTAAAAGTAGAAATGATCGTGTTAGGTGAGATCAGAGGATTGGCACAGTTGTGGTTCATTCTGGAGAAGGTGATTTTTATTTATTTATTTATTTATTGGAGAAATATATAATGTACAGATAAACAACAGAAATCGAATTTTAAGTTATCGTATTTTCCTTATGCAAACAAGAATAGAACATAAATTATAGTTCCCTCTGCAGTTATTAACTATATTTTATTATTTAGGGATGCACCGTTATGAAAATTTTGGCCGATACCGATAACTGATCATTCTTTATATTTGAAAGCCAATAACTGATATTTTGGCCGATAAATCTAAATCCAAATTTGTATATCATTTTTTAAGGGGCCTGATTACAAAACAAAAGTCTCACTATTAAAAGCCATGTCCCAAGCACACAATTATGATATTTTCCTTATAATTTTATGTAGCCTCTATATGACAGATTTGTGCTGCATATTGCATTGAACTGTATTTTCAGTATTATAATACATTATTTATCAGCTTTAATATATACCAAAATTTGCCGAATTTTCTTATCAGGCCGATAACAATAACATTAAAAATGAATATATATCGGCTGATACTGATATGGTGGCTGATATATCATGCATCCCTTATATATATATGTACACATGCTTACACAGATACGTTTGTGGGGGAATTTTTACTTGAATGTAAACGAGATTTGGTCTAGAATTTAAAATAGAAATGTATTTTGTTATTACGAGTTTCCACCAAAACACCATAGTTTCTATTGTTACTGTAAAATTGACATATATATCTCATTTGGCAGATGCTTGCATCTATATTTTACATGTATAAGACCCAATTTTAAAGTATTATAAAACTGTATTATATTATTATTTTAAATCACATCAATTACATTTTTCCACTAACTATTGTATTGTGCTGTTAGATGTCAAATGTTAAAATAAATAGAATTTTTTACTTATTCACATTAATCAAAGGTTTTTTTTTATTTTTTACTTTAATTTTATTTCTATTATTTATTTATTTTCAGATTTTTACACTGAACTTTTAGCATTCCCTTGATCCCTGGACACCAGTTTGAAAACATTTGATTTACAATATTTTATTGTTACTAATAAAAAATCATAAATGACTATGGGATCTCCCTCAGCCAGTGTAAACCTAATTTTTTCTTATTTTTCTAATGTATTTATGATGTCATGCAGTGGTGGATAATAAGATGCAGCACTTTTACTGTAGTAACTGTAACTATGGTACTTTGGTGTAAAATATAGCAGCTACCATGGTCAATTCAAACCCTCCCTTACGAAAACGTCAAATCCTTAATAAATTCTCTCAGACTTTTCCAGCATCTTTTATTACTTGCTCTATGGGTTGTATAACATGCTGGGCATGATTGGTAATGCTCTGTACCCTGTTCCGTTGTGGGATTTATAATCATAAATTCATCTCTGAAACATATTTATAGCTTACAACAAAACAAGAGAGGCTTCTTTGATTTGCAAGTATGTGTACTTTCAGAGTTATTGCAATATTTCATTTAGATTTTTTGTGAATATTTTGTATATTTGTATACAGGACTCCCACCTAAGAAAAAACGTCATGCAGGGGTTTAGACGTGGCTGAATGTGTCCTTTCATTTACAGTCACTGATAGTGAGCTATAGGTAAACCTAAGAGCAGTGCTAAGTGAGTGTTCGTTGTCATATCCACACACTCTACACAGCACCCTTAGCTTGTCTGTTCAGCCTCTTGTCTTGATGTATTCTCTCCTCACACACACATACACGCTCACACATCAATCAGCTGCCCCAGCTATCACGTCTCAATCTCAGACAGACCGCGGTCTGGAACCTGATCAATCAGTCCCCCTCTGTGGGCCCTGCGCACCCGCGACAAGACAAGGTCTTGGCTGTCCCTCGAGGTGCCTGTCTGAAACCTGTCCCACATAAATAATGACAGGAACATCATTAGAAGCCTTATTTATAAGGACTCTGCTGGATAAATCCTCTTTATCGCTCTCTCTTTTTATCCTCCATTAAACTTTATGCACAATCCCCCGTGGAGGAGAACGAAATACTGAGGTTCGTTCAAGTGAAGGAGAGAGACTGAAGGTGGTTAAAGAGCAGCACTTTGGCCTAAAGCCCACCACGTGCAACTACGTGAACGCAATCGTTTCTAGCCACGCAAGCTCGATTTCACGCGTCGTTGCGCTCTGGACTTTGTCAGACTGCAATTCATAAAGTATGCACAGCATCGCTGCAAGGGCCAATATAACGGACATTAGCGTAAACACTTTTCTTCTGCAGACACTTTTTTTTTCCCCAGGTCAACTACTTTCTTGGCAGAGCAACAGTTTTAAAGAAAACCCTGCTGAGGAAGTTAGTTAAAGTTTATGTTTGTATATCTAGCTACCTGAATAATAACATAGAGTGTCTGTAAAGCATTTATGTTTGCATTTGTGTGAGGTCATAAACACTAAAAATGAATCCATAAAGAAAACCCAATTCCTAAATTTATCTGCAGTACAGCTGCATTAGCATATTCATATGCATATTCATATTTTTCCATTTCATATTCATAGCAGCGTACTTATTCTAATGGAGGTTAATGTAATCCGGAGAGGCACTTAAAAGCGTATCACATGACTGAGTCTGCTAGTCCTTCACACTCCAGAATCGCAGTCTGCCGCTGATGTTATCTCAAATAATCGTATTGTTCTCGCTACGCTTATTAACACATTAATAATATTTGGCAAGTCTTCAAGGGCCATTCAGATACACTCCTAACTGTGTTTAATCTAATTCTGTGTTTGCCACAACAAAGTCCTCGGGCAAATGATTCAATTATTAAATATATATGTATTTGGTGCATGAAAGGTTAGCACAATGACTTTTGAAGCTTGGGGAACTCTTTGTAATCAACTTGATTTTTTTAACACACGATTTCATTTCAGCTCCAAATTTTACATCAGCTTCCTTCCATCAACATCGTTCCATCACTGAAGCTGATTTAACTGGATATGAGTTAATTATTTGGCTTTATTGTTTGCATTTATCTCTCTAGTGTTTAATAAAATATTGATAAGACCAGGAAAATAAAACTCCAGTCCTCGGAGGTAAAAAGCGATAAAAAGCAGAAAATGACTGCCAAAGGGAATGGCAATGAAAATTTTGTATTTTTGTTATTTGATGAATTTTAACCTTTCATATTCAATTGCCATGCTGATGCTATTAACAAAATGATTATTCACAGTCTAAACATAAAAACACTCTAAAAACACTGGGTTAAAAACAACCCAAGGGCTGGGTAAATATTGGACAGAACACATGATTAATTTTAAACTTTTTTTAAATACTCCACACAACCACTGTTTGCATGATAATTCCTTAATTTTCGTATCATATTTTTACAGTGTACCATACACTCACCTAAAGGATCAGGGTAACAGAAAAACTACCCAAACACTGGGTTGTTATGTCTGACCCGGGATCTGGGTAACACAAAAACTACCCAAACACTGGGTTGTTATGTCTGACCCAGGATCCAGGTAACACATAAACTACCCAAACACTGGGTTGTTACGTCTGACCCGGGATCTGGGTAACACAAAAACTACCCAAACACGGGGTTGATAGTCTGACCCAGGATCCGGGTTACACAAAAACTACCCAAACACTGGGTTGTTATGTCTGACCTGGGATCTGGGTAACACAAAAACTACCCAAACACTGGGTTGTTACGTCTGACCCGGGATCCGGGTAACACATAAACTACCCAAACACTGGGTTGTTACGTCTGACCCGGGATCCGGGTAACACAAAAACTACCCAAACACTGGGTTGTTACGTCTGACCCGGGATCCGGGTAACACATAAACTACCCAAACATGGGGTTGTTATGTCTGACCCAGGATCCAGGTAACACATAAACTACCCAAACACTGGGTTGTTACGTCTGACCCGGGATCTGGGTAACACAAAAACTACCCAAACACGGGGTTGATAGTCTGACCCAGGATCCGGGTTACACAAAAACTACCCAAACACTGGGTTGTTACGTCTGACCCAGGATCCGGGTAACACATAAACTACCCAAACATGGGGTTGTTACGTCTGACCCAGGATCTGGGTAACACAAAAACTACCCAAACACGGGGTTGATAGTCTGACCCAGGATCCGGGTTACACAAAAACTATCCAAACACTGGGTTGTTACGTCTGACCCAGGATCCGGGTAACACATAAACTACCCAAACATGGGGTTGTTACGTCTGACCCAGGATCTGGGTAACACAAAAACTACCCAAACACGGGGTTGATAGTCTGACCCAGGATCCGGGTTACACAAAAACTATCCAAACACTGGGTTGTTACGTCTGACCCGGGATCCGGATTACACAAAAAATACCCAAACACTGGGTTGTTACATCTGACCCAGGATCCAGGTAACACAAAAATTACCTAAACACTGGGTTGATAGTCTGACCCAGGATCCGGGTTACACAAAAACTACCCAAACACTGGGTTGTTACATCTGACCCAGGATCCGGGTTACACAAAACTACCCAAACACTGGGTTGATACGTCTGACCCGGGATCCGGGTAACACAAAAACTACCCAAACACTGGGTTGTTACGTCTGACCCAGGATCCGGGTAACACATAAACTACCCAAACACTGGGTTGTTACGTCTGACCCGGGATCCGGATTACACAAAAAATACCCAAACACTGGGTTGTTACATCTGACCCAGGATCCAGGTAACACAAAAATTACCTAAACACTGGGTTGATAGTCTGACCCAGGATCCGGGTTACACAAAAAATACCCAAATACTGAAAAATAACCCCAAAAAATGACCCAAAAGGCTCAACCCAGGATTTGGGTAGAAAAACTAACCCAAGATTTTTTAGAGTGAAGCTTAAAAATCATGATAGAAAAAATAATACTATTATTAATCAGGAATATGGTTTTCTTTCCAAGAGAGAAACAAATGTATAAACAAATGGCTCCTTAAAGGTTAAGTGTGTAATTTCTGTGCCGTCGAAAGAAAATGCAGAACTAATGATTGTTTTCCAGTGTTGCAGTGTTTACACTTCTCAGGGAAATCAACCCATGAATGGCTTATTAAAGTTCTCTGTGTATTGACTGGAGGAAGAAGAAATCTGCTTCATGTGCTGTGTGAACAGTCATCAGCATGCAGGAAAAGTTATCATGCCATGCGTTGACCTTACCCTCAGATTCAGGACTCTGAGCTCAGATCTGTCTTAATATCCCAGAGCAGTGAAATATGTCCACATAGACATTTCAATTATTCTGAATTAGACTGGAACCCTTCATTAATATGCATAAGATATGTTTAGATTCAGTGCAATGAGAAGTAGGCTACTATGAAAATCGAGACAAGATTGTGTTAGCATTGAACGTTGGTATTTAAACACAGAATAAGATGAATCTGTAAACATTGGATGTCTAGAATTGTGGTTTAAGACTAAAGTTAATTTGCGTATGCTCTTGCAACCTTAGTAAATCGATGCATTTGACCTTTTTATTTTCTCTAATGGTAAGTAAATTAGTTTTGAGCTGGCAAAGCGTCTAAAAGATGGCAACAAGTCAAAGTTATTTATCAGATGCACCATAGAGCATGATGCAGCAATAATTGCTGGGAAATCTCACAAAAGAAAAGGGAAAGTTAAATGGATTCACGGGGTGCAGACAGGAAGATGTATTTGAACCCAAAATAGTTTATTGAACAATATGAAAATCGATGGGACAGCACAGCACTGAGGAGAACAGGCAAGTATTCAGGTAAGTTGAGATCTTAAAACGTAAGAGATATGCCAAGTAAATGAGTTTTAAACTGAAGAGGGTGAATATGGCAGGTAAACAACAGTCTATTTGAAAGAATACGAGTCCTTGATGAGGCTAAGATGTGCCAGGGAGGTGAGTGTCCGTGTACAGGTGAGTATGAGGGAAAACAGACAAACTAGAGACTTTGGCTGAATCCGAAATCGACGACATGGCTGAATTTATGGAACCAGCTGAATATCATTATGTGCCATGAAGAATTTTTAGGGATAGGGAGAACCCTTTGGACCATCTTAGCGATGAAAAACTGTATTCACTTATTTCTGCTCATTTCTATGTGGAATAAAATTGCATCCTTTATTTTGAGATAAAATACAAGAAAGAAAACTATTTTAACTGTAATGCGCAATTTCGCATCTATATATCTTCCTATTTCTATATATCTTCCTATTTTTAAACAGATTTAAATAATTAAATAACAATTAGAGTATTATTTTCCTATTATTAAATTAAATATGCATTTATTCTTATTATACCAAGCATATGTCATTTTATTGACAGCATGCAATCATGTTATTGATCACGTGAGCAGGTTCCCAGGTGCGCAGGATCACAAAACTCGCTCCTCCACCGTGAATAAATCACCATCTGAATGCATGCGTTTTATCACTGAGGTGACATGAACATTTATTTTTATGGACGTCCACGTGAGAAACTATTACCATCTATAGGGCTAAAGCCTGAGTTTCCAAGTTGGTGACGAGACTGTGTTCCACTCCACATTTAGACACGCACTTGCAAACTTTTCTCTTCGAGGGAATACCTGCCGTCATTTTGAAGTGCGTTCCACTTCGTGACAGACCCTCGCTCCCTTGATTTTGACCAAGGGAGATAATCTACGGCCCTGTCCCAAATGGCAAACTTCATGTGCACTTTTAGTCTTGTGGACTTACAATGGCCGCTGCGTGTGCGTGTCCGTTAAGCAGTGTTGCCAACTCTCGCGAGACAAATAAGCAACCGCAGCTTCAAAAACAAGCCCAAAACAAGCCCAATATTATTATATTATTTATTATCATCAATATTATTTATAATAAATATTTTTTTTTTATCAATAAATGAGCCTGCAACATATTAAACTGAAACCTCTCAGAGTTTGAAAAGCAAAAACAGATGTGATTTTACAAAAATCATCAAATTGCAATAAAGGACACACAATATCCTCCGATCAGCTGTGAACAGAAGAGGTTTGAAGAGTAAAGAGTGACATGGAGGCCAATTATGGTAACCCATAGTCGGAGTAAGTGCACACATATTAGGGGCAGTAAGTAGTGAACACACACTGCAAACCGTGAAAAAGACAAGCCCTGCATCTCATTGTGCACACTATCTGCCCTAAATAGTACTGAAAATGACTAATGTCACACTATTTAGGATGGATAGTGTGCACATTGGGACACAAGCACTACAGCGCTGCAATATAGCCACATATTTAAAATAAAATTAATTCGAACCATACCTACTGTTATTATTAGTAGACTTGTTTTTTTATAATAGCCTGTAATTTTAAATACATTACAAAAATATTTTTTTAATTAAATTAGGTGCCTCTCCTCCCTCTTTCCTCTCCATCTCTGCTTGTGCTATTGTTTGTAAAAATGTATACGTCTATTTAAGTCTACTAACTTTCATTACGTGCATTTATAACGTCACATGCCTGCACGTTGAACGCGATTTTTCTTCAATGAAGGGGAGAAGGAGGCGGGATATAAAAGGACAGATTACTACAGCACTTGTATCGTTGCACTGAATGCCTGTTGTGAGAAGACAGTGTCAGTCAATGTATTGGACAAAACAGCGACCATAAATGTAAAGAAACGAAGTTGCTTATTATATTTTCCTAACAAGCAACCACATTTTTTAAAATAAGCCCAAAAAACCGCAACCCGCGACTCGTGATTTTTTAACGCGACTTGCCAAAAAAAGAAGCCCAAAGTCGCGTGTTATACGCGGACTTGGCAACTATGCCGTTAAGTCCACGAGACCGTATGGTGTCCCATATGTCATTTTAGGTCTCAGAAGGGTGCTCGCGAGCGCCCCCTTTGAGGTCGATATGCGCCTTCGATGCGCGCTTCTGCCAAGATCGCACTGGTGCGAGCTACGCAGCGGACTTCTTATCGGCAGTCAAAGCGGCGTTACATCGTGAAAGTGCAGACTCAGAGGAAGACTGTGAGGGTTTAGGGTGCTATTTTGAACAGGGCCCACATCATATGTACACTTCAGGCAGCTTCATATACCACAATGCAACACGATTGTCACCGCATATCACGTTTAATTTACCCCACCGCAAACAACAACTATGATATATTAATTATGTTTTAAAATATCTAAAACAACCCAAACACACCTATATACATATAGAATGCTGCATTAAACAATTTTGTAAGAAAAAAAGAAAAACATCAACTCCATAGTGGATTCCAAGTGATCAAGGGCTTAGGACGTTCCAGCTCAGTCCATTGTAAAGGTTCCGCCAGTAGTGGGCACTCATGCAACATAAGCAATGACGCACATCCGAGTGAATGAGACGGAGGGAAGTTAGTGAGTGAGGGGCATAATAAAAACGAACTGGAATGCAGCCCCAGAGTGAGCAGTGAGAGTGTCTTTTGTTTAGCTGTGGTGATGAGGTGAGTATTTTCATTAGGCGATTACTGAAGTGGATCAGGTGTGGAGAGTGAGGGATTCTGGGTAGTGTAGTCCGTGAATGGGGAGTGATGCTGATGGCCAGAGTGTAACAGATGAAGTTACACTGTAGTTCACCTAACAATGAAAAATCATAATTTACCTGCCTTCATGTAGTTTCAAACCTGCACTTCTTTTCTACTGCACAATACAAAAAAATATATTTAAAAAAAGGTCTGTGTTTTGGGTCCAATATTGTTAGGCCTTTTGTGCAATGCAACACAGCATACCATAAAATATTAATATCAAGCATTAGAGGGTTGGAGAAGCCATATCAGTATTTCTTTATGATACTTTTTCCTGATATTTTGCATTCACAAATTTTTCAGAAAACAGATCTGGTACATATGCTGCTATGCTGGAGTAGCAGTGAGATTTTGAATATTGGTGATGCCTTCCGTTATGAAGTACATTAATGTATTTTACTTTATCTGTTGATTTAAAAAGGGCCTCATATTGGGCTTTGCATCATTTCTTTCTTTCGTCTGAGGCCAGTGGTAGGTCATTATATTGGCCATAAATATATATTCCTTGAAGATTAAACATGTTCATTCATCTTGCCACAAGCTTTGATGATTAATTGTGCCTCATTATGGAAAATGATGACAATAACATGCATACTGCTGTGTGGCATGAGAGATGAAAGCAGAAAGCATTTCAAGAGTGATTTTGTTTGGCTTTTTAGCAGCTTGTCACCCATAATTAGAAAATTGCATTACAGACGTATTTGTGGACAACTGAAGTCTTGGTAAAGGTTGAGGAGGGAAGAGATATATATCCTCTGCACATCTCACTAATTAGAAACCACTTGTCCCTAGTTGATTGAGCAAGAGAAAGAAAAGGCAAGTGTTTCTTTATGTGGAAGATTCTTTGAAACCCTGGTGAGAAATCAAAGGTTGACCTTCTCTGTCTGCTCAGTGCCGTTGCTGTGGAACTCCTGTGGCGAGTGGAACTCAATGCTCCATAGAGGGAATCAATATGACGGAAAGGTGGGATAACTTTAGTTCCTCCTCTGTGAATGTGTGTGTCTTTTCCTCTTCAGAATAGCAGTCTTTTATTTTTTTTTATTTCAAATGTCACTAGGTGATGTAGCTAATTTAAATTTTAAGTTCTCAGTTTTTTAAGTTCTCAACTTTGACTTGGTGTTTCTCCCAAAATTAGTATTAAAGTGCCCCTATCATGCAGTGTGAACTGTTTATGAAAGTCGAAAAGTGTAAAGTTGAAAGTGCACGATAAATAAAGTTATTGCCTCCCAAAAGAAAAAATCGACTCTGAACCGCCTTGACAAGTGGTTTGTATTTCGAATCTCACCGTGTGACGGATATGTCAATAGAAAACACATTTGCATAATGCCCACCTATGTTGTAGGTCGTCTGCGTCTGCCAAAAAAAAACGTCTGCCAAAATAATAAATGTCGTCCTTCATGAAAAACTTGTCCCGCCCTCAACGGTCATTTTACTGACGACTGCTTCTCAAATCTCAGAATTCAACACGGGATTCGCAAAATGCTGAAAGATGGGTCAGCTCCTCAGAATCTCAACCTGGAATAATTATTGATGTATATATTTTCTATCGGGTGTTCAAAATACGTAGCTTTGTGTTTTAAAATTTGTAAGTTTCCGTTTATTACTGTCTTCTGCTCATCATCTGTGGGCCGATATTACCTAAAACTGTGTCTATTAATACAGATTGTCTGTCGTTCTTACTACTTTGAGTAAAGATAAAGGATGGAGCAAGTTTTGTTTTGAAAACTTTAATGTTACATCAGTCATTCACGTTAGTGTTCGGGTAACATATGCGCTGTTATTGATACAGATCCCGCATGTGCACCACATAAAATTAGAAATACACATGGGTTTGTTGAGGATGTACACTTGTTAATGCTGATGGTGAGGCATTACAGCTGCAACATCTCATAATGAACATCAACATGAGTAGCGTATCACTGAGAAACTCCTGCTCAAGTCGTCCTTGCAATGGAGGTTTGGGTTGAATAAGTTTTTCCAGTGTTTCATCATCGCACTCGCGCTCGGATTGATATGGTAAAATTGACGTCATCGTTACTGTCTTTACAGTGTGTACAGTACAATCGCTAAGCTTTAGGAAGCCTCCAGAGCTGAAGTTCAGTTTTGGTAATGGGTACCACTGTAAATACGCACTGTACGCGGTAGACTAATCACAACAGACTGGGTCATCTGGCCAATCAGAGCACAGCAGCTTGCCGGAAAGGAGGGATTTAGAGAGACTGATTGATCCATTGAGTCGTTTGAGAATCATTGAACAATGTGATGATGTGCAGAGTATATTATGAGAAACTGAAACTGTTTTTTGACCTTTGATGCATGTAACTCATGCAAAATGTGGGATAGTGGTCCAGTGGATTAAACCATGGAACTGAAACGCAGAAGGTTGCTGGTTCGATCCCAGTGATCACCACCAGTGTGTCCTTGAGCAAGGCACTTTACTCCATGTTGCTCCAGGGGCATTGTCCCTGTAATAAGGTCCCTGGAAGTCGCTTTGGATAAAAGCGCCTGCCAAATGCATCAATGTAAATAATGTAAACCTGTCTAAAACTAAATTAGGCATAATTGTTTTAAATAGCATAATAGGGGCACTTTGCACATAATGTATTAAAGGATTAGCTCACCTCAAGATGAACATTTCCTGATAATTTACTCACCCCAATGCCATCCCTAGATGTCCATGTCTTTCTTTCTTCAATGGTACACAATTTCAGGATTTTCACACTTTTTAATTGTGGTTAAAAAGTATATTCATTTGAATTTTTTTTTAGAAAATGGCCGATCGTTTCACTAGATAAGACCCTATTCCTCAGCTGGGATCGCGCGGCACCATTTGAAGCACTTCAGAGCCCTTTGAAACTACATTGATGTGGACGTTCAACATTTTGGTTGCAACTGAAGTCCATTGTGTGGAGAAAAATCCTGAAATGGTTTCCTCAAAAAGCTACATTTCTTTTCTACTGAAGAAAGAAAGACATGGACATCTTGGATGGCATTGGGGTGAGTAAATTATCTGGAAATTTTCATTTTGAGGTGAACTTATCCTTTAATTTTAATAAATGTGTATGCCAATTTAATAATGTTAGTTATTAATGCAGTTGTGCATATGTTTGTTCATACATTTCATTTGCTATAATTGTTATTATATATAATGTCACCCTTCTACAGATATCAGCAAGCCCATTGAAAAACTCAGATCGGTCACCCATTAGCCCGTTCATCCTGTGTGATTTTGCTGTATCTGCGTACCACATTTCAGCTTATCCATATCCCCATATCCTATTTGGCCAGTGATTTCCCTGAGAAGAGATATGATTTCATTACCCTCCATTTACTTCTAGAATGGCCTTCGTTTGGAGACGTGATGACATCTTATCCTTGGAGGTAATGCCACCTCTGGGGCTCTTGATGTTCTTTCTTTTTAAAAACTACTTTGAGAAGTCATTGGGACCCAAAAGAAGAGATGTTTTCCCTTTATCCTATTATTATCCCCATCTATGAAGCAAATCTATGGATGTATCCATGTGTTTAAAATAACTCGTTCAAAGTCATAGCCTAAGAATGGATGCATTTTAACAACATTACTGCGAAACACGGATAGAATTATTCTGATTCAGTGTCCAGAACACAAGAACAGGTCCCATGTTAATGACCCCTCATATATAGTAGATATATATGGAGAGCATTCATTTAAATTCCATTCAAACCATGCATTTTCTTCAGATTTAGTTTTTTTTAGGCAAATTGATTGAATGTCAGTGAGAGCAAACTGTACTTCTCACATAGAATTTTTAATCATTGTCCGCCTACCCTGACAAGCAAGGTTCCCTTTGAGTAATTGAAAAATGTTCTGATGATTAAAGTAATATTCTGCTAAGGACCCTTTTCATTATTTTCAGTGCGCTTTTGAAATTACATTTATTGATTCCTCACTAATGGCTAAGAATACACACAGGGCTTTTCCTTGAGTTCATTAATGAACTGAAATGTTTGCAAATATTGATTTTAATACTCTAATCTCTAGTGATGAAATGGTTTAGGTTTTCTTTTTTCTCCCTTACGAGGGCATGCAGTCAACACTGTAGCTTCATTTTCCGTGAAGGTGTGCGGTGGGATTCGGGGATGTCATTCAGATAGCGTTGGAGTCCCTTACAGCATTCCCTACTCAAGATTTGCTCAATTTGACTGATTTTCATTCATCCAGGTACTTCCAGAAGCATTTTTACTGCACATATAAATATAATATATTAAATGTAATATATATTGTTAATAAATATACATTTACATTTATGCAGATGCTTTTATCCAAAGCAACTTACATTGCATTTAAGGTACACATTTTACATCTTGCTTTCCCTGGGAATCGAACCCATGACCTTGGCGTTACTAGTGCCATGCTCTACTTTTTGAGCTACAGGAAAGCATTAATTTTATATACTTTTTATAGTGTGTAATTTAATTCATTTTACACAACTGAATTTTTAGAGAGCATGGTAGAACTGTGTAGTCCAGATAAAGGATGTGAACGGCACAAGTTAAATTATATATTCTAATTATATGTCCTTGAGAGACCAACATTGTCATGCCTTGTCACATTTCAGAAGTGTATGGAGAGCAACATGTTTTCTTTTAATCTTTGAGCGAATTATTCAGTCACATGACTTTTTATTTGACGTGTAGCCCAACACAGCAGCAATGGAGTTTTGGTGGCGAGACACTCTGGCCGTTTCTCAATATACGTTCTTATCTGTACTTGTGTTCTTGTGGACTTGTGAAATGTCATCAGTCGCTGCCCAAGTGCTGTTCCAAAGTTCACATCTAGCCAAGTACAGTTCAAATCTCCAGATGTGTTCTTGATCCTCCCCTTTTATCGAGGATGCATGGAGAGGTGACTAGAGACAGCCAGGTATCCCAGAATGCATCTTGCACCAACTAGCAAGCGTCAATAGTGGATGAGAAAACCCACATCATTTAAAAATAAGACTAATATTTAATTAATATGTCACGAAATGTAGTTGTAAGAGTTTTTCCAAGCGAGAATGTAGTTGTTTAAAGCTCAAATTTGTGGTATATTTATAAAGAGAGCGCCTATTTGAAAATGTGATCCGACATTTTGGGAGTTGTGAGATCCAGTCGATCAGCGGGCGCTCAGCGCTCATTAACCCCGCCAAGAGCAGCCTTTCCTCGGCTAGTCCTTCTGACATTTGCTGCTGGCTCTGGTGTCTCTGTAGTGGGATAGAACTTGTCTTGTGTAGATCAAATGGGTGATCTTTGGTCTCATGAATGTATAATTTGTTCCCTGGCGAATCGTTTTGGCTGAGGGCAAAGTGAAGTTTCATAACTTTATATATTTAGGCTTCTAGAGTGCTGACTTTGTATATTTGACTGAATTGTTTGCTTTATTTCTTATTGTATAGCTTCTTATACATTTTACTTATGCTTTTATAATGGCTATTATTGATGATTAAAACTGACATTTAACAAAAATAGACTAGGTTGTGTTTTATGTCATATTTAATTGTATAGCATAATTTGTTTTATTGTAGCCTAAAATACACATTATAGAGATAACCGTAGCCAAAAAAGTTAGTTCAGGCAAGAATAAAAAAAAAAAGAGTAAATTTTATATTAGTACTCAATTCAAGCTTGTAGATATTAAAGTGTAAATATCAACGTAATACAATTAATTAAAACTACTCAACTTTTCTAATACTGGTGTTCCCATCATTCACTGGGGCTTGAATAATTAATAAGGCTGATTGTTTTATCATTGTGTTAGGTTTAGTAACTTGCCATTTTGTGACAATTTTCTACTCAAAATGACACATTCATACTCAAAAACAATCTATTGAATGTTACCGTGATTGTGTATTGTGTATCAAGTATTGAGGTCTCCGTGTTCAGATGCGGTGTTACTTTAGAGATGGTTACTACACAATATGTAATGTAATACTTAGATGTTTCTAAGTAAAACATACACTTTTAAAGCCGCAGGAACTAGGAACTTTGGGATGGTACTCGGTGTGTTTCGACCGCAGGAACCAGGGTCTAAATTAAGTTCCGGGTAAATATTTCCTAAAAAGTTCCTGTAAAAAAAGTTCCTGATACAAATTGTTCTGGGTAATTTCGGTGGAAACTGGGCTTTAGTAGAAATTACTCAAGCGGCCAAGTTACAGTTACTTATTTTCTTTGTTAAATTTTATTGGTTAAGTAGAGTTTACGTAATTCCATTTGTGAAATTTACTGCGTGCAAAAACTTGCGGAAGAAAAATAAAGTAATTTTTACTTCTTGTTTTTTTTTATGCAGGCCACAGGTCTTTTTCTCCAGTGAGAATCGTGTGTTTACACCGTCACTCGTTTACTTCTTAGTGGGAGGCAAATCAGTCGAGCTGAATTCACAGATAAAACAGCGCTGTCATATAAACAGTGTTGCATGAAAAGGTTCCATAAATCATGCATGACATTTCAATCTTTCCTCCCTTGTCACTTCAGCGGCTGACATTTCTGATGAGATGGAAAAACACTGACATGCACCGTGTGGTTAAAGGGATTAGCTTCGTTTCTGATTCAGAGTATCACTCTCTCTCTCTCTCTCTCTCTCTCTCTCTCTCTCTCTCTCTCTCCATTTACCACTGTGGATGAACTTAAGACTAAAACGAAATTAAAAACACCCTTCACTATCAATCTGTTGATGGATGGCAGACGTTTTGTGTGCCACAATATGAGGCAGTTCAATCAAGCTAAAGTGTCTCAGACTGACTATTTTTGGATATAGTCTGTGTAAAGATTTAATTAACCAAGGGCAAAAAAATAATCATATTTTCCCCCATGGTGCTGTATGCTGGTCATTACCTCTCAATGTAATTTAACTGTCAAGTATCTACCAATTTATCTTTCTAAAAGTAACATGACATTTTTGTCATATTGGTCTGATTCTAAAATCAAACCTAAATTCTATTTTAAAAGATGCAGTGGTTAGCATACCGTATCCTCAAATTTTATACACAAATTAATGTACTAAAACTTTCCAAGTTTATTAACTTATTGGTTTGCTTGCTAAGTTTTGACCATTCTGTGTAATGGAGGCCAGCTAGTTAGTGCTGTGCAGGTAAACCTCACTCCCCTGATCTCAAGAGGCACACAAGAGACGGCGGTTTTTAGCGTTTTTGTTAGTGCGCCCTCCTCCAATGCCTGAGACGCCTGATCGGAGCGGGGCGAGTAGGACCAGAGAAGTTACCTTGGTTAAAAGGCATATTATTCTCATCCTACGTTTTAAAGTAGAGTTAGAAAAGTGAAGTTTGTCAAGGCAAACTGTTCTTATGAACTTATAGAGTGTCTAAAAAGGTTATTAAGGCCTTACTGTAACTGTATATGATCCACTGGAGGCAAGTGTAGATGAACTCAAGTGCAGTTTATTCCAAAACAAGAAATGATACAAAATAAACAAGGACTTGACCAGACTTGACCTGACCTGACCTGACCTTGCCTTGAACACATGAACAGACACTCACCATAGCGGGTTACACAAACAATACTCAACCAGGAACAAGTCAAACATAAGGGCTTAAAGGGTAAGTTCACCCAAAAATGAAAATTCTGTCATTAATTACTCACCCTCATGTTGTTGGACACCCGTAAGACCTCCGTTCATATTCGGAACACAAATGAAGATATTTTTATTGAAAGCTGATGGCTGAGAAAGGCTTCAGATAGGCCTCCATTGGTATTCAGTACATTTACACTCCCAAGACCCATAAAAGGCACTTAAAACGTCGTTACAAAGTCCATCTCACCACAGTGGCTCTATAATAATTTTACGATGCAACGACAATAGTTTTTGTGCGCAAAAATAAATCAAAATAACACCTTTATCCAACTTGTTCTTGTCTTCCGTGTGTGCCTCCACGACGCATGCGCGAGAATATGACGTAGCGCCAGCGTTCGGGAATCCATTAAATGCACACTTTAGCCCGATTTTGAGAACTACGCCGAGACCTAAAGCACGATCAATGTAGAATTCAACAGCTTAGATACGCGCGTCTTCCTCTGCTTGTAAACAAATCGCTTCTGGGTCATGTGTCCGAATGCCGGATCTGCGTCATATTCTCGCGCATGCGTCGTGGAGGCACACACGGAAGACAAGAACAAGTTGGATAAAGGTGTTATTTAGATTTTTTTTTTGCGCACAAAAACTATTGTCGTCGCATCGTAAAATTATTATAGAGTCACTGTGGTGAGATGGACTTTGTAACAACGTTTTAAGTGCCTTTTATGGGTCTTGGGAGTGTAAATGTACTGAATGCCAATGGAGGCCTATCTGAAGCCTTTCAGAGCCATCAGCTTTCAACAAAAATATCTTCATTTGTGTTCCGAATATGAACGGAGGTCTTACGGGTGTCCAACGACATGAGGGTGAGTAATTAATGACAGAATTTTCATTTTTGGGTGAACTAACCCTTTAAATACACAAGGACTGAAAACTGAACAAGACACACCTGTAAACAATCAAGACAATGAACTGTTAGATGTGTCGGCCGAAAGTTTACTTTATAAAGTTTTAAATATGGATATTTTTCTTACACAAACGCATCGATTAGCTTCAGAATGCCTTTATTAACACCCGGAGCCGCGTGGAGCAGTTATTTGACGGACAGATGCACTTTTTATGGACTTAAAAAACAGAGCAACTATTACCGGTAATCCAATTCTAATGCTTGGATTAGCCTGGACTTTTGTAATATAACTCAGGTTGTATTCGTCTGAAAGAAGAATGTCATATACACCTAGGATGACTTGAGGGTGAGTAAATTATGGGCTAATTTTAATTTTTGGGTGAACTATACCTTTAACCTTAGTTAATGTTACAAATAGTATTACAAATAATGTAAAGTGTTACCATTTCATATAAATCCAAACAACCATGCTTAAAGATTGCCATCTTTATATCTACATAAACGCCATAGGACTGAAATTAGAAACATATTTTGTATACTCTCCCACTTTATTTGCATATACACTCACCTAAAGGATTATTAGGAACACCTGTTCAATTTCACATTAATGCAATTATCTAATCAACCAATCACATGGCAGTTGCATCAATGCATTTAGGGGTGTGGTCCTGGTCAAGACAATCTCCTGAACTCCAAACTGAATGTCAGAATGGGAAAGAAAGGTGATTTAAGCAATTTTGAGCGTGGCATGGTTGTTGGTGCCAGACGGGCCGGTCTGAGTATTTCACAATCTGCTCAGTTACTGGAATTTTCACGCACAACCATTTCTAGAGTTTACAAAGAATGGTGTGAAAAGGGAAAAACATCCAGTATGCGGCAGTCCTGTGGGCGAAAATGCCTTGTTGATGCTAGAGGTCAGAGGAGAATGGGCCGACTGATTCAAGCTGATAGAAGATCAACTTTGACTGAAAAAAACACTCGTTACAACCGAGGTATGCAGCAAAGCATTTGTGAAGCCACAACACGCACAACCTTGAGGCGGATGGGCTACAACAGCAGAAGACCCCACCGGGTACCGCTCATCTCCACTACAAATTGGAAAAAGAGGCTACAATTTGCACGAGCTCACCAAAATAGGACAGTTGAAGACTGGAAAAATGTTGCCTGGTCTGATGAGTCTCGATTTCTGTTGAGACATTCAGATGGTAGAGTCAGAATTTGGCGTAAACAGAATGAGAACATGGATCCATCATGCCTTGTTACCACTGTGCAGGCTGGTGGTGGTGGTGTAATGGTGTGGGGGATGTTTTCTTGGCACACTTTAGACCCCTTAGTGCTAATTGGGCATCGTTTAAATGCCACAGCCTGCATTGTTTCTGACCATGTCCATCCCTTTATGACCACCATGTACCCATCCTCTGATGGCTACTTCCAGCAGGATAATGCACCATGTCACAAAGCTCGAATCATTTAAAATTGGTTTCTTGAACATGACAATGAGTTCACTGGACTAAAATGGCCCCCACAGTCACCAGATCTCAACCCAATAGAGCATCTTTGGGATGTGGTGGAACGGGAGCTTCGTGCCCTGGATGTGCATCCCACAAATCTCCATCAACTGCAAGATGCTATCCTATCAATATGGGCCAACATTTCTAAAGAATGCTTTCAGCACCTTGTTGAATCAATGCCACGTAGAATTAAGGCAGTTCTGAAGGCGAAAGGGGGTCAAACACAGTATTAGTATGGTGTTCCTAATAATCCTTTAGGTGAGTGTATTTTAGAACACATGATGATTCTGATCTAAACATGTATGACAGTGACAATAAAAAAAAAAAACTGAGAGCGGAATGCGTTTCTGATTTGTTTTTACTGTCGGTTGCATGAACATATCAGTTTGCCTTCTCATGTCATTAGCTTTACATATGCAACTTCTCTGCATAATAATTGCTTAAAAGTGACCAGCTGGATATAAACTAATGCAAAAAGATGGTAACAATCGTTACATTAAACATTTGGGTAGGACTTGGGTGTGTTTTTTTCACAATGTTTTATCTGCTTGAGGCAGGCTAATGTTAGTGTCCTCTCAGCCTTTACGGCAAACATACTGCTGTTCTTTCTCCACTAATGCAGCATAGTCAACAAATTACACTGAACAAAATTATAAACAAAACACTTTTGCTTTTGCCCCCATTTTTCATGAGTTGAACTCAAAGTTCTAAGACTTTTTCTATGTACTCAAAAGGCCTGTTTCTCTCAAAGATTGTTCACAAATCTGTCTGAATCTGTGTTAGTGAGCACTTCTCCTTTGCCGAGATAATCCATCCGCCTCACAGGCGTGGCATATCAAGATGCCGATTAGACAGCATGCTAATTGCACAGGTGTGCATTAGGCTGGCCACAATAAAAGGCCACTCTAAAACGTGCAATTTTGTTCAGTGTAATTACTTTATAATAATATGAAAACACATACTGTAGTGTACTGTATACATACCGTTTCATTGTTTAAAATCCTCATCTAAAGTGTCTCTGTGCAGATATGCAGCCTCACGCGTCAAAACAAACACCACGAGGCGTCAGTGACAGTGTTTTATTTGGCCTCTAGAGGTCGCTCTCGTACTGTATATATTAGTTTACATAAATTGAATAAACCTTCAGCTGCTCCAGCAACATACGCAACCCAGAACATTTTTTGGTATGGATTTTTGCAGATAACTGATTGTTTGAGCTCATTGTTTTGCCCTCAATAGAAATCTCTGAGTTTTGGAGTATTTTTGCTTGTCAGCTAGAAACTGATTCAGATACAAAAGATACAGCCATCTGAGTCAGAACAGGCTGAAGGACTGTGTCGAGTTTGGTGGATGTGGCTTGAAAGCTCTTTATGATTAGGCTTTATGTTTCTTTTTGATTGGTAAAATAAAAAAGCATTTTTAATAGTACAGTTAAATTAATTTACACATTTCATACAAATGTCAAGTTTAAGTTGTAAGCAAAAATTTGTTTTCCTTGCAGAAACTAGAAGTCCTGCTTGCAATCCTACACAACCTTCACTAGTCTCAACCAATTTGACAAAACAAATTTGAAAGTCATTTTAGATGAATGACAGCCCGTACAACAAGCTCATTTAGATGCCGTTCATGAGGCAGGTTGCCACATACCTCCACAATGAGTAATTGTTGGTTGCTTCTGTCCGTCATTTCAGCAGATGAAAATGTCTGCCAGGTACATATCAGTGGGACATTTTCAGACTGATCATGCTGTGCTATGCAGTAATTCATATTCACAGGCAGCAAATCGCCTTTAACTGATGAATAAGAAGCCCCTTTAGGGGGCATGACTAGTATTGTTGTGTTGTGCTATGAATACTGACACAGTTACGAAGTGCAAACTTTACAGTATAATGCCATAATATGCCATATTGTTTAGGTTGACATATGTTTTCAGAGGATCCAAACAAGTGCAAAAGAGATTCCAGCTTCAGGACCCCATGAAATAAGAGTTTTGTGGCTTTAAGTCCATTCCTGTTAGATTTGAGGTCATTTAACATTGAGAAAAATTAATCTTTATGAGATGTGCACTTAAGACTTGCAGTCTATCTCTTCTAGGAAAATGGTGCATATTTTTTTTGTCATTATTTATGTTGTTCCAGACTACTTTTACCACTGAATGTGAAAATAGTCCATATGACATTATATATGACTTTATCTTGGGAACATAACCAACATTTACATCAATAAGCATTACCATATTTCCCTCTTTATGTAGATTTCAAATAAAATGGCACCTTTTGATGCATCACATGACATTTTATTGGTTATATCAAGGGTTCTCAACTCTGGCCCTCGAGGTCCACTTTTGTGCAGTTTTGCTCCAGCCCAAATTGAACACACCTGAACAAGTGAATCAAGGTTTTCTGGATTACCATTAAAGTTAAAGGCAAGGGAGTTTGATCAAGTTTGGAGCTAAACTCTGCAGAAAAGTGGATTTCGAATACAGTTGAGAACCACTGGGTTATGTAATTCTTCTGACAAACATTTCGCCTGGCACCATGTTTAAATTGAGAGGATTTTCAGTGAATAGATTTTGGTCTTAAATATCATTCTGTTCATGACAAAAAGCTTATATATACCTTCAGAAGACTTGGAATATCACAAGTTGTATGGACTACTTTTTACTGGTTGTTATGTTAGATCCTGCCAGCATGGCCAGAAATGTTTGGTCCTGCCAACTACGACACGCCAGGAATTTCTGCCATTGATGGTACGATCTAATGAGGGATTTTTTAAGTTGTACTAAGTGAAAATAGCATATTTTTGGAGCAATAGATGCTATTTAAAATAAGTTTAAATAGCAACAGATTCTATTTATACTATAAGTGAAAATAGCAGCATTTCTTAGCGCTCTGCTATTAATATTAGTTAGATGATATTTATACTTATAAATAGTGGCAGATACTGTTTGCACCTCAGTGTTGTTGTACATTGAACAGTATGCAATAATAACAGAGTATAAATGATTATATTTGTTAAAATTATTAAATGAATGCTGCCTTATTGGGACAGTATAAGTACAGATAAACACGATAAACACACCTTAGACATTTTATTTCCACAATTTCGAATATTTTCTTCTTTTTTATTGAAAATAAATGCCTTTTCGATCTGATATGTATGGTGGCCCAGTAGTGCACAACACAATGAAATTTAAAAAGCATAAATAAGTTCACAACGCAACGAAAAAGACGCAACACAAAGAAATCAAGCCACAACACAACGAACAATCCACAACACAACGAAATAGCCACAATACAACGGAAATGTTCCCGACCGCTAGGGGACTCTCGGAGTGCGGTAAAGATGTGCAATTGTATATCAACATGAAATATATATTCAAAATCACCTACTACGTGCATTATAGCTGCATATTTATACTCAAGAACGCTTTGACCCGCTGCCACGGCACTAAGGGAACGTCTGCCTATTCCACCAAGTTGAAACATATTCCCCCGGTTTCACAGACAATGCTTAAGCTAATCCTAGACTAAAATGCATGTTTGAGCTGTTTTAACTGAAAGAATCTTGCACTGACAAATCTTAAAATATGTCAGTGGCATTGTTTTGTCTCAAGATGCACACCAGTAATGTTTTTTTCTTGGGCACGTTTATAAAAGTTACTTAAATGTCCTAATTGAACTAAGGCCTAATCCTGGCTTAGTCTAAGCCCTGTCTGTGAAACCGGGCCATAATTTGTATAAATTAAATTAACTTTTTTTTTGGTCAGTTTTACCAATACAATCAAGCTCTGGAATTTTAACACGTCTGTTTTTAAATGTTAAAAGTAATTTTAATTCATACAAATTATAAGTTTCAACCACTTGACGGCAGACGATCCCTTAGCGCCGTGGTATCGGGTCAAAGCATTCTCGAGCATAAATATGCAGCTATAATGCATGTAGGTGATTTTGAATTAATATTTAATGTCGATAAACAATGGTTAGCCTACATACTGTTAAAACTAATTGTGGTATTGATATCTTATATCTGATATCTTTACCGCACTCCGTGTGCTCCCGAGTGGTTGGGAGCATTTCCGTTGTGTTGTGGCTTGATTTATTTTTGTTGAGACTTTTCCGTTGTGTTATGGCTTGATTTATTTGCGTTGTGGCTTTTCCATTGTGTTGTGGCTTGATTTATTTGTGTTGTGGCTTTTCCGTTGTGTTGTGGCTTTTCCATTGTGTTGTGGCTTTTCCGTTGTGTTGTGGCTTGATTTATTTGCGTTGTGGCTTTTCCATTGTGTTGTGGCTTGATTTATTTGTGTTGTGGCTTTTCCGTTGTGTTGTGGCTTTTCCATTGTGTTGTGGCTTTTCCGTTGTGTTGTGGCTTGATTTATTTGTGTTGTGGCTTGATTCCGTTGTGTTGTGGCTTGATTTATTTGTGTTGTGGCTTTTCCATTGTGTTATGGCTTGATTTATTTGTGTTGTGGCTTTTCCGTTGTGTTGTGGCTTGATTTATTTGTGTTGTGGCTTTTCCGTTGTGTTGTGGCTTGATTTATCTGTGTTGTGGCTTTTCTTTTGTGTTGTGGCTTGATTTATTTGTGTTGTGGCTTTTCTTTTGTGTTATGGCTTGATTATTTGTGTTGTGGCTTTTCCGTTGTGTTGTGGCTTGATTTATTTGTGTTGTGGCTTTTCCGTTGTGTTATGGCTTGATTTATGTGTGTTGTGGCTTTTCCATTGTGTTGTGGCTTGATTTATATGTGTTATGGCTTGATTTATTTGTGTTGTGGCTTTTCTGTTTTGTTGTGGCTTGATTTATTTGTGTTGTGGCTTTATTTATTTGTGTTGTGGCTTGATTTATTTGTGTTGTGGCTTTTCCGTTGTGTTGTGGCTTGATTTATTTGTGTTGTGGCTTGTTTCCGTTGTGTTGTGGCTTGATTTATTTGTGTTGTGGCTTTTCCGTTGTGTTATGGCTTGATTTATTTGTGTTGTGGCTTTTCCGTTGTGTTGTGGCTTGATTTATATGTGTTGTGGCTTGATTTATTTGTGTTGTGGCTTTTCTGTTTTGTTGTGGCTTGATTTATTTGTGTTGTGGCTTTATTTATTTGTGTTTTGGCTTGATTTATTTGTGTTGTGGCTTTTCCGTTGTGTTGTGGCTTGTTTTATTTGTGTTGTGGCTTGTTTCCGTTGTGTTGTGGCTTGATTTATTTGTGTTGTGGCTTTTCCGTTGTGTTGTGGCTTGATTTATTTGTGTTGTGGCTTTTCCGTTGTGTTGTGGCTTGATTTATTTGTGTTGTGGCTTTATTTATTTGTGTTTTGGCTTGATTTATTTGTGTTGTGGCTTGTTTTATTTGTGTTGTGGCTTGTTTCCGTTGTGTTGTGGCTTGATTTATTTGTGTTGTGGCTTTTCCGTTGTGTTGTGGCTTTATTTATTTGTGTTTTGGCTTGATTTATTTGTGTTGTGGCTTTTCCGTTGTGTTGTGGCTTGATTTATTTGTGTTGTGGCTTTTCCGTTGTGTTGTGGCTTTATTTATTTGTGTTGTGGCTTGATTTATTTGTGTTGTGGCTTTATTTATTTGTGTTGTGGCTTTTCCGTTGTGTTGTGGCTTGATTCCGTTGTGTTGTGGCTTTTCCGTTGTGTTGTGGCTTTATTTATTTGTGTTGTGGCTTGATTTATTTGTGTTGTGGCTTGATTTATTTGTGTTGTGGCTTGATTCCGTTGTGTTGTGGCTTGATTCCGTTGTGTTGTGGCTTGATTTATTTGTGTTGTGGCTTTTTCGTTGTGTTATGGCTTGTTTTCGTTGTGTTGTGAACTTATGTTTGCTTTTTATATTGAGTTGAGTTGTGCACTACTGGGTCACCGTAGGATATGTGATGAGCAAAGGGATTAGAGCGAGTTCGGCAAAAGGCAGATTCGAACCTCGGGTCGATTTGTGTCAAAACTTTCTGCCATGTGCTTTATCCCTCCCTATACTATTGCTGCTGTACACTAACCAGTGTCTTCCGTCATTTTGTTTGGCCCAATCAGACGTCAGTGGGTGGAGTTATTGCAAATAGCATTTGCCAATAGTGTAAGTGTAAATAGACACTCCGTAATATTTTTGCGTTCCATGGGGGAAAAAATAACTGCATATATGGGTTAGGAACAAGAGTAGGCAAATATCACAGAATTATATATTTTTGTGGGGAACTATTCCTTTAAAGAAAAGAATAGGCCCTTCAATATGTCATTAACAATACGCTAAAGGGGCAAAATTGTGTTTGCCAGGTGATTTTTATACACTTTTAGGTTTAGTTATAGTGCTGGAAAACCAAAAGACAAATGAACAATAGAGAATGTATTAGAGATAACTAAACCGAACACGCTCTGTGATGGAGCTTGATTTGTTCCAAACTACCTATTTGCCCTCTATTCTCAGATTACTGACCACATTAGGAGTCATTTCTTTGTTGCACAGGGCTAGTATGATTTCTTTATCTAATATGCCAGTGCTCTGCTGTAGAAACCTAGTGAGAAAGTGTCAGAAAGCGGCTATATTATCTGTTTTTAATAGTTTAATATGTGTTGCAGATATCTGAGGTGTAATTCTGAATCGTCATCTATCTAAACTGTTATCATCTTTAGAAGGTACTGTATATGTGAAACAATAAATGCAATTTGCGCGTACCACATCTGCGGCATCTCCTCATATATGATGTCCTTGTTCTTTTTCCTCCATTTTTGTCCTTTTGGTTTGCCTTTGGTTTGATCTGTGAATGTTTCAGACTGGCCTTGAGTGACTTTTTGTCAGTCCGTTTTATAAGCGATCACGAATTAGCATCCGCTTAACACCATAAAACCACTTTAAACCATCGGATCAATTAAAACGAATCTGATAATTTAATTCATTAGGCTGTAACATCAAAGTGGATGGCCGTCCTCACTTCCCTAGAGAATTAGAGATGTGTGGCGTGTGCCATAAAATGGGAAAACGTTTTGATTAGATCCACAGCACATACCCCAAATAAATGGACATTTTCTACTGGAAGTTTGCCAAGAGAAACATGGATTTCTGTCCTTGTTCTGTCCTTCCTTTGTCAGTGAAGGCTAATTCGAAGGAATTGGCTAAAGCCGTCTTTCTTTTCTATTTGAATAAAATAAATGCAAGGTGATCAACGATTGCTCTATGTCCTTGGATCATTTATATAGGTTGTTTGTCTTTCACATGAAAAGCAGGAGGGAGTGGGCGTTTATCTGCTTTGAATCCCACTTAATTCCATCCCCTCGTTCTCTCCTTTCATCCGAACATCCTTTGCCTCTCTATCAGGCCGAGCATTAATCCTTGAGGAACACCAACAGTTTCTGTTATCAATTATTAATCCATCTCCATAGCAATGAAATGCAAAGACGAGGAGCCATTCATTGGCCATTAAAAGATTGTTCCCACGCATATTTGAGGATTACATTTATACTAATAGAGTTTAAAAGTCATAATCTTTGTACCATGGTGCTGGGCCTGTAACATCTTCAGCACCAGATCTCATCCCTCCACCCATTCGATCGCAGTCACCGGGATTCTGATTCATCTCACCTGCTGCACCTAATCAGGACTCCCCATAAATACCCACACAAACATTAAAAAGGTTCTAATATGTACCATTTGGGTACCAGTATGTACCTTTTAAAGGCACAATATGTAAGATTTTTGGTTTATAATGTCCAAAAAATGCTTGAACAATGTTATATATTTTGTTGACCTGTGTGCATCATCCCAAATGTTTCCAAATATGTTTAAATCCAGAGAAATAAGCAATTTTAACCAGGATACGGTCCGTGCGTCGCCTATCAATGAAATCATACCCGCGTAACCCTCAATATCCGGTTTTATTTTGTAGAAAAATCAAAGACGCTTTAATATATTATGTGTTTTATTTGACAGGTGAGCATCGACAGAAAACGTATCATTGTTCTCCAGCTCAACACAGTTAGTCTTATTATTTGAATCTGGTGTTGTTGATTTACCGCGAGTACATGTTTTACCGCCTAATATGATCTCGCTCACTGCAGTGTGAACAAGTGTCTCATAGTAGCGCCGAGTGAACGCACAGAGTAGCATTATAACATCACTTTAACACACTCAAATGTGTGTGATATGATAAAACAGCGCTGCGTTCCCCCACACACACATGAGCAGAAGAAGCGGAAGCGCTCGTCTGACAGAATAAAAGCTCCACTGCTCTCGTCTCTCATTAGCAATCGCTCCAGCGCCTCGTTCAGCTCCACCTGCTTCATACTACAGTAACGCTAATACATCTGTAAGACATGAGCTCATCCATGAATATGATTTCTGCCCGAGTCCTGTCGGATTATTTTTCACCGGCTGTAGAGGTGAAGACAACAACTCCCATGATCCTGTGAAATCAAGGCGTCATCGAGCTACGCCTTTTGTTTTGAATAAGCGAACTCTAGCGGCGAAAGCTACATATTGTGCCTTTAGGGTATTAATTTAGGTACAACGGTGTACAGTGACAGCTTTTGTCTGAGAGAGTGTTAACTCAACTGTAGTTCAAAGAATAACATGGTATTACCACGGTACTATATCCAAAAAACATGGTGTTGATTTACAGTACTAAATGATTTCCATTTTCATTTTCCACATGTACTTTAGTGTACTTAAAGAATACCATGGTATATATTCAATACCTTGTTTTTTTGGGCATGGTACCATGGTGATACCATGATTAGTCCCAAATAGCTATCTCAAGACACTTTGTAGCATTGTATAATTGTTTTTGTGTGTGTGTGTTTTTATATTGTTTGAATGTTACATAAAAAAAAAAAATTTAAAAAAAATTCTAATATTTGAAAATACTATAGTATAACCATTTACTTTAAATATTTACCGATATAACCTTTAAGCAGTATTTCTTCAGTTCTATGTATTAACCGTGTCTTTCCAGGCTCTTCCGTCGTTTCCTCGGAGCCCACGTACAGACACAACACTACTCCCTGCTGTGCCGGTGTTTATCTGTGATGTGTGTACCCCTCTCAGCCATCCATGGGAAAAACAGACGGAATAAATGAGTCTTCTGCCAGGGGGCTGGAATACACAGGTAGAAGGAACTCCCAGCTGCTTCGGTTCAGCAGCAATTTTCATACTAATGCAGGAAAAAAATGTGAAAAAGTCGCTCCTGTGGCGCAATCTAATCACTGATATTGACATGAAAGAAACAGGTTTAATAAAGAACAGATATCTTGGAGTGAGGTGGCGGCTGACGGATGCAGTTTGTCAAATAGACCCCACAGAGAAAATGTTTATAGAGCCAGTGATCGTGGAGCAGGGACGTGTGTGAAAAATGAGAGCTGGGTGAAGATGGTGCAGTAGTGTGGGTTTATTTTGAGTTTCTCTGTGGATATGAATTTAAACGAGTGGAGACGGTGTGTTTGAGTAAGGTTGTGGTGTTTTTGTGGAGGAATTCAGCTTCGTAACTATGACTAAAGAGTTTTAATGGAAAGTTGGTTTTCATACAATGAATATGGATGGTGGTTCATCTGGTTAAATTCCAAAATGGACAACAAAAAAAACCCCACCATATTCAGATTCTTCCGAATTCATGCAAAAGCAAGTCTTCAGCTTTGTCATAGTGCTCAAATTTCCTTCAAAGGAATTGTATTGTGTTCAGTCACAAGAAATGCAATTGACAAATCTTAATTTCTATAATATATTTAAAATCTGCTTTACACAATGAATTATTGTGCCACAAGATGTCACATCTGGCATGTGGCATCCAACATTATTGATTTAAAATGGACAATTCTCATTTTTATGGAATATTGCAGTGTTTATTTTAACTGGGTTATCTGTGCACGTCATTTAAACAAAAAGTGCCCTCTTTAATCAAAATAACTTCCCCTCCTTCTAACAGAGAAATCTCTTCTGTCCTCTGATGATGTGTTTACTGGCGTGAGGGCGGGGCAACCTGTCACTCTGATGCGATCAACCAATAGCAAACCACAACCATCCAATCAATTCCCATTGGACAAAATCAAGTCTTGCACTATTTTTTTCCATTTCACTCCTTTATAACTGAATGGAAAAGAGTAGCTCAAATATTTTGCAAGCATCTCTATTTGTGTTGAACTGGCGTCAAATGGTTTTGAAACCATGAGTGTGAGTAAATTATTTATTTTTTGAGAGAGCTGTCCCTTTTAAATGAAATGTAACAAATATTGAAGTCTGATATGTAAACAAACCATGATATGTGTGTGTGAAAGCCAAAAAGTAGCCAATGGTGTGTGCTTACCTCTTAATAGAGGGTATACATTGACGTCATTTTCCCGCTGGAACATGCCAGATTGAGTGGCAGAAGAGCTGCTGCATGACTGGATTTAATAGTGGAAACTGCGGAAACATGAGTAAAACAAACGATTATCAGTTTAAACTGAAGGTTAGACTCGATATAAGTGTTCCTTGCAACTTACCAAAGATCCAATGATCCATGGATATTGACATGCAGCCAGGAATCGTGTTTCTTGACATTTATATCAGCCTGATTTCGATGCCGGTGAAATCCATAAAGAAAATTTGCCTGTAAACGCTTTATATATAAATACAATAATGGTAGGTCTAAATCTGGGTGATTATTTAGATTAATGTTACATACAGTATATCGTCAATATCGTTCAGCACTAAAACTTGTATAGCTTTTATCAGTGTTTATTTAAAAACATCAAATTAGGCAGAATATAAGATGGTAAATATTTAATTGATGAGTTGTCAATACAATATATAATAATACAATATATAGGGTATGATTTTACCCCAAAATTCAACATATTGACACAAAATTATAACTGCAAATCCATGTTTGTCTGCCTGGAGTTCAGTTGTTTCTGTGAATTGCTGCAATCCATTTGCTTCTCTTGCTTTCGGCAGTCTGTAAATATACCTCAGATTTGTTGTCAAATCTGTTTGTACAGTCAATCTCAAAGCTCTTTCCTGTTTAAGATGTGTTTTTGTGTGTTTTTTTGCAGCATTCATGCTGAAAACAATGCTGCCACTCGTCTTTTTGCCACTCAATGGGCGTAACCGCAGTCACTCCATCCAACAGTGATACCGTCTATATCTTGAGTTTTATTTGCACTGGTTTCCATGAAGAAACATCCAGAATGATGTAATGCATCCATGCTCGTCTTTGTTTAAACTCTGAATAACAAACACACAGTCTAGATTCCAAATTTCGCACACTCATCCACCCAGGGGTGTTCTTAATTGTTCCTCCAATCATCTCAGAACTAATTTAGCCCTCATTTATTAGGAATTCTGTAACTTTTGTAGAGAATGATCCCGATTTAGAGTGCAGGTTTTATATTTAAATGCTAACTAAGATCCGTACCCTACCTGAAACTGAGTGACAGATGCCTTGATTAATATCCCCCTGGCTCAGGCCTGATAAGAACCTGTGCGTCTTACTATCTGCCTCTGCCAGACCTGAGACAATCCATCAGACGGTCTTAAGAGAGTGAAGCATTCAGGGTTTGGTAAGGGATGTAAAGACGTATTATCTCTAGCTAACGGCTGCACACAGATAGAGACTGTTGGTTGTGTGTGTGTGTGGTGAAATATAGCACCTCTAGACCGGATTGGTCCCAGTGTTATTAACCTGAGAGCGCTGGGGTAAAGGCGAGTAAATCGCTGTTCTATACCATGATAGCCCTCTAAAGCAGTTACTGTCGAGTTAACGAAAACTCCCACTGGCATGACACTGTTGCTGACTTCCTAAATAGCGTGTGAGATAAGATTTAGTGCATCCAAAATATATGTGGAAAATAAAACTTTCTCCAGTGGACTTTTTCAGGTATTTCTGCCCACAAATCCTGGTGTGATGCAGGGCCGTAACCACCATTGGCATTGAGGGGGACAATTTCCCCCAATAATTGGAAATGGCCAAATTGCCTCCTCAATATTTGATATTTCTTAATACTGCTCTCCATTACACACTGCTCTGTTTGTTGTTAGGATGGCAGACATTTTAAAAGTTTAAAAGTAAAATGTTTATCTTTCTGTTCTGCCTTAGCGGTCTAAAAGTGCTCGTCAATGTCAAAATAATGGCCAATCAGATCAAAGAAGGCGGGGCTTGATTGTCACTGAAGATTAGTGTGAATTCAAACGCGACACTTTTAGTTTTTACAGTGCATGTGTGGCTAGATATAAGTAGCTAAACATTTCATATTTGACAACTGTTTTACGATAAATATATTTAATGACATACAGTGGCAAGAAAAAGTGTGAACCACTTGCAGAATCTGTGAAAATGTGAATAATTTTAACTAAATAAAAGAGATCATACAAAATGCATGTTATTTTTTTATTTAGTACTGTCCTGAATAAGATATTTTACATATTTTTTTTTTTACATATAGTCCACAAGGCAAAAATATAGTTAAATGTATTAAAATAACCCTGTTCAAAAGTTTATAAACATTAATTCTCAATACTGTGTGTCGTTCCCTGGATGATCCGGATGTTTTTTTGGTTCATGAGTCCCTTGTTTGTCCTGAGCAATTAAACTGATCAACGTTCTTCAGAAAAATCCTCCAGGTCCTGCACATTCTTCAGTTTTCCAGCATCTTTTGCATATTTGAACCCGTTCCAGCAGTGACTGTATGATTTTGAGATCATCTTTTCACATTGAGGACAATTGAGGGACTCAAACACAACTATTAAAAAAGGTTGAAACATTCACTGATGCTCCAGAAGGAAACACGACGCATTAAGAGCTGGGGGAGAAAACTTATTGAATTTGAAGATCAAGATAAATTGTACTCAATTTGTCTTCTGGGAAACATGTAAATATCTTCTGTTGCTTCTGAAGGGCAGTACTAAATGAAAAAAAAAAACATTTGGACATCTTCATCCTGTTCAAAAGTTTTCACCCCCCGGCTCTTAATGCACCGTGTTTGATACGACGTCAGGCTAGAAAAAAAGTAATATTGTGATAATATTGATATAGAAATATTATTGAAATTTAAAGTAAGGGTTTTCTGCGATAAAAGTTTATAATGTGTAATTTATTCCTGTGATGTAAAGCTGAATTTTCAGCATCATTACTCCAGTCTTCAGTGGAAATCATTCTAATGTGCTGATTTGCTGCTCAAGAAACATTTCTAATTGTTATCAGTGTTGAAAACAGTTTCATATTTTTTGAAAACCATGATAATGTTTTTTTCTTCTTCAGGATTCTTGAACCTGATGAATGAACAACATGTACTTACTATAGGGTTAGGGTTTGGTTGAGGGTTAGTTGCATGCAAATGCATAATTTACTGTTATTACTATGGTGTGACATGTGTAGCAAGGAAAATGTAACATTACTGTAAAATGTGTTACCATCTTTTGCATCATTATAAATGTCTTTACTGTCATTTTTGAACAATTTTCTGTCCTTGCTGAATCAATATGTAAATTTCTTTCAAAACAGAAAAAGACAATCTTAAAGGGATAGTTGACCCAAAAATGAAAATTAGCCCATGATTTACTCTCCCTCAAGCCTTCCTAGTTGTATAAGACATTCTTCTTTCAGCCAAACACAATCAGAGATGTATTAAATAATGTCCTGGCTCTTCCAAGCTTTTCATTTTCATTTTTTGGTTTCATTTTCATCTCTTTAATGAACCAAATTTCTGAAACGGTGTACTATTAATTCATAGTTAAGTAATGCAAATTGTGAGATTGCTCCAAATTTAACTCTCGCCAAGAGTAAAATGTGATTAAAATCAGGCTTAGATGAGTTTCTTGTTGGCTGGTTGGAATTTTACATGCATGGGGAAAGAATGATAGTCTGGCCCTTGCCAATATTAGTCAAATCAAACAGTCTATTAAAGATTCATGGCACTGAAATTTACTCAGTTCACCTGTCCAAAGTTCTTTTTGGGCCCTGGATGCAGTGAGTTGAAAAGGCAGGAAATGTCAGATTGATTGTTGAGAGGCAACTCTGTGAAGATCAATTCATCCTGAACCCGACTGCCGTGAACAATCTGGCTTGGCTGATGTTTTGAATGGTTAATTATGTAGTGTAGTCAGCTGTGCTGAACGTGCCACAGTGTTTGATGTGTATCTGGAGACACAGGAGCATAATTTATAGTAAATAACAGATGATTAATTTATATGGAATTTATTGGATCATTATGAAATGAATGCTAACAAATTTGAAAATGATTTCTTCTCTGCTCATATACTGCGTAACACTTCACCCGCGTGTGGATTTGATGCCAAAACTACATTATTAAAATCTCATCAGTCAAGAATTTAGAGAACTATGTGCTTGGGATAAAAATTGTCTTGTCATCCTCGCAGATTGTTCTCACGTCTAAAGAAAATGTGAGGTGAAATTCGCGGCTCTGATACTAAGGTATCGCGGGTGGTTACCAAGATTACTAAGGTCAGGTGTTGTGAATGATTGTAAGTGCATTGCTACGCAGTTGCTACTAGAATACAGTGGGTGGATGCTAAGTGATTGCTTACTGTAGTGTTGCCAGTCAAAAAGGGGGTCCTGATCCAGAATCAGCGCCAGCCCCCCCTCCTTTATCTGACACACAGGCCTATATTATTAATATACTTGCATAATAGCTTGTCTTATCATTGATCCAGTTCCTTCAACTGGAGGATGTAAACACATTGGCAGCTGTATAGTTCTCTTCTTTGCATCTGTTATCTGATTTCCTATTGGCTTAGACGTGACATACATCTGTGGCTTGTCACACTCCACCTCCCTGACTGTTATGTTCAGATGACGTAAATATTAAATGTTTTTAATGTACCGGTAACCTGATGTCAAAACAGCTTCCAGAATGTAATCCAGGTGTCTGTTAGTCAAGCACCATAGCAATGACAACCACAGCAGAACATGTTGGAATATTCTGTTTCACCTTGGACAACTGTGAAGGATTTTCACTTGGGACATCCTTTCAGTGATGTCTGTTTGGGAGAGCTTAGCTTTGGTTTTGACTGATAAAGGCTTTTAACCTGTTCTTGATGCTTTTTAAGCTGGAATATTCTCAATAACACACATTGATCGTGGATTAGAGATGCGCGGTTTGCGGTTACAGCCGCATATTCCGTGGATAAACCGCGGATCAGGCGGATGACTTGACGTAAAATAATATTTTAATTATATTCGGGCGGGCGGCGATTGAACCAATCGTCAGCAGCGCCTTGCATGGCCCATAGACCTTAAAACAGTCAGTGGATGGCGGACGGGTGCAGCTTTGAAAATTGGTCAACAAACGTTGGTGCGGATGGATGGCTGGATGATGAGTTTTGTAATGCGGTTGCGGATGAAATAATAGCCCGTCCGCGCATCTATATCATGGATATATAGCTGAATACTCTTTACTGTTCACACTGTAAAAAAAAATTCAACCTATTTCAACTTATAAACTTAAGTTCAGTTGCTGCCTAAAATGTTTAAGTTATTTCAACTCACTATATTACATTAAACTGACTTACAATTTTGAGTTGAATTAAAAAGTAGAAATTGCTTAACTTATTTTGATGAGCTAAATTAACTTAAAAACATATGTTGTCATAACTTATTGATCCTTTCATTTTTTACAGTGTTGTGGATGAGAAGTGAAATTACTTGAACTTAGTACATTCCTTGCACATGTGAATTTGTGAATTTATGGGCAGGTGATCTCAGGGTTTCCCAAAACCCATGCAGTGGGTTTGTGAGTTGATACACTGTTAATAAATAATTAAATCATAAAATTTTTAATTTTAAATAAGTAAATAATTTTAAACAAAATAAAACAGTCCCACTTCATATAAGGTGTCTTTAACAACTACTATTGGAATTAATAATTTTGATGCAATGCATATTGTGTACGTGTTTTGACATTAAAATTGGTTACCCTTTATTTTTAGGTGTCATTGTTACAGTGATTATATATTTAAGTACTGAGTAATATTGATTAACTACATGTACTTACTATAGGATTAGGGTTTGGCTGAGGGTTAGTTGCATGTAATTATGCATAATTTACTGTTATTTCTACACTGAAAAAAATGATTCGTTGAATTTACTAAAAAATTTTATCGTAAGTGGTCGCAATCAATTTATTTTATCTCAATTTAAACAAAAACACATGCAATTCCCATAAAACCAATTCATTTTTTTAAGTAAAATCAAAAAACTAAATTTAAATTATTTAAACGAGCACAAATTAATTAGGCTTAATTTAATCGGGCCATAATAATTTTTTTCAGTGTATGCTACACTCTAAAAAATGCTGGTGTCACAATCACCAGTGAGAGTGCCCCTGATTACCACATGAAGGCACTCCACCCCGGACTGTCACCCCATCACAAACTACATTACCCATAATCCTTTGCCCAGACTCATCATAACTCATTGTTTGCACCTGTGTCTCATTACCTAATTACCCCATTACCCCAGCCTATATAAAATATAGTACGCTACATTCTGTGTCCAAAAACATCTTGGGATAAGGGTTTCACACTGACAGCTGTCATTGTTAGCAACTCCGTTTGTTTGTCCGAGTTAGCAATAGTAACTAAGGAGGGCGGGACTTACCGATAGGTCAATTGCGTTTAGCCTCTGCTGGTAGATTTGGTTAGCAATGTAAACCATTCTGCATGTAAAAGCATATTTTCGAATGTAGTCATGCATTCTGACTAATTTACTTTTTTTGCAATCAACATATAAATATTTTAATATTGAATAATAATATATTATTAATATAATATACAAAAAATAATTGAATAATATTTCATCATACCAGTAGATCTTCCACTTTTTGTAACTTTATTTATTTTGGCGTCAATGTTTCTACAGTACCTCAATCTCCCAAATCCTCTGCAGTTCCCTCATAAACTGTAGGCATTTGGGAGACCCTGTTCTAGACAACAAATGTCTTACATTTCCCCTCATAACTCTGCCAGCACATGTTGCCAAGAACTTAGGCTCTTCAACATAATCCGTTTCATTCTGTCTGTCATATTCATTGTAATCATTCTGACATTGCCTTTCATTCGTTACAGCAGGAATGCTGGGTACTGACTCCTGCTCCCAGTGTCTAACTTTACACAGGTCTGGCATTGGGCCTAGAAAGAAGACAGAGCCAAGAGACACACACTCTTGTGTGTCTTTCAATGCCACAGACATTCAAGGACAGATGAGAACTTCATTTGAGCATATACAATTTAGTTTAAAGTTTATCTGACAGTTAACGTATATACTTGAATTTTATGAGTAGAAGAACCAAATAACAATTTGATTTTATGATATAGCTGAAGTTGTTACATTGAGCTGATGTCGTTATACAAGCTCTGTTCCAAAACCAAGTGAGCTGCCTACATAGACAGCATTAAAGAGCGTAACTGCATTCTCGACGTGAAAGATTTCTTGTAATTGGGCCAGAATTAGTAACTGTTTGGCCAGGTCAAACCCTCTTTTGACATTAAAAACTACTGGGATTTACTAAAGACACGCAGTGATTAATTAGCGCTGAAAACAGGGTGGACAGATTTATTTTTGCGGCTGACCTCATTGCATATGTATTTGTAGGAGTTTCCCTTTCAGACGTAGAATTTACGGGAGCAGAGTATTTTAATGAATCATGCAAGGTGCTTTACCGAGGTTTGCACTTGTCAATTTATTGGTATTTGCTCCATTATTTTGCTTTTTTTTTGGAATTGTAATATCATGCTAATTTGCCCTGTTTAGTAAATCTGTCCCAATATGACTAAATAACTCACAGTTGGATCCTTGAAATTTAAGTGTGACTTAATTTTGAACTTAATTTGCAGAAAAAGTTCTGGCAAACTTTCTTCAAAATCTTCTATGGCCCAGTTTCATCTTTGCCTCTTTAAAATCGTATCCCCCATCTTTACTTCTGGACCATTTTTACCCTGCAACATCTGTAGCCATTTATCAAGTATCGACTTTTCACTAAACTTCTGCATTTCTCCACTGCTTATGTATAACATACACAGCTTAAAGTTAATGAGGTCGCCGTATTGCTTATTAGCATCAGTGGTGGCTTCATTAGCTGTGGTTAATAAGGTGTAAAGGGCTCACACTGCTGGGCTGCAGCCAGCTGGCGCTTTAGCACTACAGTGACAGAGGATTGGCATGATGGGATTTCATGTCTAGAATGAGAGCATGATTTGGGGGGTTAATGACACAGTGTCCTTGTTGTTGTAGACAATATAGACGCCATTGCTGGAGGCTTGTGTCAATCTATTAGGCCTTTCCTGCAGAAAGAGACAGAGGAACTTTAGACCAATCTGATTCGGGTGATCACTCACTATGGCTATGTTCAGACGGCAGGTAAATATGGCACAAATATGATTTGTGTGTGACTCATATGTGACTCAGATCTGTTTTAGTCATGACAGTGTGAATCACATGGAATCTGGTATTTTCAGGCCTGATTTGGGACATTTCCATACAGTATGTGGAACTTCCACATCTGTTCACACTGGAATCTGGGCACATTGAAATCAACAATGTGAACAGCTATACAAAAAAATTAAAATATGATCTTGGCAATAAATAAAAAATTGGGCACTAAGACTGGCAGTGTGAACATTAAGGCCTTAACCATGTCTTGAACATTGGGGGGGGGGGGGGGGGGGGGGCGTTTTTTTTATTTTATAAAGCATAAAGAAACAGAACAGTGAACGAAATTTTAGGTCTAATTCTAGTTGGGAAATAATTATTTTGGTACTATTTGCAAACAATATTTGCATTAATTTGCGTCAAAAATATTATTAGTTCTGAGATTCTTCGCATTAGTGAATAAATACATAGATCTGCTATTGGCATTTGAATTCTCCAGTGGTCTGGTGGTGGAATTTTTATAAACCGTGTGAAAAGTTCCAGGTTCTTATCCGCTCTCATAAAGTTTTTTTTCTCCTTCTTTATTAAAAAGATGTTAATCAATGATTGTATATTAAGAGCAGGGACACGTTTGTGTGCATTTGTTTTGTGATTTCACCGGAAAGAATAGAGTCTCCCTCCGCAACGGCATTAGGCGATAGATTAACGCACTCGTCTTTGTGTGAAGACTGTGCACGAGCCAAAAGAGAATGTAAACCCCGCCTACTTTGATTTGATTGGCCATCTCAATCATTTTGACATCGACGAGCACTGTTAGACCTGACGCAGACCAGACTAAAATGTAATTTTTAAACCTTTTTGTCACACCAACATACAGAGCGCTGCATAATGAAATGCAGCCAACCTGATCTCACAGAATTCCGTGAAATGAACACGGCACGGAATTCTGTGAGATCAGGTTGGCTGCACTTCATTATGCAGCGCTCTGTATCTTTTAGGGATGAAACGATTACCGGTTTCACGATAAACCACGATAAAATTTAGTGACGGTAATATCGTATACAATTTAATTATCATTAAAACCGCGTGTGATTATCACGATTGTGAAAACTCGCGGTAAATCTTGTCCAATCAGCGTCAGTCTGGCGCAGCGCACCGCTGTTTTTGAATGAGAAGAAATGGTAGAAGGCAGTGACAGCACTCTGGGGATTGTTCAGCCTCTAAAAGGACCAAATCTGAGGTGTGGTCATATTTTGGCTTTTACAAAAGTCCTGAGGGAAACTTAATCGAAGATGGTCACCCTGTCTGCAGAACATGCCAGAAGAAAGTCACTGTAATAGGGAAAACACTTCAAAACTACGAACGCAAGGCAAGTGGACTTTGACCTCAATACCAAAACTACGTCTGGCAAATTATAACGTGAAGCGAACGAACAAATTCAGACAAGACTAGGGTGACATTTAAGGGATAATAATCAGGGCTTGACATTAACAACCGCCATTTGCGGGTGTAACGTTATTTCGGCTGCACACTAGCCACTCTGGCTGTTGAACTTATTATAGTCTTCTCAAAAGCCATCTGTTCTAATCGCGTTGCGCATTATAACCACTCACACGTGTTTCTATTGAGTTTATGAAAGCAATGTCTCATAATCAGAGGCGTTCAGATTAGCCGGAGTTATGTTCAGAGCGTGCGCCGCTCTCTCTCTTGCTGTAATCTACACTCAGAGCAGATTTAAACGTGCGATGTACGCAGGAGATTCATTCATCATAGAGTGGATGACTGTTTTTGTTCTATTTCAGCAGCGAAAATTGTTTTAAAAAACACAGCAGAACCACAGCGCATCTGATATGACTGGCACAACGCTGGCGAATTTAGGGACCGTCTCTAAAGTTACACACAACATTGGTAACGTTATACACGTTTCTGACTTCAGTAGCATTTGAAGAGAGCATTTTAGATGTCAGGTATGATGCACACATTTTGACATTTAATAGAATAAACTGTCAAATCATATGGAAATATGGATATGCATTATTTCACTCTTACACAAAACATGCTAGATTTAAGTGCATCACTGCTGATCACTGATGCGAATATTGCTTGAGAATATATTTACAGAGATAATATTAGAGATTATATTTACCACAAATTATTATTATTTATGCATTATGCATTGCTATTGACGACGGCCATTAAGGAAGGAAATCCCACAGAATCAAGCTTTAAAAAAGTGCATAGAGCTGCTTTAGTTATTTGTTGTATGTTGAATTTCAAATATAAAACTTGTTGAAATGTTTTAAGTGTGTGCATCTGTTCTTTTTGAACACTTTCATCTCGTTTGAACAAAACCGTGATAATATTGATAACCGTGATAATTTGGGTCACTATAATCGTGATGTTAAATTTCCATACCGTTTCATCCCTAGTATCTTTACCTCAAAATCTGTGGTAGTTTCACGGAATCGCCCAAAATTCCGTGATGGGTCCACGGAAGTGATGCCTATGTAAGTCAATGACAGTATTCAGTATACAGTTGGGCATGGTTAACATCATGAAACTATGATTTTGCCATTGTGATTCTCGATTTAATCAGCTAGCATAATTTTATTTGCAATTATTTTCTTTCTTTTTTTTTTTAGGGTATTCAGACACGTTTTGAACACGTAACCCAATCCCTTCCCTAAACCTACCCATTTGTGTATTATAAAAAACAGGATATAACAGGCAGATATGACTGCAGGCACAATTTATTCAAAAAGTACAAATATGCCAAGTGTCCCGAGGCCAAACGATTGGTTTGTGTGAAGAAAATCCCCAAAAGCGATCAGCGTCTCCATCCGCCGAAGATGATAAACAACACATTTCAAATTTTACCACCAGAAGAAACATTACGTCAGGTTTGACAGCATTGGCTGTCATACGTCTCGGGACCAATTGACCTATCAGTAAGCCCCTCCCCTCGAACGCAGATGAGCCAATAGCAGTTGAGTATCAGTTGCGCTGGGACCGGAACTCGGACATCTTTAGGTTTTAGTGCCATAGAGAAACATTGGAAAATCCGAAGCTCTCATCGGTTTGATGGTGTTTATGCTACAAAAAGGCTAAAATGTTGTGCCTGAGGTACTATAACACTGAATCCAGGGATCCTGAGAGGATTTTCTGTTTGTCATACTCTCATTAAGTTACAATTAAAGTCCCTGCTAACATACAAACCGAAATAACTAACTGTTCTCACGTCATGTAACACTGTAGTCAAAAACACGAAGGTCTACATTTCAGTGTCTCTCCATATTAAAGTGGTTATATGTAAATTAATTTAATTTTAGATATGTTTAAGGTCTACATTATCTGTCTAACTAAGGAGGACTCCTATTTTGATGGGTATTATAGTCTACGGGTAGTGAAAGGAAGAGCTTGCACGCAGTTTATCGGAGTTGTTTTGCAGATACAAAGTTTACCAGTTTTTATCTGCACCCCCGAAAAGTCATAAGCTCTGTGTATATGTTTGTTTACTGTTAGTTGTATGAGTGTTTTTGTGTAATTTGCTGTGTATGTTAATGGTAAAGCAACGGAGCGAGATAGTTTGTGAATGAGACGTTAATGCGCACTTCTTATGCTTTGTTTGTTCAGCTCTTATGATGTTTTTTTTGGAGTGAAAAAGGACATAATAAACTTGATGAACCATCAGTAGAGTTTGACCATCATTCGGACGGTGTATATGCTACATTCTGTGTCCAAAAACATCTTGGGATAAGGTTTTCACACTGACAGCTGTCATTGTAAGATATAGCAACTCTGTTTGTTTGTCCGAGTTAGCAACAGTAACTAAGGGGGGCGGGGTTTACCGATAGGTCAATTGTGTCATTACGTCAGCTTTGATTGTAAAATACCATTGGCTCTCGTGTGTCTCGTGACTGATCGCGTCATGCTCAAAATTTGTGTGTTTTATTTGAATGAGATATATGAATGAGTGCGTGCACGGAGGACGGAGCGGCGGGATCCTCATTTCAGCGATTAAAACATTAAGATCAACTCTGTTCTTTACATGAAGATATCGTATGAGGTTAGAAGACTTGGAATGCAATACTGTTACTGTTTCATACAGTTTTTGGTCAGTTTTTGCAATAAATACCTGTGGCTGTACTTTTATTTGCCTGTAATGTGTTTTATATTGTTGAGAGTGGGTCGGTTTAGGGTGGGGCTAGTTGCTCCAAAATATAAAAGTAGCCTATAAATATTCATAAAATCATACTTTTTACTGTCATTGACTACCATAGGCATCACTTCCGTGGACCCATCACGGAATTTTCGGCGATTCTATGAAACTACCACAGATTTTGAGGGCCCGTGTTCATTTCACAGAATTCTGTGAGACCAGTGCAGCAGAGCAGTGCAAAATTTCAAATATTGGGGGGGACAATTTGGCTATTTCTAATTATTTGGGGGGGACTTGTTGCTACTTGCTGCTCAAGAAATATTTTGTAATCGATGTTGAAAACAGTTATGCTGCTTAATATTTTTGTGGAAACAATGATACTTTTTTTTCATGATTCTTTAATTAATAGAAAGTTCAATATTTGAAATAGAATGGTTTGAAATGTGAATGTATTTACCATCACGTTTGATTAATTGAATATTTCCTTGCTAAATAAAAATCATACTGACCCCAAACTTTTGAACAGTATATAAAAATACTATTTAAAGCAGAACACAGTATGCAGTAATAAATGTTTCAAACATTAGAATATTTTATTCGCATGACTTTATGTTGCTTGATGCATCCTTTTTTGTGTAAAAATATCCTTGCTCTTGGCAATCCAATCATGTAATGATATGCTAAAAAATGCAGATATCACTTCCAGTTCATTTGGCACACTGGAATTGGAAGGTTATGTTGAACATATTGCCTTATCAGATATAGTATTGCACATAGTGTGCTGGTCATATATTGCACATTTTGTCCAAAATTAGTATGTTATTTGAGTATCCGTGCATGCAAAAGATTTACACTAGTATGCACAATATACTTCATGCAAAAGTAATTGTACGATGCTGTTCCGGCACTACAGTCTCGTATATGCCAACGCTATCTCATGACCAATTCATGTGTATTTTACGAGGTGGCTAATTTGTCTAAACCCCAGTTTTAGGGGCGGGGTAAGGGGTAGGTCATTCGTACAAATTGGGTAACTTGTAAAAATCTTACAAATTCGCCACTTTGTATAAAATACGTACGGCTGTATGTGCCCGTCTGGCTACAGCATCTCTGACACCGTATTTAAATCAGAATGTTATCATGATGATCTAAAGTAGCAACATTTTTTACTTTAATAGCTGTTAAGATTAATAGCTGAGCACATTTACATCCACTCTGATAATAACTCACAATAATCAGCTTATTGAAATAACCTGTTGTCCGGGTTTACATGCAAAAAAATAATAGGTTATTTTCCTGTAGTGACATCCAAATGTAATAGTTTGGTTATCTGACGAGTATTTCATTTATGCCGGTTGTGATGTAAAATAAAGCATTACAAACTGAAGAAGAGTATTGCAACATGTCAGCAGGAAACTTATGGCTCATAAATTATCCTCTGATGCAGTTACAGATGCAGCACTTCTTCTGCTGCACGATATGAGGGTACTTTTATCATGTTTGGGTCAAGAAAGAGTCTGAGTTTGCTGAGTTTCCTCCCCTCTAAAACGCTCGCTCTGTCTGGATGCGCTTGAATCCACAGTAAGGACACGTTCCTGTCACATATCACACATGAGCTCTTCAATAAGCCGACAGAAAGCAGCTTCATGTGTTTACATGCTGGGTGAAATCAACATGAGGGGCAAAAATCTACACCATAAACCCTAACGCTCAAAATAATGAATTGGTTTGAGCAGAGCCAACTCAAATTAAACAAATTAGTTCAATCAAATGAACTTTTATGAGTACTTTCTTTTTCTTTTGAGTTCTCAAAACTGACACTTTAAGTCATCTGAATTTAAGTCATCTGAATTTAAGACTAACTTAAATTTATCCGAAACTGGGCTGGGATTTCTATTTCCCAGCATGCTTTGCCATGACACTCAAAAGGGAAAGTAAATGCTTAAAATTAAGCATTAAATAATGTTTTATATAATGATTATACAGCAGTTCTTCAGAGGTTCTTCACCGGTTCTTTGACTAAGGTGCTACACTCTAATTTTTTTTTAAAAAGGTTCTATATTGCACCAAAAATGGTTCTTGGCTCGTAATCATAGGGGAACCTTTTTTAGTGCTATATAGCACCAATTTTGGTGCTTCAGTGGTTCTTCAGAGGTTATTCACCGGTTCTTTGACTAAGGTGCTATATACACTCTAAAAAAAAGGTGCGTAATCATAGGGGAACCTTTTTTAATGCTATATAGCACCAATTTTGGTGCTTCAGTGGTTCTTCGGCGGTTCTTCAGAGGTGCTATATAGCACCTTAGTCAAAGAACCGGTGAAGAACCTCTGAAGAACTAGTGAAGAACCGGTGAATAGCACTATAGCACTAAAAAAGGTTCCCCTATGATTACGAGCCAAGAACCATTTTTGGTGCCATATAGAACCTTTTTTTTTTTTAGAGTGTGCTTGAAGAGTTTCTGTGACTATCAGTTTATGCTTAAGCCGTTTATGACCATACTCCGATAAAGGAAAACATTTTACATTTTCATGTGTTGTCGCTAATGGAGCAGAAATGACATTGACCTTCTGAGGAAACCTCAGTGAAGGGATTGCATTCCTCACTTTCATTTGGCACAACCCCACGAATGCTGTTTCTTTCCCGCGGTGCCCTTCAGGGGCACAAAGTGTCATTTGGAATTCGCTGACATTGACCGAGCGTTTTCTGCCAGCACTTCACAGCCAGAGTGAGTAAGTCTATAAAACTTGCTTCCATATATTTAGCATTTCAGCTGGCTTTGGATGTGAATTCTGATCTTCTGTCATGGCAGGACTGAAGCAGTAAGTACTGAGATTTCCAGATTGATTAACTCTGCTTTGATCAACGTCCCTTTTCTCAGGAAGTAAATAAGTAATACTGTTGCAGGGTAATGGCTGGTCTGAGATAAATCCCCTTTCACCTCCTTAATTATTAACCTTGCATTCTTTTTCACCATAGGGGTCAATACCTCTCTAATGACACACAATAATTTCAGGCTGAATTACAGCTTTAATCCTGTCCCTGCTGGCTTCATCCTTCAACACACACACACACACACACACACACACACACACACACACACACACACACACACACACACACACACACACACACACACACACACACACACACACACACACACACACACACACACACACACACACACACACACACACACACACACACACACACACACACAATCATGGGATATGCTTGCAAGTTCAATTGAGTCTAGTCTAATGTTCAAAAACATTTTAAATCATTTGAACTGTGACGACTTCACATCATTTACAACTTACGACTAGTTTATTTATATTTTGTATTATTCAAATTAACCAGGGCATAAAATATTTGAAAATTATGATTCGACGAAGTGGTTTAGTCAATTATCGCACTTCCATTTCTTATGCTTGCTATTACTTTTTTTTCTTATATAGTCTTTCTTTGTATCCTATGATTGGCACCAAATCACTGTATTTTTCCCTAGCAGACTCAATTTTCATGACATATTGTAATTATTTTCTTTTAGAACTTGATCCATATGTGATTTCTGTAGTTTCATAAGGTTGTTAACATTTGCCCCAATGTCTAACAAAAATGTCTTAACATCTTTAAGACACGTACATCATTCAGATGGCATGTGTATATGAGTTATGGAGAAATTGAATGATACTGGGCAGACAAGATTTTTGCAATTTGTGCAAAATCAATATGCTATTTCTGTAGCAATAATATGAAATTGTTACTTGTTTGCAAAAAGATGCACTTGGAAATCATATAACCGTCTGCGTGGCAATTCATAGATAAAATAATATGTTAAAGTATCTTTGATCTAGAATATTGTGGGGCTTTGCTATTTTCTTCAGGACCAATTACAAGTTGAAATGAATTGAACTGTCTGGACTATTATAATATTAAATTATTAAAACGTAATTTAACTAGAGCTCCACGCAAGACTGGTTTCTTTAAAACCGCAGTTTTCTTGCTGTGTTTGAACTTGAATTAAATCACCAAATACTCTTTTTTTTTAACATTAATAATGGAAATATTGCCTTATGCAATTTTTCATGCAATGCCCAATGCATGGTTTTGTCAAAATAAATATAATATATAATAATTGATCATTTTTTCCTGGTAGCAAAAAAAATTAAAAAAGTTATTTGGTGTTGAACATGACTAATGCAGTGATTTTCTATCATGTTGCATGTGTTAAAGGTTAATTAAATCTTGTTCATTTCTAAGCTGGAATGACAAACACGTTGAGGCTGATAACTCGGGCACCTCTAATGGTTTCCACAAAGAATGGACTTTCTGTGATGTACACCTTGATTAGCAATTCTATTAATGGAAGATAGAATTGGTTCAATTAATTCACCTCAGATCTTGACATTTGACACAAATGTGTGTTTTGGTGCCTGTATGATGGCATTTGACTAATTTGACACAACAGTATTCACAGTCAGAAATTACTCTCTTATCCTTTTTCATCAGTTATTAATATATCGCCTAATTTAATCATTTTTGACACTGGTAAAGGAAAACCCATCTAATGTGAATGCTCATTTAGATTATCGTGTTTACAACAGATTCTCCTGAGCTGTGAAAAAAAACAACAACCTCAATCTGTATGTTTCGTTTCTGTAGTAACTTGAAATATGGAAACATGAGACAAGTGTTAAAATACAAGCCGTAAAACATGCATTATATTTGCATTATAAATATGCTTTATTTGGTAACCCCTTTGGGTAACACTGTATAATAACTGCATGCTATGAATCATTAGCTAAGCATTAGTAAATAGTTCATTAATAATTTATAAAGCATTAATAGACATTCATAAGCAGTTTATAAATACAGCTATACATGTTTTATTTAATAAGCATATCTATAATGTATTTAATAATAGCATTTTCATGCTTTATTAATGATGAATTTATAATTTCTAAATTAAGTATTACATTATTATGGAGTTGTCAGTGGATCATTTAGAAAGTGTTAATAAATGATTAATAAACTATTTAAATATACATTTATACATATTATTATTTAGACATATAATAATAGGTACTAACATATATTACTGTAATTCATGATTATTTCAGGTAGTTATAAAACATTTAGAAGTTGAAAGTTAACTATTTTTGTGAGCTCATCTAAAGTGAGGACTATTGATGTCTCGTAAAGCTTTACAAATGAGATTTAAAGGCTACTAATGCTTAACTAATGATTCATAGCATGCAGTTATTATTTTAAAGTTGTTGTTACAGATTTGAATACATTTATATTGAAATCTCTGACTTCTCAATGTAGATGTTGGCATTGTGGAAAATCTCAGCACCGAATGAGACATTGAGGAAATGTGGGTCTTCTCATGAGCTGAAGCATCTGATTCTTCAGTGGACAGAGTACACCTCAAAAGACGGAGCTCAAAGACAAACCTGAATAATTATGTATTAATGGCCTGGTTTCACAGACAGGACTTAGATTGAGCCAGAATTAGGCCTTAGTTCAATTAGGACATTTAAAGGTATAGTTCACCCAAAAATGAAAAATTAGCCCATCATTTACTCACCCTCAAGGCGTCCTAGGTGTATATGACATTCTTCTTTCAGACGAATACAATCAGAGTTATATTATAAATGTCCTGGCTCTTCCAAGCTTTATAATGGCAGTGAATGGCAGCCCAAATTGTGAATGTCTGCATCCATCCATTATAAAAGTAATCCACATGGCTTGGGGGGTTAATAAAGGCCTTCTTAAGTGAATTGAAGGGTTTGTGTAAGAAAAATATCCATATTTAACACGTTATAAAGTAAAATATCTAGCTTCCGTCATACCACCTTCTGTATTCAGCTTAAAGAAAAAGCGGAACTGGCGCAACAATGACGTCAGAACAGACACCGGTAATACAGGTATCACAGACGGGGGCTTTTAAATCGCTAATTCTAAACCGAAAGTAAAATGCGTACGGCCGCTCGGGCATTCATTATGGAGCAGAGCAAAGCGAGTGTTTTCAATGAATTCTGATTCTGATCTCACATTTTACTTTCGGTTTAGAATTAGCGCCAATTCGGGGACGGGTTGCTTGAATGGTGGGTTCATTAGTCTATTATTCTTAATGAAAAACACAACAACAAAACAGTACAATGACAAACTCACTTAAATAGGCACTTTTACATTTCGATTTGAAACCAAATCTTCTGCGATCATCTTATCATCATCAGACTCCTGCTGCGACTCTCAATCGGCTCATGCTTTATTAAGCGTTTTTTATTTGTAGTGTCTGTTCTCTAACTGAACTAAATTATTTTATTACTATAAAAAAAAATCAAAACGACTTTGGGGGGTGGTGGGCAAGCGGTGGGTAAGTGATGTAGCTGCAACACCGGTAACACCGACTATCGCAGCAAACCTAACAAAAACCCACCGATTCACTTCAGAAGGCCTTTATTTACCCCCCAGAGTTGTGTGGATTACTATTATAATGGATGGATGCACTTTTTTGGGCTTCAAATTATGGGCTGTCATTCACTAGCATTATAAAGCATGGATTAGCCAGGACATTTTTTTATATAACTCTGATTGTATTTGGCTGAAAGAAGAATGTCATATACACCTAGGATGGCTTGAGGGTGAGTAAATCATGGGGTAATTTTCATTTTTGGGTGAACTATCCCTTTAAGTAACATTTACTGTATAAACATGCCTTAGGAAAAAACATTTCTGGTCTGCATCTTGAGATAAAACAATGGCAGTGACTTAATTTAAGATATGTTAGTGTAAGTTTAATTCAGTTAAGACAGCTCAAACATGCATTTTAGTCTGGGACTAGTTTAAGCCTTGTCTGTGAAACCAGCGGATAGAGTAGTATAGAGTAATCATGTGCACTCATTTCATAAATCGTTCTGAAATGACTTTAAGGCTGCTAATGGTCCTGGTAGACTCCACCATGTGTGGACCAGTCTGACGGAGTTGCCAGAGCTTCTTTTGTCCTCCTTTATTGTGTTTTAATTCAGGACAGGTATTCTTAATTATTCCTCATGAGGAACAATTTGTCCAGGATGACAAGGACAAGCACACAGAGGTCTCGCCCTCACTGTGCACTAATGAATGTGTATTGTCCTTTGGCGTGTTGGCACTGGGCATTTTTGTCGTACATGTGTGCATTGTCTGATGTCTGTGTGTACGGTATGTATGCCTCAGATTCCCTCGCGCAAGCAAGTTTGGCACTGGACAGAGGGGCGTCCGCTTTGCCAGCAGCTCGAGTCTCTTGGCACCATCACCTCTCGCAAAGAAGCGAAATGAGCTTTCAGCTTCAGAAAAAGGCCCTTGTAGGCACACGTGTCCAACGTCCAATCCTTCATCCAAAATCAGCATTTGAGCTCATTTTGCATGCCGGGAAATTATGCTAGTTAGTATGTTTAATCAGGATGTTTTGAGGTGTGCAGATGTGTGTTCTGAGCACAATGGTTTCATTTTGATGACGAGGAGGAGCAACAGAAGGTTCTAGATGGGAATGAACTCACATTCAGTGTTGTACTACAGTGCTGATTTTGCTGGGTTTGATGCGTTCCTGGAACAATATTCCTGTCCGAAAATTGAATCCTAACCATGAACCTACCCCTAAACCTAACCCTATCCATAAGTTATCCCTAAAACCAGAGGGAAATGACTAAGGGTTGAACTTGTTCAGATTTTTAAGTCAACATTTATGTGATCAACGTTGAATCAACATCGATTTGTCGCTGGTGAAGTCATTAATGAACAAATAAGCCTGAACCTCGAGATGAGGCTCAACCGTGGGTTGCCTTGTGCACAACTATGGCATATGACACCGCACACAAAGCCATTGCTCCTACATAGCTTATTTTATCAGTGCTTTTGTCTTTGGGTCATTATATTTCTCACTGATTTCTGCTCATTTTAAATCAGATAACCAAAACCAAGACCAAGTCGAGACCAAGACCAAGACTTTGTGGGGTTGAGACCAAGACAAGACCAAGGCAGGGCAGGGCGAGACCGAGTCAAAACCAATACCAGACCAGCACTCCTTAAATTCATCTAAAAGATCCATATCTACTGTCTGAGAAATGTCTTATATTAAATAAATAAATACAATTAGTAAGACACTATAGCGCTGTTAACAATCAAATCACTAACAATAAAATTCATGGCACAGAAGTTGCATCTGAATTGGTGCAATTACACCTGCATAAATAATGTTCAGATTAATTTAACATTAAAATATTAACATTATTTAACAGTCACGGAATCATTTATTCAACCGATTTGTTCAAAGCAGCTGATTAATTTAATAACGAAACGTTGCCGAATTGGCTCAGTTTAAAAAGACAGTTGAAAATTTGTAATTTAATATTAAGTTCTTGTTTATTGAACGTTTGTATAAATCAATATAATTTGCAATCACGCTTATATTCATGAAAACAGCTCTCTTACTTTTGTGATATTGTTTAAAGGGGCTATATGCAACTTTTTCCCCAAAATAAACGTAACAATAGCCTTTTTATTTTACCATTTATGACTCAAACATCTCCTGATGAGCATACTGACACCTTGTCCGCTCACAGTGGGTGCACCTATAAGCCTGTATCCTATTTTTCCTATTTTCTGGTGGGTCGTTTTTTCCCGCGCTGTCTGCGGATGTGACGTCACCACCGCTGCGAGAGCGAGCAGAAAATGAGAGCAGTTCTGTTTTTTGGCCACAGGTGTCAGTAGCGAGTTTAAATTTCAGAAAAACGCATATAGCCCCTTTAATTATATTCTGTTATATCAAAAAATGAAATCTCAGAATTTTGTGGGCATTTATATTAATTTTGGGCATTTTTGAGACAATGCTGCATTGATTCTGAACCCGGCAGCACAGTAACAAGAGAAATCACAATACAAAGAAGTTATTGATTGCATTTTAAGCAGTAAGTTTTACATCAAATCACATTAATGATGTCAAATTAGACAGTGCACAGGCAATTTAGTTGCAGTTGTGGTCTTGACTGGTCTTGAGATTAAAATCCTGACTCCTCTAAGTCTGAGACCAAGACAAGACCGAGGAGCAATGCAGTCGAGACCGAGACAAGACCAAGACCTTCAAAAAATGGTCTTAAGACCGGTCTCGAGACAAGACGCGTCTTGAGAACTGCAAAGATTACATTTACAGTATATGAATGCATTAGTGAGAGAACGATTGCATGTGAATTAAACCTGGCAGTGTCTCTCTACTAATAGTGAAGCTGTGGGTTTTATTTACTATTACTAAGAAATATATGCTAGAACTTTTCAGTTTCTAAGCTATTTATTGATATATCACAGAACAGTGTTGACTAGTCTATGCAACCCTTTGAATAACACTGATGTCGAAGCACCTAACCCTGGTTGTAAGCCTAAACTTGACATAAACTGTAATCTTATCCCTCAAATTTGATTGGAATGTTGTTCCAGGATCAACAAAGATGTTGATCCAGGAACATGTTGCACTTGGTGAAATCCCAACGCCTCAGAGCTCACCGAAGCCATATGTACAGAGAAAGAAAGCGTATCTCTATCATTCTCTCTGTTGATCACTCTATGGACCCTTTTCACATCTCCGGGGTTCTCAGAAGCAGAAGTTATCATATTTGGGTAAACTTATATGGTTGTGAATGGGAGATCAAAGCAAATATAATTGTTGTATTCCCATTTGCTCCAATAGCAAAAGAAAAAAGCATCTGGTATAGTGTTTTCACGTCTTTCCAAAAGAGGGAAAAAATATAGAGAGATTGATTACAGCAGTCAGAAATAAGAAATTTGCCATCACTCTTTTAGCCGTTGTATTTGAAACACTCACACAGCAGTTTTAATTATTTTAATTTACTGGCAAGTTAATATAACAGAAAGTATAGTATTATAAATGTATAGAGAAAAACTTTACTATGGGATTTGTGATCTGTCGATCACGCTATCATTCTGTGATTAACTCTAAAGATCTATTGTTCTATCCACTATCATTCTATCTATACAGTATATAGTCTGCCCGCCATATATACATTCAACCAAGGCTTTGTAAACATTTCAAAAGTTTATATGCTTTTTTCAAGCTTACATTTAGTTTTTGACAAATTCTACTTCTAGTTAAAAATGACAGTTAAAAATATTCTACTTCATACAACACCCTAGCAACCACCCAAAACATTCTTGCAACCAACTTAGGCCCTGGTATTAAGATGCGTTTTGGTCGATCGGATCACAAGTGGACGACGCTAAATACAGGTGTAAACGGGGTCTAAAATGTTTTGAGCTTGTCCACTTTTGAGCACTTCCAGAGGTAGTCGATATCGCATTCAACCGGATTGCTTTCGTAGTGAAAATGCTTGTGGTCGAATGCATTCAAACAGCCACAAAAGGTGCCTACTCTTCACCTACTGACCTAATGTGTAAACATTATGGGAAGCGCACTAGCCAGACGGGATTTAAACTTTATTGGCTGGAGACCCAAGTTTGGTTTGAAGATGAAAAATGTACCAAACACAATGTTCTCTCACCATTCCTGATTTCTAACACACACTCCCCGCATTCGGCTGGTCTTGCGGCTGTCACAGCAGAAACTAAAGCTGCTGCTCTCTGTACGTTTTTCCGTCTTCTCCGGGCTCGTTCATATGTAAATTGTGTAAGCTTATTTTGTTTCCACCGTGGGAACTTTCCTCAGGAACTAGGGACTTTGGGGTGGTACTCGTATGTTTCAACCGCAGGAACCGGGGTCTAAATAAAGTTCCGGGTAACGATTTCCCCCTCAAAATGGCCCTACTTGGTAGTACTTTTTTAAAGGGGTCATGAATTGAGAAATCAACTTTCCCTTGAGCTTTTGATGTATAAAAGGTCATGGTAATATAAGAATATCCTGTAAGTTTCAGAGCTGAAAACTTCCTTGTTAGTCAAAGAAAAGCTTTAGACACCAGGCCCAGCAAACGATCAATCTCAGAATGTGCCCGCCTATGAGCTGAGAGTGTAGTGAAGCACCGCCTCAACAGAAGAAGAACAACGCCTGATTCTGTAGCCCTGCCCACCGCATGCGCGAGAATATGACGCAGATCTGGCGTTCGGACACATGACCCAGAAGCGATTTGTTTACAAGCAGAGGAAGACGCGCTTATCTAAGCTGTTGGATTCTACATTGATCGTGCTTTAGGTCTCGGCGTAGTGCTCAAAATGGGGCTTAAGTGTGCATTTCATGGATTCCCGAACGCTGGCGCTACGTCATATTCTCGCGCATGCGTCGTGGAGGCACACACGGAAGACAAGAACAAGTTGGATAAAGGTGTTATTTTGATTTATTTTTGCGCACAAAAACTATTGTCGTCGCATCGTAAAATTATTATAGAGCCACTGTGGTGAGATGGACTTTGTAACGACGTTTTAAGTGCCTTTTATGGGTCTTGGGAGTGTAAATGTACTGAATGCCAATGGAGGCCTATCTGAAGCCTTTCTCAGCCATCAGCTTTCAACAAAAATATCTTCATTTGTGTTCCGATATATGAACGGAGGTCTTACGGGTGTCGAACGACATGAGGGTGAGTAATTAATGACAGAATTTTCATTTTGGGGTGAACTAACCCTTTAACATACCTTAGCGCGCGGTCAAATGCTGGAGAATCCTTTATTTGTGGTTCTTGATGCGCGTTGTTCTCTCTGATATTTGAAGGAAAAATACAATCGCAAAGTTTTGATCATGCAGTCTGCAACGTACTGGCGCGCGTGCGCGCGTCTGTGTGTGTGATGCACGGTTCACGCTTATATCCACCGATCGGGAGGGCCAAGTAATAAAAAAATGACATTCCAATCAATCGCAGGTGGATGAGAGATAAATCACTGTGTTTGTTTGATAAAGACGTTTTGTGAGCCCTGTGGGGCGAATTATTCCGGTTGCTGTTTTCCTGCATGCTTCAAAACAATCCCTCACGGTGTACTCGGGGGAAACCATGCTCATAAAATACCCAAATCTTATCCAATCATAGCCGTGGGCGTTACTTCCAAGTCTTCAGTCCTACTTCACCGGACTAATCTTCACGGTACTTTAGACCGCGATGGAAACGCAGACAGTAGCAGGTCTGGGGGGAAGAGAATCCCTGGGACAAATTGGTTCGGGTAATTTTGGTGGAAACAGGGCTATTGATCAAAAGATCTGAAAAAGCCCATACATTGACCCACCCATAGACCCTCCCCTCAAAGAAATCAGGACAGAAGTGGTTGAAAGTGGACAAAAGAGATTTTTGAGAGGGATTAAAACACCAGGTGTAAACGGGAATGTGTCTCTCTCGTCTACTTGTGTTCCAATCAACCAAAACACATCTTAATACCAGGTGTAAACAGGGCCTTAGTAACTACATTAGCAATGTGGCAGTGAGTTTTGCAAAGGCACCACTAACATTTTTCTCCCCAGAAAATAGGAAAATGTTTGTTGCACTTTTTTGAATTAATAAAGCCACATTTATGAGTTTTCATCAGGCAACTCTGATATTGAAATATTTGTTTGCACAATATAATAAAATATGTAAAAAAATCCAAGATATTTGTTTACTGTGAGGGAACAGACTCATTTATCACTGTGAGCCAGTGTGCATTTTTCTTCTGAGCAAAAGCGACAATTCTCCAGCCAAACGGTGGCAATAAAAGAGAGCTTTATTTGCATGAGGTGACAGTGCGGTGGAAGGCATCAGCTATTATCTGTTATCATAATAACACATTAAAACACCACAAACTCTCCTCTCACATTTCTCCCCTAGCTTCTCAAAGTGCTGTCTTAGGGTTTTCCTGGTTTTGCCGTTCTCATCCTTCATTGAAGCATTCAGATATGCAAACCGAGCCCAGGGGGAGGCTATCTGTGCTTGACAGAGGGGTTAAGATGGTTAAGACGTGGAGCTCGGTTAATTTCGGGACTCTTTCAGAAAGGGGAGTGTGTCGCACCACTTTGGAAAACAGCTTTATTGAGATTATCATATGTGGGAACAGAGGGGAAAAACTTTGCTTTGGTGTTTGTTCACAGGATTTCATGTGCATCGCTGTGTATTTTCTTTTCTTTTCTCTTTTCACCCAGCCCCTTTCTCGTCTCACACAATTTCACACAAACATACTTTTTTTTCCCCTGCATTTTTTTCCTTTATGTTCTCTCCTCCTTCCCCTCAGGTCAAGCATGTGGCTCAGAGATATGTGTGCATTATCAGATGAAAGATGAGAAGAACCTGCAGAGAACCCCTCCGTCTGAAACTGAAATCTCTGATTAGAACTTCAGTAAAGTTACTGAAATGGAGTTTCCTCACAAAAAGACGTTTAGGAAGAGAATGTTCCCTGCTGGAAAATCCAGATAAAACCATATTAAATTGGTAGCTGGTCTTACATGGTTTATAGCTTGTGCAGAATGGTCATTTATGGTAACTGATTCAAACTTATCGTTTATAGTCATTAGCTGGTTCAGTCTGGTGGTTTATGGTCTTTAGTTGGTCCAAGCTGTGCTTGACAACACAATTTATTATAACAACCCCAAAGTTATTACAAAGTTAACTTTAAAACCCCCTAAAGTTAAACAAAGTTATTGCTATATATGAATACATAAACAGCCTAAAGGCCCATTCACACCAAGAACGATAACTATAATGATAACGATAAAGATATACCGCATTGTTTCCGATGAACCCCTTTTTCAAGATGTACCTTTTGGAAAAAGGCTTTTTGAAGACCAAATCTTGGTATTTTATTAAAAAAAATGTTTGTAAAGAAAACGTTTTTATTTGAAAGTATTTTTCATATTGCATATTTTTCATATTTGCATTTTTGTATTGAAAGTTTGGTAAATACTGGTAAAATGCACAAACGATCACATTTAAAAATATATATTTTTTTGGCATACCATAAAAATAACCTGTAGCCCATCTGAATTCTATAACAACTAGGCTATCCATCTCCCAGTGAAAACCATGTAACCTATACCAAAAGAAGAATCAGAATACTTTCTTCTTTAAAAAGTTAAATCATTTAAAGTGGCAGACTCTGATGTGGATGCTGATAGTTACCTGTGGCAAGCAGGGCAAGGCAGAGAGCCATGAGAACAGCGAAGTCGGTGGCATGATTGCTAATGAGCGGCCTTGAGTGTCTTACTGTCGTCACTCCTCCTTTTATCCATCCTTTTATCCACTCTTCTCCAATGCCTGGTGGTGGATAGCCCAATAAACACAGATAACAAAACGAAAGTAAAGCGGCAGCCCCTCACGGACGACTGCCGCAAAAGCATAAACAAACACAACCATAACAATCCTATTTAACTGACCATTCCCAGTTCATTCTATAGGTCTGAGATTAGCTCTGTTTTCACTGGCGTTCCCCAGGGGTCAGTCTTGGGCCCTTCACTTTTTAATATTTATCTGTCTTGGCCATCTCTTGAGATCGCTTGGCCGCCATTATCATTTGTATGCTAACGATACGTAGATTTATATACATTCAAAACCAGATGAGTGTTCTGATGCTGATTTTCTTTCCGGCTGTATTACTGAGATGATAACATGGATGAGTAATAATTACTGTAACACCCTTTTAGGGTGTGTTCACACTTGTAGTTTGGTTCGTTTGGTTTATTTGGTCCGGACCAAAAAACAAAAACAAAACATATAGTCCTGGTCGGCTTGGCGTTCACACTGGCATTTTTAACAGCGAACCTAAAGTTACCGAACCAAAGGAATAGTGATACGGTCACAACCTGATTGGTCGGCTTTTATGACGTATATTTTGCGACAGAGCTGCTTACCGAACATTCAAAACAATGCTGTGTGCTGGATTAAACGCCATCAATTTATGAGTGTACATATGGTTTTATTTTTACCAGCTGAGAACTCACGAAGAGCTCATGAAATGTTCAACATTCAAAACAGCAGCAGGATTTCATCCGTTGTGTGCGGAAACGAAGATCTGCATATATTGATGAGGCACTTTACCTCCTCGTTGCTCATATATGTTCAAATGAACCGCACTAACCGAGCAATCGCACCAGGGTTCATTTTAATCCAACCAAACATGACAAGTGTGAACGCACCCTTAGTTTCAAAATCCACCCTAAACAAGCTCCAATATGTTCAAAGTTCGTCCGCCATGATCTTAACTGGGTCTGGGATATGCAACCATATTACTCCAGTTTTGGAATCCCTGCATTGGCTCCGAGTCAGGATCCGAGTTGATTTTATGGTTATGATGCTCACATATAAAGCATTGCACGGCTTGAGACCACATTATTTAACAGAGGTGATACATCCCTATACTCCTAATCGTAGAGTGCGCTCCTTACAATCGAACATGCTGGTAGTTCCTCAAACACGCTTAAGAACTATGGGTGACAGGGCTTTCTCTTCCTACGCTCCTGCCCTTTTGGAATTCCCTGCTTCTTGAACTTGGGGAAGCTCAGACCTATGACATTTTTAGGGTTCAACTCAAGACTCAACTCAATGTTACTGAGGTTCAATAACTCAATGTTTCTTTTTAATTATCTTTACTTGTATCAATTGTATTGCTTATATTGTGTACAGCGCTTTGAGAAGCTGCTTTTAAAGGCACTTAAAATAAAGTGTATTATTATTATTGCAATGTAAAGTCCAGGCCTGGTCCTCTCTCGTCATTCACTGTCGTCACTCCTACTTTTATCTATCCGGAGCATGATTGAAATCTTGAAATATATCTTCTACCTACTCAACTTTCTCTTCTTGTCTGCAGGAGCCTCTCACTATGTGAGCCACAACTGTCCATCTTTTCCATAACCCAGGTTAAGCATTCTTATGAACATGAACTTGTGGAAAACGCACATGTGTCTTTAGGCACAATGCAATACATCAGATGAGCACTCCACTACAAAAACTGTGCGAATTCCTGTGTGTTTGTGTGTGTGTGTGTGTGTGTGTGTTTTGGAGAGGTAGTCATGCTGCTTGAAGATATTTTTTTGCCTGAAGTCAGTGTCTTTCACAGGATGAGAGCATGGTGTCTCACTTTCCTTTCTCTTTCTGTCTGTCTGTCTATATGTGTGTGTGATATTTTATGGTAGGTCTTTAAATCAGGATCAAGTCTTCACCCTGCACTTCCATGTAGTTTCCATAGGGGGAGACAGAGCGATTCTGATGGTACTCTCTCATCCCACTGGCCTTTGAGTTCTGCATCAATATTTACAGGCGATAATTCTACAAACACGCATGAACCTTCAGAGAGCACTTCAGAGGAGTGAATTTATATTTATATTTTGGGAATTTGCAAATGCACAGAGATTTTCAGAGTGCCTGAGTTACGTTGCTTTTCTTTGAACAGAACTTTTCTGTCAGTCCAGCAGGGTTTAAGCTCTGTCTTCATCATAAAAGCAATAAGGGCATAGATGTTTCCATATCTCGTCGAGCCAAGAGTCTGGAGGCGGGTCATTGCTGTTCTTGCAGTACATTTAGATTTTTTTTGCTTGTGTTGTCATTTAAAGAAAATATTTCCATAGCTAGGAACACCAGTCTTTCAAAAACAAAAAAACAAAAAAATAATTCTGGTCAAAGTGAATTAATTAATTAAAGAAAAATGAACTTATTTCACTAAGTCAGTGTTTAGTGAGGGATTGACCTTTATATTGCTTGCTTCATGCTTTATTGCTGTTAAACTAATTTTATCAAAAGAATGTGGAATGTTTTAGAGTTAAACAAATCGCAAAACATCACAGAATTCATAAAACTGACAGATACTTTCTGATGTTTGTGCAGTTTTTTTCCCCCTTCATCAAAATGTTACTTCCTTAATGATGATGTCATTAGAAACTGGCTTTTGTTAGGGATGGAAAGTAATGCTGAGGACAGTCAACAATCTATAAATTGATTATTAATAAAAATAAAAAAAACAGTGAAGTGAATAACACTTTAAAGCTTTCCTCTAGCTCAAACAGTAGAGCATGGCGCTAGCAACGCCAAGGTCATGGGTTCGATTCCCAGAGAAAGCAAGAATTGACAAAATGTAAAATGTGTACCTTGAATGCAATGTAAGTCGCTTTGGATAAAAGCGTCTGCCAAATGCGTAAATGTAAAAATGTAAAATAACTGATTATCTCTTCATCACCTGTTAGTGGGTGGGATATATTAGGCAGCAAGTGAACATTTTGACCTTAAAGTTGATGTGTTAGAAGCAGGAAAAATGGGCAAGCGTAAGGATTTGAGCGAGTTTGACAAGGGCCAAATTGTGATGGCTAGACGACTGGGTCAGAGCATCTCCAAAACTGCAGCTCTTGTGGGCTGTTCCCGGTCTGCAGTGGTCAGGATCTATCAAAAGTGCTCCAAGGAAGGAACAGTGGAGAACCGGCCACAGGGTCATGGGCAGCCGAGGCTCATTGATGCACGTGGGGAGCGAAGGCTGGCCCGTGTGGTCTGATCAAACAGACGAGCTACTGGAGCTCAAATTGCTCAAGAAGTTAATGCTGGTTCTGAAAGAAAGGTGTCAGAATACACTGAGCATCACAGTTTGTTGCGTATGGGGCTGCATAGCCGCAGACCAGTCAGAGTGCCCAAGCTGACCCCTGTCCACCGCCAAAAGTTACTTTGACATCTATCACCTACCTAAGCATTGTTGCAGACCATTTACACCCTTTCATGGAAACTGTATTCCCTGGAGGCTGTGTCCATGGAGGCCCCACCTTGCAACTTACAGGACTTAAATGATCTGCTGCTAACATCTAGTGGAGTCCATGCCTCGATGGGTCAGGACGGCTGTTTTGGCAGCAAAAGGAAGACCAACACAATATCTATATATATATAAATGTATGTATAAAAATATATATTAAATCAAGTTGAAAAATTTTATGGAAGAAAATGAATGCCAAATCTATTTGAAACAAAAAAGCTTGTAAAAAAAAAAAAAAAAAAGCATTGTATTTTTAGGACTTGCAATTTTATGTGCTGCAATTCAACATGGTCGCATATTTAAGATGTGAATATTTCAATCTAAAACATTTCACAAACATTATTAAAAAATTCAATAATCTATATTCAGACCATCTTTAATTAGTTTGAGTTTAATATGTTACCCAGGACATTAAGGCATATATGATGGGGACATGAAAACGAACAGCCGAGGTCAGGAAACTGTCTCTCTCCACCTGGTCTTACAGGGCGGATGATTGCTTCCAGTGCTGTATTAGAAGTGTGACAGGGTTTTGGTGCGAATCCCCAGCCATAAATCCCTCCAGTCAGAGAGAGAGAGAGAGGATGAGTGAGATTGAGGGAGTGAGAGATAGTATGTCAAGTGCCACGCTTTAGGGGACTTTAATTAGGATTTGTCAGATTGGAAAAGCTAATGCCTCTCCCTGACTCCGACACGGATCAGAACAACTGGAGTGGGCTAAGAGAGAGAGAGAAAGAGAGAAAGAATAAATACTTGGAAATCAAATAAACTGCAAAATGGCCAGCCGTCTCTCTAGAGAGCACAGGGAGGTTACACTCGCTTCACTGGAGTGGAGAAATGTGGCGATGAAGAGGCGTGCTTAGCTTTTCTACACACATTCTGAGACTGAGGGGAGATTACCATGCTCTGTAATGTTCTGTGAGGTTTATCACTCATTATATGTGTCTATTCAGAGTAGGTAGCCAGCAGGGTTTTAGAGTAGACGGGCTCCATTTGAGTTACACTGAGAGTAGAACGACCCCGTCGAGTCCTCAGAGACACCTAATCCAAGGTCATATTAAGGATTGTGTGGTTGAGTTACATCCAAATCCCCAAAATCCCTCTGCAGCAATTTAGGGTCTCTCAATCCAAGCTGACCCCTTTAGGTAAGACGGAAACTAACCTGGATGAAAGTAATACTCTCGTTGTCTTTCTATACTTTGTGCTTTGCTCTAAAAACACCATAAATCATGAAACTGTGTTACCCCCTGTGAAACGGTCAACCATCAATGTATCTTTTACATTTAAAAATGTATGACTGTTTTTTGCATTAGATGAAATATCAAACCAAGTGGTGTCAATAGAACAGATACTGCTAGAACTTAATTTTCTTCTTTATTTTTGCTCAATGACTTGATTCAAATAGTGTCTTAGTGGATGTATTATGAAGTAGCTGTATTTTTATCTTCATTGTAGACATTATATCTATTGTTTTATTTTATACCTAAAACGTTTTTTTTTCATCAAGATTTTGTCTAAAATGTGTGTTGTGCTTTATTCTATACAATGAATTTGATAATTTGCTAGTGCAATGACATTCATACACTACCGTTAAAAAGCATGTGGTCAGTACGTTTTTTTAAAGTTTTTTTTTTTAGTAAAGCTGATATTTTTTATTTAGACAGTAAAGACATTTACAATGTTACAAGAAATGTTTTATTTAGCAGCATGTTTTCAACAGACTGGAGCAATGGCTGCTAAAAATTCAGCTATGCCACCACAGGAATAAATTACATTTAAAAGTATATTAAAATATATATTTATAAAAAAAAAAACTAATAACATTTCACAAAATTACTGTTTTTTTCTGTATTTTAATCAAATAAATGTAGCCTTGGTGAGCACTAAAGATTTAAAAAACATAAAAAAATCTTTCCCACCCAAACTTTTTAACAGTAATTTACATTGCTTTACATTTTTAAAGGCCCACTGAAGTGTGTTGAATCGTGCATCATTATTCACTGTTTTCATGTTATTTCCACTGAAACAGGAAGAAAGGGCGGGACATATTGAACCGCTCCTCCCATTTTTAAAAATAGCCAATAGCGTTTAGTTTATATCACAGCTCGGCCAGAGCCGTTGAACTCAGTAAAGCCACGGTTTCGTCATAATCTCTAACCGTTTCTTCTCCTATAATCTCCACATCGCTTTAAAACACAGCATTCTGTGCAGAATTCAAATGGATCCGAAATGTTTTTTGGTCTTTACACATATGATCCGCTCTATGCTCTCGTGTCTCTGGCCCGGAGCAGACTGTGTGCGTGCCACTAACGTGAAACCAGACTTCATTCGCCACAATAGAAAGCATATTTACGCTCTCTGAATCATTCCCTATCCCTATGTAGTGCACCCTGGGCATCGGAACCATTTTATGTGAGTACACTTTTTAAGACCAATGATATTGGACCCACTCACTTTTACCGTCTCTAATTCAGCGTATATATCCGTTCACCTACCCATAACTTATAAACACTTTATTATCAAACACACGTTAGATGCTTTATTTCCACATTTCGAATATTTTCTTCATTTGTATTGAAAATAAATGCCTTTCTGATCTGATATGTGATGGGAAAAGGGAGTAGAGCGAGTTTAGCAAAAGGCGGATTCAAACCTGGGGTCAATTTGTGTATTAACCCTAAACTATTGGTGCTATAAATCAATCAATCAATCAATCAATTTTTATTTATTTAGCGCCTTACAGCAGCCAAAAGGTGCACAAAGCGCTTTCCAAAACAAGCATCAAACGACAACATAAAAACAAGTCCAACCAAGCAATAAATAATTTGATGTCTTCCTTAATTTTGTCTGGCTCAATCAGACCTTTAGTGAACAAGAAGGCCTATTTGTACTTAATGTAAATGGCATCAACTTCAGTAAAATCTTTCTTCCTTTTTCTTTGCTTCTGACGCCCATGTAGTGCACTATGTGCCATTCACCATGTAGAAAATGGTAAATGTGTGAATCGAAGTGACTGTTTTCAGCTGCAGCGTCTATTTATAGTGAAGCGGGTGTGGCTTCAGATTCTAGCATTTGTTTGGACAGAAAATCTGATGAGACGCTGAAGTGCAGAGTGATGTCATCAAAATCATTGATCCATATTGACTTAAAGTTTTGAATGCTTATATCTTCTGAGAATTTTATCATTGTTTTGGAGCACATAGCTTATAGAGAACAGTAAGGATAACATATTCATGCTAAAAGCCAAAAAACTTCAAAATCAAGCCAAAATACCAACTTTTTGTTCAAAAAACCTTGCCTAACACGAGCCTATAACATGGAGTCGTACATCCAGCAGGAGGTGTGTGTCATAGAAATCACTGTAATACTGACTGAAAGAGACAGTAGAAGTCATCAAGAACGTTATGGCCAGCACATCACTCTGCTTTGCTTGTGTAGTAGGGATTTGTTGGTCTCTATCACCTTAGTTTGCCGCATTGATGTGTGTGAGTGTGTGTTTTTGTGTGTTGGTTGTGAAGTACAGTCATCTTCTTGCAAACAGACTCTCAGACCTCCCACTGATGTGGCAGACACTTCACTAAGCGCAAAGACACACATATTTGCCAAAAACATGTTGAGAAATCTCAAGAGTTGTACGCACTGGAGAAATATAAACAGCTACGGAAAGAAACAACAGTAAGAATATATATATATATATTTTTTAGCAAACTAATGGAGCCGTTAGCAAGTGTATATCAGATTCAGAAGTCTTTTAGAAGTGCTATTTCTTTTTTGCAACTTTTTATATACGTGAAACAGAGAGAGGGAATGGAATTGAGACACAGATTCCCACAAGAGAACCAAGAGCATCTATTTACTTACCTGATGATTGGTATACTTTTTCTTCAATGTTTTTTCCTGAGCATATCAAAACAAAGTGCAAATCTGTTTTAAATTCTAAGCTCATGTTTTTGATGTGAAATTGCATATACTTTCCTCTTTCTAGCTGGAAACCTCATAGAATTACTATTTGAGACACTCTCTGCAACCAATGTCATGCCAAAGCGGGACATGCGTTTGCATAGAACATGTGAAATAACCTTTAAAGGAATAATTCACCCAAAAATGAAAATTCTGTCATCATCCCTCATGTCGTTACTCTTCAAAACACAAATAAAAATATTTTTAATGAAATCTGAACGATTTCTGTCACTCGGTCACAGGTACGCAACTACACTTCAGAAAGTTCATAAAGAGATCATAAAACTAATCCATATGAATTGAGTGGTTTAGTCCAAATTTTGTACATAGACAAGATCACTATATATGATGATTAGATTGAATTTAGACTTTTATTCACATATGAGCATTGATCAGCGAACATAAACAGAAGCTCACGCGTACATACTTGACACACAAGAACAAACCTCATTGGTTCTTGTTGAAGCTGAAACATGCTGCGTAACACGAGAATGAACCTCATTGGTTCTTGAGGAAGCTCAAACGTGCTGCGTAACACGAGAATGAACCTCATTGGTTCTTGAGGAAGCTCAAACGTGCTGCGTAACACGAGAATGAACCTCATTGGTTCTTGTTGAAGCTCAAGCGTTATGCGTAACACAAGAATGAACCTCATTGGTTCTTGCTGAAGCTCAAACGTGCTGCGTAACACAAGAATGAACCTCATTGGTTCTTGCTGAAGCTCAAACGTGCTGCGTAACACAAGAATGAACCTCATTGGTTCTTGAGGAAGCTCAAACGTGCTGCGTAACACGATAATGAACCTCATTGGTTCTTGAGGAAGCTCAAGCGTTATGCGTAACACAAGAATGAACCTCATTGGTTCTTGAGGAAGCTCAAACGTGCTGCGTAACACGAGAATGAACCTCATTGGTTCTTGTTGAAGCTCAAGCGTTATGCGTAACACAAGAATGAACCTCATTGGTTCTTGAGGAAGCTCAAACGTGTTCCGTTATCACAACTGATGTGTGAGTTGATGTATGTTTATATATGAATAAAAGTCTAAATTTAATCTGTCCATCACATAAAGTGATCATGTCTCTTCAGAAAATTTGGACTAAACCCCTCGATTCATATGGATTAATTTTACAATCTCTTTATGAAATTTTTTCAGCGTCAAAGAGTCAGCTGCGTAGACTGTCAAAGGAGGGACTCTCAGATTTTTTCAAAAAGATCTTAATTTGTGTTCCGACGATGAATGAAATTCTTACGGGTTTGGAACATGAAGGTGAGGAATTAATGACAGAAGGATAGTTCACCCAAAATTTTTAATTCTAAGTCTTCACCTAGTTTTTGTGGGCAACATCTTAATATAACGTCTTGTCTTGACAAACCTTCTGTAATCCTGCTGTGACCAAGCTCTTGACCGCCATTTGTGCCTGTGAGTGTTTTGGCTGGTGTGAGAGTGTGTGACAGATGAGCGGGATGTGTTCGCAGGTGCTGGTTGGCTTGAGTAAGACATACACAGGCTGGAGCCACATAGAACAAACAGAAACTGATAATTGTCCAAATTTAATCTCATTTGTCTTCTAGACCATAAGCCCTCAGGTGAATTTGGATGTATGCCTGCATACTGGTGATAGTCTAGTGTATGTGCACGGTATGCTTACTAAAGACACAATACACACACATACATACACAATACATCAATTATAAGACAACTTAACTTCCGGCTGTAAAGCAGTTGTATGGAAGACAAGTCATTCTTCAGCTCAAGTCAGTTCAGTGTTGATCAGTGCAGTTTAATAACTGTCGATGTTGCATAACAGGGCAAGAACCCCTTATAGGCGATAGAGATATGGAGCAGGGACCCCCGAAACAAAATGTGTCAAACAGAGCTACATATTAAGCATATGGCCTTCGATAACTATATTATGATTAAGAATAAGATATATTATGTAAAGACAGTAGTTCAGAACTGAATTCATTTAGATTTTTTTCTTAATCTCCCCCAAGGCCTAGATTCTGTTTAAGTACTTCAGTGGTGTGAAGTGATTAACTTTCCTGTGGGATTGCAAAGAAGATCGGTGAACTTCAGTGTCCTTGAATAATGCCACTATTCATGTTACAAACATTATTAGTGGGGCTTGCTAACGTAAGCATCTATTATATTATTAAGGTGACCTATTAAACGTAATTAAAACTCGTCCGACTCCATTTGTGTTATAGAACTGTTTGTACAGTCAAGAAATTTTCTTCTTCGTCTTTGAGTCTTTCTCTCTGATTCAGCTTTGCACTTTGCTCTGCTTCTTTCCTTCCCTCTCTTCTCATTCACGCATATGTTCATAAAATGCTTCATTAGCTCCAGGATCAATGGGAGGTTCCAAATGAGAGAGAGCATCTTGAAAGATGTTCTCGAAGCACATACACTGTTTTTGCACTTTTGTGGTATGCTATAATAAACAAATTATCAGAGCATGCTGTGCAGAATACTCCCACAATGCAATGCACTCAACTTGACCTTCCATTTCCAGTGTGACGGATTAACCAGAACTGAAATCTGCCGCAATTTTTAGCATGTTTTACCTAACCTTTAGCAGTCAAGAGCAAAGTAAATGCAAAAAATGTATATATATATTTCTTAAATTATAATTAAATTAATTATTTAATTCCATCATAATTTTTAAAGGTGCAGTAAGCAATATCTTATATTTGAAATTAACCCAAATAAACACACCCCTCCCTTCATTGCTCCGCCCCCAAAATGCATGAACACGCAATGTAAGAGTGAATGTTTCTTTATTATAGCTGAAGCGAAACAAAATAATGCTTTTTGAAAAATAAAACGAAGATGATGAACAAATGACAAGGAAGAACATATACTGTATATAAGCAAGAGTTGGCAAAATCAGTGTTATACTCACAGTAGAAACAACACAAACTCGATGTCCCTTTTCAGGCCTTCCCACTTACGTAGGTCTCTCCTGCACTTGAAAGCTTTTATAATATTAACATAGTTCCTAAAGCTTTGCCTGATATAACCCTTCTTTTTCTAGTGATATTCCTCTAATTCCTCTCTCAGCCATCTCTCTTTCTACAGTCTTTCTTTAAATCTCCCTCCCAATGCTCACTCGATCTCCTCCCCCATCAAGAGTGGACACGCTCCCTATTGCTGAGTGGCTACAAGTATGTTGTGGTGCTCGGTCTGATCTACTTTCAACAGCTTTTATCACTTACTGCACCTTTTAAAGGGTAACTAAACCCCAGCTCAGTGCTTAACTCCACCCACTGGCAATATTTGAAAAATGCTGGAAAAGTGGGCAGAGCCCAGCGGAGACAGAGGGGACAAATCTCACCTGAGACCCGCAGTGATGGATTGATTGACAGCTGTCTGACTCGTGAGTCGCAAAGATGGAGAATGACTGGAGTGACGCCAGTAGCTTTGCAACAGAGCGGTCATTCTCCCCCACCTTCACCTGAAGTTGAGCCTTATCAATGCGAACCGCTGGCTCAAACTGCGTTAACTCCCGATGCCGACGATGCTAGCGAAGCAGCAGCGCAAGAGAACTGACCTAATCTATAAACAGTCAAATCCTTATACTGAATGTCACTAAAAATAGATCAGATACGATGTATTTTCATTCAAATGAACTGAATCAATAGGCAACGCAGGACCAATAAGTTCAAACCTAATAGCCTATTATAAACAGATTTCCTCAAATAAAAGTTAGACTCATATGCCAGCACGTTACGGTATTGTTGTTTGTTACCACGGCAACCTCTTGCGTCTCATGTAAGAAAATGATCTTCTGTACACATGACGGGCGGCAATAATATCGCAAGAAAAGCCTGACGTGTACTGACAACTGCATTATTTAACTGTATTTTCTTCATTACAATGTTAAAGCAAGTGTCAAGTAAGTTTCATTTATAATGTTTCTACTTCATGTAACTTGAGAGTTCATCCTGGAGTAAAGCCGTTCTCATCATGAGCCGTTGGAAGAACCATCATACCTCACGATGACCTACAACATCCAATAGGAAAATTCAACTGCAGTAGCCACCGTTCAACTTTAAGAGGGCAGCACTTAGACGGTTTTACACCATATGTTATAGAATTAAAACACTTTATACCAAAATGTCAAAACATTTACTCGAATCAATGAACAGCATTAATAAAGCCCCAGTCTTGCAGATCATTAACTAAAAAAAGTTGGTTTAGGGTTTAGTTACCCTTTAATAATAATAAAAAATAATAATAATTCCCCTCCCTCTTGTAACAACATCTCTTCTCTGATGACGTGTTTACTGGCCCTAGGGAGGGACAACCTGTCACTCATATGAGATCGACCAATAGAAAACCACAACCATCCAATCAATTCCCCAATGGTAAAGAAAAGACTTTTGCAACTTCCATTTCATGCCAACTTTAACATGCGATTGCTATTACTATCACGAATATAACAGATCAGCGGTCAGAGGGCAATTTAGCGTGAGAACGCAATTCCAAAAAAGCACAGATGGGAGTGGAAAGTTCTGCTAGTGATCTACTGACAGTGCGCACATACAGACGCAGCCGGATTATTTCCATAATGACCAAAACAATCTACCAGTTAGCGTCTGGTTGAAGACATGCTTTTTTGGGGGGGTAAATAATGCCACAAATATCAGTAAATTGACGAGCACAAACCTTTAGTAAATCACCTTGCATTATTCATTAAATACTCTCATTCCATAAATTTTGCGTCTGAAAGGGAAACTCCTATAAATGCATATCCAATAAGATCAGCCGCAAAAATAACTCCATCCACGACTTTTCAGCACTAATTTCTCACTGCGTGTCTTTAGTAAATCCTGACAGTAGTTTTTTAATACCAAAGGAGGGTTTGCGCTGATGCAAGCTGTTACTAAATTTGGCCTCAGATATGGAAAGCCAAGTTGAACATTGCTTTGTGGGATACAGTACCACTTACACTACCACTTACACTACCAGTAAGTGTGAAGAAAAAATGTAGCTACGGTGCACACTGCACAGTATACATACTGTATACTACTGTAGAAATAGTATAAATAGTAAGGTAGTATGCTATTCTGAACATAACCTCTGTCAGACTTCTGATGTTGTGTGTGTGTGTGCGCGTGCGAGCGCAAGGGAGATCCATCTCTGATTAAATCATGTTCCAGCTATCACACCACCTGTTCAACACGTCCTGACTCGCACACACCTCATTACCCCCAATATGGCCATTACATTGATTAATCACGAATGTTAATTGAAATATGGATCTAAAGCCGGCTACATATAAATTAGAACGTTTAATGAGCATTAGCGGCAGTGGAAATATCTCAGCAATGTGAGACGCAGTGAAAGAGTGAGCCCCTTTTGATTTACTCTGCAGGAGAAAAAAAAAATCAGTATTTGTTTTGTTTTCCAATAAAAGGTCTAAACTTCCTAAAACAAAATGCATTAAATAAATTAATGAGATATTAAGAAGATGTGCTTTTAGAAAATATGTGTCATTAGGTTTGTTTTTCTGACTTCATTGGCCAATGGTTTTTAACTGTATTCTAACGGAATTTAGTGAGGTTTGTGCCTAAAAAGTACTTATAATATTCATGTGTGTGTGTGTCAAAATGTCCTCCACAAGGATGGCAATATCCGAAATCCTTATCCTTGTGGAGACATTTTTTGGTCCCCATGAGGAAAACAGCTTTTGTAAAAATTGTTTTCTGTGATGGTTAGGTTTATTAGGTTTGTACAGTTTAACCTCTTATGCTCTGGGACCATTTTGGGGGATTTCCGCCTGGATTTGGCCTACCCAAATTGAAAAGTTTCCCACACCCACATACAGTCTAAATTAAAACGGTCTAAATCCAAAATGTTGGTGTCATTTACACCCTTTGAAGTTACATAAACCATTTCTAAAAGTGATAAACATGTAAGTATATGTTGTCTGAGCTGTAATACCCCCTGTAACCCAGCGCTTTTTGAAAGAGTGTAACTCAGGCCCTGTGTGCTCTAGCACCCTGCAGACAGTTTGGGCTGTTTCCACTAGATTCCAGGTTTTTTTTTTGTCTGTATTATGTTGTATGCAAGATTTTTTCAAATGGATCTGAATGGAGGAATATTGCCTTTTTTATGTAATTTCCCCTCATACCCATATGCAGTGGTATAAATGCATTTCAATTTGGGTAGACAAATCCAGGAGGAAATGGAACCAGAGTAATTTAGTTTAAATAAGTTACTTTTTGTAAAACAAATGCCAAAGTGAAGCATATCTCCAGAAAGTAGACCTTCTAAGCTTTTAAATGGTACCACATATGAGGTCAGAGCTCCTCCACAGACATTTAAAATTTAAAGTATATACTTGATTACGTCATTCCAGACCCTGTACAGGGTCTGCAGTAGCCTGGATGCCAGCCGAACTTAGCCCCGCCCACAACATTTTTACTCGGGCAGTTCGGTCTGGAATTGATCGGTAGAGAAGTAATTATGCCCGAACAGAAACTGTTCGGACCAATGAAATTGTCAGGGCGGGCTTTAGACGATGATGGACAGATGATAAACAGTAACGTAATCATCCACGTCATCAAAAGCCGCTTGGGTTGAGTTTGTTCTAATCCTAAACGGAGAACTTGTTCGTATATGCATTCACCTTTACTATTTCTCTCAGAAATGATGATCGTGTTGGTAAGTACTCTGTGTATCCTTAAATTATTTTTTTTACAACACCGGCAAAGATCGTACACTAATCTTGTTCTTCTAACGTTAGGCTACTTATTCCAGCGTGCGTGCAGGTACAGGGTTGCCAAGTTTTTACAACAAAACCCGCCCAATTGCTAACGTTCCTCAAAACTAGCCAAAAACAAGCCCAATAGCTTTCCAGGGGGGTTCTCCGGGAAAAAAAGCATTTGGGGGGTAAAATATGTGTTATTTTGGTAGGGCTGGCAGCTAAAAATCGCATTCCTGGGTTTGTATATCACATAATTGGGGTCGCTTCAACCCACGGACATGGCAACACAGTGCAGTTCTGCTCTGATTGGTTGTAGGTCTATCCATTTGAGATCTTTCCTGGTTCGGTTGAAACACGCCCCATAATCACAGCCCAACGGAGCGGTCTCAGACTCATATTCTGACTAGATTCAGGCTAGGTCTGCAGAGTTTAAGTCTATGGAAACATGAAAATACAACGTGTGTGTGTGTATTTTAAGATCTGTTGCTACAGTGTTTCTTCTCAAGAATGTGTCTCGATTTAAGGATGCTTAGATTTTTACTGAAAAATAAGACAAAAATATATTTTATTAATATTATTGGCAGATGAAGTCCTCAGAATTTGCTGAAGGGAGCAAGTACCACCACTTGATGCCATGCTGCGCCCTTTTTAATAAATAAATTGAATGAATGACAGGATAAATAAAAATAAATAATGCTACAAGGCTCTTAAAATGAGTATTGTGAATATTATAAACGCTTTAGGTCACGGACTTTAAGTTGCATGTGGGCAAACATGCATGTGGTTTGAGCTAGTGAAATATTGGATGGTGAAATATTTATGGTGCTCCTTAGGGTTGTGAAACCTCTGAACAGCACCTAAACTAAAACTGTGACTTGTGTCATCTGATGAAACACATCACATACAAATTTAGGCCTCCTGTTTTAATCACACACATGCACACTCGACGAGCATCACCTATCATAAGCCTCGGCTTATTAGAGTATCGGAGACGGGCAGAATAAATAACCGTGCGTGTGAGAAAACTCCCACAGACCTTAATTACCGCAGTAATGGAGCCAGAATTCCCATTTGTCTTGCTGTAATTCCAGAGCTGGAACCTGAGCGTATGTGTCGTGAGACAACCAAGATTTACAAGTGCTCCTGATGGTCGAGGTGTGTAGATTTATTCACCACCGCACACATACACACACTTACTCCGGACAATGAAAGTTTAATGCATCAGAGGCTGTAAGGCAAATGACCCTGTTGATTACAAGAGGGAGTGTGTCCACACACACACACACACACATGGAGTCAAAGGGAGATGGAAGTAAATCAAAGAGCAGAATGAATAGCCTGGGGATATGAAAAGAGCTCATATCGTATACAATGGCATAAAGTAATAAAACAAACACACACACACACACACACACACACACACACACACACACACACACACACACACACACACACACACACACACACACACACACACACACACACACACACACACACACACACACACACACACACACACACACACACACACACACACACACACACACACACACACACACACATAAATAGAAATTACTGATGATCTAGGTGAAATCCAACACCTTCGGCATATTATTTCCCAATGTCACTCTCTTTGTAATGGTATGCTTTGAAAATCCGTAGAGATCCACAACACTGGGCAGCTTTCAAAACATTTGTCAAGGTGTAAAATGATAGATGGGATGATAAAGTGATGCCCTAAATTTGACCTTCATATTTTCATATATTTTCTGTCTTTAATTAAACAACTGCTGTGAGTCTTATTTCATTAAAGGGGGCCTAATTCTTTTTATTTGATCATATTGCATTGTCTGTATTTACAGTCATTTGTCTTCAAGAAACTAGGTCATCAATTAGGAAAACCAGATGAAGACTCATCAGCCATTACCCAGAGCTGAAAATATAATCCACAGGTAAGACAATTGCAAATAGTATCTCAGTTGTTTCTCAGATGTGTCAACATATGCTAGAGGTGAAATTTTAGATCTCAAACATTTCTCATGTCGTAACTGAGCTATGCTGTTCAAAAGTTTGGGGTCTGTGAGATGTTCAAATGTTGAAAGTCTCTTCTGCTCCCCAAGGCTGCATTTATTTGATGAAAAATACAGTAAAAACAGTAATATTGTTCTGTAATTAAATAAATGTTTTCTATTGTAATACACACTATATTGCCAAATGTTTTGGGACGCCTGCCTTTACATGCACATTAACTTTAATGACATCTAATTCTTAATTAGTAGGGTTTAATATGGAGTTGGCCCACCCTTTGCAGCTCTAACAGCTTCAACTCTTCTGTGAAGGCTTTCCACAAGGTTTAGGAGTGTGTTAATGGGAATTTTTGACCATTCTTCTAGAAGCGCATTTGTGAGCTCAGGCACTGATGTTGGACGAGAAGGCCTGGCTCTCAGTCTCCGCTCTAATTCATCCCAAAGGTGTTCTATCGGGATGAGGTCAGGACTCTGTGCAGGCCAGTCCAGTTCCTCCACACCAAACTCTTTATGGACCGACGCTTTGTGCACTGGTGCGCAATCATGTTGGAACAGGAAGGGGCCAATCAACCCCACACCATAATCCCTCCACCACCAAACTTTACACTTGGCACAATTCAGTCAGGCAAGTACCATTCTCCTGATGAATTTGAAGTTCAAAAGAAGAGCATTTATTTGAAATAGAAATCTTTTGTAACATTGAAAATGGATTTACTGTCACTTTTGAGCAATTTAATGTCTATGCAAAAGTATGTTTCTTAAAAAACAAACACATTCGTTCTTACCTCAAACTTTTGAACTCCTCCTGTACTGTATATTAACAATTGTCTTATTTGTTTCTTTTTTTATTGTTCCAAAGGAACCTTTAGGAGAAACATCTGAGACAGTTGATACTTAAAACCCTCTGGTACAAAACTTGGTAAAGGTTTAGGCACTTGCTATGTGAACACACACACACACACACACACACACACACACACACACACACACACACACACACACACACAATCATGGACATGATTAATTAGGTTAAATGGTCCTGAAAAAAATAGTCACACGTACTCATTTGCGGTCAAAAATGAGCGCATTGGAAATGAATGGGAGACACGTTTCATCTGGAAACTTTTAGTACTGCGGCAAAACAAAATCTAACTGAAAGCTCATTTTTTGAGATATCAAGCTCAAATTTGGAACACAACTTGTTTAGATTTATGGCTTTGATTTTGAGTTTTAGGATAAAATGTGTTTTGGAAAATATGTATTTCATATAAAAATTGAAAATAGTAATTTGTAGTTTTCATAACAATCAACATAAAATTGTGTAACCTTTTTTTCACTTCAGCAATCATCTGTCAAGCGTCTTCTTTGAAAAGAGATCAAACTTAAGTCTGTGCTCTAAAGCATTCAAGATTTATGACCGTTTAAGTTGGAAATGTCATTTTCAGGTTTATGCTCAAAAAGTAAATAAACTGATTATATAACCATAAAATCCCCTAAAAATACAACATATTAAATACAAAACATTATCAAACTAAAGTATAGCACATTCATTTAATTGAAATAAAAAATTAATTCTGTCATTTTTTTGGCTTAAATGATACATAACTGAGAACCTCCTTTATGCCTTCTAGGCTATGAAAGAGGAAACTTCTGAGCAATTCGTTTTCTTTTGGGCAGATATAGATGAAAGAAGCAGAACAAAGAGGCAAAAACAAAACTAAATCAAGAAAAACATTTAATTGTACAAAGTATCTGAACATTACAAAACACAATTTATCATCGATTTCAGAATTCTCTTTTGAAAGCCAAATTCTTACTGAGGCCAGACATGGACACGGCGTTGAAGTCTCACAGGCTGGCAAATCGCTGGCTAACAGACTGTTTGAATCCCTTTATAAATGTGACAGACACTGATGCCGTGGCCACAGCCAGACAGTTATCTCCAGACTGAAGGAGACCTTTTTAAATGTGACGGTTTTGAATCGCATCTGTCAAAACTGAAAGGAGAAAATGAAGATTTCATCCACGTTAAGCATCAAAGATGGCCTTAACCTCCACTGAGCTTAATGCAATGTTAAAAGACTGCGTTAGAACCTCAACAGTGTTTTCACAGGCCATAAGACATGTTTATGGATTAATATGTGATGTCTTTTGAACATTGGACAACTTCTCTTTATGATCTAAAAGCACCCTGATTTTGTTTAATCCTTTGACCTGTCCAAGTGTAAATTTTACATTGCTAAAATCTTCCTAGTGCATGTACATAATTGTTGCAAAGAAATGTTTGTCTTTGTAATCCATCATCAAACATTCAGGTGAAGTTTTCGGATTATTTCGGAACATTTTAGACATTCTGGTAACCTTGAAACTCCATGTCACCTCAAGGCACCTATAAGTCATTTTGCAAGTACATCAACTTATTCTACTAACCCAAACCCTGACACTTAGACCCTAACCTAACGATAAATCAAGCATCCAGCGTTAGTTCTGGCAGGCCACGTAGTCAAGCTCCGCTATCAGCTGATTGGGAAATTCTAACTCCGCCCCTTTCAGCTGATCCGATTCAGCTGATCCTATGCACTCAACTGGTTTCTCTCTAACAGGGCGCCTTACTTAAAGGTCCCATGGCATGGCATTTTTCTATTATTTTATAATGTTTCCTGAGGTGTACTTATAATTGTTAGTATGACTTTTACATCATAAAATGTCATAATTTAGAAATAAAAGGCATTTTTTCTATACTGCTGTTTGCCCTGTGGCTGAATGCCCTGCTTCAAGAGGCGTGTCTGCTGTGAGACTTCATTAAAAACGCCCACTGTTGTGATTGGCTGACATCTTTGCATTTTAAATGAGCGGAGGGGGCGTGGTTTTACAAGGTCTACGAGGGACGAGCAGGCACGAGCTGCTGCCAGAGAGACGGATGGACCGGAGTTCACTTCACATCAGTTCTCAGCATGTCTGAACTGTAGTAGTTACTGCATATACTTCAGGTTATTAGTCTATTTCTAGTCGGAGGGGCTGTCACTCATGTCAGAAAGTTAGTAACTTTAGTAAATTATGGATCAGCGCTGACTGGAGACGCGAACCGTTTAGAACGATTCAGTCCGATTTGGTGAAGTGATTCGGTTCACTAAAAAGAACTGGTTCAAAAGAAAGATCGTTCGCGAACCGGACATCACTAATGTACCAGAGACGGAGCTCAGCGATTGCTAACAAAGTTATTTATAGTAACTACTAAGTTATGAGAGCGCTGTCTGTCAGCGCGAGTTTATTGTGTTTGTTTCTGAGAGTTCTGAATAAACACGAGTCCCAGTCACACCGAGTCCGTCTTCATCATTATTACCAACTTTGTAACACATGCAAAGTACCATTACAGCTGTCGAGATGAACGAGTTAAAAGTAAATGTTGATAATAGCATTATTTTTCAAATAAAATAAAAGCGTCAGTGATGCGCGTTGAGTACACAGCGCAAACAAAGACACAACAGCAGTAATCGAATGTAATCCAGTTTATTGGGGGGAAAGCTGGCTAGCCCGGATATGCTCACGCTTACCCCCCTTCTGCTTAATCTCACGCCGCGTTTGGTGCCTCCGCTGTGGGCCAGATGCAGTACTGGGGGTCGGGGATGTTGAAGGCCGAGTCAGTGCAGCCCGAGCTTCGGCGTGTGTGAGGCCGATGTTGAGCAGAAACTCATGACTGTATGCACATTTTAGAACCGATAGACGCGACGAGGATGTACAAAAACACTGACTCACAAGATAGAAAACACTGTTCTGTCAGGAGAGAGAGAAGCCGCAGTGTGTGCACGAATAATAAATAATTAGCTACACATCAGAAATCACTGATCACAGATCAGAAGGAACTGAAAAAAGACTTCTGTTTTCATTTGTACATCCAAACACTGAGAAACTGCCAGCATTCACTCGTTCACAACCCATGATCTCTCGAGCGTTTGCATGGGCGTGCCAGATTCTCTGGGCGGAGGAAAGGGAGGTAACCGTTCCTGTGTGGACGTCAAACCAGGAGACTTCAGGATTGGCTCGTCTGGCCTGTCATTTTCTCAAAGGCAGAGAGAGACAGCCAGAACTCGGGTTTACACCGATCAACATTTCTATCCACTTGGGGACAATATTCAGGCTAGGGGAACTCATATTAATGTTGAAATACCTCATAAAATGAAAATTTCATGCCATGGGACCTTTAAGCATAGCTTCACTTCAATCTGCCTGCTTGGACGCTTCTGCTGCATGCTGCTTTGCAACCCACCTCCTCCCCAGCTCCTCCTTAAACTGCTTAACTTAATCATGCCATTCTGTTGTCATTGATGCATACTCTGTTCTAAATGGGGGATTTGTTCTGCCCTCCCAGTTTAAAATGGGAGGTTGTCCCCAGAATCTGCTGCTGTTCCCTGTCTTGGCTTTTCATGGAGCTCATGAAAAGGATGGGGAATTTAGAACAGAGCCATACCGCCAAATGTAAATCTTTGCAAAATATGCAATAAAAAGTTGACTAAATGTTTGTCTATGGTGTCTTTGACTTAAGTGGACCTGACTGAACTAGCCTATAACGATAACAGAACAGAGAAACAATGACCGTTTCTCAATATGCGTTCTTGTCTGTACTTGTGTTCTCGTGGACTTGTGAAATGTCTTCAGTCGCTGGCCAAATGCTGTTCCAATTCAAAGTCCTTGATCTGCCCCTTTTATCAATAATATCTGTTTGCAGAGCCGCAGAGCTGCAGAGCCACAGAGCCACAGTTTCACCCCAGCAGTTTCACCCCAGCAGTTTTGCCCACGCAAAAAATATTTAGTTATTATTTCTTTTGACTAAATCATGCTAGAACGTGGTAAATCGTTGTAATTCAGAAACATGGTAAATCATGTTTTAATCATGGTAAATAATGCTAGAATAATGGTAAATCATGCTAGAATCATGGTAAATCATTGTAATTCATACAAGAAACATGGTAAATCATGCTAGAATCATGGTAAATCATGCTAGAACGTGGTAAATCATTGTAATTCATACAAGAAACATGGTAAATCATGCTAGAATGTGGTAAATCGTTGTAATTCATACTAGAAACATGGTAAATCATGCTAGAAACATGGTAAATCATGTTAGAATCATGGTAAATCATGCTAGAATCATGGTAAATCATGTTAGAATCATGGTAAATCATGCTAGAATCATGGTAAATCATGGTAAACTATGGTAAATCATGCTAGAATCATGGTAAACCATGCTAGAATCATGGTAAATCATGGTAAACTATGGTAAATAATGCTAGAATCATGGTAAATCATGGTAAACTATGGTAAATCATGCTAGAGCGTGGCAAATCATGGTAAACTATGGTAAATCATGAAAACTATGGTAAATCATGCTAGAACATGGTAAATCATGGTAAACTATGGTAAATCACGAAAACATGGTAAATCATGTTAGAAACATGGTAAATCATGCTAGAAACATGGTAAATCATTGTAATTCATACAAGAAACATAGTAAATCATGCTAGAATCATGGTAAACCATGCTAGAATCATGGTAAATCGTTGTAATTCATACTAGAAACATGGTAAATCATGCTAGAATCATGGTAAATCATGCTAGAACGTGGTAAATCATTGTAATTCATACAAGAAACATGGTAAATCATGCTAGAATGTGGTAAATCGTTGTAATTCATACTAGAAACATGGTAAATCATGCTAGAAACATGGTAAATCATGTTAGAATCATGGTAAATCATGCTAGAATCATGGTAAATCATGTTAGAATCATGGTAAATCATGCTAGAATCATGGTAAATCATGGTAAACTATGGTAAATCATGCTAGAATCATGGTAAACCATGCTAGAATCATGGTAAATCATGGTAAACTATGGTAAATAATGCTAGAATCATGGTAAATCATGGTAAACTATGGTAAATCATGCTAGAGCGTGGCAAATCATGGTAAACTATGGTAAATCATGAAAACTATGGTAAATCATGCTAGAACATGGTAAATCATGGTAAACTATGGTAAATCACGAAAACATGGTAAATCATGTTAGAAACATGGTAAATCATGCTAGAAACATGGTAAATCATTGTAATTCATACAAGAAACATAGTAAATCATGCTAGAATCATGGTAAACCATGCTAGAATCATGGTAAATCGTTGTAATTCATACTAGAAACATGGTAAATCATGCTAGAATCATGGTAAATCATGCTAGAACCTGGTAAATCATTGTAATTCATACAAGAAACATGGTAAATCATGCTAGAATGTGGTAAATCGTTGTAATTCATACTAGAAACAGGGTAAATCATGCTAGAAACATGGTAAATCATGTTAGAATCATGGTAAATCATGGTAAACTATGGTAAATCATGCTAGAATCATGGTAAACCATGCTAGAATCATGGTAAATCATGGTAAACTATGGTAAATCATGCTAGAATCATGGTAAACCATGCTAGAATCATGGTAAATCATGGTAAACTATAGTAAATAATGCTAGAATCATGGTAAACCATGCTAGAATCATGGTAAATCATGGTAAACTATGGTAAATCATGCTAGATCATGGCAAATCATGGTAAACTATGGTAAATCATGAAAACTATGGTAGGCTAAATCATGCTAGAACATGGTAAATCATGGTAAACTATGGTAAATCACGAAAACAATGTAAATCGTGCTAGAAACATGGTAAATCATGCTAGAAACATGGTAAATCATGCTAGAATGTGGTAAATCGTGAATGTGGTAAATCATGGTAAACTATACTAAATCATGGTAAACTATGGTAAATCATGCTAGAATGTGGTAAACTATGGTAAATCATGGTAAACTAAATCATGCTAGAACGTAGTAAATTGTGAATGTGGTAAATCATGGTAAACTGGTAAATCATGGAAATAATGGTAAATCATGCTAGAATGTGTAAATCATGGTAAACTGTGGTAAACCACACTAGAATCAAGGTAAATCATACTAGAACGTGGTTAATCATGGTAAATCATGCTAGAATGTGGTAAATCGTGAATGTGTTAAATCATGGTAAACTATGTTAAATCCTGGTAAGCTATGGTAAATCATGAAATGATTCCCTTCCAGTGCTGTAACATGCATCTCGACGACATAAAGCTCTCACGACGAAATGCGCATGCACGGGCAAAACTGCTTTAGGGTAAAATTGTAGTTGGGGTAAAACTGTGGCTCTGCGGCTCTGCAGTTCAGACCCTTCTCCCTTTTATTGAGGATGCATCAGAAGGTGACTTGAGCAGACTTGAGACAGCCAAGTATCCCAGAATGCATCTCAAAAGAAAGTGCAAAAAAGCCTCTGCTTTTAAACAAAAAACATTTTATTTTAGCTTCATCCATTCTTTTTTTACCAACACTTCAATATGGGTAAATTTCATTAAAAAAAGCAACATTTTGAGCAAAAAGCTGAGAAAATATTTTTTTTGTCAAAGACTACATCCAGATGGGGATGATCAAAACAGATAAAGTAGATCGAATCCATCAACACCCCCAAAACTTCACAATCCTATAGCTCGTCCTGGGTCGACATTTAATACATTAGGCAGTTTTGATTTATTTTCTGTTTAATGTTGATGACCATATGCATATGATAACATTTGCAATCGCTTGTTTCTGCATCGTCTTCGCATGTGTTTTCATCAGGAGATTCTGTACTCTTTCAGAAGATGTTTGGTCGGGACGTATGTTATCTCAAACTTGCGCAAGACATCAGCGTTATCGTTCTCAGCCCCTCCCTCTGTTCGCTGATTGGACCAGTTAAAATTTGATTAGAAAACCAGAGAATATACCGCAATCCCAGACGGAGTATAGGAAATAAAAAATTGAGCGGAAGTACGTAGGAGGGTGGAGCCAGGCTACCAATTGGCTGCATGTCAGTTTCACTTAGAATGTCTAAAGTGAACCATCGAAATAAAGTGTTACCAAGATTTATTTTCTGATTATTCATTTCAACCAAATGTACGTCACAATACTTAAGGAAATATCTGTCACTACTGCTGTTGCATTGCATTGCGACTTTAGGATATGTCAACAGTGGTCTGCAACACCTAAACCGTGTTCCCTACACAGTACACATCCACTGTAGCTCCATTAGAACCAATAATTATACTCTTGAACAGCCCTCAAGTTTAAATGAATTTAGAAATATCCATCCATCTTCATGATCGGGTTTCGTCCCCCCACCTCCATCACCCCCCATAGCGCAGTGCTCCTCTTTAGCCTGCACAGGGATTAATTATTTTCATTCTCCATAATTTGGTCCCAACACCTGTGAGCAATGAGGACAGCGAAGTCTATAATTACAGCACTCCATCATCCAAACAAGGTTTCCACCCTTAAATCTAACGCGATGAAGTCGTGATAACGAAGGAGGCTGATGTGTGTCGTGGGAAATGTTAGGGGTTGATGGGGTACGTTTGCAATCATTCTAATCATTTTTTTATTGATGTGTTTCGCAGATTTGTTTTCTTGGAGAGTTTTATGGTTTTTAGACGGCTGCACATGAAGATAAGGTAGATCTGAGAGTATCCACGATAGATTGAAATGCATTTATTAAAACAAATATGCAATTACATAAGCTTTATCATATATCACTAGGAGACAGATTGATATTAATTCATTCAAAGCAGTGAATGTTCATTTCATACCTCAGTATGTCACAAATATAAACTTCCTTTTAGAAGTATTTCCCTTTTTTCATGCCATGTACTTTGGATAGGAATGTTTTTAATGTTAATGGAGCCATTTTATGTTCATGCTTTTTTGGAAAAGGTGAAGTCACCAATTGGCTTTCTGTGGAAAGGAGAATATCTTGATTTGTTTCTTGTTGACAGCAATGAGATTATGTGTAAAGTGAAGATGAAGGTTCTCACGTTTCTTCTCTAGAAGTTCAGAAGAGATCTTAAAAATGTCTCAAACTGCTCCGATACCAAAGTCTGCAATCAAAGGTCAGAGCTCTCAAGCATTTCTCATCAACTTCTTCCTATCCACATTCATTTTATTGCACTGCATTGTTGCTGGATGTCAAACACTGTCTTATTTCTGTCTTATACGCCAGAGAAAATTGAGTTAGAGTTGATACTTTTAAATGAGTCATAATTTTCCTCTGGGTTCAGAGGAGCCGCTTTCATAGAACATGGCAGTACTGTAATTCAGGATCGTTGAACGATAGACTGTGTTGTTTTCATCTTTGTTGGCTCTGACAAGTCTCGCTGTGTTTGCAGCAAATGTATTGTGAGGTTGTCATCAATAATCCACTTTGCAGCTGTACGGAACAAATCAGCGAACAATACAGGGTCTAGAATTCAAACAGAGTCGTCTGCAACTTCAGACATGTCTTTCTTTGGAAAGCACACTGAAGATGCACTCAAAATGTCACGTTTTTTGATCCTTCCTTTTGAGCTGGGCAAACACTGACAGGTGCAGCTGTTAGGATCACAATGTGACCGTAAAAGGGCAGTAGTTAATGTTCTTTTGACCTCTATTTCATCTGAAAGACGTTTATTTTCAATAGGAAGGTCATGTAAAAACAATAGCGTACAGAATAATTGGATAATTGATATTCTTAAAGGTGAACTATGTAGGATTTTTGCAGTAAAATATCCAGAAATCACTAGGCCAGTGTTATATATTTTGTTCATTTGAGTACTTAGAATATCCCAAATGTTTTCAACTATTTGTAAATCGTGAGAAAATTGCTATTTTAACCAAGGAACCGGGACGTGTGAGCTATGCGTGTGAGGGAGTCGCCTGTTGATTGCGTCATATCTACGTCACCCTCGGTCTCCGGTTTTATTCAGTGAAACACTTTACTCTCACTGCATTGTGAACAAGTGTCATAGCAGCCGCCGAGCGAACGTCATAACTTCCTTTTCAACACACTCAGATATATCTAATACGATAAACAGAGTTGCGTTACCTCAAACTCATGACTGGAAAAGAGGAAGTTGCGCCGGCAACCGTGTCATAATAAAAGTCCCGCCAGCGACTATGCCATAATAACAGTCCCGCTCTTCAATCGCTCCTGCGGCCTTGCTCATCTCCACAACACTCGGTCCTGCTCTGCTTCACTACAGTAATGTTAATAATCGCATCCATGAACATGATTTCTGCCCGAGTCCTATCCTGACTGTTTTCCACCGGCTGTGAGGTGAAGACCACATGTCCCGAGATTCTGCGCTCAAACGTGCCGTCATCAAACTACACCTTTGTTTTGAACAGGCGACCTCTAGTGGACGGAAAAGTTACATAGTGTAGCTTTAAATGGCATTTACATGTTTAAAGTTGTCAACTTAAGATGTCAACAACTGGCATTTTGTCAGCTTATTATGTGTACAGTACAGTACGATTCGGGATGGTAAACCCTGACTTTTCCACCGGCAAGTACCCTTACTTGATAGGTGTGGTGTATGCCAGAAAGTAGCGATCAACGTCATTCTCACGCAAAAAAGAAAGCGACACAGTAAACAACAATGGAGGACATACAGCAGATCATGACCTCATATTAATGTTAAAAAAACCCTCATAAAATGACATTTTCATGCCATGGGACCTTTAACACCAAACCGTAAGATACCGAACATAAAGGCATAGGTATATGTTCACAACCTGAATGGTTGGCTTAGATTGACAGAATTTACCGAATATCCAAACAATGCTTTGTTTGGGGCTAAATGCGCTCGTTGTAAGTGCGTATACATATAATGGTATTATGAACAGCTGAGAACTCATGAAGAGCTTATAAAATGTGTAAACGAATTAAAACAGCGGCAGGAATCACTCCGTCACATACACAAACGAAGATCTGTTGCGAGGAGACTTGGTTCTGATGCCTGTACCGAAGCATGACGAGAGAAAAAACTGATTTGCTTGAGCTTTCACACTTGTAGTTCAGTTCGCTAGGCATCCAAAACAACCCAGCAAACTATTTTGCGTCTAATAGCCGTCCATACACAGCCCTGACATCTAGGCTAACACAAGGCGAAATTTGGGCTGTCAGTGAAAATGTAATATACGTCTAACCATAGCCCAAGAATAGACTAGTCATCTAGAACATACACATTAATAACTGTTGACTTTGATTACATGATGGAATATCATAAATCTCACAAGTAATTTCGGCAAAAACGACATGTAACCAAATTCAAGGTTATTTTGGCTAGAAGTGGGGTACTCATAGCCGGACTATATCTGGTCTTTTGTTAACCGAGTCAGTGAAATGACTGCTACTGCTATATACTTTTTTACATTTCACTGCCAGTTGTATATTGTGTATATAACTGTGTATGTGACAAATAAAACTCTTGAATCTTGAATCTTGAATCTATTGCTTGCTGGGAAGGCCGTGTGCTGGGACAAATGCGCTTGTTGTATGTGTGTAGCCTGCATATGATGGTATTTTAGCTTATAAAATGTGTAAAGGAGTCAAAACAATGACATGAATCCCGTCACACACACAAACCAAGATCTGTTGGGAGGAGACGCGGTTCTGATGCCTGTATTGAACTGTGATGGGCAACATTGTGACAATGATGAGAAGAAACGGGTTTGCTTGAGCTATGCATTATGTCTTTTTTAGGGTCCTATCTTGTGACATCATGTCCCGTCTTTGGTCTGTCTTGTGTTCATATTTCATTCAAATCGCACCAGAGTTCATTTTGAAGCGAGACCCATCTTTCCAGGGTTCATATGGCAGCGTTCACACGTATTCAAATGAACCACACTAACAGAGCAATCGCACCAGGGTTCGCTTTAATCCAACCACACATGCCAAGTGTGAACTCACCCTAAAAGTAAATCCATTTAGATTTGATGTGTACTTCAGAACAGCTTCATATAATAAGCTGTTTTTTTATGGCTATCAGGGATTTGTTGCACTTAGTAAACATGCTGAATGATTGATGGGTCGTGTGCACTTAAAAGCTTCTTTCAAACAGAAATCACACTCTCCACCACAGATGTCTGCAAGTCACTGAGCCGGATCAGCGCGCACAAGGCTGCTGGACCAGACAACATCCCTGGTCGTGTTCTCAGGGCATGTGCGGAGCAGCTCGCTGAGGTTTTTACAGACATTTTCAACCGGTCTCTTGCCCAAGCAGCTGTACCTTAATGCTTTAAACGCACTTCCATTGTGCCAGTGCCAAAACACTCTAACCCGAGGTGCCCTAATGACTACCGCCCTGTAGCACTCACACCCATCGTCATGAAGTGCTTTGAGCGGCTGGTCCTGGAACACCTAAAAGACTCTCTACCATCCACATTGGACTCACACCAGTTTGCCTACCGCAGCAATAGGAGCACAGAGGATGCCGTTTCCATGGCACTGCACTCTGTGCTCACTCACCTGGACAATAAAAACACTTACGCACGCATGCTGTTTGTTGACTTCAGCTCAGCATTCAACACTGTCATCCCAACCAAGTTAATAGCCAAACTTGGAGACCTGGGCATCAACACTTCAATGTGTAACTGGATTTTGGACTTCCTAACTGACAGACCCCAGAATGTTCGTTCAGGATTCACCTGCTCCACATCCATCACTCTTAACACTGGTGTACCACAGGGCTGTGTGCTAAGCCCGTTTCTCTACTCCCTCTTCACCGCCGACTGCAAGCCTGTGTATGGATCTAATTCTATCGTCAAGTTTGCGGACGACACAACGGTGATTGGGCTCATCAGCAACAACGATGAGACTGCCTATAGGGAGGAGATCCAGCACCTGGCCACATGGTATACCGAAAATAACCTGCTCCTCAACACCACCAAAACGAAGGAGCTCATCGTGGACTTCAGGAAGGAGTCAAGAGGCACACACGACACCATCCACATCAATGGAATGGCTGTTGAACGTGTCTCCAGTTTCAAATTCCTGGGGATCCACATCTCGGCGGACATGTCGTGGACGACCAACACCTCCAGCCTGGTCAAGAAGGCTCACCAGCGCCTCTTCTTCCTGAGGACACTGAGGAAGAATCAGCTCTCCTCGGCTATCCTGGTGAACTTCTATCGCTGCGCAATAGAAAGCATCCTGACCAACTGTGTCGCAGTGTGGAATGGGAGCTGCTCTGTTGCGGAGCGCAAGGCACTGCAGCGGGTGGTGAAAACTGCCCAGCGCATCACAGGGACTCCACTACCTGCCATCGAGCACATCCAGAGGAAACGCTGTCTGCATCGAGCTCGCAGCATCCTCAAGGACTCCTCTCACCCAGCACACAGACTGTTTTCTCTCCTGCCCTCCGGCAGGCGTTTCAGGATCCACCGGACCAGGACCAGCAGACTAAAGAACAGTTTTTTCCCCAGAGCTGTCTCTTTATTGAACTCAAACCCCCGTTGATCCACTTCCCTCATATACTGATAACTCTCCTACCTCACATCCGCCTTCACTTTGTTATTTGCACTACCGACTGTTTATTACAGTAACAACTGTTTACTTATGCATTTTGCACTACCACACCGTAACTGGATGATGCTCATTTGCACTGCCGACTGTTATTTACAGTACCAACTGTTTACATCTGTATTTTGCACCGTACTTCTAACTGTAATATGCAATCACTTTCCACTGCACTTTTACACTTTTTTTCGGATAGCTTCTGTCCATAATTTATTGCACTACCTTAATCCACTACCATATTCCTCATTTTAGCCTAACATATCATTGTATACCTCTATCTGTAAAATTCTGTTTATAGTAATAGCCATCTGTATATTATATTATATTCATAGTACATATCCACCTGTAAATTCTGTTTATAGTAATAACCATCTGTATATTATTCACTGTACATATTCACCTGTAAATTCTGTTTATAGTAATAACCATCTTTCTATTTATAGATATATTTATATATATTCAGTACATATCCATGTCCTGCACTTATGCAAACGTCGTATATCCTGCACTTGCTGCTATTGCACTTCTGGTTAGACCTAAACTGTATTTCGTTGCCTTGTACTTGTACTTGTGTAATGACAATAAAGTTGAATCTAATCTAATCTAATCTAAATAAAATCTTTTCTCTGTGCAGCTACAGAACACATGCTGGTTGCATCTCTGCCAGTAAAGATGATTTAAATGCAACCTTTTCCAGAGAAGTGTCTCTTTACCAGCACGACACTTATAAACAGGCTAGCTGTCAGAAATCAGCTCTTCATCGGAAAAATGGAGGTTCCCCACAGGATACTTCATAAAGAAGTGCTGAACGCAGACCTCTCAGCTCTGACAAAACTCAATAGATCAACCACCAATGAAGGCGCTGCGATGCCTGCAAGAATCTGCTCAAATCCGTTAGGATGAGACAATCAATTTGCAGACGTAATTAGCATACCAATTAAAAGTTATTACGTTGATTCTCATTATATATCAATTTTCCACTCTGTTCTCTCTCTCTGCTGTTGGAACATCTAATGAAATAAATTGAATGTAATTGATAAAATAATTAGGCATCATTTAATATGTCAATTATCAAAACGAGGTTTTTCTCCTTATTAATTTTTCTCAGCACTAGGGGATTATGTGAAAGCATGTGCCAATTTTGAAAATCCAGTAACTCGTGAAGAGAAAATAATCTGAGGATTATGTAACTGACATCCTTTGCTCACATTTCAGAGTTTTGCTTCAGATGATATAAAATCAAGGACTTTTAAATATGAAAGATTTAATGTGTTGATCTTTGTGAGACCCCTTTTTGTTTACAATCTTTGATCATTTTCCCTCCAATAATGACTGATCGCAGGTTTCATTGCACTTTATTCTCTCTTTAGTCAGTGTTTAGTTTAGTCTAGTCTCTTCTTCCGTGTAGTCTGGGTCAGTCTGTAGTCTGCTGTTTGATTTGTATGTTGGAGGATTCAACACAATCTCATGACAATGCGTATCAATAGTACGAGTGTGCAATCTCGTGGAATGTATACGCCAAAATGAGTTTTGGCGTGCATATGCTACGCAGTTTTTTTGCGTGCATATGATACGCACTTTATGGCGTGTATTTGACACGCTTTTGGGTAGGGTGGGGGTAGGGGGTTCGTACATATAATACGGCATAAGGTGCGTATCATATGCACGCGAAAAATGGCGTACCATATTCACGCCAAAACTCATTTTGCCGTATACATTCCACGAGATTGAAAACTCGTATTATTTATATGCATTTTGGTGAGATCGGCCTCAAATGTAAGTACATTTTCTGTCATCTTTGCAGGACTTTGATATGAAGAGTGGCAAAGTAACATACACAGTAAAAAACGCAGTGTCAAATTAACATTTAAAGTGTTAATTTTAACACTACTTCGGATCATATATGGTCCCAATCTATTTAGTGTGAATTTACAGTGTTAATACAGCACCTTACAGTGTAGAAAAATTACACCGTGAGTGTAAAGTGTTACACTTAAAATTGTTGTTTAAGTTTTACACTATGGGGTGTTTAACACCCCTGGTGTTAATTTAATTCCATTGGATTACACTATAAGTGTTTTTAATAAAGTATTCTGTTCGGTGCAAATTTTTTTTTACACTATTATATGGTGAGTCTTCAGACAGATGTATAAATTCAAACGTTTATTTAACAAATGGACAAAGCGGCTACTTCAAAACATGTCAGATGTGTAAAGGTCAATTAGTCAATCACATTCTTGAGGTGTTGCACAGAAATAAAATTAATAAAAAAGTTAATAAAACGCATAAAGTCATCAAATTTGCCTAGACACGAACAAATGTGACAGATAGATTTGAACAAGATTGCAGAAAGCTACTTGTTGACAGTTGTGTAGCATCCATGAATGCTGTTCCTCTTTGTCCCATCAGCGAGCAGGTATTGCTGTGTTGTCTTTAATTCAATCAAGGTGTTCTGGTATGTTAGTCCTTGCCTACAGATCATAGACCAAAAAAAAAAAAAACACTCAAAGTCATCTCTCCAATTGGCCGTCTTTGTATCAGTTTTCCACAATACAATCAACCCAACTGCCAATATTTTGAGGCAGACAATAGGTAGTGACAGAAATGTCCAAATTTACCTTTTTGAAGATGACATTGTGTTTTTCAGCTTGAAATAAGAACATCTTTCCAGGTCTTTTGCAGCCTTGTGGTGATTGTGGAATCAAATGAAGTAGGAGACGAATTGATGCAGAATTGTTGCAGATTCTAAATAACAGATGGGACAACTTCAGCAAAAAATGCATGAACATCTATAGATAATCTTATTTTGAACTATGTCCTCTTTCAAAGCAGATTCCGCAGTCAATCAGGTCCTTGAAGGTCTTGGGAGAAGCCTTTCCAGGAACTTAGCTGAGGTCTTCTCATTAAAAATGAAAACAAACAAAAAACAAAAATCACCAAACAGTTACATAGCATAATGACAACCATATCTCTCAGGAACCAGATGATTGTGTAGTCACAGGGTAGCGTCGTTCACTCAAATTTTAGAAAGAGAAAAGCAATCCAACCGGTCAATTCTCGGTCGAATGAGATAAAATGGCGTTGTCTCTGGTCTCTTCATCGAAGGGCGGAGTCAAGACTATTTGGCGCGTTTTTTTGCACTTTCAGTGTAAAATTAAATTACGCTATGTAGCACCCCACAATTACAATGAAGACACTGTAGATTGTTAATTTAACTCTTTGGGAAATAATAACTTTTAACACTGCAATTTTTACACTGCCGATTTTACTGTGTAACATATGGTGCTTTTCCATTACCAGTACCAGCTCGACTCGACTCGACTCGTCTCAGCTCGCTTTTCGCTCTGTTTTCCATTGCAGATAGTACCTCCACAATAGTACCTGGTCGTCATACCGATGCCGCAGGAAACTTTTTCGTTCCTCGTTGCCCCATCAAGCTCTCGCTGGATCCTCTCTTCGGCAACCAAACAAAGGAAACCTCCTCGTTTGACCACGGCGTATTCTTCCGATTTGCCATAATAGTAATGGGTATATCACGCAATCTCTGGCCAAACTATTTAAAAATGGCGGGGTTATTCCATAGACCGTAAAAAAATATTCAGGATACTCCGTCTGGCGCGTGCAATGATTGTGACGATTTTCTCTGACCAATCAGCAGTCTGCTGTGTTTTCATGTCACATTTTAGTATCGCCTCAGCTCGATCAGAACCTCACCGGAGGTGATACGAAAAAAAGTACCTGGAAGCAGGTACAGGTACAAGTTTTACACAGTGGATCAGAACCCGAACAAAGGCAAGTCGAGTCGAGTCGAGGCGATCTGGTATTGTGTAGTGGAAAAGCGCCAATACAGTACATATCTCTCAGTTCAATAGGCATCACATGACTAAACATGCATCCTCGTTTTCATATACCTCCGTTTTCACAGTCCACACTACAACGCGAAAACGCCGTTTTCAAATTGATCAAATTTCGATGACATTGTTGAGTGACATTAATCTTGACACACTGATGCAGACTTTCTACCCTAACCCTAACCCTAACCCTACTTTGCTCTTCAGCAACTGCAAAGTCAAAGATCTTGTGTGTTCCATCTTACACTGCCAATAAATAAACATTTCATTTTTATTTTGGTACTACTTTTCAACTAGAGCACCTCCAAATATTCTATTTCACAGACTAAAGAGTGAGTCGGTGTACAGAACCGTTTGCTGTTTTGGAGGGAGGCTGAAATCAATAAGCTTAGGTAAATGTGCAGCCCACACACTACTCTCTAATTAATGACAGTAAACGTGTCATAAAGGTCGTAAAGGATATAGATGAACATTCAATAGTTGCTCATTTCAAAGGATGTTCAGGAGGGACTTGTGGAATGTTTATAGTAATTACTTGTTGACCGGGGGAAACGTAGGCGTGTTTATTTGCCGATTCGCACACCCGCACGATTAGATCTGCCTGACATAAGATCCTGATAGAAAGGCTGCAGCACTGAGATATGTCCATCTAATCAGCCCTTTTCTTGCTCCAGAGAACTTTATATGGTAATCAGTTCTCTTGTTTACACTTTGTTCTCTGTAGTCTATTTTATTGGAATATGTTAAGGATCACCATTATTATTGTTCATGGATTTGAACAAACCCTTAACCCCAGCTATAAGCTTAAATGCATAACTTGCATTGTATGTGCCACGGAAATGAATGATACCTCGAATTATGCAGCATGTTGAGGAGAGGTGTGCTAATTTTTCTTTTGGAGGAGCGACCTGAGACATATCTATAGAGATGTTGAAGATGGTTTTTTTTTTTCACCACCCACAACACCGTGAGCACGCTCTTTTATATTCCGTGTATAAATTGAATCCATATTTATTGGGAGTATTCTGAGACGACTTAATAACATACAATATTAATACTGCCACTTCAAAACGAAAGTACAGTTTATATACTATTTCAGGTTAACGTATCAAATATATGCTTTTCAGCAGACAGTCATTTTCAGCGCTAGGCCTTCAAGAGTGTCAGGCCTGGCTTTGCCCTAGGCTAAAGTGTTCTTTAATATCACAGAACTCTCGAATTATTCAAATTTAGTTAATGGCATTCTCAGGCACCAGCCTCTGGCTATAACTGTATACATATTTAATTATTTTGAGATTTTATGGCTGACTATCCGAGTGTCACCTTCACCGGTCATTGTTTGTACTCTTGAATCTCTTCAGAAGTCAATTTTCTTTTGCAGAAAATGGTCAGTGAACAGTTGAAAGTGTTGATCATCAACCTCAGGATGTCAAATCAAATATTATATGAGCTATTTAATTTTCTATTCATTTTGTATGAGGTTTGCCATTTCATTAATTATTATATCAAATAGATATTAACTATATCATAAATATTAGAATATATAAATATTTATGATAACAAAGTTGTATTTATAAAAAAAAAGAAAAAAGCCAGAATAAAGTGTATTGCTAAAATTATATCTCCCATAAAGATATTAGTCGGCGAATACAGTCACAGAATATTATTTACTTGCTTTTCCTCCATGCTGTAGAAAGTGTCCAAATTATGTAACTTCCGGTTACAATTTTTTTATTACTTAGGTCCCAAATCAACAGCTATATCTACAAAATAATATTTGCAACTTAAAGGTTTAATTAAAACATTAAATTAGAATTTTTAACTTGCAACCATGAATTTATTTAAGTTGTGGTAACAGGTCCCCATAATTACTTTTTATAGTGTGTAATGAATTATAAGATAATAAACAGGTACAATTATAAATCAGTTTCATCTCAAATCAATATCTCTTATCCTCATAATGATTTATGTGGTCTTATGTGGTCATCTAACAGTTGGGTGGGGGCAATAAACATACAAAATGAAAATGATCTTATGTCCGTTTTTCTTTGCTCTGTCATTTTATCTGACCAACAACACAAAGCAATAGTTGTTTAAATATGAGTTATCATAGGTTAACCATTCGGTAATATAATTATGAAATGATCTTGCTTCTTCCACATAGTATTGAGCAAAACCCAACACAGTGGTAGATCTACATGACTACAATATTAGCGTAATATCAGTTCACAGTTCACACATAGGGTTATCGCCGTGTAAGTAGTAGTGGGTGACTTACAACAAGTAATCGCCAACATATCGGACTCATGGAAAAATACATTGGTTATCATTATTTTTATCATTATTATTTTATTAATAACTCAACATCATCTGCATTAAAGAGAAAAGAATCACTTCATCTGATGTAGAAAGTGAATAAAATAGCCTTAACAGCCGGAGTTCACAACTACTCCCAGACTTGTGTGTGTGTGTGTAGGTGAGGTGTGTGATCAAACCGCTGTGAGGCAAGATAGTTTTCCTACTTACACAATTATTTTAAGTATATATCATTAAATTATTGACGATAAACAATGTGGTTTATAATGATATTTTTAAGGGGGGACAACCCTCCAGGATTTATGCCTATGGCCGCTTGCTAGCAACTGCTCTCTGCACAGAAGCTTTGCGTTTAAAGAGCTAATAAAATATTTTGAATAAGATCAATATTTCATGTCTAATTATTATTTGGCCCCTTCAGACCCCTTCATGCTGATGCAAGAACCCTCCACATCGAGGACCTGATCACCCTGTCGGGGTTTATTCTGCAATAACAACTGGCTGGATGAACATTATCCACCCACATTATCCACATTTTTAATGCTAACAATTATTTCAATACCTCATGTAACTTATGGAATTAATATGGGTAAGGGGCATGCTGCCTTTCAATTTTTTTTAAATATATCATACCAAATGAACATGTTAATTTGCCATCCCTAGTTTTTAAGATTAGTTTTGTGTTATATAGGGGTTATGCGCAACATGCTTCCATATTCTGTAAAATAGGTTGCATCGCTTCAGGTCTTTTAGGATGTGCTTTGTTAAGCTGCACTCCGTAAGTTTTACCTCTTTGTCTCCATCTCTGTTTGAACCCTGAAATTGCAGTTATTTGCAGAGTTTACGTGGGTTGTGCATCAGCACGGCTGCTCAACACGGAAGAATCTAATGTTTTGAGGAGTATGTGTGGGTTGTATATCAACGCACCAGTTGTCAACGATGATTGTCGTTTTGAACTCTCTGGATTACAAGCCGCCATTAAAATTACAAGTTTAATTACATTCCAGATGCTGTAAAACAAGGCCACAAACGATCCGCCACCTGCAGCATCCACTCACACGATATAGCCTTTATGTATACAGATGTGACATAATGATGCAAAGACGCAAGGCAAAAGCTTGTATTTCCCGCGGAAAGCTACCAGTACCATCAGGGGCGCAACTACCCAGTGCCAGAGGGGTATGCAGCAACAATTTTGGAGCCTTTTATTTATGTTATAATTCGGGTATAGTTATTTTATGTCATCCGTCTTATTCGTTTTTTTAACAAAAGTTTAATATACGCAAGTTTTTTTAATGTTGTTGTATTTTCATTAAAAATAGGCTAGTAACGAACAAAAAAATAAAAGAAACATTCGTTTGAAAGTAATTAAAGAGGAAATTATGAGTTCAGCAATAGGCTATCATACGAGCAAGAGTGCTATTTTCCAGAGTAGCCTATATCAGCACGATTGCAAAATGCGATATTAATTTTATACAACAGTTCAATAAACAACAAGTTGTCATTTTTTACAGTTTTGCTCTATTTTTCCAACAAAAATAGATTCAAACAAAGTATTTTGAACAGTCGGTAAGAACAAATTAGTTGAATGATTCTAGACTCCATTACGCCGCCAACTATACTGGCAGTTTTATAGTTTCATAGGCCTGGAATAATTAAAATATTATATTTAGAACATAAATCTAAAAATCTCATTACATTATTTAGGCAATTGTATTTACAGTCTAAGTGGATTTTGATAAATGGTAAGATGGATTTTGTTGATAGTGATTTCATTTCATTCTTATAACAGCCATGTCTCGTGGTAAATAGTGTAATTACTTAAAAAGATGGTCAACACTATACTTTATAAGAGGTGTGCCCTAAAAAGTGAGCATGCAATTTTGAGAACACCTATGAAAGAGCATGTTCTTTTCATCTGTTTGGATACTTCAAACACAAGTTTGCACTGACTGTTTGGTTTACCTGTTTAGCCTACACGTTAGTAACATGCGTTTTTTTGTCTGACTCATAGCACGAGTCCTCGACGCGTGATTTACCGGATAAGCGCGTGTTCTTAACGTGCGATTTGATATAACAACACGCATCGGAAACGCACGTTTTCCTTGACCCCAAAGCGCACGTTAAGAACGCGCGTTTTGCTGTCAAATCGCCGGCGCCCTCGCCAGGCGCGCCCACTCGCGATATTCCATTATTATCCAAAATTCTATTATGGAATCTTATGAGAGCGCCTACTCTAGCCTGTTGGTCCTCTAAAATGTTATAAAATATTGAAGAAATACAGAAATGATTTAGAAACGCACAACAGCATCTACATATAGAAAATACCAAAATATATATATATTTTTTATACCATCGCTTTGGCGACCCCAAGGTGCTGCGCCCCTATGCGCCGCATATAGCGCATACCTACTTTTTGCGCCACTGAGTACCATTAAAATTATAACACATTATTACACGCTTAACATTGTGAATCGGGCTAAGGTAAGGTCTTGAACACTGGTTGGTTATGTAGTTGCTCAAATTTTAAACCAAAAAAAGTTACAGATTGCAGCTTTAAATATACAGCTGAAGATGCCTTCAAATGAGTGAGCAAGGATTAGCATATGCAGTAGTTAAAAAAAATTGTGTTTTTTTTGTTCTCACTTAAAATTTAATAAACGGCAACAACAGGTGATTTGCTTATTACCTTAAAAGTCCATAGATATTGCCGTCAGTTCATACATACTGCTGTTAACAGTTTCTCTGACAAGCGGATGCAATGAGACCTGTTTCCCTGTTTGTTCATGTGTCGTTTGACATAAAGCCTATAGTAAGTAGTTTGCGTGTCATCATGGGATTTGTGCCTCCTAATGCTTTAAAAAAAAGTAATGGGACACCAATTTGTACGGAAAGTGCCAAATGCATTGCTCCTGCATAGCACCTTTCTGTCTCTTTCACCTATTTTCTCTCCTCCCCCTTCTATCTTTCAACCTTCTTTTTTGTCTGTCACACTTTTTTTCTGTGGCATCAAGGGAACAATAGCAACCTTGAACTGTTGAATTCGTTTAGTCAGACCGGCTGACTTCTTGTTCAGAGGAAATCATCCAAGACCAGCGTGTCTGTCTAGATTAAAGGGATGCTGGGGAGGTTCTGAGATATTGAGGAGAGAGAGAGAGAGAAAGAGAGAGTAATTAAACCTAATAAGGCAGAGGGACCTTTCATTCGCCCAGGGTTACTAATGAGACCAGCTCCACCAAATGCTATACCCGCTAGTCAGAGACCACACGAACTGCAGGTGGAAAGACAAATGAAGGAGAATGAAAGAGTGGAGCACAAAGGATTCTGTGTATCTGGATGTAAACTAGTGGATACATTTTAGAGAATGCTGGAGCCTTAGATGATGTAAATGAACCTCACTGCGACTTTCTGTTTTTGATGTTGCTGTGAATCTTGTTTGATTTGTTAATGACTAGTCAGAAGGAGTCAAAGGTCAGGTTTTGGTGACAGTATAATAACATTAATGAGAGGGTAACAGGAATCCGGTGGCATGAGTCAATTGAGCATCTATGTTGCATACAAGTTTTAGGGCTGGCAATTTAACATGTTCATTTAGTGGGATTTGATTATTTATAAGGAAAAAAAACTACAAATAAAAACTGAATTAATTTTTCATTCCTGAATGTATGCGTTTGGAACATATTGAAAAGTTCAGTAACTCACTCTTTCATTCCCAAACATATTGAATCGATTGAGTGAATGTCTGTATCAAGGAGTCATTGAATGATTCGTTGAGCTCATTCGTTTAAAAACACTGATTCATGCGTTTCCCTAAAAATAATTTTACACTTTAGTACGTTCGCCAACCAATCAGATTCAAGCATTCAACAGCCCTGCAGTACAAACAATAAATAAAGTTACTCATCAAAAGCAATTTTACTTTTCATTCAGCACTTTGTTCATTTAGGACTGTGCCATTGATATTTTGACAATACATCACCCTTTCCATTCTTTTCAATCCCTCTCATCCGCCCCTTAATCTACCCACCCTTTCATTAAAATGACAGTAAACGCCCCTCTAGTAAAATTCACCCTAGACTGCAGAGGGTGGCAATCTGAGTGATTTGTGGAGCGCAAAACATCTCGCAACATTGATCGGCGCTGATTGAAACTCTCAGTCTCCTTAACCATTCATTTGACATTTATAATGGACTGCGGTTTTCCTGCATCAAACCCCAAATCTTTTCCGCCTCACTAGACTTTTACCATTTAGCCAAGCTGTGAATTCAATCATCACAATTTCGTCATTATGTGTTCTAATCCACAAAGCTATTACTGTTCGATTCGTACTTCAAATAAGATGTTTAACTTTCTCATCCGCACACTAAAGATATCTCATCCTTTAAAGGTCCTGTTCTTCGTGATCCCATTTTTCAAACTTTAGTTAGTGTGTAATGTTGCTGTTAGAGCATTTATAATACCTGTAAAATTATAAAGCTCAAAGTTCAATGCCAAGCGAGATATTTTATTTAACAGAAGTTCCCTTTCAAAGCCTACAGCGAACGGCTGGTTAGGACTACATCCTGGTATTTCCTGCTTTAATTACGTCAGTAGAACAGTATGCCGACTAACCTCCGCCCACAAGAACACGCGAAAAAGGGGGCGTGGTCTTGTTGCTCCCGCGTGGAGTAGAGGAAGTGTTGCGTTCGGTTGCATTTGTAGAGTTTGTTTGTTGCCATGTCGTCGAGACGCTGTTATTTTCATCCCGGAGTCAAGTCACCTTTGTTTGGCTTTCCCAGGGACGCTGTACTTAGAGATCATTGAGCGCATGCATCCCCGTTATGGTGAGAGGCGTGACCTTTCCGGTAACGTGCGCTCTGCGTGCCCTAAGCTGCTGTCGAATCACAACACGGGAACCGCTGGCACAATCAGAACTCGTTACGTATTTCTGAAGGAGGGACTTCATAGAACAGGGAAATCTTTCAAGCCGATTTGAGGACAGTGAAAACAGCGGTATACAGATAAGTAAATTGTGTGAAAAATACTGTGTTTTTTTACACGCGAAACATGAACACATGTTATATTGCACACTGTAAACACAATCAAAGCTTCAAAAAAACACGAAAAACGGGACCTTTAATTGTCTTTATTCTAAAGGTGCGAGTGACAGTATTCAATCCAGTGCAGGATGAAGCGCAGCTAAATTTATTTAGAGGACTGTGCATGATACAAAAATGACTCATTACAAAAGAATAAATATTCTTGCTTTATGTAATGCATTTCAAAAGCTATTTCGGCACAAAGCCATGCATTCTGGGTAGAGCTTTTTACGGGAGCCAATGCTTTTAAAACATTTTTCTTTTTGGTTAACAAAGGAGATGAGAATTGGTCAGATGATAGATGGACTTATATTAACTTGAATAAAGTTAAAGGGCAAAATAAAGGGATCTTGTGAGATTTTGTCATGAATGGAATGCAATTTTCTGAATATAGAGAGATGGACCCAAGGACAAAAGTAGTCGGGCCATATGGTTCACAATGAGCACATACTATACGGATCGCTCTCTTCCAGAGAACCCAGATGATTTATGAGCACGGCTCATGAATTCAGACACAGAAGCATAATATTTTCTATGTTTCTGAGCTTGCCCAATGCTTATGACCCACAGGAAAATGTTATTGGCTAGAAGTTGCTCTTTAAAGCTCAGGAGAATTAATGGAGTTCTCAATCATGTCCCCTTAAATGCTTTAGAGAAGCAAATAAGATGATTGTTGACACAGTCGGAGATTAAAGCTTTGAAGTCAACATGAAATCAAAATGTACCCTATATAGGGCTAGATTTACTAAATGCAATCCCAAAAAATGGAAAGTTCTGTGCGTGAGCTTGAGCTACCGTGGATGGACAAATTAAAGAACGCAGATGCAGCTGGATCATTTCCATAATGACCAACACAACACAAATTAGCTTCTGGATTAAAGGCTCACTGAAGTGCTTTGAAACGCGCAGCATTATTCAATGTGTTGACGTAATTTCCCCAGAAATGGCTCCAGCTGTTAGCAGCTCCTCCCCTTTTTGAAACAGCCAATAGCGTTTTGTTAACATCACAGTTTGACTAGAGCCTTTCTGTTTCTGTCAGGTAAAGCCAGAGTTTCCTCCTAATCTCTAACCGTTTATCATCATAATCTCCTCCATATCGCTTTGAAATAAAGCATTCTGTGCAGCATTTAAATGGGTCCGATATGTTTTGTTGTATGCGCCGACTCGCGCATATGATCCGCTCGCTCTCGCATCTCTAGTCAACGGATCTGCTCTAGACTATGTGTGTGCGCTGCTGCGGTGCGCGTGAAACTAACGTGAAACCAGACTTCATTCGCCTCAACTGAAAGTATATTGACACAGTCTGAATTTTTTCCTATCGCATGTATAGGGCGCTATGTGCCTTTCACAATGTAGAAATTAGTAAATGTGTGAACAGCTGACCGATTTCAGACACAGCTTCAGCATTATTTATAGTGTAGGGGGCGGGCGCTTCAGATTCTAGAGAGCATTTGATTGGACAGAAGATTTGATGAGAAGGTGAAGTCTGCGATGATGTCATCAAAATCTGTGATCCATTTTAACGGAAATGAGAGACTGTAAGTTTTGAATGCTTATATCTCCTAAATGCAAATTTTGTAATTATTTTGGAACACACCAGCTTATTCATAACCTTAAGGCTAACATAGTCATACTAAAAGCTAAAAAACTTCCATTTTGATTTCAGGGGGCAGGTAAGACATGCTTTTTTGGCCTGTAAATAATAGTGCAAACACCAGTACATTGAAAAGCGCAAACCTCAGTAAATCACCTTGCATGATTCATTTAAATACTCTCCTTCCATAAATGGTGCGTCTGAAAGGGTTACATATGCAACAGGTCAGCTGCAAAAATAACTCTGTCCACTTCTTTTCAGCACACATTTTTCACTGTGTCTTTTAAAGTTGACCACAAACTGTTAGTAAATCTGGCCCTTACATTCTTGATCCAGTAAATTCCCAATGGATAAAATCAGGTCCTGCCTACAGTTTATTTTTTGTTAAACAACTTTGTTTTACTTAGAAATATGGAATTATGGAAATTAATGCAATTTCATGTTGACTTGTTACTCAGATATTTTGGTTTTGGACGATTATTTATATTTGATGAGAAGTGTTCTTATTTAAAATTTCACAGATTTTTCTTTAGGAAAAGTCACCTTATCCTGACCATATTCCCTTTAAAGAGGGAATGTTATGCCCTTTTACAAAGTCTTGATTTAGTTTTTGGGCTCTACTAGAATAGGTTTTCATGCTTCAATGTTCAAAAAACACATTATTTTCACATAATTGACAATGTTGCAGCTCTTCTCTTCCCAGTCTGTCAGTAACGCTCTATTTAGTTCCTGTCTCTATAAAGCCCCTCCTTCCTAAAAGCATAATGTGCTCCGATTGGTCAGCTGGACCTGTGTGTCGTGATTGGTCAACCGTTTTGAGTGTGTTTGGGAAGTGTCAAGCCCCTCACCATAACCACAAGTTTCAACACACTAACGCAACTCAACCAGGCCTTGTTCCTTTTATTTTGCATATGCCTTGGGCAGGAATTATGTAAATGACTGCTATTGTGACGTGTTTGTTCCCGGAAGAAAACTCAAGACTACAATGGAGGCGTTTCAGGGAGTTCAGAAACAGTGCTTAATGATATAGAGAATAACTCCCTTTGGAGTGACTTTGTAACTTTTCAGACCCTTTTCATGCTCAAACAGCAACATTAAAGAAAGATGAAAATGTAAAAGAGCATAACAGTGTCACAACACAGAAGGGAACAGACAGGCAGGTAAGTGCATAGGATGTTTATTTAAAGCAAAGTGTGGGGAACAGCAGGAACCAGGCAAGGGGAAGTGGATGGTGAGGATTCAGGCTGATATTCCTTGCAGGTGACGATGGTGATGAAGATGGGAGATCGAGAACCAGGCAGACGGACTGATGAGACGAGACGTGATGATTGGGGCTGTGACTCTGTGACAAACAGGTCCTCCTTAACACTTTCCCTTTCTTAAATCATCCCATCACTGGGCAGCTGAACTCCTTTCTGTTATCTCTCCTCAGAAACTAGAGATATGTTTATTACCCCTTGACTCCAGACCAAAAATCTCATTAATGTAATTCCATTATCTGTCCCTGGTAATTCTCCTCTAATGATCAGCTTTTTGTAAGAGTTTTATCTGACATGGAGCTAGCCCTTCACAGTAATCCCTTTTACAACCCGCCATTACAAACTAAAAAAGAGGGAATGATGAAAAAGAACAGAAGTATAAATTTTTATCTGTAGCGTGTGATATCGGTCTCCCCTCTGACCAGGCAGTTGTTGAAGTAGGTGTCAGTAGGCTATACGACAGCTAAACCTGAGCTAAAGGTTTCCTGTGTTGGTGACCTTTATCTTTATACCTCAACCTCAATCTTGGTTTTATCTGTGCTCTGCACTATATAAAGGCAATACTACACAATGCTTTCTTTGAAAGAACTCCAGCAAAGATAACTCACAATGAAATTGCTTTAAATGGTGATTAAAGTCATGGTTTTAGTGATTGTTCAGGCAACCTTACATTTTTTGTTCAGTCTTATATCAGTACACAGTTTTTTTAGGTGTGAACAAAAGCCGAAATAAAGTCTTGACAGGTAGAACAATTCATTTTTTGTGTGGTTTTTTTTTTGGGCGGCCTATAATTTGAATGTTCTTGTCAGATAATTAAAACAAACAGGTTTAAAACAAGCTGTCTTCACATCTTAAATGTGAAGAATGTTCACATGTTTAATTTCTCCTCTTTTGGCCTTACACGTCTTTCACATGCTGACGAGAAATGGCAATAAATACATAAATACAACAAACTTTCTATCAGAACCAGCATTAACTTCTTGAGCAGTTTGAGCTCCAGTAGCTCGTCTGTTTGATCAGACCACACGGGCCACGTGCATCAATGAGCCTCGGCCGCCCATGACCCTGTCGCCGGTTCGCCACTGTTCCTTCATTGGAGCACTTTTGATAGAGACTGACCACTGCAGACCGGGAACATGCCACAAGAGCCGCAGTTTTGGAGATGCTCTGACCCAGTCATCTAGCCGTCACAATTTGTCCCATGTCAAACTCACTCAAATCCTTACGCTTGCCCATTTTTCCTGCTTCTAACACATCAACTTTGAGGACAAAATGTTCACTGCCTAATATATCCCACCCACTAACAGGTGCTGTGATGAAGAGATAATCAGTGTTATTCACTTCAACTGTCATAATGCTATGCCTGATCGGTGTGTGTGTATTAAATACATAAATTAAATACATAATGGTAGTGTTAGTTGTACTGAATCTACTTTATGCTGGTTTTACAAAAACAATCATTGTGGCCTGACTGAATTGTATTAACATAATCAGAATATGTGGAGAAATACACCTAATTGTGGTGACAATAATGTCACAGAAAAAAAAAAACGTAATGGTCCTAATAAAAGGTGTGTGGTTTTTGCATTAATTTTCACCCACTTGTTGAATTGACTGTAAATTAAGCGCCAGTGACAGAGAGACAAGATTTCCCAATGATTTGTAAAGCCAACCAATATGCTAAACAAATGTTAACATTTGGCCTCATATGATATGGAGGAAGGTGCCATATCCTTCTATTAGATTCAGTCCCAAATGTCTGCTTCTTTTTTTCGGGCTTATTCTCTCATTAAGGCTTGTTTGCCCTCTGCAATCGGGAACTCGAGCTTATTGTTGGACATTAACAATTTAAATTGTTTTTGCTTTTTATCCTGCCAATTGCAATTACACTCTTCCAGAGGCACCAACTAATGAGTTTCCTCTTTCATACTCCCAAGACTTACGGCTGAATAGATCATCTTTCCCTCTCTCTATTAAATATATAAATAATGGCCGACAAAGATTAACACAAAAGGTCTGCGTGAACATCTCGGGCCGCCTGGAGACCGCTGTTAGTGGAGATTGTTTTAATGAGAATGCAGTGGAGTAGAAAGCTGCGCTCACGGGTTCTGTCCTAGCGTTATTTCCACACATCTGAGGTGCTCCCTCTCTGGCCTGTTGAAGCGAATGGGGTGTGTTGGTAATTATCAGACCTCCGCTATCCAGTTCTTTGTAAATGGACAGACGGGAAATTGCTCTGTCCTCCTGGAGACTCTTTGAGCTTCTGGGTCGGTGGGGTTCATAATCATCTCTTCTTCTGTGGGCACCGAAAGTGATCTAAACCCACTAGCACATGATCATTTAGAGCCGTTTACATACAAACCCAGTTATTAAAGCACAAATGATCAAGTACACTTGGACTTATCATATGAACATTTCGGGAGGATTTGAAAGCGAAATGTGAAGCTTAAAAGCATTTATCTTATTTCTTCTGTCAAAACAAAAACATTAATTAAGCTTTAAAGCAGTTTATTACAGTTGTTGTACAGCATTACGTTGTCATGATAGTTCTCACACTAAATTCATGTTAACATGCATATTGTTTGTGGCTACTGACTAATGAAACGAGTTTTCACTGTAAACATTTAGATTGGCTCAAACCGCTTCCATTATAAGTGGCTCATTGTAAACTCAGATGTTTTTTTTTTTAGAAAAACATTATTTTTGCAGTGATGAACTATTTCCTCGCCAACATTTTTTTAAGTTACCAGCCACCGACAGCATTTTTTTTTAGAATATTTTGTTGTATGAATATCTGAACATGCAAAAAGAAAGAACAGAGCCTCTGCTTTTAAACATTTTATTCTAGCTTTTATTTGTGCATTGTTTTTTTAATCAACACTTGAATGTGTGTACAAACTATTTTAAGAACGAATCACGATTCACCAAAAATTTCGTAATAAAAGAAATAAAATATAGGAACAACTAAAACCACATACGCAAAAAGCACTTACTCTGTACGGCCTTATTATCGGGTTAAGAAGTTTTCGAAATTTCAGTGGCAAGTTTGACCAGAATGATGAAAGCTGTGAGGAAAGCGTGTGCGGAAAGCCCTTATATGGAGATGGTGTGGGCGTTTTTTATGCAAATGACTATTCAGAGATTCTGAAGATGATTCTTTCAGAAGATGTGTAATAGCGCTAAAAAAGTTAAAGGGGTCCCATAATGCCCCTTTTTACAAAATGTAAAATAAGTCCCAGGTGTCCCCAGAGTGTGTATGTGAAGTTTTATCTCAAAATACCCCACAGATAATTCTTTATAGCATGTTAAAACTGTCACTTTTTGAGGGTGAGCAAAAATGTGTTTTGTGTGTGTCCCTTTAAATGCAAATGAGCTGCTGCTCCAGGCCCCATTTCTAGAAGAAGGCGGAGCTTCAAGAGCTCATGTTAGCAGCTCCGGAGCAGCTTACCTCACGGAGACATGCACTGAAAATGTCAGAAAGTCGGACAATGATGGAGAGACTCAAGAAGAAGTGACACCATGTAGAATGCAACAGGACATTTCTGAATGGTTAGTTGATCTATAAATCGCCCGTGTGGGAACTGTTGTAAGATGCACAGAGCCAGAGAATATCTGCTGCATGAAGACAGAACAGGTATAGTTTAGTTTAATTGTGGTTATCATTTTTGTCATCTTGCTTTTATGACATGCTATTGTATTTGTGTTGCTGACCTTATTGCAGTAAATGTGAAAAGACGGATGCGACAGCTTGAGCAGACTCCCTCTCCTCAACATGGCCTCACCCCCTTTGTTGCGTGTTCCCAGGGGCGGAGTTTATGTAAATGTACGGGTTTGTGATGTCACTAACCTGTGAAGAAGCTTGTTGTAGTCCCTACCCACCGATTGTTGTAGTCCTTAAAAAGTGATTTCTGTAAAAGAAAATATCTCCCTTTGCTTTGAGCTTTGAGTGCCGTAACTTTGCGGGTGTTTTTTATGCTCAAACAGCAACATTACACACAAACTAAAGTTAAAAAAGTCAAATCATAATCAACCACCCCTTTAACATATGCCAAGTGCTATTCATGGGGCTAACTTGTTCTGAACCTGTAATATTCCTTCAAAGCATCTTTCTCCTTTGAAAGCCATTCAAAAGTAGCATTTTGAAAAGTCTTTGAAAAGTCTTTTGATTGCATTGACTTTGGGCTAATTTTAGCACAGAATATCTTTTCAGAAACTCTAGAGTGGACCAATAGCTGTAGCAATAAAAAGCCAAAAGTTAAAACAAGCCCATTTGTGGGGATCCTCCACATTGTATCCAATTACCGGCAATGTTACACTGAAAGAAGGAAGTTCCCTCTACAGAGATTAACGAGGATCGATCTGCAAACAGATTCTCATCTCAGAATCAATTAGCATCCCCTTTAGCGCTCTGAGAGAGGTTTTATAACAGTGACTTTGTGCAGGATGCAGTGAGAGCATCGATCAGACCACAGCACTTCAGATTCTTAATGCTCTCCACACTTTGCTCTCTCATCCCTCTTGTGTTCGGTGAAGCTTGTTTTTCTCTAATTCATCTGATGTAATTAAGGCAGAGGATGGTAAGTCAACAAACCTGAAGATCCACTAAAGAATGAGCAAGCGGCTTACGATGAAGAGGCTGTGATTACACATGGATGCAAAAATAAAAGAACTTGATACAAGACTCAACCTTGTATTTGGCTGTATTGTGTTTTAGGTGCACAACCACTTGAGGGAATAAAGTTGATTGATCAAAAATACTGTATTAATTCATTATTAATAATTATATATTAATTATATTGACATGATCGCATCATGCAGATTTGTCGGCTGCACATCCATCCAGATGTAGATCTCTTATTCAACCACATACCAAAAGTGCTCTATTGGATTGAGCTCTGGTGACTGTGGATGTCATTTTAGTGTAGGGTCATCCGTGTCAACTCAGCTCAAATTTTGGATTTTGTTCATATTTTTTTCTGTACAAAGACAAACATAAATAGTTATGAAAGCCAAAATATTAAATGTCACAGATGTGTATTTACAGAGTAAGCCACCTTTTTTTCCTCAAAATGACAGATTTGGAGCCAAATTAGAAGGGTGTAAAAATGACTTTAAACAATTTGAACGTGGAGGTGCTTTGAGATCCCCATATCTATGGGATTGAACTATATAGGGCCTTGAATATTAAGATTTCAAAAGGAACGTTTATTAAGAATGAGACTATAGAAGTAAGTTCCCTTTCGAAAGGGAACTCTCGCTGCGTCTAGCTGACGCTATGGGGAACGCCCTCGGCGTGACTGGTGTCTGAAGCTACTATCGAATCACGGCAAAGTCTTTGACCGACGTCAGCCCATGACGTCATCAACGTGCGACCCGGAAGTATAAAAGGGCGCCGTGCCAACACATACACATCTTTCTCGTCTTCAGGGACTGTCTGTTTGAACTGCTATACGAGTTAAGGTAAAACAAATTCAATTATTAATACACACGAGTGTGTATTTACTGCCTGGGATCAAGAGCATGCACAGTCAAGTTCATTTGAAGTTGTTTGTGTGTGAGTGTGAGCGGTTTTCAATCTGAGATCGCTCCACTCTAGTCTGGTTTTTTTCCTGAGGGAAGAAAGTTTGGCATCTGGGACTGGATGATGCTGTCCCGTTCAAGCTGAGGCTGAGCGTTGGCATACATCATGGGTTCTCAGATGCAGCTCGCCGATCGTCGCGACGATCTGGCGGTTAACGAGACTAAACAGCAAGTGCTCTTAGGGATGGCTGGTGAGAGTGGTATGAATCCTCTCAGCCACCCTGACCGTGTATGCTGAGCTGATGAATGTTATGGAACGTACTGCAGGCAGGCTGCGGCTGCCATGTTGGCGCGTTAGAGGAGAGATCGCTCGTGGTAGATTGCACAATCGTTTTTTCCTTGGCCATAAACCATCAGCTCAGATGAGCCTTCCATTCCTTCTTGATCTTCTTACAGAGATCGAGAGGGCATGGAAGAATCCATATTCGACCCAATATTCATCAGCATCAGCGTTTAACTTCGCTGATGTCGAGGGGATAGGGGAATATGGATATGTGTTGAGGCTACCGACTGGCGAGGAAAGTTTGCAGACTTTTCTCGCATTTCGTGGGCATCAACACTGAGAGCTCAAACTGTGCTTTAATGGCAGGGGCATACACGGCAGCGGGTCAGGCTGGTGCTGCTTTTCACACCATGGCGGTGTTTCAGGCGTACCAGGCGGACCTGCTGGAGGATCTCGACCAGGGGGCCGGGCTGTCCCCTGAGGCGGTTGCTGAGCTGCGCCGCACCACAGATCTTGCTCTCCGGGCCACCAAGCAGACTGCTGCTGCCATCGGCCGCTCTATGGCGGCTATGGTGGTCACGGAGAGGCATCTGTGGCTGAGCCTGGCTGATATCGGGGAGAAAGAGAAAGGCTTTCTCCTCGATTCGCCGGTTTCGCCGACTGAACTTTTCGGCACCTCCGTTGAGGCGGGGGTTGGAAAGTTCAGGGAGGCGAAGGCGCGTTCAGCGGCATTTAAGACATGCATACCGCTGAGATCCGCGCCCCCACCCAGGCAGGCGGGACCTGGTCCTTCACGGTCTGAGGACCGTAGGCAGGACCAGAGAGCTAGCGTCTCCTCTCGTGCCCCCCCCTCCGTGGAGGAGCAGGGCACAGAGGAGATGGGATTCCCGGGGGGAAAAAGGATCTGAGGGAGGTGATCCAGGACCAACGCTCTCGGCGTTGGTGATGGATCACTTCCCTTGAGGGCGGTTACATCCTAGCCCTCTCCTTTTTCCTTTTTAATGTCTTTTAATGATTTTTTACCCAGGCACTTCTTACATCAGGCCTGAGGCGGGCCCATGATGAGTAGAACTATGTTCTGACGGCCCGCCCGGACCTGCTCAGTGAGAACGCCCCTTTCAGGCATTCAAGGGCGGTAGAACATGGTGGTGAGAACCGCACAATGAGTCTTCGCTCAGCATGCCGCAGGTGAGAGTGGTCATTTTTGTGTATTACACTAAAAATATGTATTTCTTACAGACCCCAGGTTTCCTGTATAGAGTTGGGTATTCATCAACGACTGAACGCTGAGGCGTCAGTTGGGATGTGGATGAAGGAGGCGCGTTGCTGAGGCACCGCCACCGTTGGTAATATGTACCACTTAGATCGGAGGCTCTAGTAAGGCAGGTGCCAATGCTGAGGCATCAAGGTACTGCTAGCCTAGCTGGCTATCAGGTTAAAGAGGGGCAAAAACGCTCTCCTGAAGGTCGGCTGTCAATTGTAGGCCTCAGTAGGCCTCTTGAACAAGGCGCGTTTTCAGTTGGAAGGCCTCAACCAGGCCTCACTGGAGGTATGTACCGATGTGCGCATCGGGACAGCTAGCCTGGCGGCTATCAGGTTGTAGGCCTCATCAGGCCTCCCTGAAGGCCCGCTGTTAGTTGTAAGGCCTTATTAGGCCTCCCTGAGGGTGAGCTCTCAGGTTGTGATCACTACCAGAGGCAGGTTGTAGGCCTCATCAGGCCTCCCTGAAGGCCTGCTGTTAACTCTAAGACCTTACTAGGCCTTTCTGAGGGTGAGCTCCCAGATTGTGGTCACTCCCAGAGGCAGGTTGTAGGCCTCATCAGGCCTCCCTGAAGACCTGCTGTTAAATTCTAAGGTAGTAGGCCCCATCAGGCCTCCCTAAGGTGTTCCTGGGATCCAGTCATCTAAAACAGTTAAGCACGAATTGCAAACAGGTAGCAGGCCTCTCCAGGCCTCCCTAAAGGCTGATTATCTGGTAGTAGGCCTCAATAGGCCTCCCTTGAGAGCGAGTTCCTTAATCAGGATGCTCGGATAGCCTGCGTAGCTTGACTGTCGACTAGTAGGCCTCAATAGGCCTCCCTGAGGGTGAGCTCCCAGGTTGTGGTCACTCGAACGAGGTAGTAGGCCCCATCAGGCCTCCCTAAGGCGTTCCTGGGATCCAGTCATTTGATACAGTTAGCACGCATTGCAAACAGGTAGCAGGTCTCTCCAGGCCTCCCTGAAGGCTGGTTATCAGGTAGTAGGCCTTAATAGGCCTCCCTTGAGGGCGAGTTCCTTAATCAGGATGCTCGAAAAGCCTGCGTAGCTTGACTGTCGGGTAGTAGGCCTCAATAGGCCTCCCGGAGGGTGAGCTCCCAGATTGTGGTCACTCGAACAAGGTAGTAGGCCCCATCAGGCCTCCCTAATGTGTTCCTGGGACCCAGTCATTTGAAACAGTTAGCACGTATTGCAAACAGGTAGTAGGCCTCTCCAGGCCTCCCTGAAGGCTGCTTATCAGGTAGTAGGCCTTAATAGGCCTCCCTTGAGGGCGAGTTCCTTAATCAGGATGCTCGAAAAGCCTGCGTAGCTTGACTGTCGAGTCCCAGATGGTGGTCACTCGAACGAGGTAGTAGGCCCCATCAGGCCTCCCTGAGGTGTTCCTGGGACCCAGTCATTTAGCACGTATTGCAATCAGGTAGTAGGCCTCTCCAGGCCTCCCTAAAGGCTGGTTATCAGGTATTAGGCCTTAAATAGGCCTCCCTTGAGGACGGGTTCCTTAAACAGGATGCCCGACTAGCCTGCGTAGCTTGACTGTCAAGTAGTAGGCCTCCATAGGCCTCCTTGAGAAAACAAGGGTAACCTCAGCAGGCGGTATTGCTGTCAGGTAGTAGGCCTCACTAAGGCCTCCCTGAGGACGGAGTCCCGAGCCTGGATGCTTGGGTTTCCAGCATGGCTTGCGGTTAGGTAGTAGGCCTCTATAGGCCTCCCTGGAATACCCGCTATCAAGTAGTAGGCCCACAGGGCCTCCTTGAAGTTGAAGTTCCTGAGCTAGGCACTTTGATTACCAGTTCTCTGTGAGAAATTGTGGTAGTTGGGCTTACAGCTGGAGGTTACTCGCCAGGCAGGCTCAGCTGCTCCCCTCTATGAGGGTCGTCTATGAGTGCTCAGCCGCCTGAGCCTGGTCAGACGGTCGTAGGCCTCTCATGAGGCCTCCCTGTTAGATCAGTCATTAAGGCCCTTTCGGCCTCCCTACTGCTTTGAAACACAAGCACCTGGTAGATCCTTGATTTGAGCAGGCAGACTCCCCTCGATAGCAAGGGTTGAAAAGCACTACGCTGAGTGTTGCTCTCTTGGATAACCCGTCTCTGAGTTCCGGGCTAAGTAAGACTGCCTGTGTTTCAGTCCCTTAGCTTGGACGCCCCTTGGGCACCATCCAGAGGCTCTGTTTGAACAGACAGGGTTGGCTAAACCGAAGTGTCCATAACACTTAGGGCACCAGGTCAGGCCTCCCTGGTGGCACTCGGGAGAACATTTCCCGAGTAGTGACTGGCTGGGGTTCCTTCGGGTCCCCTAGCCACATTCCCTTGAAGGGACCCCTTCTTTGGAAGTAGTGGTCCCGGGCCTTCAAGCTGTCTAGATGGAACTCCACGCAGTGCGTTAGGGTTCCGTTTAGTTGTATAGCTTGGGCTATGACCGTAGGGAGTGCTGTCACTGTCAGCCCAGTGTGACCTGAGGGGGAATCGCTCAGGTTTTTTTCTATGAATTACTTGAGTTGACAGTTGTCACTGCCAATGGGCAGACACTCCCCTCAGCATGGCGGCGTTGGTATATCGTTCCCCATAGCGTCAGCTAGACGCAGCGAGAGTTCCCTTTCGAAAGGGAACGTCTAAGGTTACGTATGTAACCTCTGTTCCCTGAGAACAGGGAACGAGCGCTGCGTCGCGTTGCCATGCTTCAGGGCCTATCTGCCATACAGTCCCTTCAGACGAGAAGATGTGTATGTGTTGGCACGGCGCCCTTTTATACTTCCGGGTCGCACGTTGATGACGTCATGGGCTGACGTCGGTCAAAGACTTTGCCGTGATTCGATAGTAGCTTCAGACACCAGTCACGCCGAGGGCGTTCCCCATAGCGTCAGCTAGACGCAGCGCTCGTTCCCTGTTCTCAGGGAACAGAGGTTACATACGTAACCTTAGACGATATCTTCAGTACTTTTAAAGTTGCAGGCATGCATACTTTGGCAAATGAATACTTATTTATTAGTACTATGCAATTGTGTTGATAGAAAAACACAAGATACATTTCTAGTTATTTGTTCTTCAGATTTTACTCTTCAAAAGACAAAAAAATATCAGCTGAATGCAAAGTGACCCACTTTTGGTTTTTGGCCACTGAAAATGTGTACAATTTACAAATCTACTCATGAAGCCAAATTAAGATCTTCATATCTCTGGGATTGAACCATTGAGGGCCTTTAAAATGAAGATACCAAAAGAAAAGTTTGTTAAGAACCTGAATCTAAAAGGATATTACGATATATTTAATACTTCTTGAGTTACAGTCATGCAAACTTCAGGCAAAAAACACAAGAAGTGATTCTTTCTATTTTTGAACTGTCACCATTGGCATATAATGCAACAAAGATAGCTGAAGTCAACGGATTTTTACTAATAGACATACCAATCTCTGTGTAAAAATAAAATAATGATGCTACCATCTTTCTAAAGGTCCAAATATTAGGTGAAAATTGTCATTTTGACCCCCCCTCTACAAAATAGTAGATTACTCAGTATCCTGAACTCATTGACATGTTCAAGAAACCAATTTGATAGGGTTTGAGTTTTATGACATGGCGTGTTATCCTGTTGGATGTAGCCATCAGAAGATTGGTACACTGCGGTCATACAGGGATGGACATGGTCATCAACAAGAGGCTGTGATGTTTAAACGAAGCTCAATTGGACTAAAGGGCACTAAGTGTGACAAGAATATATCCCGCACACCATTATACCACCAGCAGCCTGAACCACTGATACAAGGCAGGATGGCTTTCATGTTGTTTACTCCAAGTTCTGACCCTACCATCTGAATGTCACAGGAGAACACCTGACTGATCAGACCAGGCAACTTTTTTCCAATCTTCTATTGTCGGATTTTGGTGAGCCCATGCGAATTGTGGCCTCAGTTTCCTGTTATTAGCTGAGGGTATATAGTGGCACACCGGTGTTCAAGGTTTGAGGTGTTGTGCGTTCAGAGATGCTCTTCTGCAGACCTCGGTTGTTACGAATTGATATTTGAGTTACTCTTGCCGTTCTATCAGCTCGAACCAGTCAGGCCATTCTGATCTCTGGCATCTCTGGCAAGGCATTTTCACCCACAGAGCTGCCGCTTACTGGATATTTCTTGGACCATTCTCTGTAAACCCGCCTAGAGAATAGTTTTGCATGAAAATCCCAGTAGATCAGCAGTTTCTGAAATATTCAGACCAGCCCGAATGGCAATAACAACCATGCCACGTTCAAAGTAACTTAAATCACCTTCTTCCCCATTCTGATGTTCAGTTTGAACTTCAGCAGATCGTCTTGACCATGGCTGAGTCTGAAATCGCCTATACCTGTAAATAATGCATAATTTGAAGGGACAGCCTTTTGTAGTGGAGTCCGAAACCATAGGGGACGTTCTCGGGTGCACTCATTCAATTCCACAATGCACCGCAATAACACGTGTACAACCGATGTACGCTCAGCAGCTAGAGAATACCCATATTGCACTGTGAGAGTCACGTGCCGAATTAATTCCTGCATCTGACCAGAAGATCAGTTTTCCATTGTCCTATGTGGCTACAGGTAATTTCATACTGGTATAATTTCCTATTTAATTGATTATTAAATTGTTTAAGTAAGGTTTATACATGCTAGTTTCCATGACAGAGTTCAATATAATCGTTTCATTACTACTTAAGCTGCCAGTTTGCTAAGTTTCAAATGATTGTTAAACAGCAAGAAGAAACTTTATCTGCAAAAGCGGCAGCCCTTCTGGCGCACTCAGTGTCCAAATTCACTCACTCGTTTTTATTCATTCCGTCAAGTGGACTATATTTGTGGACTAATAGGGAATAGTGAATGAGGCTATAGGGGGCGATTTCAAACACAGCACATGTCTTACATGCCTAAATGCATTGAGTTGTGATTGGCTGATTAGATATTGGAGTTAATGAGCAGTTGAACAGATGTACCTAATAAAGTGGCCAGTCAGTGTATATGTATTCTTTTGTGTTTTCAGTCATACAGAAATTTAATTTTTGGCTGAACTGTCAAACAGACAGCCTGCATGACCTGGTTCAACCATTTAAACAGTAAAGCTGTTTTTCATATGATAGCATGTTTGACGCCCTTCCTCGAACATTATTTGCATTGACTGTCACTCTTTATAGAAACCTGGCAGCAGACTTCCTCAATCTCACAGTCTGCTGGAGCTGCACATGACCTCCTGTTCTGTCTGGCACGTTTCAAACACACATGCACACACAAACACACACACACACACGAGGCAGACTGACTCCCACGGGGCCGTGAAGGTGCGTGTGTGTAGGGGGGAAAGTCAGCCGTGTCAGACCTGAGTGCTGTGGAAAAATGTGCGATCTAATGAGTGATAACATGCTGTAGCTGCAGCTGTTGTTTTAATTTTTTTCATTATTTTTATTGTTCTTACATTTCTAATTTTCAGCTGGTTAATTAATTAAAATTCACTTGGCCATACTGTAAGGACAAGGGGATGGATGGATGGATGGATGGATGGATGGATGGATGGATGGATGGATGGATGGATGGATGGATGGATGGATGGATGGATGGATGGATGGATGGATGGATGGATGGATGGATGGATGGATGGATGGATGGATGGATGGATGGATGGATGGATGGATGGATGGATAGATAGATAGATAGATAGATAGATAGATAGATAGATAGATAGATAGATAGATAGATAGATAGATAGATAGATAGATAGATAGATAGATAGATAGATAGATAGATAGATAGATAGATAGATAGATAGATAGATAGATAGATAGATAGATAGATAGATAGATAGATAGATAGATAGATAGATAGATAGATAGATAGATAGTTACATATAATAAGTAGCCTATTACTATATTTACCATTTAATTTTATAAAATTTTAAATAATGAAGAATATCATGCAGGGCCTTCACTGACAACTCCAATATTGTTTGATATTTAAACTGTTGTGTTTTCAGTGTACTGTATTTATTAGATTAGATTAGATTCAACTTTATTGTCATTACACAAGTACAAGTACAAGGCAACAATCAACTATTTCAGTATAGTTGATTGTTAACTGGCCCACACTCTAAAAAAAAAACTTTTTACCTTAAAAATTTTACCTTTTAAGGTACAAGTTGCCGTCACTGGGGTGGTACCCTTAAGGGAACATTTTTGTACGTGTAAGTCAGTGGCAGGCAAGTTCGATCCTAGAGAGAGCTGATGTCCTACAGAGTTAAGCTCCCTACTAAGCCACCACAGTATAAAACGCATGGCTCCCAGCATGCATTGCAGCATTAAGTATGTCCCCATTGTTGTGATTCATATGCTGATTCTTGATATCTGTGTGCATCTAAACTTTACCCCCTTAAAATGTATTTAAAAATCTAAATTCAGAATGTCTGATCTGTGGCAAGAAAGTATTGTTGGTGAATATTATTTATTAACATTTTTAGTTAGTGATGAGTTTAGTCCAACATTTTTCTTCATGACAGTTTTTTGTTTGTGGTTTCTTTTGATTTGAACAGATTATGTGTTTTGTTAAAACTGTAACAAAAACCACAAACTCACAGAAAAAGCCAAGAGTCAAACTGCCCAAATAAATGAAACACTTATCACCATAATGGTTTTATTTAAAATTATTTTCAATAAAACATCAACAACTACACCTCTGTTAAATCTCAATAAGAGCTTCTATAGATGTCTTTCAGGGTTGGAGCCAAACTCGGCAGGACAGCGACTCACTAGGACCGAACTTGCCCTTCTCTAAATAGAGGAAAACAAAGGTATAATTGTACCCTAAGGACCAATTGTGTACCTTTAAAAGTAGTAATATGTTTTGTTCCCCAAGGAACAAAATTGCACCTCCACTGTACCTTTTTTTCTGAGAGTGCAAGTCAAAAAGTCCACCCTCAAGTCTCTGTTATCCTGGCCTGTAGATGTGGCTCTGGTCCCTCCTTCATTGTAAGTTTGTGTTTTATCACTCGTTTTATCGTCTGCCATCATAAATCTGATCGCTTAGAAAAGTAATGAGACACACCTCTCTCAATAAACCACTCGATATGCATTATTATTCATGTCTGTAGCACAAATGGATGGTTGCCTTTGCAAGCACCACTAATAAACCAACTGACCATATAAAAACACATAAATGCACTGAAGAAATATTAAGCTAAACGCTCCGCACACTGCTTCACCGATACGTCTTTGGCAGCTTCATTATTGCTCATTATTGACTGACATTTCAGCTTTTGTTTGATTAAACTGCATGACTATATCATGTATCAGCACATTTGACATTTACCACGAGAGTGAGTGTGAGGCGAACACTCATTTACTAAATGAGCTCTATCGCTCAGCTGAAAGATATGAACGACTGAAGAAAATGGATAGGGCCATTTCCTGCCTGATATGAGCTGCTGCTTATTCCTCTTTCTCAGTCATACTCCACATACAGCACTCGTGTTTCTGTTTAATTATATAATATTAGAGGAATCTCACGAGCATGTGCTTCATATGCTATTATTTAGCGGAAATGCTTGAAATTGCACATTGTTATGGATAAAAGCATTAATTAAATTGAGAAAGCTCACAACTTCTCACTTATCAACTTTGTCTCAGACGTTTCTTGTAAAAAAAGGGTGGATTACTACAGTTTATTGAGAAATGTTCATTTTGGAATTTCTGATATTTTGATTGAAAAGTTTGATATATACTAAGATTTCTTCCTCATAGTGTTTTTTTTTTTAAATAATTGAGATACCATTCCATTTTTTTATATTGTTTTGAATTAGTTTTTATTTTGATATTTTCCGTTTTTGTTTAAAATGTTTGTTTCTGTCTTTTTAATAAGTTTTTATTTTATTTATTTTTTTAATGTCTACATAGTTTTTATTCATTTTATTTCACTTTTAGTTATTTTAGTACATCAAGTTAAATTGAAAAAATGAGAAATGCTGCTTTGGCAACAAGCTGAAATAAAATAAGTTTAAGTTTTTTTATACTTTATTTTCAGTTAATGTTTATTTTATTTCAAGAAACAAACATTTTTACTATGGCTTTTGTTTCAGTTATGATAATCCTGCTTCCTCCCTCGCTCCTGCTTTTCCTCACATCCCCTTCATGATTTCTCATGTCCACTCTTCTCTCACTTCATTTCATCCATAACTGGAACTTTTACATTTAAGCATTTAGCAGAAGCTTTTATATTCATATTATATAAATATTATTTTTATGCTTCAAAATAATGATTGCTCAGTAAAAACAGTTATCTTGTACACCTTTAAGGAAATCATATTGATCTAAAATAATTAACGCCATGCAAATATCATAAATGTGTTCCATCTTTTGAAATGTGAGTAATGAATTGCTCAGTTAAAGTGTCAACAGTGTTTTCTCTGTAGACTTAAGAAGCATGCAAAAAAAAAAAAAAGCATGATTAAAAAGCATGCAAACTGATTGCCTTAAAAAACAAGTCAAGTGAAATAGGAATATGCTGTTGTTTGCCCAATGCATCAGATCAAGACGCATTTAATTCTTTGCATTTGTAAAAGTAGACATGATTTTATGAATATTTATAGGCTACTTTATATTTTGGAGCAACTACCCCACTCCTACCCAAAACTTACCCACTTCTAAACAAAATACAAGTACAGTCACAGGTATTTATTGCAAAAACTGACCAAAAACAGTATAAAAGTATTAACTCATGTTGCATTCCTTCTGAAGTCATACAATATCTTTATGTGAAGAACAGAGTTGATCTTAATGGTTTAATCGCTGAAATGAGGATCCCGTTGCTCCGTGAACACACACACACTTCTTTCACTCATCATATCTCATTCAAATGATACACCTTACTCTTTAGCATGACGCGTTGCTTCACACGAGAGCCAATGGCATTTTACAATCAAAGCTGACGTAATGACACAATTGGTCACGAGACATACGATGTAAGGTCAAGCTGATGTAGCATTTCTTCGGGCGGCAATTTTTGAAATGTGTTTATGATCTTTGGCAGATGGAGACGCTGATCACTTTTGGGGATTTTCTTCACTTCACTTGGAATATTTTTACTTTTTGAATAAATTGTGGCTGCAGTCGTATCTCCCTGTTATATGTCCTGTATTTTATAATACACAAATGGGTAGGTTAAGTGATGGGGGTTGGGTTACGTGTTCAAAACGTGTCTGAATACCATAAATAAAAAAAGAAAAGAAATGTAAAAAAACACAAAAATTTAGAAACACACTCCATGTCATAATGGCAAAATCATAACCCAATATATAGTTTCATCATGACGACAACCATGCCCAACGCGTCTGTATATGACGCCAAAGATTTCTCATTGAAATCAATGGAGTAATGTGCAGCAAAAAACAACGCTAAAGGAGTACCCTGTGCGTTAAAAAGTCAATATGTGTCAATATGACGAATAGGAGTGAGACCGTGTTGGTTCGAATGTCCAACTCTCATGCCGGCAGACCAGAGTTCAAACACTGTAAAATCCAACAGTTGTTCTTACTAAGACTTTTTTAGTAAACTTTACTTAATGTCCAATAATTTGTTGAACTTACTTAAAACAATTAAGTAATCTGAATTATTTGCATGCTATGCCTTCGTTACTTAGAAAACTCAAGTAAACATTACTTGACTGGTTTGAGTACCATTTTGCCAAAGCAAAAAAACAAGCAGGCGGACGGGTGGGCGGGCAAAGTTTTTTTGAGGTGGTGCAATTTTGTATAGACTTATCACTCATTTCCTCCACTTCCTCTCACCATAATTGTGATTAATGTTCCCTTTGGTTAGACACTTGGAACTTCATTCATATTATAGTAATTAACTTCCTATTAAAGCAGCAATGCAACAAGAAATGAAAGTTGTATGATTTCAAAAGAAGGGAAGTAATATATATATACTTATAATATTTATGGCATAACCTTTTAATTGAGTTGATATAATCCCTCTATATTTGTCACAATACCATGTTTTGACCATGCTTGAGTGTGTCACACACAGACTTCAACATTCATCATGCAAAACACAACAATGGTAACAAGGATTTTTTTTTATTATTATTTTTTTTTTTATTATTAATACAACCTTTACTATTTTACTTGATGTCATTATTCGGGTTATACTGACAAAAGACAAATAGTAAAATAAAGCTAAAAATAGTAAAACGAAGCAATTAATTTATTCATGCCACAATGCACTCTGGGAGTACACTTCCTCAGATCCCAGATATAATTAAGCTGACAAAAATTAAACGGTTTAAGTAAGAACAGCTTAATGCAATTAGTACCTGTAGACTATTGATAAGTAATAAATAAGTGTTGAATGGAGTTCAGTTGTTGCTTTTTGTCTTCACTTATTTTTTTAAGTTCAGCTTACTTGAGAATTTTAAGGCAATCGGTTTCCTAATATTTTCCTAGTAATGTGAGCATAACAACTAATAATTTTGAGTTAAGTATACTTCATTAACAAGTTTTCTGTACAAATTTTGTTAAGTTTAGCTGACAAAAAAATAATACTCTGCTTTACTTGAAAATTTTAAGGCAATCGGTTTCCTCAATTTTTCTAAGTAAAGTCAACTTATTATGTTTTACAGTGCAGGCGGTTTGAACAGGAGGTGTTACACCTGGGTTGAGTTGAGTTAGTAGTGTCTTGAAAAAACTCACGTTTATGTTGAGGGTGTGACATTTCCCAAACACACTCACAACAGGTTTACCAATCACAACACACTGGTCCAGCCGACCAATCAGAGCTCATTTAGCTTTTCGGAAGGAGGGGCTTGAAGCGTTACTGACAGTCTGGAAAGAGAGAAGCTGCAACAATGTGTGAAAATAATGTGTTTTTGAACATTCAAGCATGAAAAACCTATTCAAGTAGAATCCAAAAACTAAATCAAGAAAAGGCACAATAGGTCCCCTTTAAAGTTGTGCGACAAGAAGGGGTCAATGAGTCTAATGAATGACATTAGTCTCATGTGAAAAGCACACCAAAGTCAGGATATTCACAGAGCTGTTTGATTTTACTGTATATCACCAGCTAAATGATTGTGAATATACAATGAAAATTTGAGTGTGAACGGCTCTAAATGGTCATTATCAGTGAAAAAAATTAATGAACTCTAAATCATCTTTAACAAGTCCTTTCCTTCCAGAGCTCATAAAGCTGAATGATAGTAATAGACCTTCGTTACTGTTTGATTTGCCACATGGGAAGTGCCTCCGGAGCTGCGATGTGTCATTGTTCATTCCCCATCTCTCTCTCTCTCTCTCTCTCTCTCTTTTCCCAGGTGTTATTCAACTCTCAGTCAGTTCTATTTTTCCTTCCCTGCAGGATATTATTCCACTTTTAATTCTGTCGTCTTCCACTTTTTCTCTCTTTACCTCGCCGCGTTCCTTAACGCTGATCTTGTCCTCATTCTTTTTCCTTTTGTTCCAGCTAATAGTCTCGGAGATGGTAATAAATCTCAACTGGCCCGGTTGAGACAGACGAGCGGTGACGTTGACGGATGGTGAGGAATTTACAGGATTACAGATGAAGTCGGCTGATTGATTGGGTTTGCGTTGCACACAAGAAGAATTACTGTCGGAAGATGTGAGATGATGGGCTGATGTATTGCTCAGCCAAGCCTGATGAAGAGGAGAAAATGGACTTGAACAATGGTTTTACAAGCTTCCATCTCCCTCCCATTCACATCTGTGGCAGCATGTCTTTGTGTACCTGGTGTTCTTCCAGAATTCAAAAGAGAACCCAATTATTCCTAGACAAGAACAAGCTAGCAATAGCAGTTCAATCATATGCTTCTGTTGGACCTGTAGGCACAAACACACCGCAGCTAAATACAGCTGTCACTCAATCCTGTTCTGTACACACAATTTGGTTATTTATGATAGTTACAATACAATCAAATGTGCTAGATGTTAATGCAGTGCTGACATGAAAAGGGTTAGAAAACCACATGAGGTATGTTAACTCACAAAGGTTGATATCGTCTCTCTCCATCAAAGATATTTCCTCCAGCCATGCGGTTTCAGAATAGCCAATACGCTACATGAATGGTTGGGAGAAAGCCAACACGGTCTTACACCAACTCATCACATATTGATGCTTGGCCAGTTCCCTTCGGCGTCACTTTTTAACACACAGGGTATAGCATCATTTTCTGACACGCAGGGTTCTCCATTAATTTCATTTGTTTGCCCAATGCGACAGATCAAGACGCATTTAATTCTTTGCATTTGTAAAAGTAGACATGATTTTATAAATATTTATATGCTACTTTTATATTTTGGAGCAACAACCCCACTCCTACCCTACATCTACCCACTTCCCAACAATATAAAACACGTAACAGGCAAATAAAAGTACAGTCACAGGTATTTATTTCAAAAACTGACCAAAACAGTATAAAAGTATTAACTAATGTTGCATTCCAAGTCTTCTGAAGTCATACGATATCTTCATGTGAAGAAAAGAGTTGATCTTAATGTTTTAATCGCTGAAATGAGGATCCCGTCGCTCTGTGAACACACACACTCCTCTCACTCATCATATCTCATTCAAATGATACACCCGACTCCTTAGCATGACACGATCGGTCACAAGACACACGAGAGCCAATGGCATTTTACAATGAAAGCTGACGTAATGTTTCTTCGGGCGGCAATTTTTGAAATGTGTTTATGATCTTTGGCAGATGGAGACGCTGATCGCTTTTGGGGATTTTCTTCACACAAATCAATTGTTTGGCCTCCGAACACTTGGCATATTTCTACTTTTTGAATAAATTGTGCCTGCAGTCGCATCTGCCTGTTATGTCCTGTATTTTATAATACACAAATGGGTAGGTTTAGTGATGGGGTTGGCTTACGTGTTCAAAACGTGTCTGAATAGCGTAAATAAAATAAATGGAAATAAAAATATGCTGGCTGATTCAGCACGTGAATCACACTCCATGTCATAATGGCAAAATCATAACCCAATATGTAGTTTCATCATGACGATAACCATGCCCAACGCGTCTGTATATGGCGCCAAAGATTTCTCATTGAAATCAATAAACCACCCTGCGCGTCGAAAAACGACGTTAAAGGGGTACCCTGTGCGTTAAAAAAGTGACGCCGAAGGAAACTGACCAAGTGTCAATATGTGACGAGTTGGTGTGAGACCTGGGGCACGTTCAAAGCTCAAACCGGTGCGCAACGTTTTGCTACGGTTTCCGGTTGAACGTCATGTTTCCTGGAAACGGTGTGCAACGGTGTGCAACGGGTTTGAGATGCGTTTGATCTCGTTTGGTGGGTGTGTCAAAAATGACAGCCCAATCAGCGGCAAAATGTATATAAACCACGCAGTATTAAAGCTACACTATGTAACTTTTCCGTCCACTAGAGGTCGCCTGTTCAAAACAAAGGCGTAGTTTGATGACGGCACGTTTGAGCACAGAATCTCGGGACATGTGGTCTTCACCTCACAGCCGGTGGAAAACAGTCAGGATAGGACTCGGGCAGAAATCATGTTCATGGATGCGATTATTAACATTACTGTAGTCTGAAGTAGAGCAGGACCGAGTGTTGTGGAGCTGAGCAAGGCCGCAGGAGCGATTGAAGAGCGGGACTGTTATTATGGCATAGTCGCTGGCGGGACTTTTATTATGACACGGTTGCCGGCGGCACTTCCTCTTCTCCAGTGCTGAGTGTGAGGTAACGCAGCTCTGTTTATCGTATTAGATATATCTGAGTGTGTTGAAAAGGAAGTTATGACGTTCGCTCGGCGGCTGCTATGACACTTGTTCACACTGCAGTGAGAGTAAAGTGTTTCACTGAATAAAACCGGAGACCGAGGGTGACGCAGATATGACGCACTCGACAGGCGACTCGCTCACACGCATAGCTCACACGTCCCGGCTCCTCGGTTAAAATAGCAATTTTCTCACGATTTACAAATAGTTTAAAACATTTGGGATATTCTAAGTACTCAACTGAACAAAATATATAACACTGGCCTAGTGGTTTCTGGATATTTTACTGCAAAAATCCTACATAGTTCACCTTTAAAGAGACAGCTCACACAATGGAAGTAAAGTTGTTTAATGTGTCCGCTGGTATTAGAAGACATGATTGTCGTAAGAGTTTAATATATATATATATATATGTATATATATATATATATATATATATATATATATAATCAACATGATGATGTATTTATTTATATCTTTAGCTTAATTGCAAGGCAAGTTTATTTATATACCAAATTTCATATATGGTAATTGCTTGACATAAAGTGAGAAAGAAAATACAAGCTATTAAAAAAGTAAGAACTAGAAATAAAATGATTTAAGTTAGAATTGATTACCAGGAGATGAAAAAGGTTCATTAAATGGGATTGGGATGTTGTCTTTTATTCTGGACGGCAAGGGCAGTGATTGCATGTATTTTGCAGTATTAAACACGTATTTATATCGATTTCATCAGGCTCCGAAAATTCCACAAAAAGAACACAAAGAATGGCCTTCTCGGCTGCCATAGTTACAACTTTTGCGTCAACAGAACAGGGTGTTCAACGCAGCACCGTTACCGTTTAAAAAACGTTTTGCAACGTTTTGTCGGGGCTGAACGCAGCCCTGGTTGCGAAAGCATGAAAGAATGGTTGGGAGAAAGCATAAAGAAACATTTTCACACATGAATTGGCACCTCTGAGTCCAGACCTTAAATTAATTGAAAGTCTTTGTACTGGAAGAGACTTTACAGAGTGCTGGACTCTTGCATTGACTCTACCAAAACTGTAACTAATGTTATTTCCACCCAGAGCATAGTTGCCATGTCCGCGTATAACACGCAACTTTGGGCTTCTTTTTTTGGCAAGTCGCGTAAAAAAATCACGAGTCGCGGGTTGCAGTTTTTTGGCCTTATTTTAAAAAATGTGGTTGCTTGTTAGGAAAATATAATAAGCAACTGTTTCTTTATATTTATGGTTGCTGTTTTGTCCAATACATTGGCTGACACTGTCTTCTCACAGCTAATAGCCATTCAATGCAACGATAAAAGTGCTGTAGTAATCCGTCCTCATACATCCCGCCTCCTTCTCACCCTCATTGTAGAAAAATCGCATTCCACGTGCAGGCATGTGATGTTAGAAATGCACGTAATGATAGTTAGTAGACGTAAATAGACGTACACATTTTTACAAACAATGCCACCAGCAGAGATGGAGAGGAAGCAGGGAGGAGAGGCACCTAATTTAATTTTTTTAATATTTTTATAATGTATTTATCATTACAGGCTATTATATATATATAAAAAACCCAGTATACTAATAATAACAGTAGGTATGGTTGGAATTTATTTTATTATAATGTGGCTATATTGCAGCGCTCCCTTAGTGCTTGCCTGTTTCCCAATGTGCATATATCCATCCTAAATAGTATGTGACATTAGTCATTTTCAATACTATTTAGGGCAGATGGTATGCACATTGAGATGCAGATCTTTTTCACGGCTTGCAGTGTGTGTGTGTTCACCACTCACTGTTCCTAATATGTGTGCACTAACTCCGACTATGGGTTACCATAATTGGCCTTCACGTCACTTTTTCCTCTTTTTCTATCTCCAAACCTCTTCTCTTCACAGCTGATCGGATGATATTGCATGCCCTTTATTACAATTTGAAGATTTTTGTAAAATCACATCTATTTTTGCTTCTCCGAGAGGTTTCAGTTTAATATGTTGCAGGCTCATTTATTGATAAAAAATAATTGATCATAAATTATATTGATGATAATAAATAATATAATAATATTGGGCTTGTTTTTGGCTTGTTTTTGAGGCTGCGGTTGCTTATTTGTCTCTCGAGAGTAGGCAACACTGATCCTGAGATTCATACATTTTTGGTCGAAATCTTGTACTGACAATGAAAGAGTAAAGTATGTTCAATGTAAAATTGTGTCCCTGGAGGAAAAACCGCAAAGAAATAATGAGGTATACTTTAGGCATTGAGCCAACATTAAAAATAAGCGTAATGCTGTTTTTGCCAATAGCTTCAATCAGCTGTATTACAGAATCCAGGCATGTAATTATGGCTGTACATGATGAAGGGTATTTGGCTAGTATTATCCAGTTCAGAGGCCCTGAACCTGAACATTCATTTCATGCTTCATTCGTATTGTCTTCGGAAAATATATAGAACAATGTCAGATAATGAAAACAATAGGCTACCATTTGATATTTTACAAATGATAATTATGTTGTATGATTGGATCTGACATCTGAACCTAACTTTGAGGTTGAGGAGTACTGTTAATGAAGTACTTTAATTATGTCACATAAGCAATTAGCCATAAACTAGCAGCTGGTATTGAAAGATAGATTTGCTGTAGTTTTTCTGTGGTAGAGCAATAATTAAAAGCCATCTAGAAACTGACCCATTGACACCAACTAAACAGCTAATTTGAGCTCAAATTATCCATAATAAATGTTAACACTTCAGAATACTTCAGTATACAAAGTTTAGTCGTGAAACTCTAGATGGCTGATAGGTCCTTAACTCAACCCACTCACACCATTCTCTGTAGGGCACAGCTGATTGGTTCTTGCTGTTTCAGTAGCCAATGGGCTTGCGAAGAGCGACTCTGTGATCAGTAAATGCTGCTCCATCTCTGAAAGCACTGCAAGTTGAAGTCACTTAACCTTAACCACTTAATCTTCCCAAACTTGTAATGCAACACGTTCATATATCGGTTGTCCAACAAAAGTTTAATAACATGTTTTTACTCGGCTGCCATAGTTACAACTTTTCAAAAAAATGTGAGTTTTTACTCACATATCATCAGGAGTGTTGGGAGTAGATGACCTTATACAGGTAACTTGAGTAACGTAATCAGATTACGTTTTTTCAAGTAACTAGTAAAGTAACGCATTACTTTTAAATTTACAACAAAATATCTGAGTTACTTTTTCAAATTAGTAACGCAAGTTCAAACAATTCAGAGTAAGTGCAGATGCATTATGTGTAGACATGATGGTTAGAGCGTGCATTTACTCATCTCACTTGCACAAAAAAAGATTCAGTATTCCAGAATATTACGCAAACCTCCAATAATTAAAGCTGCACTATGTAACTTTTCTGTCCACTAGAGGTCGCCTATTCAAAACAAAGGTGTAGTTTGATGACGTCACGTTTGAGCGCAGAATCTTGGGACATGTGGTCTTCACCTCACAGCCGGTGGAAAAGAATCGGGATAGGACTCGGGCAGAAATCATGTTCATGGATGTGATTATTAACGTTACTGTAGTCTGAAGCAGAGCAGGACCAAGTGTTGTGGAGCTGAGCAAAGGCCGCAAGAGCGATTGTTAATAAGATGAATGCAACACACGCCTCACGAGCAGCGGGACTTTTATTATGACACAGTCGCCGGCGCCACTTCTGCTTTTCCGGTCATGAGTATGAGGTAACGCAGCTCTGTTTATCATATTAGACACATCTGAGTGTGTTAATGATGTTATGACGTTACTCTGCGTTCGCTCAGCGGCTGCTATGACACTTGTTCACACTGCAGTGAGAGTAAAGCGTTTCAAAATAAAACCGGAAACGCAGATATGACGCAATTGACAGGCGACTCCCTCACACGTCCCGGTTCCTTGGTTAAAATAGCAATTTTCACACAATTTACAAATAGTTGGAAACATTTGGGATATTGTAAGTACTCAACTGAACAATATATATAACACTGGCATAGTGATTTTTGGATATTTTACTGCAAAAATGTTACATAAATCAAATATTTGTATGCATTTAATCACACCAATATACTTGCTGCTGAAATTTACTTTCGATTTTTTGTTTTTATTGGTGAAGTAAATGATAAACTTTCTTCTCCTTCATGTTTTTCTGCAATCCAGAATTGTAGCACAGCTGACAGGTTTGTTTGAGCTGCGCCCTCTACTGTACAGGCATGAATTTGCATTTCCTTCAGCCTTATTATTTAAATTTTGGTGTGAAAGGGCCTTTACATTTGCCCAAAAATAGAACTTTTTGTTAAAAAACAAAACCAAAACAAGCCAGCCTATAGGTGAGAAAAAGTAACACAAAAGTAAAGTAACGCATTACTTTTCTTAAAAAAGTAACACAATCAGTTACTTTTAAAGGGAGGAACGCAATATTGTAATGCATTACTTTTCAAAGTAACTTTCTGATCGTCAGTCAAGTGTTTGAAATGTCCTTTTGTGAGCTGTTGTGGCTTCTTATCACAGAATGAGGTAGACAATATATTATTTTATAGTATTCTATACAGTGATAAAGGCTATGTCGATTAGCACTGCATTATAAATACACTTTATTATTATAAAAATACCCAAGAAGGCTTGAAGAACTCAAATACACCATATATTGTTGCAGTCATGTGCTTATTGTCTTCATGTTTAATCAGTCAAAGCGTTTCTATCATCTTTTTATTCAGCTACAGTGCTAGCTTCATTTTAGGGATTTCCTGTATTATATTACTTTTCTGACTTCTCTGGCTTCAGTATGAATTAAACCGACATGTGTTTAGCACTCAATAATGCTCACTCCATCCTATTGGTAAAAAATTGTAAAAATAATACTTCTCTGTAAAAAAAATTATATGATAATACAATTTTTGCTGTTTTTAAACAGTGTGAAGGAGATTTTTCCTACAGTGATTGCATAAGGGGCTCATATTTCATATTAAAAACTTGGACTCGTTTTTGATTTTTCATATCTCCGGACAAAATAAGAAAATATTGTCACAGATTTTATTATAATATAATATTTTATAATAAATCCTTAGACATTTATAATGATTTATAGTCATAGGCTGCCTGCATGTTAACAGGTAACCCTGCAGTTTTTCGTAAAATACATTTTCGGTCAAATTGAAATATTATTATTAGTATTAGATAGAAAGAAATGTAACAATATCTATTATCATTTTAATTTGCAATGTTTTATTTACTATAGACCTTGGTCAAACCACTCAGACAAACAACGCAATGTTTTGAAAGCACCTCAGGAAGTCATTAAACCAAGACAGGAATAACTGTTTTATGTTTGGGAAAATTAGGGCCGTTTTTATAAAAAAGCCTGTAGAGTTCCCTTTCGAAAGGGAACTCTCGCTGCGTCTAGCTGACGCTATGGGGAACGCCCTCAGCGTGACTGGTGTCTGAAGCTACTATCGAATCACGGCAAAGTCTTTGACCGACGTCAGCCCATGACGTCATCACCATGCGACCCGGAAGTATATAAGGGCGCTGTGCCAACACAGATACATCTTTTTCGTCTTCAGGGACTGTTTGTTTGAAGCGGTATCTGCGGATCTGGTAAGATATAACTAAGAGGAAGATGAAACGCACAGAGAAGAAGCAGAGCTTTAGGAAGTGTGCCGACCCGTGTCAGAGGTTTCTGACACCAGGAGACACACACACTCTGTGCGTTTATTGCTTGGGTGAAGAGCATGCACAGGCAGTTCTCGAGGGAGCTGCCTGTGCAAACTGTGAGCAGTTCCCAGTGAGAACGCTCCGTTCTCGTCTGGCCCTTTTCTCGAGGGAAGAGGGCACAACATCTGGGGCTGCCAATGTGATTCACGCTCGCGCTGAGGCGGAGCGGCGGCGCACATCGTGGGGCTCCCAGATGGAGCTCGCTGATCGTCTGGAGAGAGGAGTGGTTCTCTCGGACGATCTGGCGGCTGACGAGAGCGACCTGCAGGTCGACGTGGAGAACGACGAGCTCTGCAGTGGGTGCTCTTCGGGACGGGCAGGAGATGGCTGAGGAGGATGGTAATAGCGACCAGGACCAGCCTGGACCCTCTCAGCCACCCTGTCCCGCGTCCGCCGAGCTGCTGGATGCTATGGAGCGCGCCACGGACAGGCTGAGGCTGCCCTGGCGGCGCGCTGGGGGAGAAGTCGCTCGTGGACTGCTCGACGATCGATTTCTCCCCGGTCATAGACCAGCACCTCAGATAAGCCTTCCATTCCTCCCGGACCTGCATACTGAGGTCCAGGCGGCATGGAAGAACCCGTTCTCTGCCCGCATTCACCGACATCAGCGGGCAAGCTTCGCTGATGTCGAGGGAATGGGTAAGCACGGGTATGTGTCGATGCCTCCCATAGACGAGACGTTTGCGAACTATCTCGTCTCTGGGCAGGCGTCGACGCTGAGAGCTCCATCTCTGCCATCTAAACCGCTGAAAACTACCTCGCGGTTGAATGGCAGGGCGTACGTGGCAGCAGGTCAGGCTGGTGCGACCCTGCACACGATGGCGGTGTTGCAGGCGTACCAGGCGGACCTGCTGGAGGATCTCGCCCAGGGGGCCGGGCTGTCCCCTGAGGCGGTTGCTGAGCTGCGCCGCACCACAGATCTTGCTCTCCGGGCCACCAGGCAGACTGCTGCTGCTATCGGCCGCTCTATGGCGGCTATGGTGGTCACGGAGAGGCATCTGTGGCTGAGCCTGGCTGATATCGGGGAGAAAGAGAAGGGCTTTCTCCTCGATTCGCCGGTTTCGCCTACTGAACTTTTCGGCACCTCCGTTGAGGCGGTGGTTGGAAAGTTCAGGGAGGCGAAGGCGCGCTCAGCGGCATTTAAGACATGCATACCGCTGAGATCCGTGCCCCCACCCAGGCAGGCGGGACCTGGTCCTTCACGGTCTGAGGACCGTAGGCAGGACCGGAGGGCTAGCGTCTCCTCTCGTGCCCCCCCTCCATGGAGGAGCAGGGCACAGAGGAGACGGGATTCCCGCGGGAAAAAGGATCTGAGGGAGGTGATCCAGGACAAACGCTCTCAAAGAAGGCGTTGGTGATGGATCACTTCCCTTGAGGGCGGTTACATCCTAGCCCTCTCCTTTTTTCTTTTTAATGTCTTTTAATGATTTTTTACCCAGGCGCTTCTTACATCAGGCCTGAGGCGGGCCCATGATGAGTAGAACTATTTTCTGACGGCCCACCCGGACTTACTCAGTGAGAACGCCCCTTTCAGGCATTCAAGGGCGGTAGAACATGGTGGTGAGAACTGCACAATGAGTCTTCGCTCAACATGCCGCAGGTGAGAGTGGTCATTTTTTGTGTATTACACTAAAAATATGTATTTCTTACAGACCCCAGGTTCCTGTATAGAGTTGGGTATTCATCAGAGAGAACTGTCTTTCCCCTGTTAAGTTGGCTTAGCACAGCGCCAGACTCTGGGCTGTGTAGGTGAGCGTGTGTTGGCTTTCCCTGGTTGGTCAAGATGGCGCCAGGTAGGCCACCGCGCAATGTTATCAGAAAATGGGCCTCCTCTCATATTGAGAGTAGTGTTTAGGCCGCCGCTCTTTTCTTTGAAATGTTTGCGGATTACTAGGCGGTAGCACACTTTTCTGATAGAATGGAGTGTTTGTCTACCGCTTAGGGTTACTATGTGTCTTCGGTTCCCTAAGCCACTGCAGGTTGGATTAGTTTGTCTCTGTTACGACTGAGCGCTGCGGCGTCAGTTGGGATGTGGATGAAGGAGGGGCGTTGCTGAGGCACCGTCACCTTTGGTTGTGCACCACTTGGATCGGAGGCCTCCTCTCATTGAGAGTGGTTGGTTTAAGTAGCAGCCAGTTTGTTTATCTGGCAGTTATTTCTCGTCTTTGCGAAACTCGTACAGCTTGTAGGCTTTACAAGCCTCCCTGGAACGGGTCCCCATGCAATGGGTCGCTATCATGTGTTAGGCCTCAGCAGGCCTCCATGAAGACGAGCCGTAGGGTCTAATATTACTACAACCCACATTTTGCAATATGTTTGTTCCCAGTTAGCAGGCCTCTAAAGTTAGGCATCGCTGGAGGATTGCACCGATTCAAGAGTACGGTGACAGTGGTAGGCCTCCAGTAAGGCAGGTGCCGATGCTGAGGCATCAAGGTACTACTAGCCTAGCTGGCTATCAGGTTAAAAAGGGGCAATTACGCTCTCCTGAAGGTCGGCTGTCAATTGTAGGCCTCAGTAGGCCTCTTGAACAAGGCGCATTTTCAGTTGGAAGGTCTCGACCAGGCCTCACTGGAGGTATGTACCGATGTGCGCATCGGGACAGCTAGCCTGCCGGCTATCAGGTTGTAGGCCTCATCAGGCCTCCCTGAAGGCCTGCTGTTAGTTGTAAGGCCTTACTAGGCCTCCCTGAGGGTGAGCTCTCAGGTTGTGATCACTACCAGAGGCAAGTTGTAGGCCTCATCAGGCCTCCCTGAAGGCCTGCTGTTAACTCTAAGGCCTTACTAGGCCTCCCTGAGGGTGAGCTCCCAGAGTGTGGTCACTCCCAGAGGCAGGTTGTAGGCCTCATCAGGCCTCCCTGAAGGCCTGCTGTTAATTCTAAGGCCTTACTAGGCCTCCCTGAGGGTGAGCTCCCAGGTTGTGGTCACTCGAACAAGGTAGTAGGCCCCATCAGGCCTTCCTAAGGCGTTCCTGGGACCCAGTCATTTGAAGAAACAGTTAGCACGAATTGCAAACAGGTAGCAGGCCTCTCCAGGCCTCCCTAAAGGCTGGTTATCAGGTAGTAGGCCTCAATAGGCCTCCCTTGAGGGCGAGTTCCTTAATCAGGATGCTCGGCTAGCCTGCGTAGCTTGACTGTCAAGTAGTAGGCCTCCATTAGGCCTCCTTGAGAAAACAAGACGTAACCTCAGCAAGGGACTATGCTTCGCTGGCAGGTGATAGGCCTCCCTAGGCCTCCCTGGAAGTGAGCTTGAACGCTCTGAAAATTGGCGGTATTGCTGTCAGGTAGTAGGCCTCACTAGGCCTCCCTGAGGATGGAGTCCCGAGCCAGGATGCTCGGGTTGCCAGCATGGCTTGCTGTTAGGTAGTAGGCCTCTATAGGCCTCCCTGGAAAACCCGCTATCAAGTAGTAGGCCCACAGGGCCTCCTTGAAGGTGAAGTTCCTGAGCTAGGCACTTTTTGATTACCAGTTCTCTGTGGAGAACTTGTGGTAGTTGGGCCTACAGCTGGAGGTTACCCGCCAGGCAGGTTCAGCTGCTCCCCTCAATGAGGGTCGTCTATGAGCGCTCAGCCGCCTGAGCCTGGTCAGACGGTCGTAGGCCTCTCATGAGGCCTCCCTGTTAGATCAGTCCTTAGGCCCTTCCGGCCTCCCTACTGCTTTGAAACACAAGCACCTGGTAGATCCTTGATTTGAGCAGGCAGACTCCCCTCGCTAGCAAGGGTTGTAAAGCGCTACGCTGAGTATTTCTCTCTAGGATAACCTGTCTCTGAGTTCCGGGCCAAGTAGGACTGCCAGTTTTTCAGTCCCTTAGTTTAGATGCCCCCTGGGCACCATCCAGAGGCTCTGTTGGTGAACAGACAGGGTTGGCTAAACCGAAGTGTCCATAACACTTAGGGCACCAGGTCAGGCCTCCCTGGTGGCACTCGGGAGAACTGTTTTCCTGAGTAGTGACTGGCTGGGGTTCCTTCGGGTCCCCTAGCCACATTCCCTTAAAGGGACCCCTTCTGTGGAAGTAGTTGTCCCGGGCCTTCAAGCTGTCTAGATGGAACCCCGCGCAGTGCGTTAGGGTTCCGTTTAGTTGCATAGCTTGGGCTATGACCGTAGGGAGTGCTGTCACTGTCAGCCCAGTGTGACCTGAGGGGGAGTCGCTCAGGTTTTTCAATGGAATTACTTGTTTGACAGTTGTCACTGCCATTGGGCAGACACTCCCCTCAGCATGGCGGCGTTGGTATATCGTTCCCCATAGCGTCAGCTAGACGCAGCGAGAGTTCCCTTTCGAAAGGGAACGTCTAAGGTTACGTATGTAACCTCTGTTCCCTGAGAACAGGGAACGAGCGCTGCGTCGCGTTGCCATGCTTCAGGGCCTATCTGCCATACAGTCCCTTCAGACGAAAGAGATGTATCTGTGTTGGCACAGCGCCCTTATATACTTCCGGGTCGCATGGTGATGACGTCATGGGCTGACGTCGGTCAAAGACTTTGCCGTGATTCAATAGTAGCTTCAGACACCAGTCACGCTGAGGGCGTTCCCCATAGCGTCAGCTAGACGCAGCGAGAGTTCCCTGTTCTCAGGGAACAGAGGTTACATACGTTACCTTAGACGATATTTGACTTCTGTAGGCTGAACATGAAATGAACAGTGTGAACTGGACAGAAACCATGGGAATGAACAAGTGAATGTAAGCAATGAATCACAGCGACTCTGAACTACACCCACAGCAGACTGATCCTCTTCAGCCAAGAGCCGCATTAAAGACTTCATTAACCTCATACTCAAATATATGTTTATAAGTCACAGGGTATATTTACAAAGATTACATGTATAGATTAGATGTTCAGAGTGGTACTTGAAGTCATTTGAGGTGTGTGTTCCTGAATATTTATTGTGAAAATTTCATCTCAAACTCTCCTTTTTGGTTTTATTTATTCCCCACAAGGCTTCACACAAGGTTTGAGTGGACAGCTCTCCATCACAATGCTGTATTTGTCGCTTTTTTCTTTTGATTGCTCCATTTGCACTTTGTCGAACTCTACAAACCCTTTTCTCGCACAGACACACTTGAACAGGGAGGGAGAGTTTGACTGACACATACTGAGTGGGGTAAAATAAAAGCTGTCTGTTAGAATGTATTATTCATTTTATACATTGTAAACATGCACAAACAGAGGGAATCTTCCAGACATTAACACATGCTGAGAAACATTGATGCTACTATTGATTGCCTACAAAATCCATAATGTCTTGTAAGTAGATGTGATCTTCCCTGAGTGGTTCACCCAAAAATCTGAATTATCTATGAAGGTAAAATTATGCCATGAAGAATCGCATGCGCAGGGTAAGATTTGTGAAAGTGTACATAAGATTGCAAGTGTAAATTCAATTTGCATGCGCATGAGAAGCATTGTAAAGGTGTAAATCGGCTTTCATGTGTAAAGAAAAAAATATTTGCAGCATTTTACTGTTATTCGTAGTGTGTAGGCTCATGTATTGTGAAACTGCAGCTTCATGCTAACGCAAAATAAATATGATCTGTATTCTTCTGACTTCCATTTTTCCAAAAGTATTGCAAGCCTGTGTGAACATCGATTTGCAAGTGAAAACAAGTCAGGAACTGCAAAACAGATTGACCACTTAAAACCAACCTTTGTGTAAAAACATAAACTATTGCAAATGTGTATGTAAGGCATAAACATTCCCGAAATAAACCAATTTGTACAGTTCCGTCTTTCTTTATAGTTGCGCTTACAGTTTTGAATAAAGTTGAGTAAAGATATAAAAATACATGGCGGTTCCACCTTCTTCTTGCAGCCAATCAAATGAGCTTCTTGCTGACTCTCGATTTACTCTTATCTGATTGGTTCAATAAACACTTTATCTTCATTTGGCTCAGCATCGTTCTCGTTGCCGAAATGGTACTTTAAATTGCACATATACATGTTAAAGGGATAGTTCACCCAAAAACGAAATGTATATGTTTATCTGCTTACCCCCAGGGTATCCAAGATGTATGTGTCACAGGGGGTTTTGGTGATGGTTCATGTTCATTGTTCTCGGTTCTGTTTTCAGTTTATCATGTTCTTGGTTATGTTTGAGTTTGTCATGTTCACAGTCTTGTCTTGCACTTCCTGGTCTTGTCATGTGATTCCCATGCCCTCATGTGTTTTCATGTCATTGGTTCATTGTTTAATCACTGTTCACAGGTGTCACTTGTCTTGTCTTTAGTGTGTGTATTTAAGCCCTCATGTTTGCCATGTGTCTTTGTCTGTTATGAATGTTGTAACCCGCTGTTGGTGAGTTTCGTTATTGTCAAGTCAAGTCAAGTCAAGTCAAGTCAAGTCAAGTCAAGTCAAGTCAAGTCAAGTCAAGTCAAGTCAAGTCAAGTCTTTGGATCTAGTCAAGTCTTTGGATCTAGTCAAGTCTTTGGATCTAGTCAAGTCTTTGGATCTAGTCAAGTCTTTGGATCTAGTCAAGTCTTTGGATCTAGTCAAGTCTTTGGATCTAGTCAAGTCTTTGGATCTAGTCAAGTCTTTGGATCTAGTCAAGTCTTTGGATCTAGTCAAGTCTTTGGATCTAGATCTAGTCAAGTCTTTGGATCTAGATCTAGTCAAGTCTTTGGATCTAGATCTAGTCAAGTCTTTGGATCTAGTCAAGTCTTTGGATCTAGTCAAGTCTTTGGATCTAGTCAAGTCTTTGGATCTAGTCAAGTCTTTGGATCTAGTCAAGTCTTTGGATCTAGTCAAGTCTTTGGATCTAGTCAAGTCTTTGGATCTAGTCAAGTCTTTGGATCTAGTCAAGTCTTTGGATCTAGTCAAGTCTTTGGATCTAGTCAAGTCTTTGGATCTAGTCAAGTCTTTGGATCTAGTCAAGTCTTTGGATCTAGTCAAGTCTTTGGATCTAGTCAAGTCTTTGTTTTATGTTGAGATTCATGTTTTATTGTAAATAAACTGCACTTGGGTCCTTCAACTTGCCTCCAGTGGACCGTATGTTACAGAATACTTGACCGCCAACAATGGACCCAGCAGTTTCCATGTTTCGCCTACGCCAACGCCAGGGAAACCAAGCCATAGAGAACTATGTGGAGGAGTTTTGTGGACTGTGCTACCAGGTGAACTTTAATGATGTTGCCCTCAAGGGTATTTTCTTAAATGGGCTTAATGACCTTTTAAGGTATTTGATGCCAGAGAGCAATTCTCCAGGAACTCTAGCTGGATATATTGACTATGCACTTCAGTTGAGTGGCTCATCTTTTACTGTGGGAACGGTGGATGAGGAGCTCCACGTTCCCACAGTACTCTCCACCCCAGTGAGCCCAGCCCACGTCCATGCTCCAGCCCACGTCCAGGCTCCAGCCCACGGCCCCGTCCAGGCTCCAGCCCACGGCCCCGTCCAGGCTCCAGCCCACGGCCCCGTCCAGGCTCCAGCCCACGGCCCCGTCCAGGCTCCAGCCCAAGGCCCCGTCCAGGCTCCAGCCCAAGGCCCCGTCCAGGCTCCAGCCCAAGGCCCCGTCCAGGCTCCAGCCCAAGGCCCCGTCCAGGCTCCAGCCCAAGGCCCCGTCCAGGCTCCAGCCCAAGGCCCCGCTGTCCCGCCCAAGAAAATTTTGGGGGGGGGCAAGGGGTACATGGAGGCCATGAAGGCCCCGCCTCTGTGGCCTGATGAACTGCCGTTACCGCCATGGCCTGATGAACTCCCGTTACCGCCATGGCCTGATGAACTGCCGTTGCCGCCATGGCCACCCACGCCTGAGGGTCCAGGTCCTCCCACGCCTGAGGGTCCAGGTCCTCCCACGCCTGAGGGTCCAGGTCCTCCCACGCCTGAGGGTCCAGGTCCTCCCACGCCTGAGGGTCCAGGTCCGCCCACGCCACAGGGTCCAGGTCCGCCCATGCCACAGGGTCCAGGTCCGCCCACGCCACAGGGTCCAGGTCCGCCCACGCTCCCAGGCCCGTCCAGGTCATGTCTGGGTCCGGTGCCCCTGCATGGGCCTGGCCCACCATCCCTCCCCCAAGACCGCCCCCCAAGACTTTTGGTTAAGACTCTCTGTTAGGCCAGTGGTGTTTGGGCGTCAGGGGCCGCCCATAGAGGGGGGGGTCTGTCACAGGGTGTTTTGGTGATGGTTCATGTTCATTGTTCTCGGTTCTGTTCTCGGTTCTGTTTTCAGTTTATCATGTTCTTGGTTATGTTTGAGTTTGTCATGTTCACAGTCTTGTCTTGCACTTCCTGGTCTTGTCATGTGATTCCCATGCCCTCATGTGTTTTCATGTCATTGGTTCATTGTTTAATCACTGTTCACAGGTGTCACTTGTCTTGTCTTTAGTGTGTGTATTTAAGCCCTCATGTTTGCCATGTGTCTTTGTCTGTTATGAATGTTGTAACCCGCTGTTGGTGAGTTTCGTTATTGTCAAGTCAAGCCAAGTCTTTGTTTTATGTTTGGATCTAGTCAAGTCTTTGTTTTATGTTGAGATTTATGTTTTATTGTAAATAAACTGCACTTGGGTCCTTCAACTTGCCTCCAGTGGACCGTATGTTACAGTAGGTGTCTTTGTTTCTTCAGTAGAACACAAATGAAGATTTTTAACTCCAACCGTTGCAGTGTGATAGTCGTATAATGCATGTCAATGGGGATATTTTAGAGTATGAGAGCAATGAGAGTAAAAAACACACAGACATACGAATCCTTATTAAACCATGCGGCTCGTGGCGACACATTGATGTCTTAAGACATGAAACGATGGGGTTTCATGAAGAAACCCAACAGTATTTGTTATTTTTTTTACCTCTTATCAGATGAATGTCATCTAGTATTCCCAGCGCCATAACTTCCGGCGAATAAGGTCAAAATACTACCGTGATCAAAGATATATATACGTAGATGCCTCATTCGACCGATCCGCGCAGGCACTAATGAGGAATCTATGTATATATCTATGATCGCGCCGGTATTTTGCATGTATTTTGACCTTATTCGCCGGAAGTGATGGCACGGGGACAGCTGATGCAGAGCCATAGAAAAAAATGAAATTAAACGTTTAAATATGGATATTTTTCTTACACAAACGCATCGATTCGCTAGAGTTTTCGCCTTTATTAACACCCCGGAGCCACGTGGTGCAGTTATTTGACGGACAGATGCATTTTTAATGGACTTCAAAAACAGAGCAACTATTACTGCCATTATAATACTTGGATTAGCCAGAACATTTTTAACATAACTCAGATTTTATTTGTCTGAAAGAAGAATGTCATATACACCTCGGATGACTTGATTTTTGGGCTAATTTTCATTTTTGAGTGAACTATCCCTTTAAAATAAATAAATAAATAAATCAGATTTTATTATTTTTGTGTTAGCATGAAGCTGCAGTTTCACAATTAATGAATTACAAGCTTACGAATAACAGTAAAATGCTGCAAATATTTTTTTACTTGCACTAGAAAGGCGAATTACACCTTTACAAAGCTTCTGGACTTGATCCGTTGTGGAGGAACTATGCTCGAACCAGAGCTGTTCAGACCAATCAAATTGTCAGGGCGGGCTTTATACGATGATGGACAGATGATCAACAGTAACGTAACCATCCACGTCACCAAAGAGCGCTTGGGTTGAATTTGTTTGCTAAACGGAGAACTTGTTCGTATATGCATTCACCTTTACTATTCCTCTCAAAAATGATGATGGTGTTGGTAAGTACTCAGTGCATCCTTAAATTCTTTTTACAACACCGGCAAAGATCGTTTACACTAATTTTCTTCTTCTACTTCTTCCAGTGTGCGTGCAGTTGAGTTCTATATGCGTCGCTCCGTTGCTCTGATTGGTTGTTGGTCTATCCAATTGAGTGCAGAGGCATTTTCCCTGGTTCGGTTGAAACACGCCTCATAATCACAGCCCAATGGAGCAGTATCAGACTCATATTCTGACTAGAATCTGAGTATGACGACATCAGGCTACCAATTTTATGTACACAAATCTTACCCTGCGTATGCCATTTCCTTATGGCTTCATTTTACCTTCATAATTATCCCTCCTTTTTCTTCCAGTGAACACGTACGTTTTTTAATTATAAATAAAGTTAATCTTGTTGTAAAATGAATGTTCTATTTTTGCAAGAATTATAAGAACTAAAAATTATTCACTGATTCATCAGAGAATCATGTCCCACAATCTTACTTTTCACAAAATTACTTTTCACTGAATCTTTCTCAAAAGAGACCAAATAGTAAAATTGTGAATTTATGAAAACTTTCAGGAGTGACTTAGGCCCAGTACACACAGAGATGCATTTAGCTGTATACTAGTGTTGTAGTCAAGACCACCTAAACCGAGACCAAGACCAGCGTGTGCCGAGACCAAGACAAAACCAAGACTTTGTGGGGTTGAGACCAAGACAAGACCAAGACCAGACCAGCACTCCTTAAATTAATCTAAAAGATCCATATCTACTGTCTGAGAAATGTCTTATATTTAAATACAATTAGAATAGTAAAACACTATAACGCTGTTACCAATCAAATCACTAACAATAAAATTCATGGCACAGAAGTTGCATCTGAATTGGTATACCGGTAATTACACCTGCATAAATAATGTTCAGATTAATTTAACATTAAAACATGAACGTTATTTAACAGTCACGGAATCCTTTATTCAACCGATTTGTTTAAAGCAGCTGATTCATTTAATAACCAAACGTTGCCGAATTAGCAAAGACACAGTTTAAAATATCATTTAATATCCACTTCTTGTTTATTGAACATTTGTGTTAATCAATATCATTTGCAATCACACTTATATTCATGAAAACAGCTCTCTTGCTCTTGTGATATTGCTTAATTATATATATATATATATATATATATATATATATATATATATATATATATATATATATATATATATATATATATATATATATATATATATATATATATATATATATATATATATATATATATATATATATATATATATATATATATATATATATATATATATATATATATATATATATATATATATATATCCCAGCAGTTGTGGTCTTGACTGGTCTTGAGATAAAGTCCGAGACCAAGACAAGACCGAGGAGAAATGCAGTCGAGACCGAGACAAGACCAAGACCATCACAAAATGGTCTTAAGACCGGTCTCTAGACAAAGACCGATCTTGAGTACTACAACACTACTGTATACATAAAAACTTTGTATCATATCAGTTTTTCGTCCAGACGGATCTGGCATTTTAGGAGCCCGAAACCACAATTTTTTTAAACTGGGTCCCAGAGTGGACGATAAATCTGAAACCGACACCCTTACATTTTCGTGTGTACAACCAATCCGTATATTTTGTGAAACGGTAATGTCATTACACCACGTCCCACGGTAAAGACTAGAAGGGATACAGCTACGGTGACTTGGCATGCGCACATCAATATTGTGTCATTTAATTACTGTATATGCATTATTGTATGGGTAGGTTTAGTGTTGGGGTAGGTGTAGGCGTTAATAAAACACATCTGGTAAGTAGCACATTTATTTACTGATATTTTATCGTGAGATTTTGTCTCACTTCTGACTGTTGCTGTACCCCTTCTAGCCACAACTCTTCTTCTCCATTTTTAGTGTATTTCTGTGGCAGAATTACAGTGCCACATACTGGCATGTATACTACATCGTTTTGAGTCAGTTTCAGTGCTTTCGTGTGTAGGCAGATATTTCTTGAGACGAGGGGGGAAAAATATTGGATAGGGAAAGCTCTGGCTTCGTGTGGATGTGGCCTGAATTTTTTTTTTTTTGGCAGCTCATCAACATGTGCACCTTTAGTTTGATTATGGTTTTGAGCAACTTTTTCTTTATTTGGAAAGAAGTATTTTCCAGAAATATCTATTTAAATGAATTGCTTGGAAACATATTCTAGCTCTCTCACAAGATGTGTGTAAAGTACATACTGGATTGTGACCCAATGCGAGCACTAGTTTCTCAATATGGAGTCCAAGCCGATACTCCTAATTGAGTGCGACATGAAAACGACTGCACATCAGTTACGTCTTTACTTCCTCGTCTGCCTGATGAGAGCTTAGCTCATCGTGCTGGAAAAGTCATTTATATCATTGACTTTCCCCCTGACGGCCGGCCAGATGAAGAGGTTTTCCTAGACTGTCCATTAATGAGCAGACAGTAATTATCACAGCATCCTGAGCGAGTCAGATACGTCATCCAGCCGAACTCATTCATTAGGCCTGAAGCTGATATACTGCACATTTAAGACCTGCAGTTCACACCGTCGCTGTTGCTCTTGTATGAAATTGCTTTGTATTTATTTTAGCGCCCTGTGCATAGACCTGTACACCCACCTGAATGTATTTCTGGGTTTATTATAACTTTAAACCACCAGCTTTCAAACATATATGACACCAGGGTTTGGATACAGTAACGAATATATTAATAGTTCAATAATAAAACAAAGTGGCATCTGCAAACAAATAATGCTAGAACTTTCTCAACACAAACTTACCAGTCTAAAGTTTGACAACCGTGAAGTGTCCAAGTCGGAAATATATTAATATGTATGAACAGTAGTGCGCTTGTCTTATCTTTCTTTAACAGAAATGCCACTTACTTTGATGCAATGACATTCAAACAACTTTCCCTAATTTTGTCTCAAATATGCCTTTTATTTTACCACAGCTCCACAGACAAATATGCAAAATGCGTGCCGTAAATGGCAGAGTTTAAAAAGCACTCATGGGTAAGTGTATCATTCTTTACGTAACTTCAAACAGCTTATTGTTAATACTCATTTCCTCATAAAAAGAGATCATCCCTTAAACTGCGTTTCATATTTAAGACACATCACATGCACAAAGTGCCTTTGTTCTAAAAAGGGCCTCAATCCCTGATGTTATTTACTGTTGTCTGGCATTATGAGCGCCTAATCTTCTTCTCGAAGGCAGTATCCGGTCATTGTCGAACGAAATGCTAAAGAGGTTTTTAGTCTCTTTTCATCGTCACAAAGGGTTTTTTAAGTACTTAAAAGGATAGCTAATCTTTTAAGTGTGTTCGACAAGTGCATTAGGGTCCCTTGGCCTGCGTTCTGCTCTGTTTTTTGGCACTCAGACCCACTGACCCAGAAAGCAAAGCCCTATTGTTTTTAAGCCTCCTTTATCTCGCAATAGGGATGGTGTGGTACAGGGAATAGGACTGCGGAGTCCTGCATGATCGTTCATGTTTTTTAAACACACAATGGTTGCTTTTAATGGATGATAGTGTTAAGACAGATTTAAAAGTCATGCAAGAGCAATTTCAGTTCATTGGAAGGTTGAATCAGCCATGGGATGCTGAGATAAACATCGGTTGGAAAATAAAGCATAGGAGTTGTTCATTTTCAGGTTCTATTAATCGTATTTTGTGCAGTTACAGCAAAACGCATGTAAGCTGCATGCCCAACTTTCCATTTATTGTGTTCTGTCAACACAAATGAACTCGGAGCTGCAAAACAGGCATAAGAACACAAATTAAATGCCGTAGGTTCTGTCTCAGACACGCATTCACACTCATATCATTACACCGCTGCGTGTTTGTTACTGTCAGGGCCGCGGTCGTAAATCTGGCAGCGTGTCAGTTAGAGGTGGATGGAAAATTAGGATGTTATGGATGGGAAGCTCTCGTGCACTTACACACACTCACACACCCTTGAGATGGCAGATGAGCGATTTTCAAAGAGTAGTAAAGCTGTCTGTCTCTCCTCTGTATGTCCTTGTCCGTTTCGTTCCATACTACCGTCTGTCAAACAGAGCCCTCCCATGGAGACTGACACTCTCTCTAGAATCCCACACACACAGAAAACACTGTATTTCACTGTCTCTTGCAATATACTTTTGCTTTACTTGTTCTCTAGTTTTCTTTTTGAGTCTTTATCAATAAAGAGCTAGAAGTCTTTACAGTAAATATAAATCATCCAATATTGTCCTTGGGATATTTTTTTGGTAAGAAAAAAGATGTTTCACATATTTTTCATGCCAGTACAATCACATTCTCTGTAGTCTTTGTGATATGTACAGACCAGAAGACATCAATACAATTAGTATATAAAGCACAGCACAAAAAGCATACAGCATACTCTTTTCAAAAGTACGCAATCATAAAGTTGAAAAATATTTTTGTCAATATGTTGATTGCCAAATCCAGCATATTGTTACCTAGTGCGTTATACACAAACAAGGTTTTAATTAAATGAAAGCATAACTTCAAATAAAGACATAAATAGAGAGTATGCGCGTGACGTCACAGTCAGCCAGGGTCGCTGCGGTTAATTGGTTTAAGTAGAGCCAACTCAAATTAAACAAATTAACTTTATGGGTATTTAGAACTTTCTTTTTCTTTTGAGTTCTCAACTAGCACATTTTAAGTCGTCTGAACTGTTTCATTGTTTTGAGTTTTATGAACTTGTTTATTTTAGTTTAGACTAACTTATATTTAACTGACTCTGGGCTGGGATTTGTATTTCCCAGCATGCTTTGCCATGACACTCAAAAGGGACAGTAAATACCAAAATACCAAGATGTGAATATATATAAAAGTGTTATATATATATATATATATTTTTTTTTTGCGCAAGATTAACGTTAAGTGGGAATGTAACTGAGTTCGTATAGAAGCGGGAACCGGCGAACGTTCAACAAGACTTTAATCAATAAAACAAACAAACTGAAAGTAAAAGTGGCAGCCCCTCACGGATGACTGCCGCACACACACACACACAACAAAACGTAAACAAAACACAACATAAACTCCAGGCCTGGTCCTCTCTCGTCCTTCACTGTCGCTGCTCCTCCTTTTATGCATCATAGCTCCTCCGTGAGACTGTTCCCACGGTCCCTCTGCCTCGCTGCTTGCCACATACCCCCATCGCCCCTCGCAGGCCAGGGGGTACTCCCGAGACTGCGCTCTACTCCCCCCCACTCCCTCCAGGGGGGACCGATCACCTGGGGGTAAGGACAGAGAGGAGAGAGGAGAAAAAAAAATCTTGGTTCGGTTCCCGGACACACACTGCTGCTTGGCTCTTCCTCGCGGTGCCATGCGATGGTTCTGGACGCTCGGTGGACGGCTCGATCCTCCTCCGCCCCCTTGGCGGCCGGCGATGGCTCCTCCAGCTGAGGGCAGCCGGCAGCGAGTCCCGCGCTCCCTGCTCCTCCCCATCATGCCGGACGGCAGCAGGCTCCAGCCCTGAGCCTCCTCCGCTCCCTCTCGGACGGCAGACACCCTAACTCAACCCAGGAGTACGGCAGCGAGCTCTCTGTCCCACCGGGTCTTCACTCGCTCCAGCAACACCGCCTCGGGCAACCCCTTGCGGTCTTCACTCTTCCGCGCTGCCCGACCTCCTCACCACCGCGATCCCCCTCAGCAGCGAGGGCTCTCCAAAAGAATGTCCCTCCTTCCTCCCGGGTTTCGGCACCAATGTAAAGGAGTTCGTAGTTATGGGAAGAAGGAGGCGGGAACCTGCGAACGTTCAACAAGACTTTAATCAATAAAACAAACAAACTGAAAGTGGCAGCCCCTCACGGACGACTGCCGCTCACACACATAACAAAACGTAAACAAAACACAACATAAACTCCAGGGGTCCGTTCTTCGTACCTCGCTTAATACATCTGAGATGATTTGACAGATCCCAGATCTTTTAATCGTGATAACTGATGTCTGGTTAATTTGGTTCTTCAAACGAATTTGCGGATTGGATTTAAATATCTGGATTAAATTATCTAAGATCACTGCGCATTCTTGTTTTCCCTGAAGAGGGCAGATGCATCGATACTCGAAACCACGATCAGCAATGCAGCGATTGGCTGGCGGCAAGACAGCAATGTAATGACATCATGCCTAATTAAAAAAGCCACCAGCCAAAAAACTTGACAAATAACACAAAACAGCCCCACGAATTTCTGGACCTTTATAAGGAAACAGCTAAACGACCAAACCAACATAAAAGTTATTGATCAATGATACAAATTTTCTTTTTTTTAACATGATTACCAATTATTTATATTCACGATTTTATACAGTACTTGTAAACCCTTTAAATTTTTATTTCAATGTTGTAATTACATTTTTAATTCAATTTGAAGCAGATTTGTAACATGACGGTATTAAAGTTTCTTAAGGGTCAAGATCAAATTCTCTGCATCTCCAAGTGGCTGTGTCTATACTATTATACACAACATTATATTTTGGTAAGTTGTAAGGAACACTTATATTGAGTCAATCCTTTGGTTTAAACTGATAATCCTTTGTTTAACTCGTGTTTTCGTAGTTTCCCCTATTAAATCCAGTCATTTAGCAGCTCTTCTGCCACTCAGTCCGGCTGAGGGGGCGTGTAACGGCGGGAAAGTGACGTCAATGCATACCCTCTATAGATTTTAATCTCTAATAGACAAAGGCTGTTCGAAATGGAAGGCTAGTGTCCTGCATCTATGATGTATAATATATGTATATTTTAAATAGCATACATGAAACAGCATACAATATGCAGCAATATTAACATTTCAAACCGTAGTGATGATACATTGTTGTCACATGATGACATTAGCATGTTTAATTCATCATGTTGAGTCATCTGGGAATAAAAAAAAACATTATTGTCAATTTTTAATCAGCAGTCTTTCGCCAGTTTTTAGCAGTCAAGAACATCATGATTGATATTGCATCCTGGTTGACTTATTACATTGGAAATGTATGGTCTTGAGGGCACAATCTAGTATGTTATATGGCTGTTCCATACATTGCATACAGAACATTTGTGGGCTGTGCACAAATATATAGTATAATTTTGTGACATAGCCTAACGCATAGTTGTGCCATGGACATTACTGGCAGAATTTTGACCTCAAACACCCTCTTACAAAAGCACCCAGACACATGCTACATGTTTACCCTTCAAAATCAGCTGGATTTATCAGTATGGAGCTAAAGAGACAGTACTGTCTTTGATTGACTGCACATTTTCATACATTTGTTACTGGTGCCGTGTGCATTGATGCTACCTCTCTTTTGATGGATTACCCCTTTCATCCATAGACTTGATGTGAGTTTTGTAACAAATTAGAATAAGAGTGTTGGATTTGCCAATTACTGTATGACAGAAACAAAACAAATCACCTTATATGAAATTACATTTTGAATATGCCTGGAGATTTCGGCTGATAAATATTGTATAAATAGAGGGAACTGGAGAAAGTCGAAGAAATAGTCCACCCAAAATATTACAACTCGCTCTCATGTTGCTCAAAACCCCTTTTTTAGAGCACAAAAGTTTTCTATCAGGATCTGAAGGTTGTTTTTATCACACTCTTGAGTGTTTTACAGTCATATTCAGCTGTGATGATGAATAAGTCACATTTACATACTGAGAGTTTGTACTGACAGAGAAAGAAAGCCACAGCAGAAGTGTACAACACGTAGTGGTGTTTAGTTTCTGAATGATTCAGTGTTCATGACTCATTCATAGTCAGGTTGCATCCGAAATCACATACTTCCCCAACTATAGGCGAAAAACAGTTTGTGACAAAAGAAGTTTGTTGAATTCACAGTACTCATAAAGAGTACCCGGAGGACCTACTACTTCCGGTGAGATTCTGAAGTGTGCATAGTACAATTGAACAATCGGTAAGCCCCACCCCCCTTAGTTACTGTTGCTAACTCGGACAAGCAAACAGAGTTGCTAACTGTCTTACAATGACAGCTGTCAGTGTGAAACCGTTATCCCAAGATGTTTTTTGACACAGAATGTAGCGTACCCACTCCGATTGATGGCCAAACTTTACTGATGGTTTATGAAGTTTATTACATAGTTTTTCACAGCATAAGAAGTGCGCATTAACGTCTTACTCACAGACTCTCTCTCTCTGTTGCATTATCATTAACATACACAGCAAATGATACAAAAACACTCACAGTAAACAAACATATACAGACCGTATGGCTTTTCGGGGGTGCTAATAAACTGTCAACTTTGTATCTGCAAAACAACTGTGATAAACTGCTAACGTTAGCTCTCCCTTTCACTACCCGTAGACTATAATACCCATCAAAATAAGAGTCTTAGTAAGACAGATAATGCAGACCTTAAACATATCTAAACTAGCAGAAATATAAAAAATATATACAAAAATAAGGTAGACGATAAACCACAATAAAATCTGACATGTTTTTGACCAACACTGTTAAAGCTACGTGACGTGAAACAGTTATTTCGGTTTGTTAGCAGGGACTCACTAACTTTAATCGTAATTTAATGAGAGTATAACAACCATAAAATCCTCTCAGGATACCTGGAATCAGTGTTACAGTTCCCGAATGCACATCTTTTTACACTTTTTGTAGCATAAACACTATTAAACCGATGAGAGCTTCGGATTTTCCAATGTTTCTCTATGGCGCTGAAACCTAAAGATGTCCGAGTTCCAGTCGCCGTGCAACTGATACTCAACTGCCATGGGCTCATCTGCGTTCAAGGGGAGGGGCTTACCGATAGGTCAATTGACACTTTACTATCCCATAAGGCCACAGGAGAGGATTTGTCAGTGACGCAACTGATGCTGGTAGGTCACATGATAATACATGGTGAATGTACGTATATTACTTTACTTTATTGTCACATCATTGACACAAGTGTACAAGGAGTGAACATCTGTGCATAGATCTAGCAGCAATGCAGGGCAAGAAATGAGACATAATTAACTACAATTATACACAATACAAAAAATAAATACACTGACATACCTGTGTGTACTATATGTGTGTGTGATTCCACCTAATCAGCTTATCTTTGTGAAACGACAAAGCTTTTTATATATATGAACATACACTCTTTACATCAGTCAATCAAGCATTATATTATGATAATCAGGCACTATTTAATGATAGAACTTTAGTAATTGGCCAGTCCTAAGTTCAGTTAAAAGGACAAATGTGACCCTGGAACCAGTCATAAGTCACACGGGTATATTTATGGCAATAGCCAACAATACATTGTATGGGTCAAAATTATCGATTTTTCTTTTATGGCAAAAATCATTAGGATGTTAAGTAAAGATCATGTTCAATGAAGATATTTAGTAAATGTCCTAAAGTAAATATATATATATAAATAGTATTAATATGCATTGCTAAGGACTTCATTTGGACAACTTTAAAGGTGATTTTATCAATATTTATTGATTTTCTAGTTGTATCTCGGCCAAATATTATCCCATCCTAACAAACCACACCCCAATGAAGAGCTATCATGGTGATATAGAAATCTCAATTTCCAAAACAATTACCCTTAAGACGGGTCACAAATATGCATTAGATTATAAGTAATGTATGTTTGTACTTAGGACTGGTGGTGGTGTTTAATATATTGTTGGTCATTCAGTGTTTCTGTAAAAAAAAATTGATAATAGTAATTATTATTAAAATATAATATTAATACTAATAATAGGCTATACAAAGCACTAAGGATTGATGATTTGCTGAAATCAAAACGGACGTTTTGCGCATTAGTCATGCCCACTACCGGAGAAACTGGCATATCTTCTGCTTGTTCTTAAAAGCTGACTAATTCCAAATGAACTCCGTTATTTTGACAGGAAAATACAACAAAGAATATAGTTTACATGTAGCGCGTCGATTCTGCGTTGTATGTAAGACTCTTGCGCCCTCTTTGCGTGTGTGTGGGAAACGGCTCTCAGAACATGGTGTACGTACGGAACGTCAGGTACGCTGCGCATCCGTTAAGCTGAATTGAAATAGTGCAGATCGCTTGGCGGACTCGGAGAGCGAAACTCTCAAGTGCTCAGTCGGAGCTGTTCAGCGAGTGTGAAAATATATCTATAGCCGCGTTTCCACCGAAATTACCCGGAACTATTTGTACCAGGAACTTTTTTCCCAGGAACTTTTTCTCCCCCAGACCTGCTACAATCTGCGTTTCCACCGCGGTCTAAAGTACCGGGGAGATTAGGCAAATTAGTCCGGTGACGTGGGAATGCGCACGACTGCTTCTCCCAGTCACCGACGGACAGTAATCACTTTTGCGCGATACTGTCTGCAACAATAACAAGTGTAGGAGATGCAAGCAGCGCTGCTTTTGCTGATTATGTACACACATTACCAACACTGTTTATTTAAACGTGCACTTTCACCTGGTTTGACCATTTTAATGAAAAATGGGATGATGGGCAATCCAAAATCTGAATGTGTTGTAATAGCTCAATTCCAAAACAAAACATTTTCTATAAAAGGATAATGAGGTTTCAGTCATGACAGATGTGTGAAAAGTTAATTGAATGAAAACAATAGACTGAATTAAGCAGTTGAAAGATTAGGTACTAGACTGCAAGTATTTTATTTTTTATCACAATAACATCTCTTAACATTCACAAAAAAAAATTCACCCGACTAGTATTACAATATGCTTCATTAAATGCATAATTTTAGAGACTTCTTCCTCAAATTTGAAATGAAGCAGGACCACACTTATGGCTTCACTTAAGTTGTGGTTATAAGTTATTATACTACATTCACATAGTTATACATTTAAAAATATAATATTTGGGTTTTCTAGATATGTTTATGTGCATATTCAGAAAGACTTGCGAGCAGCAGCCCTTTTATTTGCTTCCTACACTATATGAATACAATTAGAATGTGGTTATATAGTTAGAACGTGGAAATTAAATACACAGTGACATTTTACACATTTTACTTTATTTTAGACAGATTAGTTCTTACAAAATTAAAATAAAAGTGTACAAAGACAAATAAATTACTAGAACAATAAAATGAAAATATAAAATGTGAAAACAACAATATAAAAAAAAAAGTGTATTTTTCAGTAACCTTTCCAAGAGCTGTGCCAACATGTACAATATATAAAGTACAAATGTGGTAGTGCAAATGCTTCATTCAAGCGGCTGGTCATTGTGGCTATACTTCTTGAACGACTGGACAAACTGTCCAAGAACAGACAGAAACCCGGTCTGAAAGTCCCTCTGCTTTCTTCTGCTTCTGACTGGTGGAATGCCAACTCTTGCCTCCTCATCTCTCCTCGGCCTGGCTCTCCAGTAACAGCTGCATATATTGGTCAGTTCTTGTCCATGCTGCAGGACGGCCCGGCTCCTCCATGTCCCTCAGTGCATCAAAAAAGTCAGTCCTTTTTCCTTTTCCCTAAGTAGAAAACTTGCACAGAAACACATGGAAATTAATACACAAGGCAACCATGAAACAATAGAAACCATCAATTAATTATTTAAAGTGTTTTCACTACAAATAATGAACAATTGTTTGGCCAGCTTGAACAATGCCCAGTGTGCAAATTGTATCATGGGCAATTTAAGTTTACAATTAAAAACAACAAAACCATTAAGGATTACACATCAGTTTTTAAATATATACACATTTTTGTCAGCTTTATAACGTACTGGTGACCGCGGGGGAAAATACGCTGGTCTCCGTTGCCTGCGATTCATCAGGGCCACTCGTTACACCTGGAAAAGCACGTTGAAAAAAGTTACTGCAACGTGTTTAAACACTGCAACGAGTTTAATAGATGATACCAAGATGATATATTTACCTTCAACCCACTCGGATTCCTGGATGGTTTCCAACAACGCACTAGCCGAGTCTTTCGTTACCGCTGCCCTAGAAAAGGACGGTCTGTGTCCCAACAATACGCCGGTCGGAACCGCTCCGGTTGTTATGATCCTTTAATTTCTTGTAATCTTGTCTTAATTTCTTCAATTTCTCTCTGCACTGTTTTCCAGTGTGACTGGAACCGAGTCGATATCTTCAGGTAACGTTATACCTTTTCATTACGGGTCGCCGTTTCCAGTTCCCGCTGGATGTCCTCCTCCGCATATATGCTCAATAAAGCCTGAACCTCGTCGTCGGTCCATCGGTCGAATTTATTGTTGAACTCCATTGTTGCAAAAAAAATATTTACTGAACGCAAAACCCACAGAACTCACCTCGCAAAAGACTTGTAAATATGGCGGTGGAAAAAAAAAATAGCTGCGAGAGCTCAACCAATCAGCATGTTCAGCGCCCAAGTCCCACCCCCGAAAGTTCGGGAACTTTTCAAAAGTCCCACCTCGCAAGCAGGGCCGTTTGGAGGGGGAAATATTTACCCGGAACTTCATTTAGACCCTGGTTCCTGCGGTCGAAACACACCGAGTTCCCCCCCAAAGTTCCTGGTTCCGGGGTAAAGTTCCTGCGGTGGAAACGCGGCTTATGCTAAACTTATACTAGCCTCTAACACACACTGGTGAGTAAAATCTTTGAATTTACTAATGATAGACATGATTTAGTCGCCCAAAGTGAAGATTTACTTTCTCACAACTTCACGTATTTTTGACCGGAAATACGCAACCGTCGTGGTAATCTTCTTCCTCACTGGGCAGGGCAACAGGTAAACAAATGGCGCAAGCAACGAGCAAGAGTTATTGTAGCTGACCGGGCTGTTCATGTTATTCCCAAAAGCATATTTGTCGTTTCATTCCTTCCCCGTTGATGTTAAAGTTTGACGGAAACGGATTCAGGCTATCTGGCGGGATGAAGGACCAAACATTCCTGCTTGTGTCCCACATCCCTTTCAGCGCAAAGCAGCATATGACAGACCTCTGTGGGGAAATATAAAACGAATATTTTTTAAACTAATATTTAACTTATATTATTTATATTGCCATAATTTACTGGTTGAAATGGTTCACAGGCTGTAGTATTGTTTCACTGATGGAAATACTAAAATTAACACGCATGCTTAATGGGTGTTGCCTCGTGTATATTTTTATTTTCTAAATGCATGATATTTGATTTAATAATGAGGCTATTTATTATATATATACAATGTATGTGTGTGTGTGTGTGTGTGTGTGTGTGTGTGTGTGTGTGTATATACTCTTAACATTATCAAATTAAGCAAAATTCACATATGCAAAATGCCTCCATACTTATTGTGAATATATTTTGTTTTAGAATATATAACCGTGATGTTAATCTACATTATTTTGTTTCATATTTTGTTCATATTCAGTGCAATGCCTCCTTTAAAAATGTTGTAAACATTTATTATTATTATTATTATAGATTGTCTTTTAAAATAAAAATATATCTATAATTTTATTTAAAAAAAGTATTATGTTGCATGTGAGAAATAGAATTTTGAACACTGCAGGAAGTATAAACTATTTTGAACTGTATCCAAATTTCGGACAAACAAGATATCAAGGAAGATTCTTTATAGCTACGTAATCTGAGATTTATGTAAATAGGCCTAATTGTTAATTTCCATCAAATGTAATTTTTGGCAAATACGTTAATTTTGGCGTCACTTTGACAGCGATTAACTTTACATCTGAGGCGTTTAAAGACTCCATTTGTCCATTGTTTATTTCTAAAGAAACATGACAATGTATAAAAGGCTCCATTACCTTGTATCACCACTATCGCCCCTAGAAGCCGGTTTTGTAAAAATAGGCTAACAATTGCGTCATAACCACGCCACTCCCTGTCGCATAGTAGATAAATTACCGTATAGGCAGGAGGAGAAGCTCGCAGGCAATCTTGTACTGTCTATGAGGCAATCGGGGGGACGTTGAGGCATAAAGTCAGATAAAGTCAAGGGAATAGCATGAGGAGAAGCCCATAGAGAGCCAAAAGCAATGGGACAATATATTCAGATTTCACTTTGCACAACGACTAGAAGACTTACAACTGTCAGACTTGTTGCTCACGTCACATCTACGTCATCAAGCTCAGTCTGAGGCTGCGCAGTACATCAGCCATCAGGAAGTGAGTGCTTCTAATTGACTTCACTTTTCCCCGTCGAAGCCTATGGGGTCGCTGTGTCCATTTCTTTTACTGTTTATGGAAAGTGCACATGAAGTGTGCCATTTGGTATGGGGCCAATGAAGCTGCTCTGACTGAGACGCTGAAAACTGTTATCACAAGAAGTTGTGCACGTGCGCTTCATGAAAAACAATGCTGATATATTTATAAATTAAATTGCAGCCTTTGCAATTTGAAAATCGCACTGACCAAGTAATATAGCGATTTATATTTAACGTTGGTATATTGTGCAACCCCAGACTCAACTTTTTTTTGTGTGTGTGTGTCATTCACTGAAACGTAAATGTAACTGCAGCCAAGTGACTGCACGACCCACCTCTTCCCACTCTGCGACCAACAGTTTGAAAACCCCTGATTTAGAGTCTTTGGCTCACTGGCGGCTTAATTTACACTCACCTAAAGGATTATTAGGAACACCATACTAATACTGTGTTTGACCCCCTTTCACCTTCAGAACTGCCTTAATTCTACGTGGCATTGATTCAAATAGGTGCTGAAAGCATTCTTTAGAAATGTTGGCCCATATTGATAGGAGAGCATCTTGCAGTTGATGGAGATTTGTGGGATGCACATCCAGGGCATGAAGCTCCCGTTCCACCACATCCCAAAGATGCTCTATTGGGTTGAGATCTGGTGACTGTGGGGGCCATTTTAGGACAGTGAACTCATTGTCATGTTCAAGAAACCAATTTGAAATGATTGGAGCTTTGTGACGGTGCATGATCCTGCTGGAAGTAGCCATCAGAGGATCATAAAGGGATGGACATGGTCAGAAACAATGCTCAGGTAGGCCGTGGCATTAAACGATGCCCAATTGGCACTAAGGGGCCTAAAGTGTGCCAAGAAAACATCCCCCACACCATTACACCACCACCACCAGCCTGCACAGTGGTAACAAGGCATGATGGATCCATGTTCTCATTCTGTTTACGCCAAATTCTGACTCTATCATCTGAATGTCTCCACAGAAATCGAGACTCATCAGACCAGGCAAAATTTTTCCAGTCTTCAACTGTCCAATTTTGGTGAGCTTGTGCAAATTGTAGCCTCTTTTTCCTATTTGTAGAGGAGATGAGTGGTACCCGGTGGGGTCTTCTGCTGTTGTAGCCCATCCGCCTCAAGGTTGTGCGTGTTGTGGCTTCACAAATGCTTTGCTGCATACCTCGGTTGTAACGAGTGGTTATTTCAGTCAAAGTTGCTCTTCTATCAGCTTGAATCAGTCTGCCCATTCTCCTCTGACCTCTAGCATCAACAAGGCATTTTCTCCCACAGGACTGCCGCATACTGGATGATTTTCCCTTTTCACACCATTCTTTGTAAACCCTAGAAATGGTTTTGCATGAAAATCCCAGTAACTGAGCAGATTGTGAAATACTCAGACCGGCCCGTCTGGCACCAACAACCATGCCACGCTCAAAATTGCTTAAAACACCTTTCTTTCCCATTCTGACATTCAGTTTGGAGTTCAGGAGATTGTCTTGACCAGGACCACACCCCTAAATGCATTAATGAGAAATTTTACAGGTGTTCCTAATAATCCTTTAGGTGAGTGTACGTCAATGGAAGATAGTGAAGGCATGTCCATCTTTTTTTTTTTTTACAGTGTTTGGTGGTTTTAGTTGCATTCGTTCCTCAGTGAATCGTCATTTGTGAACTAATCACTTGAATGAATGATTCAATGACTTGTTTCGTTCCTGCAGGAATCAGCACTTTGAAAGACACTTGTCACCACCTACTGGTGCATCGATGTAACCTACAACACTGAAACATGAGGGGAGGAATGCCATACAATTTTGAAACAACATAAGGGTGAGTAAATGATGACAGAATTTTCTTAATTTTTTTGGATGAGCTATTCCCTGAAAAGAGATTTGTGAAGGTGTTTATGGAAATGACACTTTCACTGCATGAGCTGTTTGTGATTCAAATCTGATTTAGAGGTTTGCTGCACACGATTACAGATGGGCATTATGCATTTTTGTCATTTAATGCAAAGGTGTACCACAGTTTGGCATTTTAGAACCACAGGGTTAGAGTTACCCGTAGAAGTGACAGGAGATGACAAAATTTCAAGTGTCAGTTTGTTGCTCTCTTTGTTTCTTCCTCATCTTTTATTTGCTTCTTCACAATGGGCATTTTTTCAGGACTGTGTTTCAATCACCCTTTTCTGCTCCTCTCAGCACTCCTCTGCAGGAGACAAACAACACAACATAAAACCTTATGCCTCCTGCTACTTCCTTCTCGTCTCATCCTTTTCTTCCTCTCATCCTGGCATTTTGTCATAAGCTGCAGTCAGAATCAAATCCTCCGATTGCCACATCTGCATCAGAAAGGAGGACAGAAGATTATCTGTGTAACAGTACCATTTTGGAAACAACAGGTGCTCAGCAGTCATGCTGAATCTTTCTTTGTCCCTTTCTGAAGAATTGTTTACCATCCAGAAAAGTTTGGAAACTCTAAACTAGGTTTTTGAATTATATATGAGTGGTGTTTGGGTGTTTGATGGTGTTGTGATTGGTTGCCAAGGTGTTGCTGGGCTTCTGTGCGGTCGCTAGGGCGTTGCTATGCATATGTTGATATGTTCTGAATGGTTTTGCTTTGTAGTTGCTTGGGTGTTTGTTTGGCCCAGATCAAAATCCATTCATTTGGTGCTGGATAAGTTATGTTCTGAAATGTAATATATGAGTTTGAAGATTGTTCAAATCTCTAACACTAAGTATGAGCAATAATAAACAGTGATGGTTGTCTGAGAAAGCAGTCAAGGTCATTTCTCTGGGCTTTTTCACTGAGTAGTGTGATAATGAATACATCATTCAAAGTCTATCAGGACCTCATGCATTAGAGGATTTTATTCGGTATCCTTATGCTACTAATCTTGAACTTTAGCTCATAATGATATTGTGTTATTACAGCAAAAAACAGTTTATTGTTCAGTCAATTAAGTAATTATTTATGTGTTATTTGGGGTGAGAAATGTCATGCACTTCACTGCAAAGTTGTTCATTGAGCAAATCATGAATTATTGAACATTCAATTTTCCAGACAGCCATACAAAGCAGTGCGACATCTGAAGAGCAGTATATAAACTTGTCGAAAAACATGGTCATGTAACACATTTCACAGATTTTTTTTTCTGCTTTTCTCATTGAACTGGAAGGGGGAGACAGCGAGTCTCTTGATAATGTGCCTCTGGGCATTCAGACAGCACCTTTAGAGATGTGGCTCCTCAGTGACATCGGTGACAATAACCTGCTGCAGTATGACCTTCAGGCTCCTGAACACAATCTGTGTGTAGCTGACAAGCTGTGTTCCAACATCTAGTGAGATGCCTTGCTGACTACACCCTAGCGCAAGTGATTTTACTGTACATGATCTTAGTAGCGGATTCTTAGTTTCATTTTAATAGTCAGAAAGAGGGTATCACATACAAATACATTACAATTGCTTTTGGAACAAGAAACAAGTATTATATTTGCACCCCATGAAAAACAAAAATGTTTGTGATATTATAGAAGATAATACTCACTCACTGTATAGAGTGTAACAGTTGGGATCCAGAAGTAAGGAAGTAGATTTTGAATGATAGGCCTAACTTATAAACCTTAAAAAACAGACCGACTGTGAGCGACAGGGTTGTCAGGCCATGGTATTTGCTTTTGCTGAAGCCGTCAGATTCTTTTCATATGAAAAGAATCGTGTTTAACAGTGGAATTCCTGTTGAAAAACTACATTACCCATGATGCTGTACAGAAAATTCCACAAATCAGAGAGTCAAAAAAGAGCCAAAGAGTCAAAACGGCAAGACCATTTGTGCTTGAGCGCCGTGTTTTACTGTAACTTCAGCAGCTCCAGGCACGTGAACAAAGCGCCAATCTCATTGGTCGGTAGGGTTGGGTACTGGGCACCGGTACCTATGTAACCGGTATGTAACCGGACCGAATCAGAACGCAGATTTCGATTCCTCATTTCGGTGCCACTTAAATTCAAATGTGCTTTCACGCTTTGGCTGGCGCCGAGCCAGAGACAGACACCCTCAGCGCTCGACACATATCACAACTATTCAGTGTTTTCAACCACATCATGTTTATTTTAGATTTCAGACATTTACATGCTCATAAGTGGGGACAATCGAACGCTCTCCATTGACTTTGCATTGCGTGAAGCGGCATCCTTGTCATTTCGGACTTTCGAACAAAAAACAGAACAATGTCTAAAAGCGGATATGTGACAAAGTGTACAGCTAACAAGCTAAGCAAAACCCACAACCAAAAACCCAGACGTTTTTATAAGCTATTGACCCAAAAAACGAGCGTTTAAGGACAAAAAAGTGGATACAGGCCATTGAGACACATTATATTACATTGAGAAGTACACTCACTAGAGGGGAATGTAATCAGCGACAGGAAATATCATATATAAAACTGACATTTGGATTTTTGACTTAACAGTGACAACATATTTACTGCACACATAGGTATACTGAGGCATACTGAGTGTCAGGATCCCAAAATTTACTCATTCTTTCTGCTGAAGCGTCACGTTTTACTGCCTTTATCCACTTTTGTCTCCTTAAACTCTCGTTTTTTGGGGTCGACAGCTTATAAAAACTTATTTCTGTGTTTTTTAGCTTGTTAGCTGTACACTTTGTCACATATCAGCTTTTAGACATTGTTCTGTTTTTTTTATAAGTCCGAAATGACAAGGATGCCGCTTCACGCAATGCAAAGTGAATGGAGAGCGTTGGATTGCCCCCCCCCCCCCCGGTGTGGGCGTGGCCTAAATACGCTCTGTCTCTATTGTGACTGCTGTGTGTCAGGTGAAAGGCATGATGCGTTGCCATGGAAACAATAAGGTGATGCGTTCTAAAATATTTAGCCAGAGAATATGATCATACTTCAAAATAAAGCTGAATCTTGAAGAATACAGACTACTTTGCTGTTATTAGTACTGTAACTGTTATTTAGTGTTAAATTAGGCCTATTGTAGTTGGGTTAGGTGGCTTATGTTTTACTGTGAATTTGAGTCAATTGCGTTTTGTTATTTGTTATTTATTTATATTTAATTATACTTTAAACTTTTAATAAATTGATCAATTTAAATAATTAAAAAAATATATTTTCAATAAAAAGCCATTCTTTAATCTCATCCACCTCGTTTTGTGGCTCTTCTTTTTTTTAAAGTATTGGTTCTTGCACCGTTTAGGCACCGGTACCGTTTTAAAAGTATCGGTTTGGCACCGGTATCGTAGAAAACCCAAACGATATCCAACCCTATTGGTCGGCCAGTTTTTATAGCGTTGCGTCAAAACAAAAACACGAACCCAAGGTGTTTTTTTTTTTTTATTATGCTTTTACGCCTGCCGTTTTGCGCATCGGTGTGCACACTCCCATTGGCCCCCTTTGTTTAGTCACGAGGCGTTAAACGTCGACGATAAACGCGTGCGAAAAAGCCTTCACAGTTGCATTTTTGCTTTTTTCAGTGAGGGGATTTAGACAACATCTAAAAGAGACAGCTTTAATATCGTAAACAACTAGTGCATAGAGGTAAGCTAAAAGCCTGTGAAATGTGTTTGGCCTGATGCTTCCTGACTCTTTCCCTTTATCAGCAGCTATGGCCTGTCTAGCCCCACTCGTCCTCCATTCCCTCCTTTATCAGTCACTTCTTCTCAGGGGTGGTCAGACTCACCAGCAAACATTCGATCTAACTATACGCCACTGCTGTCTGACACTGATCGAGCCCTGGGAAGATTTGTGAGCGAATGGAGGAGCGACAGCTGGAAAAAGGAATATTTAGAGACTACAGGAGAAGGGCATCATAGGGCAAGGGAGGGAAAACAAATAGTAAACTAGACTTGTGACATTATCTGAGGAAAAAGTGGTTGCAGGAGTATTGCTGTGTAGTTGATAAGGGGTTCTGGGTGGTTGCTAATGGATTTATTTAGTGCATTCCTATGTAGTTGCTAGGGTGTTCTGTATTATATTTCTCTGTGATCTTCTGGTCCTTAGATATGGTTTGCACCCCTCATTTTTGAACACATTTTTAAATGAATACTTGCCTTAGCAAACCCATAAATAAAAGCAGAAAGATGTTTGAGAGAGACAGCACGAAAGAAGTGGTAATTACATTATCCTCTCACTCTGGATGTCTAATAGAATTAAATGAAGCCGGGCAGCTGTCACCTGTTGGCTGATTTGCGGATGATATTGCAGACGTGGTTTGATGCTTAATGATTTTACAGCAATCTACATCCAAAAGAGTACCGCCTCTGCAAAAAACATTTCTGCACACTTAAACTCATTCTATGCCGTCTATGCTTGTTGTTTCTCAAATCCGAATGCCAGCCCCCTCATAGCTGCATTTTCATGCCTTATTAAACACAGCATGCTAACGAGAGAATAACTCATCAAGAGGATTTGGAATGGCAGAAAGGAAAAGTAAAAAATATAATACACAAATTATAATACAATTCAGTTTGATTTGGGACGGTCATTGAATGTTGCGAATGATAGAGTTATTGATGTGAAAAAAATCACTGTGAGATCTCAACTATTTCTCCTGAGATTAAAGTGAGCAAAAGGAGACTTCTCAAAGTTGGCATAAAATAGAAGTTGTGATTTTTTCCTTCCTATTGTGACATGTGTGAGTGAAACGGCTTCTCAAACAAGAAAAAAAAAAGTAGGACGGGGCTTTATTTTGTCCAATGGGAATTGATTGGATGGTTGTGGTTTTCTATTGGTCGAACTCATGTGAGTGACAGGTTGTCCCGTCCTCGTGCCTGTAAACTCGTCATCAGAGAAGAGAAGCGATGGATGTTTTGTTTTAGTTGTTCTTTAAAATCACATATACACACACATGCATGTGTCCATCCATATTTTTTCTATACGAGACAAACCCGCAAGATATCTTATTTTTTCCTCTCTTACACAACCAATAAAAAAAGACAGGAAATTGCCCTTCACCTAAAGCTGTTTTGTAAACAACAACACTATCTGTCCTGTGTTGCTCATGATGGAGTGCTCCTCAATACATGTGTGTCTTCGTGTATAGCTGTCTCTCAGCCAGTGAGTGTTACACGCATGCATGTGTGTGTGTGTGTGTGTGTGTGTGTGTTTGTGGGGGCCTCTGGATTGAAGCTCCTATCTCTGGTGTGCAGCTGTGAAGCAGGTCGTAGGGACACATCTCCAGCCTGTAAATATAGCACACACACACGTACACACACAAGCACTGCCAAACCAGATTAACACCCAAATAAATCACCTTCAGAGATGCTCTGCTGAACATAAAGTAGAGGATCAGGCTAAAAAAACGTCTCTGTACTGTCCTCACCATCTCGGCTCTCTCCTTTATCTCGTCTTAGTTAGTAGTGCATTTTGATAAGTTAAGTTTGGTTATGGGATGTTTTCCTTGCGTTAGTGTGCCTATTTGTCATTTTGTAGATGTGTTTTTGCCATGTACAGTACAAACTGCAGGCACGATCTCTCTAGAGCAACTAAAGTTTGTGGTATATTCAGTGGTTGTTGTGTTAGTAGCCTTTCTGTATGTGGTTCACTCCGTCACTGCATGGATCAGACCTGTACAAATCATATTAGCACAAGCTTCTTAACGCTTAGGTCACCATTCCCACCTTATGAGCTAAAAATGTGACAAATGCTGAAAAAAGGTAATTTCTATGATACATTTATATTGGATAAAATATAAAATAATTTTATAATAAAATTCTAATATTTGTTTTAGTATATTAAACATATTTATATGTATTTTTAATTATAAATAATATTTTTTATATAATAATATTAATTAAATATAATAATGAATGATATATTAAAATATAATAGAATAATTTATTTACTGTAGTTTGAGCAGATGTCTGTTTTTATCATGTCTCCTTATAAAACTTATATAAAAAGAGCAATTTATAAATACCCCCCCTCCCCCTCTCTCATATCAATATGAATATGATACAAACAAAACATGTTTCCCTTGGAAATATTATTTTAATTGGTAATCAATTAAAATTTTCCCCGTGTCCTCAGTATCACTTTTCATCCTGTTGATGTTTATAATATACCTTTAAAGGTGCTGCTGTATGTCATTTTTCGGACTGTACTAAAGCATAAAAATATTATAATATATTTGCAGAGATTTCGGAAACATGCTAAGTTCAAATACTTGTTTCTCCAAAAACAATGCTAAAGCCAATTATTCTACTTTGAAATATATGCGTTTCGTGTCGGAATATCTGTTTTTGTTTTAGTCTGTGTGATCCCGCCCACTGCCAATTTATCCAATTGTAAATCGACACCCCGGGTTGCCAGGTGGCGGAAAACATGGGCGTATTACACATAGATAATCCATAATAAAGGCTATGTCTTACGGCTGAGTCTCTAACGTCATCACCGGTGGCCATCTTGTCACAGGCAGGGCTCTGTGTTACCTGCTGTAAGGCGAGTGATCTGCATGAACACAAATACTCTTATCTCGCTGAAATCTTGACGGATTTACAAATGGTTTGGTTTCTTAGAAACGTTATTAATTATATAATTATGGATGCTTGAACAAATTATGAATAATTTTTCATAAGTATGCAGTGTCATAACTACATCTCTGACGTTTATAACAAACCAAACAGTTTGAAAATCGGTAGAAAATTTAGCAAGTTATGGTTATTTAAAAAGTGCAAGCACCCATGAAAACAATGTTACGAGACAAGTGACAAATGACAAGATGGCCGCCAGGTGCGGACGTCGACCTCCATTGGCCAGCAGCGCGGACGAGACATCTAGCCTTTATTATGGAAATTTATGGTATTACAGCCATGGAAGCCAGCAAACGCTCTGGGTCAGATATTACAGATTCTACCCAACCTAATAAGCCTTGGCAATAAAAACATTGCAAACATATACATTAGCTGATCTGCTTACAATGTGAGGCTTGTCGCTTTCCACTGTCAATTGTGTGCGTTCCTGTTGCGTGTCCTCATCTGGCAACCTGCGTGAGGCACCTTTAACAAAAAAAAGCCATATCCTTAATGACATTATCCTCCAGGAAGTGACATAATTTTGGAGGGAACTGGGAAGTCAACAGCACAAACATGAGTAAGCTTTAGCATTTTTTTCATTCCCCCAGTGAGCAGTGGTTAACTTGAGCTCTTTATTTAATCAAGTTACTGTAAACTAAGTTAACTTGTAAATGAAGTTAACAATCAAGTTTAATGCATTCTAAAGGACAGAAGAACATCCCAAAGTCTCGTAGCAAAGTAGTTTTATTCATCCAAATAATGTGCTTTTGTGCAGTTAAGCAGCATGTTTGGCATCACTTTTTGCCACGCTCATGGTGCGCTTCATGTTTTCTCGTTCATTGTTTTCCTTCACAAATCCGTCATGAAAGCCCATGCAAATGCTGCAGCTTGTGTATGCGGGTTAAGAAATGTTTCTGAGGAATTTCGAACACCAGACACTGATGTAATTACATTTTCTGCTTTTGTAATAGTAAGAATTCAGTATTCTCTCGGCTAAAACCTGTGCCGTGCATGGTTGCAATTTTCTAAACTGGCTGATTAGCATATATACTGTAACATAAAAACATCTACAGTGTCTTTATGTTGTATGGGAACCAGAATATGACACATCCTGTATTTTTTAAATCTGTTGTCAGGATAGAAGTACATTTTTGTCACCACAAAGTGTCGAGATGGTTTGCCTTGACCGGTTGCCCCTGATGGTAAAGGTCAGAACTACAGCACTATGTGCACAAATGCATCTTTCTCTTTTCATGACTGTAAACTTAGTATAGGCAATTTGCATCAAACTTCTCAAATTCAGTTTAGTGTGCTCTTGCTACTTATTTTTCACTGTAATTGAGACCTAGAAGAACACTACAGTTTAATTCAGGGTCACATCATTTTCAGACTCAAACTTCATATGTCTAATTCAACTAATTACTGCACCAAAATTACATTTTGGCCATGCACAACTGATCACTTGGCTCTCTTTGAGTAAAGAATTTTAATTTTCAACTCATTTTTACGGTTGAGAGGTTAGTTAGTGAATGCGCTGCGTCCAACTGATAAATTATGCTTTCCTAAATTAGATGTTTTAAAAATTGCTTTTGGAAAATAGGCTCTTATTTCATACCCGAGCACAGATGGTGTCAACCAGAATGAGAACTGGAAAATAAAATAGCTGACAATGGAATTAAATATGCTACACAGAGAGCCAGTATTCAGTAGCTGTAATAGTCTAATTATACTGTACGGTTCATTACAAAATACTGCACTTCTTTATTGCATTTCCTCTAGTTGAATATTTTAAAATGATTTGAATAATTTAGATATTATGCATAGAAAACCATAGATATTTGCTTATAAGAAGAGAATGCTCACCATTATTTTACATGACAATGTATACATGGTCATTTTATACATATTGCATGTTAAAAAATCAGTCATTATTTTGACATTCTGTTTTGTGCAACAGTAATTTAGCTTTTGTAAGATTCAATACAGCATGCATATATCAGTATAGTATGGTATTACTATAGCATCTCAAGCACTTACAGTAGTTCATTAGGTACCATGGTAAAGTGATGGTATCATATGGTGATATACTGTATAAACTAGAGTCTGGCCGATTTATCGGTCTGCCGATTTTATCGGCCGATATGAGCCTGTCACAGGTATATCGGCATCGCCGTATATGCCACCGATATGAACGTACGGTGCGCCCAAGCATGTCCATGCGTCTCACAACATGAGAATATTCACACAAAATTAAGTGAAAAATGCCGGCCTTGGCGAGTATCATCGTAAACATAGTCCGTTTTGTCTTAAGTGAATGTAAACATGAAATTTGCCAGTCACCGCCAGCGTTTAAGTTTCGTGGCCCACAGAATATCTTGTGTAGATATCTGAACATGCAGTATGTCAAAAGAAAGAACAGAGTCTCTGTTTTATTCATGCTTCATGCATTCTTTTTTATCAACACTTTTTAATCAACATTTTGAGGAAAAAGCTGAGAAAATCTAGCCTAGATATCTAGACGCACCCTAACTGCAGCAAATGTAATTTGCAGCCAGGGCGTCTAGCAACTCTCCGTTGGCTTGCGAGCTGGAAAAACCAAACTCTAGTCAGGCCAATCACATCGTGTATAGAGTCGGTGGGCGGGCTGAACATGATGAAGGCAGAGTCGCGGCAGTTCTGCGTGCTACTTGTAAACAAAGAAGCTGGCAAACAGCGGTCTTTTGAATTAGCTTTGGCCGCGACTCTGGAAGACTTGGAGTTCAGCTTTTCTTTGAGGAAAGAACAAAGAACGGCGCTGAAGTCATTCTTAAGAAAGGAAGATGTGTTCGGAGTTTTGCCGACCGGATACGGCGAAAGTTTAATCTATCAACTAGCTCCACTTCACCTTCTTCAATGCTCTGGTTGGTTGTAGCGCTATCCTATTGCGTGCCGAGGGAATCTGAAAGACAACCGTTTATCCCGCCGCTCGGATTGAGCCCTGCCAATGGTGTGTTCCCAGACCCAACATCTTGATGTGGGTCTGGCTTGTCAGGCTAGAGAAAATCAAATTTTTAATGAAGACTAACTTACATACAGATGGGATTCAGATTGGTGATCAAAACACAGATGGAGTAACAGATCGAGTCCATCAACACCTCAAAGCTTCACAGTCCTGGGTTGACAATTCATTCAATAACATAGCCCTTTTGATTTATATGCTGTTTAATGTTGACGATCGCGTTATTTTACATATGCATCTTCTTATCTGAGATTGTGCATTTCTGCTTCTTCTTCGCCTGTGTCTTGATCAGGAGATTCTGCACTCGTTCAGGAGATGTGTAATAGCGCCCCCTACCGTATAACAGTGAAAACATGGAAATCATCAATGCCAGGGAAGCGTTTTCTCTTGAAAGACGAGATAACATAAGAAACCACTCACTGCTCTTGACTGAATAACTTTAATAATGGTTAATCTATATTTATACAGTGAAGACTATAAAGTGATATTTTACATTTGATTACTATTTCTGTAGCTGAAAATCTAGTTTAGACCTATGAAAAACCTAAAAAAAACAGTTTTTCATTTGTATGTTTGTTCTGTTGTATTTATGTACAATGTATGTATATTATGTACATACTATATTATACATACAGTACCAGTCAAAAGTTTGGACATCAATGGGAAAGTGTGTCCAAACTTTTGGCTGGTACTGTACTTTTATAGACATAAAAAATATATCGGTATCGGCATCGGTCCCCAAAAACCCATATCGGTCAGGCTCTAGTATAAACCATTGTTCTTTAGTACAATGAGTACTGTATTCATGCACCATTGTATTTGCATAGTGCGCCCAGGTACATTGATGTTCACTGTACCTTGAATACCATAAATACTGTGTGAACATCAGACAGCATTCATGTATTTACATTGTGCGCCAACGTAAAGCATTTAAAGGAATAAAATGTTATTATAGTTTATGCATGAAAAATAGTACATAATATTACCATAGTACCAATGTCCAAAAAAACATTGCTAGTGTAAAACAAGTAACTACGAGGCAGCATCCTCACTTTCAGCAGAATGAGTGCGCTTCTAAATGCAGTGCGCTATTTTCAGAAAAATTGCTTTTCTAGAGGTTTCTGATCATTTGGAGGCAATAAGATGCTCAGCTCAGGTGAGGCTGCATGGGGGGGAAAATCTAAATAAAGTGAGAAATTTAGCATGGATTGGATACCACAAATACCTTTTTTGTTTGTAAAACAAATGCTGATATCACAGTATTAAAAAGGCATTGAGGTTTAACACGATTTGTGGTTTAAAAATGAAATAAAGCCCAAGCGAGCGCGGCTTTATTGCTGAGAGAGGAAATTGTGCTCCCCTATCCCCATGCAGTTCATTTGCAGTCATTCTCCACAAAATCAATTTTCAATTTCCTCCATAGGAAAGCACCTTGCTGCACGCGGCAACAGCCATGCTATTTACGCTTCATTAGCCTAGCCCTACATTAGTTTTCTTTTTTGTGAAGATTGTGTACTTTAAAAGCAATTTTGAAATGTTTCACAGCTACGTGGCATTACTTAAGCTAATGTCCACTGGGTGATGTTTCGCATGGCTTCTGAATTTCACTTAGTGCCAAGGCAACTTCAGCTAATGTTTTAGCCTAGATTGCAATGCAAGCGTTTACTGCTAACTGTGTTCTATGTCTTTAGTTTAGAGGTGTTTATTGGATGTGAGTATCAGCTACTTATTTACCATGCTTATTTGCATGCTTATGTTACACTGTCAAATGCGCATTAGTTTATAATAAAGACATGCCACAGTCATTAAGTGACTTAGGAGATGCTTTTATTGAAGCGACTCAATAAGAGGATCTGCTGAAAGTCTGTATTACCTTGAGAAAGCTACCCATTAGCATTCCCATTCATCTCAATGGCTCATATCAAATGCCATTGTAAATGTTATTTAATGCTAAGGTACTTTATGCTGTTATAACCAGTTAAGTTACGTTTGCTATTTATTTATTTAAATAATAGACCGTGCTAACCAGCCAAACCTTGACCTCTTGCTTGGACTGATTTTATAAAAAAAAGAAAAGAAAAAAAGTCATAACTAATCCTCAGTGGAAAAGGTGTTTCACTTGACATGCTGCATTTAAAAAATATATTATTTAACATTGAATTGCAATTATGGAAAAAAGGTGAATTCCTCGGATCTTTTTGTCCTTTGACACTCTGTCAAGTCTGCTTTTGGTAATTGCTCTGGATAGGAGGGAAAAGGCGCTGGAAGACATTTGGTTTTCAGGAGGAAATTGAGAGTCTTTCTTTCGTTCTGAGATGCTGAAACGACAAGAACAGAAATGCACAGATGAGCCCTGATGGTCTATTCAAGTGGGGACATGAAATGGCTTAAAAAAAAGATTATATTTCTGGAAAAGACAGTAGGCTATTGGTAGAAAGTTGAGTAATGTGAGTGCTGCATTTTGAATTCGGGCTGATTTGAATCAAATTGATGACATTTATATGCTGATTAATTGCATGTGTAAATATTTGCAGAGAAAACAATTACATTAATTCAACGAGATTACATTATTGTGGCAAGATGCATTGAACGTAGAAGTCAATTTATTGTCTATTGTCAGTATAATTGTTTCCTCAGAAGTATATTTTTACAAAATCTTGAAGTGGATTTCCCCTCAAAAGTGTGGATTTTGTGACCTGGACTGACAGGAAACCCATCTAGCATTCAATAAATCTGGCAGAAATAAATAAGCAAGTAAGTAAAGTAAACAAACATGTAGAAAGAATATGTTCAATAGAAGATTGTCTGCTGTGAATGAAACTGTAAATAATAAGAGATGCATGCACCCCCTGCTGCATTTACTTCAACACATTTCTGTATGCTAGTATTCTCCCTCTTTTCATTATAGAAATCTTTGAGCAGAACCCACGGTTCCTTCCTCCTCAGGCACTGCAGGTACCAGTTTTGCTGTAAAAGAGAGAGGCAGAAGACAACAAAAGACAAGTTCTTAATCCAGGGAAAGCCTGTAGTCTTGCTTTGGAGTGGAACAGAGTGAGACATTTTTGGCACATTCTGTGGAGACGCCGCCACATTCTCAGAGCCTGACTAAAATACGACTGCTGAGTTAGTGAAAGGACTCAATCTTCTTTTTATTCAGGCTTTTTGTTTGTTTTCTAGCTGTAGTCTCTCTCTGGTCTCTTTGCACTTAGTTGTCGGGTTCATGACATTGAATTTGAAAGACTAGATGGAACTTCACAAAGACATGGTCAGGAAGCGATTCTATCAAACTAATCTGATGCCAACACTTTTAATCTTTCGGTTTTTAAAGAGTCTTTCGGTATATAAGATGCAAGATTTATGGACATATTTTTATAAGATAAAAGTTAATGTTGTAGAATTAGGAAAATGACTATTTAGGGCTTTTATAAATAAAAAATAAATGAAATATTACCCAGAGTAAAAATAAAGTAAAATAAGTAAGTAAATAAGTTAAATAAAATATTTTGATTACACGATACATGATTTTCAGCTACATAAGACACTTTTTACCGAAAATATTATATTGCTATGGCCTGTAACATCTTGAGATCCATGACAATGAGTAACAAATTATTCAAATAATTAAAAAGAGAACCATTTGAAAAAAGGAATTGTACCTAAGGAAAACACCAAATGTACCTGCAATTATAATCTCCCGTGTGTGTATACCCCGATCAGGCATAACATTATGCCTTATTACTTCCTAATATTGTGTTGGTCCCCCTTTTGCTGCCAAAACAGCCCTGACCTGTCAAGGCATGGACTCCACTAGACCCCTGAAGGTGTACAGTGGTATCTGGCAACAAGATGTTGGCAGCAGATCCTTTAAGTCCTGTAAGTTGTGAGGTGGGGCCTCCATGGATTGGACTTGTTTGTTCTGCACATCCCACAGATGCTCGATTGGATTGAGATCTGGGGAATTTGGAGGCCAAGTCAACACCTCAAACTCGTTGTTGTGCTCCTCAAACCATTCCTGAACCATTTTTGTTTTGTGGCAGGAGCATTATCTGCTGAGTCAGGGGTCAGCATGGGCACTATGCAGCTCCATACACAACAAACTGCGATGCACTGTGTATTCTGACACCTTTCTATCAGAACCAGCATTAACTTCATGAGCAATTTGAGCTCCAGTAGCTCGTCTGTTTGATCGGACCACACGGGCCAGCCTTCGCTCCCCACGTGCATCAATGAACCTTGGCCGCCCATGACCCTTTTGCCGGTTCTCCACTGTTCCTTCCTTGGAGCACTTTTGATAGATCCTGACCACTGCAGGCCGGGAACACCCCAAAAGAGCTGCAGTTTTGGAGATGCTCTGACCCAGTCGTCTAGCCATCACAATTTGGCCCTGGTCAAACTCGGTCAAATCCTAACGCTTGCCCATTTTTTCCCGCTTCGTGATGAAGAGATAATCAGTGTTATTCACTTATATAGGTCATAATGTTATGCCTGATCTGTGTATATACATACATTACATACATACATATATTGCATTTGTTCAGATATTGTGTGGGTAAATTCGATTATAATGTCATTTAGATAAAGAAGGAATTAGAAAAACATAATGCTTTAAAAATCCAAATAGAAATCATTCAAACACCTCAGAAATACTTTTGAGGATTTAAAGGATTGTTCAAAGTTCTTTTATACACACACACACACACACACACACACACACACACACACACACACACACACACACACACACACACACACACACACACACACGCACACACACATGCACACACACGCACACACGCACACACACACACACACACACACACACACACACACACACACACACACACACACACACACACACACACACACACACACACACACACACACACACACACACATACACACAAATATGCTTTTCTCTCGTTTTTTCTAGGTCCTCACTCTTTATCTAAAGGGCATTATATTCAAATTCACCCACCTGATATCTGAATAGCACAGCCAGTTTAGGTAAAGCAAAGTGCCTTTGTTAGTCTCAAAAGCCACTGGATGGCTAAGCACAATAATTCAGTTTGATAGATTTGTGATTCATGCGGTACAATTAAATCCAGGTGATGTGCACTACTAAAGATCCCAGCCTTGTGAGCGTTTGGAAATGAAGAGGATCAGAGAGGAACAGGCTGATCTTGGACCTGTCAGCCCAGCTATGCCATCAGCATTCCTCATTTATCTTTAATGGGCTCTCGCTGACACGGGTCCTGTCAGATCTGACTTCTCAACTCAGTATTAGCTCAGCCACAGTGTTTCAAAGAGAAGCAGGACCTGGCGTGTTTGATCAGGCCTGTCACGCTGTCGGTACACAAACATTGCAGAGCTAGACCTGAAACCTCCATAAGCCTGACCAAGCACAAATTTAGAAGGAAAGAAAAAGCTTTATACAGTAGTGGCATCCCTATATTTACTTGTTTTACCTGTCATGCCTGTAGTTTTACAGTATATGATTATTGATATATACCTTCTAGCATTTTTTGACATAATATATTTAGTAAAGAGTTCTTTAAAGATGCACTTTGAGATGCATCAGTGCAGTGCCACCAGTTGAGAAATTAAATATTTGTGACATATATTTATTTTGCATTCATATATTTGAATGTAAATGTATGTAATATACATATTTATTTATTTGTTTTGTGTATTTTGTACAAAACAGTTTATTTGAGCAGGATATATGCCTACTTTTCAATGGCCGTCAATAGAGGAAGATGCGTTTTGGCCAGTGTTATTGTATTACACATTTTTAGTCATACATTTTTTTTATTTAATTTAAATATTCTTTAAATATAGTCAAGTCAATATTTCAGCATGTCAGTCATTAATTTTAGTCATTTTACTAAAAGGGCATCTCATTTTAGTCAACAAAAATAACATTTCAGTTGATGAGAAATTAATTGAGTGCAAAATTAAAACTATATATAATTATATATTAATTTAAAATGTTTGAGCTGGTAGATAATTACCAATTGTCTTATGTCATCCCATCCCATATTTAACTGGCGTCAGGCCATCGGTGAGAGAGAGAACTCTGATTGGCTGTTCATTTTAGCAAATGAGTTAGTGCACGATAATAAGAGCAAAATTGATGCAGCAAGCAAAGAAGTCATGACGGCACAGACAGAAGGCTTTTCTAGTTTTAGGTCATCTTGCGTGAGCAATATAATTTCAAATACACAAATATTTTCATAATGACATGAGTTATATGAAATAAAGAACGTGATCAGCATGATTGATATTCAAAACAGTAAGCAAGCGCTGCTTTGTTTATGGTTTGTATATCTGTAGTCTTAGATTTGCGTTCGGTTTTTGAATGATGAATATAGATGAATATATCTGCTTAAATAAACAGTTGTCTTTGGCGTAGAACGCGTGTGCTAGCTCACAGTTGGCTGTAGTCCTTTTGGTGTGTTCAAGCACAGATTTTTAATCCCCAACACAAGGCGACAACACAGTCGGTTTTAATCAGCGCTAGTTCTTTGGTGTCAGTTTGGCGTGTCACTACCCTAAGACTGTTCATCTTCGGAACACAAAAATGAAGATATTTTTGATAAAATCCAATAGCTTTCTGACACCCCATAGACTGCAACATTATTACCCTTTTCATGGCCCAGAAAGCTAGGAAAGACTTCATTACAATAGTCCATGTGACTACACTGTTCACGTTGTAAACACAGTCTAGCTTCCGGGTTCTACTTCAAAACGCCGGCTCATTGGCCAGCTCATGCGTCAGCATTAGAGCCCGACCGATATGGGTTTTTGGGGGCCAATACCGATATTAGGGTTCTTGAGTGAACAGCTCACGAGTCGGTGAGTTCAGTCTGTTCAAGACTTAAAAATATCAAAATATCTTCTACTTTAGATGCCTTAATACTTCTCCCTTAACCCTCTGGTGCTCTTCGTTTAGGGGTTGCATTGGTTGTCTTCCCGGTCATAAGTGACCGGACACCTAAAAATTAAACTTCCTCCACCCCAGTAAAACCAGTGCAATTTATTTTTATTCAATAATATTTTTTCTTTTCAATTTTTTCTTTTGAGATGATTTGAAGGTATTTTTTTATATTTATGCAATAATTATGGTCTATTTTTGCCATTGAAAATTATACACATTTAAATTTAATTTTTTTAATTTTTTATTATTGCAGTATTTCAGGTTAAAACAGAGACTAGGCCTTCAAAATAATTTTTTTGAAGGCAGATTAGCGCCCTCTTTTGGAATTATTTAAGAAATCATGCAACCATGGGTTTAATCACTAGAGTCTCTATGGAGAGGCTTGAGAATTCCCTAGTTCTCTTTTGAACACGTTTAATGATTTTTTTGTTGTTGATGGATTTGAATATATATTTTAAAAATCTCAAAGACTATTTATTATAAAGTTTTAGATTTTTTTGTTTGTTTGTTAGAAATATAGATTTTTTTCAGCGAATTTGTGTTTTTGCAGATTTCCCATTAATTTCCTATGGTGGTCATTTTTGACTGAAGAGCATTTTTTTTACGACCACTTAGCATGCTTGAATCATGCCCTCAATTTTTTGGTGTGTTTACATACCTAATGCTAGAAAAGTTACAAATTCAAAATGTGGTTCATAGGTTCAGTTTTTCATAGGTGTGTGTGTGTGTGTGTGTGTGTGTGTGAGTGGATGTGTCAATATCACACTCTTGATGTTTTAGAGTGTCACCCCTTTACTGCTTTGTACTTTTTTTCAGCATTGTGGCCGATTTGTAGATTGTACACACAAATATTCAGTGAATTTTGTGTGTTTTTGCCGATTTTCCATTCATTTCCTATGGTCGGTCATTTATGACCGAAGACAAAGAACGCTACTTTTTTTTTTTTACAACCAATTAGCATGCTCGAATCATGACCCCAATTTTTTTTGTGTGTTTACATACCTAATGCAAGAAAAGTCACCAAGTTTCATATCATTCCGATGAAGCTGTGATTTTTAACATTTATTTTCCGGTCAGAAATGACCGAAGAGCACCAGAGGGTTAAATAGCTTCAATGTAGCAAGCAATGTTTCTTTAGCTTGTAGAACATCGAACTACTTTTTCAAACGGGTAGTCTGAGTTTAAGTTCTTTTAAAGTATGAGTATCTTGGGATTTTGAAATCTTTTCCCCAGTACCGGTGGCTGTTAACATCTACCTCATTCCAACAGCATTGAGGAAGGAACGCAGACTTTTAGAGCTGCATTATACAGGCTGTAATTGTAACTGTGAGGTTTTAAATAATAAATTATGAATGTCGGACAGGATTTATGCGGGTAAGGCAGCTTGAAAACCATCGATTCTCCCAGGCACTACAAGACGAGTTTATCCTTGGGAGAACAGGCGTGATGGGGTTATGTATTTTCATGAGACAGGCATCGCTCACTCTTTTGCAGCATGCCTATGATTATTTTACCAAGTTCCTGAACTTTTCCTTTCATAACAAAATATTTATTAGCTTGCAGAAGCACCGGCCACTGTCTGAGCAATAAGAACTAAAGGAGGATGTGATTATGCAGCAAAAGCACATGCAGCGTGATGTTCGTAACGTCTGCACCTGCGAGTGGATCGTTGCGGTGCGCTGATGTATAGACAAACACCTATGATTTGTCCCCATCGTGTTTCTTATTTATATGATAACAAGTTGAGTTTCATTAGTATTCTATAAAGACAGTAGCTAAAGGCTTCGCTGATTGAATGGATTTGCAAGAAGAAACGCCATCCATAGAGAATCGCTTTGGATGCAATTTGCAAGATTGCACAGTTATTGAGGTGTTGGGAAGCGCTGTACAATGCATTTTGAAACATGGAATCTATTCAACACACAGGGCTCCTAGGGATCGAGTTAGATAGGGAGTATTTGTGAGGTTTATGTTCCATTGCTTAAGTGAACGATTTAACCATTTGCTTTTGTTCTTCAATGGATTTCAGAGATGGGTGTGTGATTACAGGTTTATGTGACACCGTAATGTTTGCGAAACAGTTTCTACTACAAAATATAATTAAATGACAAGTTAAAGGAATAGTGAGGAGTAGACAATTGTCATTACTCACCCTCATGTCGTTCCAAACCCCTAAGACCAAGTTCATCTTCAGAACACAAATTAAGATATTTTTGATGAAATCTGAGAGCTTTCTGACCCCCCAAACCCCCTCATATACTGCAACGTTATTACCACTTTAAAGGCCCAGAAAGGTTAGAAAGAAACTTCGTTATAGTCCATGTGACTACAGTGGTTCAAGCTACCCATTTGAAAAAGTAGATAGATGTACTACAAGCTAAGGAAACATTGCTGGCTACATTGAAGCTATTTAAGGGAGAAGTATCAAGGCGTCTAAAGCAGAAGATTTTTTGATATTTTTAAGTCTTCTCCCTTAGCTTTGTGTGAGGAACAGACTGAACTTTTCATTTTTCATCAGTAATCTTCCCATCTGTGAGCTGTTAACTCAAGAACTGCTGTGACTAGAATGAGTCTAAAGGAATCACAGTCCATTCATCACACTGGAAACCCGAATAAGTTGGCAAAAAATGTTTTTAAGCAAGCAGAACTTGCAGATTTTTATTTTGTAATCATACATTTTAATTGCTCTGAACTTGAAATGTTTGAGTAAGTTCATTCATACATTTATCTTAGAAATATAATGTAATCTCAACTTTTTAGTAGTGGAAACTTGACTAGCTTTAACTGGATAATTCAATAAATGCCACCTGGTTACAATCGCCATAACTTACGCTAAGTGAGGTTAAAATACGAGCGTGGTAATATATGTATACGTAGATGCCTCATTAGCGCCTGCACGGATCAGTAGAATGAGGCATCTACGATTGATATATCTATGACCACGCTCGTATTTTGACCTCACTTAGCGGAAGTTATGGCGGAGCTCAGAGATGATCACGTTTGTCTGATAAGAGGTAAAATAATAGCATAAATACTGCTCGGTTTCTCGCGGAAACTGATCGTTCTGCTAGATAAGACCCTTATTCATCGTCTGGTATTGTTTAAAGCCCTTTGAAGCGGTACTGAAACTGTCATTTGGACCTTAAACCGTCTGGAGCCCATTGAAGTCCATTATATGGAGAAAAATCCTGGAATGTTTTCATCAAAAACCTTAATTTCTTTTCGACTGCAGAAAGAAAGACATGGACATCTTGGATGGCATGGGGGTGAGTAAATTATAAGCAAAAGTTTATTTAAAAGTGAACTAATCCTTTAACTCCAAGTCTTCCAGAGTCGAGGCCAAAGCCGATTCGAAAGACCGCTGTTTGCCAGCTTCTTTGTTTACGAGTATCAAGCGGAACCGCCGCAACTCTGCTGTCATTATGTTAAACCCGGCCACCGACTCTATACACGATGTGATTGGCCTGACCAGAGTTTGGTTTTTCCAGCTTTCAAGCCAACGGAGAGTTGCTTAACACCCTGGCTGCAAATTATATACATCTAGATTTCTAGGCTAATACAGAATTGCATTTTACATGAACTACTGTATTCCTTTAACTAAATATTTTGCTGAAAATATATGTAAAATGATTGTTTATGGACTGCTTGATTTACATGATCCGTCTGAACATATGATTCACTAAATATGAGAATATGACAGTATGTGTAGTTTAGAACAGTGTTTACCAACTTTATTTCGGTCATGGCTCCCTTTGAAAATGTTCTCCGTTTTGTGGCACCCCCTTGCATACGTTACGCTAGGGGTGTAACGGTACAGATTGTTCACGGTTCGGTTTGTATCACGGTTTTAGGTTCACGGTTTCGGTACGGTTCAGTATTTGCTATGTTCAGGGAAAAAAGGGACTAATGTCAAATAAAAATAAAGAAAATAAGAAGAACAAATAATTTAAATACAAGCAGCAGCACAAATAAATACTATTCAGCAAAGATACTAATAAAATAAACTATGCTTTTCAGGTTTTTCAGGTACGTCTAACATTAGTTTTCCGGTACAGAAATTGATCAAATGTAAAATAACATTGCATATTTCAGTGTATAAATTAAAGATTAATCCTATTAAACTTACAAAAGCTATTCAATCAAGAGCAGTGAGTGATGTCCTTGTCTTTTGTTGTTTGACATTAAACAGACAGCAGTTAAGGCTACTGCCCCTTTAAGACCTAATGCTCGGATATGTGTTGTCTTTATCGACTGTATAAAGTTTACTTAAGGCATATACAGACTATGTCTGCTAGAATACTCAGAATAGCTGTTGACATACTTTTTGTGTGAGTTTGACCATTCAAGAGCAAGACTTGAAAGATAACTCAATATTTGCGCGCTGTGAGACGTGTGCGCGCTTTCGGATGAGCGCACAGAGACACATTTTCTCACAGCGCGCGCGACTTCTCATTCACGTTTTCTGGCACTAAACCTGGGTGATGATGGCGAACATTACTGGTCATATTCAAACATACGGCAGCACTCGCATGCATTGAACAAAGTTTACAAAGAGAGAATTACTTGAAAAATTTGAAAACATTTTTTTATATATTTGAAGGACTTTTACACGGCACCCCTGCTCTCGTGCGGCACCCCGGTTGGGAAACACTGGTTTAGAAGAGTGTGTTTGATTATTATGGAGCTACAGATAAATATACACTACTGTTGAAAAGTTTGGAGCCTTTTTTAGAATTAATAATTTTAAGCAAGGATCGATTTAATTGATCAAAAGTGACAGTAAAAACATTTATAATGTCACAAAGATTTCAAATAAATGCTGTTCTCTTGAACTTTCTATGCATCAATGAATCCAGGAAAAAATTGCAGTTTCCACAAAAATATTAAGCAGCACAACTGTTTTCAACATTGATAGTAATAAGGAATGTTTCTTCAAGGAATCAGCATATGAGTATGATTTCCGAAGGATCATGTGACACTGAAGACTGGAGTAATGATGCAAATTATGTTTTAAAATATATTAAAATAGAAAGCAGTTATTTAAATTGTATTAATATTTCTCAATATTTCTGCTTTTACTGTATTTTTGATCCAATAAATGCAGCCTTAATTTGGTGCATGAAGAGATGTTATCGTTTAGTTATTTACGTCACTACATTTAGCTAGTAACTTTCCTACCCTGCCAGTCCCACTCGTCAGCTGTTTTTCTGCTTGTTTTTGTCTTCCACCCCTCTGGTTATGCAGTTGATCTTCGCTGCTGCTCTGGCAGTTCCCTTCATATTTATAACTTTCACAATTTCACCCCTCCACACAGAAACCAATAACAAATTCAGCGGGAGAAGCCCATGATTCAATTCCCTTTAATATTTTCTTATTACCCATACCGCTGGGGTGTCAGTGCTTAGAGAGGGGGTGGCGCTCGTTCCCTGACCTGGTTTGATGAAGTCACAAAGGACAGTAGGTGGCGGCAACCTCGGTTACTCAATGACACCGTGATGAAACCCGGCCCCGGAAAGCATCAGCGACTGGCAGATTTAAATGACATCAGAGCAGCGAGACACTCGTGCTCCGGCAGGGCAGAAAGCTCGACGGACGCACTGGTCATTTTTCAAGGGCAGCGATGTGTGAGGAGGAGAAGAGGTGTGAGAAATTGCAGTGCTAAGAACACAGGAGGGGAGGATGTAGCATCTCCATCCTCAGGAGAACAGTCCCTCACCTCAGATTTTTTGTCATATTGAACTATATACTGCAGTTCAGACTCATATTGAAGACTACTTGTCTTTTTTTTGTTGCAGAATTTATAAATGATTTATCCGCGCACATCATTATTTGTTAGAAATTCATGTGCCCTCATAATCTTTGATCAAAACAAAATAACTTCTCCATCAGAGAAGGGCAGAGATGTCAATGCAAGAGGATGTGTTTACTGGCATGAGGGCGGAGCAACCCGTCACTCACATGAGATCCACCAATAGCAAACCACAACCATCTTATCAATTCCCCATGGACAAAATTAAGTCCCGCCTTTTTGTTCGAGAAGCCATTTCACAACTAATGCAACTATAGCGGGTTTTTGTGCTGTATTTTGTTTCATAAATATCCACCATATAGCAGTCACTGTCATACTGGTTAAATCTAAGTAAAAAATTAGGCACAAGTTTTCAATTCGGATCACAGCACAAAACGACAAAAATAAAGAGCCATACAGTTCAGTATTGATATTAACTAAAACGCCAAACTAAAATATTTATTTTTTGGCCATTGAAATAAAGCTGAAATAACATAAAATAAAATATCAGAGAAAAAAAATAATAATAATTAATAATAATAGTAGTACTAAAAACTGAAATAAAAAATGAAAGCTGAATAGAAATAGAAAAATAGAAAAATCACATAGAAATTACTAAAATTCTAACTAAAATTAAATGAAAACTCAAAATATAAAAAAATTGAAGCTAATTTAAAATAAATAATTAAATTATTCAACTAATTCAAAAGCTTTTTTATCTATGGCATGGGGGAACCAAATCAAAATTATACTAACTGTCAGTGTAAGAAGTGGTCAAAAGTTAAAAAGTTGACATATTTCTAGTCTTCCATGTGGGTTAGGGTCAGGCTAACCCAATACAAAAGTATGATGAACTATCACAAGTGGGTCCCACTTTATATTATGTGGCCTTAACTACAATGTACTTATTTTGTTCATATTGTATTGCAAAACACTTTTGCTGATGTTGAGGTGGGATACGGGTAAAGTTAGGGACAGGTGTGGTGGGATGGGTAAGTTTAAGGGTAGGGTCAGGTGTAAGGGAAGTGTCAACAGTGTAATTATAAATCTAATTACAGAAATTAATTACAAATGTAATAACATGCCGGTATTTTTTTTAAAAATGTAAGTACAATGTAAAAACATGTAGAAAAGAACACCAAAAATACTTTACACCATAAAAGTTTATTTCATTTCATTCATTTATCAGTTTAACTTCAATGCATTTCAAACAGCTAAACATACCTTCTGGTGTACCTCCCAAAAGTCAAACCAGAACACATGGGCTGCGTCCCAAAATCTAGGCAGCTGACTCGTTGCCTCGCAGCCTTATCAGACAACGACTAATTTCTAATTTCTAACTAACTAATTTCGGACAGACTTCTTAGGCAGTGTAACCGTTTAATGATCTACAGCAAAATAGTGTGAGCTTTGGTGAGAACTAAACTAATTTCTCGCTAGAAATGACATCAGAAGTAGAAAATGTTGATAAAAAAACATACATTTACACACAAACTGACCAGCAAACGCAACTTTCGGACGACATCTTTTTTTTCCAGCTCAACTGTCACAGAATGGAAAGCACAGGATTGTGGGATATCAAAGGCAGCGAAGAATACAAATATGCGGCCTTCAAAAATCGATCAGATGAAGGTATCTCTGGAGACAGGAAGTGAAGCTAACATTAGATTCGGTCGTGCCTTTGTGCCTTCCTGCCTTGAAATGTGTCCTCCGAAGGCAGCATTTTCCAGGTTTCGGACGCAGCCATGGAAAGTAGCCAAACTAGCATTTGCTCATCAAAGATTAGTCCATCTGGTTCTGACCTCATAGGGGATGGAGAGATCCTGGGATGCAAGTGTTTTCTTATATGTTGTCTTCATTGTTTTGAGCTCTGTACATGTTAATAATGTAAATAATATATGTTGTAGAGTTGAAATGTCATGAAGGTTTGTTTGTTTATGCCTTGTCACCTGTTTGTAACTTATAGGTTTTCTCCTAAAATGGTAAGTTCCAAAAAAGAGGCAGCCATTTTAGGGAAGAGCAGGCAGTGTGGAGAGGTTGAATCGTGTTTGTATTTTTTGGCCTGCACATTGGCATAGCCAACTTACATTCGTGTATTGCTAATTTATTTTCCTTTGTATTATAGTCTTTGATTATTTTTCTTTCTTTTCACTATTGCTCCTCTGTGTATATATATATATTTTTATTTTTTATTTATTTATTTATTTATTTATTTTTTTTTTTTTCACCTTTGGGAATTAAAACTACTCTGGACAAGTGCATTTTTGTCTCCGGTCACATATTTTACACCTCCGTCTGCTGGCACATCCTAACAGCGTCACACTTATCACATGCTACTTGGCACACAAGTAAACAAATGCTCATGAATTATTAACGGCGAGTTAAAATGACTTCAGTATGTGAGAGGAAAGAGACTGTGGAGTGATACGAGAGACATGCTATGGAGGAAACCAAGTATACAATCTAATATGTTATCAATGAAATAATGCAAATTTCAGTTTCATCCCCTCTTTATGTCGCCGTAAAATGACGAGTGTGTGAAGTGTTGTAATTGGATCTTCTTAGAGAGCTTTCGGAGGACTCGTGTCCCATGCAGTTTAATCTAGTCACTTTGCAACCGTCAGTCCTTCAACACAAACATTTCATCATCGCTTTTTGGAGCGCCACAAAACAAGCCACACGTATTTACACAATTAAATTAGCACGTCCCTCTTCGAGAGGCAATTGCTTTGGGAATGGTAACGTCTGGCAAAATGGTTGCCTAATCATAGAAGATGCATCACGACTCGCATCAGACGCTGACCTTCACAGTCGGCTTCCGCAACTTAAAATTAATCACAAAAGATGGTGTTCAAAGAAAATTGCTATCTTGTGGCACATGCAATTATTGTGTTGCATAACCATTATCAGAGTGACCTTATACAACACGGCAAAATGCTGCTCTTGTCGGCTTTTATTGGAGGTGTGAAAAGCTCGCCGGAGCCACCGTGTAATTGTATGTCTGCTTATACAACGCTCCACTTACACACTGGACCAAAGAGTGTATATCAGGAAAGCATGAACCTTTGGCAATTTTGCAAAATTACATTGTGCTTTTTGTCGTCTAACCCCTGTGATTGGCCCTGTTAGAGGAATAGCAAATAATGACAGAAATGTACTGAGAAATGATACTATTAGAGGGTATCTGGGCCGTGCCGCAGTTTAGAGTTAGCTTGGCTGTCTGAGGAAGAGGGATTGGAGTTTGGCTTTGGTTTGTGATTGGCCATCAGACCTGGTCCAGCTGTCTCTTTAGTTGTAATGTGGGTTCAAGCTGAGGTGGTGTTGCCCAGAGGCTTCAATAATATCATGATGATCATCATCATCATCATCATCATCTTTGTTCTGCAATGAGCTGGAAACAAGAACATGGCCACAGATATTGTCTGCATATGGGAGCCAGTTTTACTTCTTTACATTGTCTTTTCATCTTGGAGTCTTTTTTTATGTTTTTGAAAAGAGTCTCTTATGCGTATCCGGGATGCATTTATTGGTTCAAAAATACTGTAAAATAGCAGTAATATAATTAAATATAATTACCATTTTAAAATAACAGTTTTTTATTTGAATATATTTTAAAATGTAATTTATTCATGTGATCAAAAAGTGAATTTTCAGCATCGTTACTCCAGTCTTTAGAGTCACATGATCCTTCAGAAATCATTCTAATATGATGATTTGCTGCTCAAGAAACATTTCTTATTATTATCAATGATGAAATGTTTGATGTACAGCTTTTTATGTTTGGAAACTGGGATGCATTTTTTTCAGGATTTTTTTTTTAAAAGAACAGCATTTTTTGGAAATAGAAATATTTTGTAACATATTAATGTCTTTATATATATATATTGTGTTCCATAAGGGGAAAAAGTCAGTGAAAACTTTTTTTCTGTGAAAAAAACAATAATTTTCATTGTCCAACTGAGCCGTGGTGCATGCTGGGAGTTGGAGCTCCGCCCCCAGATCTGTGAATACTTGATGAAATTTTGTTAGTTCAGTATAAACCAACTCCATAAAAGAGCTTTCAAAATGTACTTTCTTGTAACTTCTTGTAACTAGTTACTTGCCAAATCCTTAAGTATGGGGAGCACATATTCACGATTAACTATGACTTTTGCCTCAATAAACTCCTAATTTACTGCTTGAAATTGATTTAGTGAGAGAGTGATATATTTAAAATGTCTATAATAAAATTGACCATGGAGGAGTTAAGGAAACGTTACTTGTCTGCAAAAATTACTTATTTATAGCTATTAAAAATGGTTAATTTATTTAATTCGGTAGGAATTAATTTATTTTCCTCTATTGTTGAAGGATATGAAATTGTTTATTTAATGATTTATGTACAATACAATTGATAATTGACAAAATATTTTTTAAATCTTTTAGTGGATGTACAATAAGAGAGATCTACCTTTGTTTAAAAAACAAGTTGTCCTATTTGGATTTGTATTGTAAACCTTAAATAAAAGTTAAGTGAATATTTTATATTTTATTTGTAATGTTTTCAGTTCCAATATTCGTAGATCTTTTTAAAACATTTAAAACCATTCCGCACAATTCTGCATATCTTTCAATAAATTCTGTGCAGAAATCACTAAAATATTTAAATGTGGCCCTGCGAATAAGCAACTAGTTAATAGTTCGAATTGAACCTTAGAATAAAGTGTTACCAGATCACACAACAACATTTTCTTTGTCTAGCTCTGTACTGTAGTTTGTGAGTCATTTCCAACCCTTTTTTCACTTTTTCTCTCTCTCTCTCTCACCTTCAGTCTGCTGTGCATGTCTCTGTTTTGTCCCTTGTGGTCTCTCCTTTCCCTCCCAGCCCCAGTCTGCCACTCTCAGGAATCAATGGCGTCTGACTTTCTGAAATATTCCCCTTTCTCTGCTCTCCATTTCTAAATCCGCTGACCTCCACTTGTATCAGAATCTGCCACCATCTGCAAGGCCCGCAGCCCTCTCAGTCCTACAGTCGTGCGCCGCCTACCTCCGAGCGTCTCCAAACAGCCCTGACTCTCTGCCAACACCAGAGCCTGACAGACAGGAGCACCTCCCGTCTCTCTGACCGCTTTCCCAGCTTTCTAGGTTGGAGAGAGGGGAAAAATCTCTGTACTTGACCCAAATTGGTTGCAATCTCGTGCCAATCGGCGTAATGTTGCCATTATGTGCCAAATGGGTAACCTTTACAGATTAAATGTGGAATTCCCAGTGGATGTGTGATTTCTTGTTGCAAGCCCAGATTCAAAATTGAATTTGAAATGATTGACATTAATGGATTGGCAGAGGGACGATTCCAAATTGTCTTACAAATGACTCTGAACAGATTGTCTTTCATAAAGGCAGACTAATGAATTCTACATTGTCATGGCCTTAACTGTAATTCCTAAAAGGCATTTTTCATATTGCTTTTTCCAACCCCAAGTATTAAACTGGGGTGTAACTCTTCCCACATTCTTTTCTGTATATGATTGATGCTTAAATCATAAGCTAGAATATTAAAAGTAAGCAAGCACCCAGAACCCACTAGGAATGTGACAACCAGCACCACATTTCCCTCAGAAAATGTATAAATCTAACTGTTGTTATGATTTTGGTCACTGTACTGTAGTGTTGTAGTACTTGAGACCGGTCTTAGTTTTAAAAAAAAGTACTTGTATGAGTACTTGTATAATTTGAGCATGACTGCAAGCATGATATTGCTGCATTAAAAACAGATGAATTTTGTTGGTAATGATTTCATTTGATTGGTAACCGCTCCATACAGTGTCTTAATCTAATTATGTTTATTGATACAATGTAATGTGGATCTTTATGCCGGTCTGGTCTTGATCTTGACTCGGTCTCAACACACATTGCAGGGCTCGACATTAACGCTTGTCCGCTTGTCCGGGACAAGTGGGTTTTTTGAAGGGGCAAGTGAAAAACAATTTTACTTGCCCGACGGACAAGTATCCTGGTTAAAACGTCAAAACAAAAAATAACTAGGGAATCACCAAAGTGCAATAACGATTCTGCATTCAGTTAGTGTAATCGATAGTGGCGATCGATAGTGGATAATAATAATATAAAACGAACTGACGTTAACAAGGTTGTGCTGTTGACACTCGCCAAGCCTCTCGAGGAGAAAATCGAAAACAAATGAGCGACGCTCACAAATTGTGCAGTTTTTATATTTATAACATGATATAGTTAAGCAACATTACACTATCACGACTGAAAATAACACTGATTTCATACGCCAGTTCCATAAACAATTATTTAACATTAAGTCACTTACATTTTAGAAGCAATATGGACTGTTTTTGTTCTATTTCAGCAGCGAAAATAGTTCCAAACAAATATCACAGCAGAACCGTAAAGCATCTCACAGCAATAGTGTGTGTTAGTGAATGATTCAGCGTTTTAAGGAATCGGTTGAATCAAAGATTCAATTACCTATTTGTCCTATAAACGACCGCCAAATTCTTGAATGATTCAGCCGTTTCACTGAATCGACTTAATGACTCGCTCATTAAGACGGTCACATGCTGCCACCTACTGGTGGTTTAGTTTAATCTTTCCAACATTTCTTATTTGTATATTCAAAAATATGTAAAATAATCTCATAACATTATTTAATGCAGTTGTAATTTTTCAGTGTAAATGATTTAATTTGATTGGTAACAGCCTATAGTGTCTTATTCTAATTTAATTTATATATCAAATTTAAGAATATTAAAGGAAAGCTGAAGCATATCCTATATTTAATAAGATTATGGAAAAATGCCCTTTATAAAAAGGTACAAATATGACAAATGTATATTTAAATATGTCAAAGCTGATTAAACACTGGTGAGAATATTGCTTCAGAATAGATTATATTTACAAAAAAAATCCGGACAAGCAAATGTTTTACTCGGACAAGTGAATGACAGATTTACTTGTCCGAAGGTCAAGCGTGTGAACAGGCTTAATGTCGAGCCCTGCATTGGTATTGGTCTTGGTTTTGACTTGGTCTCGGATTAGGTGGTCTTGACTACAACACTACTGTGCTACTGAATGACAGCTAAACTGATCATACTAACTCGATCATCGCTGGGGCATATACTCCATTTGTCTGAGCCTGCAGGTTTGTGTTAATGTCACGGCCATTAGTTAATCGTGCTGGATAAGATTGCAGTGTGTGCCAACCGGCCCTGCCCTTGTCCGATGCCATCATGTCAAGTCAGTAAAACAAGTTATACAACATATGAATGCAAAATGGCTCACTTAATTGATCAAAAATACAGTAAAATGGTAATATTGTGAAATATCATTACAATTCAAAAGAACTGTTTTACATTTGATCATGAACTGTTTAAACCTGCCAGGAATTTACAGGATTAAAGAGTGTTATTTTACAATAAATTACTGTAAATTTACAGGGAAAATAATGCATGCTGGGTCGTCTTCTTACAAATTACTGTTAATTAACAGCAAATTGATGCTGACATCACACACATTTTACTTTGAATTCACATTATAAAGTTGTCTTTAACCATGCCACTGTAAGAATTTATATTTTTAGTACTGTAATTGTTTTGGGGTCACCACAATGGGGATCAGTGTTCCATTTGATTGGGATCTTGGACCTTGTATATTCATATTCAAATTTCTGATCTAGCCAAGTCTGAAGTGTGACAGATGAAAACATTTGTTAAAACAATGACAAGCTAGAATATTAAATAAGATTTTTTTTTAAGTTAGTCAAATACTATTATTAGTGTTATTTCAGCATAAAGATTTACCAATATCTTGTAATATCTTTACCAATACCAATATTTCAAATTCGTAATTGTTTGTAGATGGATATTTTACAATAGTAAAGCAGCTGCTGATATGTATATTTTGAAAGGTGTGACATCATCTTGTAACAGGATTTTTCTTTCTTCCATCACCTGATGATGCACAGACTTCAATACTCGACATACAAAACACAACAATAAACCCTTTTCACATTTTCGGGTTTCTCAGAAGCAGAAGTCATCATAGTTGGGTCAAATTTCATAGCTGTGAATGAGAGAATACATTAAATATATTTTTTTGTGTCCCCATTTGCTCAAATAGCAAAAGAAAAACTCCACAATAGTGATTTCACAACTTTTAAAATGAGGGAAAAAAATAGTGAGATTGATATCTGCAGTGAAAAGAGAGAAATACGTAAATTTTTACTATCACTCCCATAGACGCTGTATTAGAAACACCCTCACACTAACTTGTTTTTTGTAATTTGAGGCAGAAGTAATACAATTCAAAGTATGTGTTATAAATGTCTGAGAAAAGGGTCTATAGTGACACTTGACAAATAATAATTATAAAAATATATGATTTCTGAACATTACAAAATAAACAAACAACACAAACTGCTAAAAGTGAACCAAAAATAAGCAGCACAGACAAAACCAACAAGAATCAAGAAACTCCACAGCATAATCTATTTATGCCGCACTGCATGCTGGGTACTCTCATAGTACCTTTCCACTGTAGAAATACAGTATGATATTCCAAGAGTGCAGTTAGTTACAAGAGAAGTCTCACTGTCCCACAATTATTAACCTGTAATATACTATAATTTCACTCTAACAGTGTAGATTGAAATATCAATTATACCTTTGATTATCATTATTACTCCAGTGTCACACTATCAATGTTGAAAACTGTTGTGCTGCTGCTCAGTATTTATATGGAAACTATGATACTTTTTTCAGGATTCTTTGATGAATAGATAATTTTCTGGACATAAAAATCTTTTTGCTTCATTATAAATGTCTTAACTTTCACTTTTAACCTCACACTCTTGAACAGTAGTGTGTGTGTGTGTGTGTGTGTGTGTATACATGCACAGAGATAAACATCACTGCGTTCACATTTTTATGAAATTTTAAGGGAAGCTGATTTTCCAACTCCACACTCAGATACACACTTGCTCTCGTATGCATTGACAAACTGTCATCTTGTTAAAGGTTCATTGAGTTGTGATTATTTAGTATATTTTTCTTCATCTGTTCGAGCCTGTAATCTATAATTAAAGCAAGATAGTTCAATCAAACACAATTCCACACGTGATTTTCTACGAGATCAAAGCGTCAATTTCTTGATATCCCTGAGCGGATCACGCAGCAGTGCAATCTTCTGACAACCTTAGGTGTGCTTTACTGTGAATGATACCGCTGGCAGCAGCTCTCCATAGGTTCCTCACATATACCTCAGGTGTAAAAAAATAATGTTTATAAACAGTGTTAATAATTCATCAGTGCTGACCTGCCTCGCAATGGCCTTGCTGCGAGAGGGGGATTAATAATTTGTGGATGTGAGAGAACAAGCCCGCTGGCGGACAGAACTGACTGACAGACGCTATGAAGGGCTGCTGCGACAGACAGGCCCAGTACCGGCCCACTACAACCTTCTAGCGATGATGGGCCGACCACCATTACAGCACCGCCCGTGGCTGTAGCGCTGCATTTTTAAAGTTTCTTAAACCAACTGAGAAACCCTTGGAATATGATTGCGTCTCTAAAACACTTTGCTTTTATTTATTTATTTGTTTGTTTTAATTTCGGTAAACATACTAACAGGGAAATCGCTATGTGAGTTGAGCCTGGACATCATTTCCTGTTTCCTCTAATTGAAGTCATTATTCACTGAAAATCGTGCTTGAATAAATCCTTTTCATAGCTTTTGGTATAGCCACTGCTCCCAATCCACTTTTGTTGTAAATTTCAGTCCGTTTCTTACATAGTTTTTTTATTTTTTACATTTTTTTGGGAGGTGAACTATTACTTTAATTTGAATCAAGATAGGCTTGTTTGTCTGGGTGCAGTGAAATCAGAATTTAAGCAGCACTAACTTCTTTTAAAAAAATAATCTTTTACCTCTTAATTTGAACGAGTAAAGCTTTTCCAGCTCGTGAAGGAGCTTAATTGCTGTGCTGTGTGTGAAATAGCAAGATGAGTTATAATGGTTAGTCCTCAATACAGTGAGCGCTTCACCTATTAGCCCACACAACAGGCTAACAACACACTGATGTTTATTCAAGCATTATGTCTCTTTGGTGTGGTTGGAAATACATTTGGTGCAGATGGTATTTCATCCCAGGCAAAATTACATGTTCAAGAAAAATAGCCCCTACTGAGTCTTGTAGAAAATTACTTTGGTGTGAAAATGACCCCTACACATCTTATATTCCCCAGTGAAAAAACCTATACCAAAATGTATTTAAAATTGGTTTATTTCATACTAAGTATACTACAAACCCATTAACATATTTACTGACATATCACTGGTATAAATATTATAATTAAACTTTATTGCACAATGCACATTTCTTTATATTTAGCCTAAAATGTGTGTAATATCACTTAGGGATGCACGATATTGGATTTTTGCCGATATCCGATATTTTTCAACTCATTTTGGCCGATGCCGATGCCGATGCCGATATCTGTATATGTTTATTTTTTCCCTTTGTTTGGAAACAACACCATTTTGAGCAAAAACATTTTTTTCCCATCCTGGTTTCAGATTTCTGAGGTCTCCTTACTAAAAGGATGCGTTTTAAAGATAAATAAATGTTAAAAAAGTTATTTTTATAATAAGAGTATATTTTCTCTAAAAATAACAATAATAAAGTCAGTGATTTTTCATCCCAGACAGATGCAGTTGTAACCAAAATATTGTATTTTTGGATTTAATCTGTTGATGCGGTCTTTAGCTTCAAATAAAAAAAATATACAATTATTTTAGTGCTCCTTGGATTATTTTTCATCCTCCATTTCATAAAATTGTATTACAGATTAATAAACTGTAAATAAAAGTATTTAATTTTGAAAGACTGTGAAAACTTGCATAACTCCATATTGTCTGGCGAAAGACAATAACTCACTCAGGACACTTTTTTCGCAGCCGACGTCCCACTGCAGTGAATCAACTGAGAATGGCCTTCATTTGCATGTATTTACCTTGCCCCAAATATCCCCCATTATACTCCACTTCATGTTGAGAGATCACTTAGAATTCACCCAAAATCTATTGGATTTAATGTCAATTCTCAGTGCGAATGGTACAAAAATCTCTTCCCCACAGAAATATACAAGAAGTTAATAAGAGTTTTTAGAGCTTAGAGATATATTTTACTCATGACGGTGGGTGTGGCTTTTGGAGCCATTTGGTTTCTTCTTCCAATCCAGGCAAATGGGAACTTGATCCAATTTAATTCCCTTTGTTATTTCCATTTGAAAGAGGTTTCGGTCTGGTCTGAGTTACTTAAAGCGATACAGCAATGAGTTTGGGACGCATACCGTAATGGAGTTGGCCCGTAACGCAGAGTGTCTTGACTTTGCTACAAAGTATTTGATGTTATGTAAGAATTATCTTTGAATTGATTATGTAATTGGCATTAGACATTTACCAAACTGTTAATAAATTGTCACATTTTGATCCTTTCTGAATTACTCTGTAATTATTAATCTCCAGTACGGAACGGTAGGATATAATTGTAGCAAAGGGTTAAAACGGAACGATTAAATGTATGATAAAATATAAAATATAAATGACCAAACAACCAATTGGCATTCTATCCTAAATTCGACAACTATGATAAATGGAGTCAGATAAAGAATATTATAATCAAATCCATTTTGCCCAGCGGAAACACGAACACGCAACGGCCTTCAGTCGCAGCTCATTACCTTCCTTGGAACGAGATTTCAGCGGCCTTACAATTTACAAGTGTCACGCTTGTGCTTTGACATCATTACTGCTTTATTTATTCAGAAAAAGAAGCAACTTCTATTTAGTTGTGTATTCTACTTTTCATTGTAATTCTATAACAGCAGCACCCCCACTAAATAGGCTATATATATAACATTCTAGCGGGCGGGCACTAGGACCTGGAGGAGCTTCAGCTGCTGTGGAGGCTGCGCGCGCTAGAGAGTGGGGAGACGCGATTGTGCTTGTTTTGGGCTAGTTTTGTTGTGAAAACCTGGCAATCCTGCGTTGATTCACAAATTCAAGGCAGCATTTAAAAACTGTCAATATTAATCACCATACATGCAATGCATTTGCTTGTTTTCACTTCAAGAATGACCACACTGCTGACATGTTATCGCTATAGCAGTCCTTGCACACGTGAGTTATTGCAGGCTTATATCAACACATTATCATATCGGCAAGGAATATCGGCATCATTTTTTCATATCTGCCCATGCCGATTTTTTTATTTTAAGCGTTTATCGGCCGATTCCGATATCGTGCCGATAATATCGTGCATCCCTAATATCACTAAGTACACCGTAAAAAAAGAAAGTTGACATAACTTAAAATTGTAAGGCAACTTGCTGCACAGCTTTTTTGAGTTTACTCAACTTTTAAACAAAGTAGTTCACTCAACTCAATTAACTGAGTAAGGTCACTTGTCTCCAAATGTAAGATCTTTTGTTCAGCTGATTGAGTTTGTATAGTTTTTTTTTATGTCACCATCATGGTGATCAATGTTTTCTTTAGTTGGGCAGTTTGACGACCACTGTAAAAAAATATTTAAAAGCAAGTTACCTGGTTGCCTTCAAATTTTGAGTTCATTGAAATAAAACATTTGAGTTAATACAATGTACATTTGAGAATCGACATCACCCTTTATTCAAATATTATTAAAGGTCCCGTTTTTCGTTTTTTTTGAAGCTTTGATTGTGTTTACAGTGTGCAATATAACATGTGTTCATGTTTCGCGTGTAAAAAAACACAGTATTTTTCACACAATTTACTTATCTGTATACCGCTGTTTTCACTGTCCTCAAAACGGCTTGAAAGATTTCCCTGTTCTATGAAGTCCCTCCTTCAGAAATACGTAACGAGTTCTGATTGTGCCAGCGGTTCCCGTGTTGTGATTCGACAGCAGCTTAGCGCACGCAGAGCGCACGTTACCGGAAAGGTCACGCCTCTCACCATAACGGGGATGCATGCGCTCAATGATCTGTAAGTACAGCGTCCCTGGGAAAGCCAAACAAAGGTGACTTGACTCCGGGATGAAAATAACAGCGTCTCGACGACATGGCAACAAACAAACTCTACAAACGCAACCGAACGCAACACTTCCTATTCTCCACGCGCGAGCAACAAGACCACGCCCCCTTTTTCGCGTGTTCTTGTGGGCGGAGGTTAGTCGACATACTGCTCTACTGACGTAATTAAAGCAGGAAATACCAGGATGTAGTCCTAACCGGCCGTTCGCTGTAGGCTTTGAAAGGGAACTTCTGTTAAATAAAATATCTCGCTTGGCATTGAACTTTGAGCTTTATAATTTTACAGGTATTATAAATGCTCTAAGTAATGCTCTATGTAAATGCATTGATGAAGTTAACAGTTGGATGTGCCAAAACTTTCTTCAGTTAAACAAAGACAAAACTGAAATTACTACATTTGGAAACAAAGATGAAATTCTCAAGGTGAATGCATATCTTGAGGCTAAAGGCCTGAAATCAAAAAATCAAGTCAGGAATCTTGGTGTGATTTTGGAGTCAGACCTGAGTTTCAATAGTCATGTCAAAGCAATAACTAAATCCGCTTACTATCATCTCAAAAATATATCAAGAATTAGATGCTTTGTTTCCAGGCAAGACTTAGAGAAACTCGTTCATGCTTTTATCACCAGCAGGGTGGACTATTGTAATGGTCTCCTCACCGGCCTTCCCAAAAAGACCATTAGACAGCTGCAGCTCATACAGAACGCTGCTGCCAGGATCCTGAGCAGAACCAGAAAATATGACCATATCACACCAGTCCTCAGATCTTTACACTGGCTTCCAGTTACATTTAGGATCGATTTTAAAGTGCTATTACTTGTATATAAATCACTCAATGACCTAGGACCTCAATACATTGCAGATATGCTGATTAAATACAAACCCAACAGATCACTCAGATCATCAGGATCAAGTCAATTAGAAATACCAAGGGTTCACTCAAAGCAAGGAGAGTCTGCTTTTAGCTATTATGCCAGCCGTAGCTGGAACCAGCTTCCTGAACAGATCAGATGTGCTCCAACAGTAGCCACTTTCAAATCCAGACTCAAAACACATCTGTTCAGCTGTGCATTTACTGAATGAGCACTGTGCCACTGTACGTGCTTTGTCCGAACTGCTTGCATTTTAATTTATATGCTTAAATTTAACCCTGTTTTTATTTTTATTTTTAATTATACTCTTTATTTTTATCTTTCAATATTTTCTTTATTTTTTATTTCTTTAAATTCCTATTATAACTGTAATATTTTTTATTTCATTTCTGTGTAAAGCACTTTGAATTGCCACTGTGTATGAAATGTGCTATACAAATAAACTTGCCTTGCCTTGCCTTGCCTTGCCTAACAGCAACATTACACACTAACTAAAGTTTGAAAAATGGGATCACGAAGAACAGGACCTTTAAAAGATTTTGTAAGCATATTCCGGAAAATTTTTTTTTGTTGTTGTAATAATGCAGTGAAACATGCCAAATTGTGCTATTTTCATGATTGATCACACAATTTTTATTTATTAGAACTCAAAATTTTAAGGCAACCAGGTTACTTACTTTTTTAAGTTAAACCTACAATATTTTTTTACAGTGTAGTGTTTCTCTGGCTGCTGTAACTGAGTTTGCTATGGCAAGAAAAGCAAGAAAAAACGCAATCAGATGCTGTCGACTGCTCGATGGTAAGAATATAATCATTGTGTATTGGCTTCATTCACTGATCTTATAACTGAGTATGAGCAATATACTATTCACTTTGTTTTATTGTGATTCTAGAAAAGATCCAGCACGGTTTTAATCAGAAAAGCTGAATAAGTTTTAAATCAGATTGTACACTGAGCACTTTGACCTTCTGTGAGATTTACTCCCACACACATCAAGAATCAGCCTATGAATCTCAACAATGCTGACATGCTTCATGCCGCAATGCATTCTGGGAGCCATGGATGAATTTTGCATGATGCACTCAGAATGCATTGTTAACTTGTTGCAACTTGTATGCTTGTTAACTTGCATTTACAAATCGAATTTACAATTAATACTAGGTTGGTCCAACAATTGTTGAATCAACTTATTTTAACTGGTTAAGCCAACCTTTTGTGCATTTAATGGTCCAGTTAACCATTGAACATATTCAGGGGCGGCAGTGGTTCATGTAGGTCAGGGGTCTCCAAACTCGGTCCTGGAGGGCCACTGTCCTGCAGAGTTTAGCTCCAACCCCAATTAAACACACCTGAACCAGCTAATCAGTGTCTAATTAGGGCCTTGTAAGACACTGATGATTAGCTGGTTCAGGTGTGTTTATTTGGGGTTGGAGCTAAACTCGGCAGGACAGCGGCCCTCCAGGACCAAGTTTGGAGACCCCTGATGTAGGTTGTCTACAAACTGGAAGCTTGGTGGTTCAATCCCCGGTTGCTGACCAAGTGTCGAGGTGTCCATGAGCAAGACACCTAACGTGCATGGCTGACACCGCCGTCAATGTGTGAATGGGTGAATGTGAGGCAATATGTAAAGTAGGGCTGAATTATTAATGGCATTTGCGATAATATCGCGATATGCTATAACGCGATTTCCTAACCGCAAAGGCTGCGATTACAGTCTGGTCACGTGACACGCGAGAGTAAAGTCTGCAGAAGAAGCATCAACTTGGCACGTTACACATAGCCTATCATATGCCTGACCTAAAAGAAAAAAAAAAACTATTTGTGTTTGATCTATCTAATATGGTGTTGTTCATACTATAGGCTACTATCATCTCTCCAATGATTCTGGATCGATTCTGAGCTTAGATTTTAACTGCAGGTGCGCGGTGGCGCTGCGTGTGTTTTAGAAACACCCGTATTCTGATTTCTTCCATTATATCTCTCTCTCACACACACACACACACACACACACACACACACACACACACACACACACACACACACACACACACACACACACACACACACACACACACACACACACACACACACACACACACACACACACAATCACGCACGAACCATAAAATAATATTTCATAACGTTCGTGAGGGTCGACGGCGCGAATTGCAATGACATTCGCAGGCTTCTTTGCACAGGATAAGCGCTGTGAGAAACTGATGTCACGCTTACTGTGTGTGTTCTCACCCGCCGGTATTTTCCTTACAAATGCTCAACGAAGGCTTCATTCATGTCGTTAGAAACTCACTGACAGAAGGCTTTCCATTTCAAATGCTCACGCGGCGCATTGTGAAGAGTCAGGGCCGGCGTTTGCTATAGGCGAGCTAGGCGGTTGCCTAGGGCGACAAATTTGTTAGAGCCAGGCCTTAAACTTACTTCCCATTAAGCATAGAATTAAAACAAGCGAAATAAAACATACTGTTTATTAAACATGATCATCCTTGGGCGCCCCCTCAGCCACACGTTTAATTACTTAACCTGATTATTAGATTGAATTGATGGTGAGTATTGTCGAACACAGGCGTTCAGGCGTTAGGTCAGGCAAGTGCTCATCACTGGCGCGTTCTTCAAAAATGAAGCGGTCTAAACCCTCGAGTGCACAGGGACGGAAAAAGAGAAAGGCAGACGATCAAAAGAAAGCCCAGTATAGAGGTAAGTCTTCTCATCTCAGCCATAAAGGTGTCAAACGAAATAAATTTACTTCGTATTATCGATATTATCAACTAATATTGGATGGCATTGGATGTTTTATTGCTGTCACTAAGCTATCACTAGCTAGCTGGTTATCTACATATTACTACGCATTTCACTGACAATAAGGAAATCCAGACGAGCCAAATTTTAATGCTGCCTCAATTTTGAAGGTGAATAGAAATGCCAGAAACAACTGTTCATCTTTTATTATTTAAGATAGGGATAGAGCTACAAGAACTTATATATTTTAATTTTGTAGTGGTAAGTACAGTGTATCCATAATAGCACTTTTGTTTGTAGAGGGTATAGTTAATCCAGTTTATGGGTCATAATTTGCTTAAGTGTCTTTACAGGTGCTTAAGAGAGTTTTTGCACAGTTTATGGAGTTAATATTTGGTAAATATCGTTGAACATTCTTTCTAGCATTTGTGTATGAACAATTTATTGCAGTTGATCCTTCAAGTCTTAATTTTCTTGATTAAGTGTTGGAGTGACTATAAAAGCATTCTTGTTTGTTCATCCATAGTTTGAGTCATAATTTGTTAAATATCCTCCAACGTTCTTTGTAGCATTTTTGTATGTGCAATTTATTAGAGTGTATCATTTAAGTCATAATTAGCTTTTTAAGTCTTGGAGTAACTATAGGAGCATTTTTGTTTGTATAGTTTTTATAAATACTTAACCCATTTGTGCCCAATTTTTTCTGAATGGCATGTTCTGCATTTATTTTCCCCAGGTTTTTGTAGTTTTTCTTGAAAATCGTATTTGAATCTGTGGCAACTATAGTTGCCGGTGGGCAAATATGTTTTTATGCACCCCTTCAATGTCAAATATGAATAAGAGGAGAACATTTAGCATCTAACTCAAAATAACTGCTTTCAACAGATCAGTCTTTATTCATAATCAAATTTATTATGTTTGACTAAGTAAACTAAAAAACTATAGATCTGTTGTAAGATTTGTTTTGTTTGGATGATTCTAGAGACCTTCGTGATTATGTTGATATATATATATGTCAACAAAAATACTTATTAGTAACATGAAAATATCCTTTCTTTGGGAGGGTGTGCCTTCGTTGTGCTCCCTGGAAGTAGGGGTAGGAAGTTGGCAGTCTCATGTGACAGGAAGTTAATACTTTTTTTTTGTACTGTAAACAAAGATCATATTGTATTTTTACAGTCCATATGTACTATGAAGGCACGCCATATGCAATGGAGCGTAACGCTAGAGTTCTTTATTGTTGGTTTATGTTGTGTTTTTTTATTTGTTGAGTGTCACCATTGTTGTGTTTTTTACGCCATCATTCGATGATGCTTATAAGAAAGATTGTTTCGCTATTGTGAGAGATCCATCTACAAACATCTGAAAATCTTCATATTTATGCTAAGAATAGTTTGACTAGCTTAAAACGAGTCACTTTTAACAAATGTTTTCATTTGACTTGGCTTGACAGCAAAGCAAATGAAACGCTAATCTTGATTATGGAGACTTCAAAACTTTGTGCCAGAAAAGTCCACACTTGTTAGTCCCAGTCTGCCCGATTTGTCAACAATTAGTTACTGAAACTATTCTCAAGTTTGTCTCTAAAGCTTTTCAGTCAGACGCAATTAAAACCGAAAACAGCACAACTTCTTTCTGTAGTTTTTACTGCTTTCTATCAGACATCCTCTGCTTCTTTGACATCAAAGGTTATTTCCTTGTCTGTCTGGAGTGGATCTCAGAAGACTCGTCTGGGTCTTGAGTACTTAAAGAAGCACCTTCACCCTTCACAGTTCTCATTGTCTTTGATGTGGGTCCGGTTCATGTGGGCAGAGGAGATGAACACATTCTACACGGCTCTATCATAACTATCAAAATCATCTTCTTTCCGTTTATTTTCAACATTCTCTGATTTTTTAAAAACAGTACATTATATGCAATATGCAAATGTTTTAAACAGAATTGTTTTAATATAGTCCCATGACCTCACTGCATTGCAGGCCAATCAAATGACTAAGGGGGTTTATACACGGCACTGTTTTCAACTAAAAATAAAACGGTTTATGTAGGGATGCACCGATATGAACATTTTGGCTAATACCGATAATTCTTTATATTTGAAAACCGATATATTGGATTGCAATTTTTGAAAGCCTGATTACAAAAACAAAAGTCTCACCTTTTAAAAGCCATGTCCCAAACACACAATTATAATGTAGCTTTAGCTTTCCTGTAGCTCAAACAGTAGGAGTGTGGCGCTAGCAATGCCAAGGTCATGGGTTCGATTCCCAGGGAAAGCAAGAACTGACCAAATGTAAAATGTGTATCTTGAATGCAATGTAAGTCGCTTTGGATAAAAGCATCTGCCAAATGCATAAATGTAAATGTAAATAATGTTCTCATTATGATTTTATGTAGCCTATATGACAGAATGTGCTGCACGTTGCACTGAACTGTATTTTTCTTTCTTTTTGAAGTGATTCCTATCATATCGGTCCAATAACGAGCACATATATCGGCTGATACCGATATGGTGGCCGATATATCAAGCGTCCCTAGTTTTATGCATTTTGTTTTTTGGGGGGTTTTTACAGATCCATGAGAATGGGGATCATTTTGACAACGTTGTCGTCTGTATGCAAAAAACACGTGTCCACCCTACAAAAGTGTTAAAGAACACTTATTAAGAGGCCATTTACAAGACACTGTTTTCAACTAAAAACTGAAAACTTATTATGTATTTTGGCCATTCATTTACACGACCATAGCATTTTGGGGGCCTGAAAAACACAACACAAACTTTTGAAAACCGATGAATGATACCGTTATCACCTCTGTGTAAACTACAAAAACAGAAATTTGTGAAAGTGGTGACATCTTGCGCATGCGTTCGTGTTCTGTCTATATGCGTGTACGGTTTCTTTACAAAGTGACATCGCCAACTACTGGCCTGGCATGAATAATACAGCGTTCACTGTAAAAAAAAAGGGCACAGTGTACTGTATAAATGTGAAGGAATTTTCCGTATCGTTTTTTTTAAACAGGTGTTTTACCTGTATTTTGAATTACGCATTACATTAGGTTATGTTTTATGGGTTAATGGACATTTTTGCTAGAAAATTACCTGTACATTTTCTGTTTTTTTTGGCAGATCCATGAAAATGGGGATCTTTTTGAGAACATTGTTGTTTTTAGGACATCATTGTTGTGTAAATGGACCCTAAAGGTTAAACATTTTGTTCGATGTTGCATCCAATTTATGCAATGCATTGGAAATGAAAGGTCAAGTCCAGTGCCTTGCATTGGGATACAGTATCCCACCTGTTTTTTAAATGAAATAAAAAGAAAGACCCCCCCCCCCCGAAATGTTCAGACCCAGATGGCACGGTTTCCTCAGAATGACCCAATAACAGTTGAGTTTGCTCAGTGTCTGGATTGTAAAGTGCTGCAGATGTTCAGCTGGCATTATGGGGACTGAGGGATAGTAAACCAGAAACAGAACTTCAGCGTGTCAGGAAAGTTGCTGTTCAACATTTTGGTCCCTTTATTTATGTTATCACAATTCCAAGCAACAGAACCACCATGGTCATGAAATCACCAGCTCTACATACCACTTTGCTAGACAAATAAATGATAAATAATCATTAAAAAATCAAATACACATAGAGAAGTCAAACAAAAAGCAGGCAGTGAATTCATTAAAATTCAAAAAGATAAAAAACTAAAACATATCACAGTCCAAAAAAAGAAAAGAAAAAGTGCCATAACATTTGTTTTCAGTGAAACATTCATATATTTGTCTGCAAAATACTTTTCAGCAGTTCAGAAATATCACAGTCAAGTCACAGTTTTCGTGCAAAACTCTTGGATTTACAGTTAAATTCACTTTTTTATCACACTGAAAACATGTAGATGCAGAGTCCCGAAAGCTTGAGGAAAAGCTTCAACCAATTCTGGTTTAGAAAAAAAGTTGTGTTCAGTAGCCAGCCGTTTATTAGTCAAAATGTAGCTCAGTGTTCCTGATGTGCATCTCGTCTATGGTTTGGTGGCAGTTCTTCTGTTTAATGTGAGAATATGGCACTTCAAATCAAACGATGCAACAGGAATTACAAATACTGTGGGGTAAATCTCACAAAATACTTTTTTTTTTTTGCCAACAATTAGGAAATGAATGATCCTAAAATAGCCTCTTTTTTCTTGACGCTCAATATAATTTTTTCTTATCCAGTAGGATATCATTATTTGTGAGATTCACCCTTGGAGGTAACAGACATATAAAGTGCAAATGACAAACAGAAAATACTTTAGATACATTTCTAATCTTTAAAGTTCACTGCCTACTAGAAACCAAAATGGCAACATCTATTTCTAGAAAGAACAAACACTAAAAGAAAAGACAGAAACGGCAATAGAACAAATATTACCCAAAACGTCCAACTTTCGGAAATCTTTATGCTGGTCTGTAGGCGAGCGGCGTACGCGAATGAGAAAGCAGGCAGAGTGAAAACTCACCGAAGGGAGGAACCACAAAAATCATCAGAATAACAAAAATATCCGTCTGCAAATTCGCTTAAGCTTTGTTTTGATTTTTTTTTTGTTGAATTTTCTTTAAATCTGTACAGAGCTCGGGGAAAGTCTATTTGGTTGATCCCAGCTGGCATGTAGAAAGAAGCTTTTTTTCACCGTTGTTCTTTACATTGATGGGTAACATTCAAGGCGTATAGCTAAAAAGGAAAAGGACTGTACAAGATCACTTCACGGTCCAGGATACACGCTCGGATGCTGGACATTGACAGAAGAAGAAAAAGAAATGGCAAATAATGTTTTGTTTTATTTATACAGTATTTTACAGTGAAGGGTTGAACTTTAGTTTCCTGTTCTCATCACAGAAGCTCAGAGGAAAGCCTGAACGATGAGTTTGTGATGAGATGAGATGTCATTCTGAGGAAGAAGCCAAGATTGCTTTGCTTGTTTTTTCCTCTTCTTCACCTTTCGCACGTTCAGAAGGCGTTCAGGCTCTCCAGAGCCACCTCGTAACAGAATTTGTACTGCTCCTAAACAAAAACAGGAGTGATAGCAAAATGTCATGAGCAGTTCAAAGGCTGACATTTTCCCTATAACCCCTGCATTAATAATGCAGTATGATCATTATACGGTCACTTTTATTAGAGGAAAAACATCTGCTTATAATGGAGAAACGGGGTCAGCAGCCATACATAGTTGATACATTTTCATTACACACCGATCCTAATATTGTGTTGGTCCCCCTATTGCTGCCAAAATGTTTTTATTCTGACACCTTCCTATCAGAACCAGCATTAACTTCTTGAGCAGTTTGAGCTCCAGTAGCTCGTCTGTTTGATCAGACCACACGGACCAGCCTTTGCTCCCCACGTGCATCAATGAGCCTCGGCCGCCCATGACCCTGTGGCCGGTTCACCACTGTTCCTTCCTTGGAGCACTTTTGATTAGGGCTGTGTATCACCAACAATGTCACGATACAATACGTATCACGATATGGATCAATTTGGAATTACATTTCTTTTGAGCAGAGTTTAGTAACAGTATTACCTGTTTATTGAATAACCAGTGTTAGAACAGTTGTGATAACTGAAAAACTATTTAGTTTTTGTCATAAAAAAAACTGAGTTAAATGAAATAAATATAAAACTTTGGAATAAACTTAAATAAACTTTGGAAAGGCTTGGTTCAATATTGATTATTTTGGATATATATCAGGTACAATACATGGCAAATTTTGGAATGTAAAACAAATCTTGCGATAAATCTATAATCATATAAATATTTTTTTAAATATAAACATTTAAATGGTGGCTGTCATAAAAACTTGCCAGATTAATTCAAACATGCATTAAATATTGAAGAACATTAAAAATAACAAATATATGGAATATGGTGCATATATTTAGCAAAATGCTCCTCTCTAGAGTAATTTTTTCTGGCTGACTAATGAGTTTATGGACACTGGATATGTTTTTTTTTAGGTAAATGTGACGTTACATGACATTGAAGCTGTTTTACTGACGCCTTTCCGCGTTTGAAACACTGATTGAGCGATTCCATGTGACATGATACGGGTTTCGGGAAGTTGTACTGTATCTTTTAACACAAGTTCAGATGTTCATTCATGTTTATTTCGCGCTGTTACTGATATTAAGTTTTAAGGCGGAAGAGAAGATCCGTTCACGTGCGCTGCGCGCGGCCGCTTCTCTAGAGCTGAGCTGCGCCAAAATGTGATATCACAGCGCCAAAACGGTATTTATGTTTTTGAATTTCGTAATAAAATGGACGTAATTTGAAATCTGAGACTTGTTTTATATCAATAGCAAGAAAGCAAAGAGTATTGCTATTTAATGGATGTGAGGTTGCAATGTTGGGTTCATTCATTAACTGAAAACCTCTTCTCCATATTGTATGTCTTGCACTGCTGCTCGCGTCGCGTTGATTACATTCAAAAGCACACAGTATTGATACGGCAGCTGCTGTATCGATACGCACATCGTCAGGAGTTCGTGACGATGTATCGTTGTATCGATATTCTGAGCACAGCCCTACTTTTGATAGAGACTGACCACCGCAGACAGTGTTGGTTTTGGAGATGCTCTGACCCAGTCGTCGAGTCGCCAAACTCGCTCAAATCCTTACGCTTGCCCATTTTTCCTGCTTCTAGCACATCAACTTTGAATACAAAATGTTCACTTGCTTCCTAATATATCCCACCCACTAACAGGTGCTGTGATGAAGAGATAATCAGTGTTATTCACTTCACCTGTCATAATGTTATGCCTGATCGGTGTACATGTGTGCGCACACAGAAATAGGAATGTTTAGCTAATGGTTTGTCTAGATCTTTATATATATGTATATGTTTTTTTGCAAGAACGGATGTAATTATTTGTATAGAGACAATAATTTTTACATTTTGCATTTTCAAATCCTCCCCAACCAATCCAGAACAAACTCCTTTAGAAGAAATTAATTAGTTAAAATTCAAAATAAATTAGTTAAAAGTATATTGGAAAAATATTACAAATAAATAAATACTAAAATTATTAAATAATCGAATAAAAATAATGAATACATAAATAATACATTCCAGTTCTTTCTGTTATTACTTTTTTAAGAGGCTGCACTCACAGATAGGAAATTATAGCTGCAAACATATTTTTTATGTGAGAATAATTAACCCAAAAAATCACAACAAAATGTATTTCAGATAAACAGATACATTTCCTTTCCAAGCCCGGAAATCTCAGTATTTCCAGGTTTTCCATGGGTAACCTGACATTAGTTCTATTTTGGTCCAGGTTCATATCAGATGCACAGCTGTGGAATTGTTGAGTTTTCTCCAGTGGAGCGAGATGTTTCGGGTGCAATGAGTGGAAAAGGTACAGGACAGATGTCTAACTGCGTCTGCATGGCCTCCAATTGGATGCAAGACGTTCTTTCAGAATGGCAGAAAGTGCAGCTGTCTGTCTCCGGGGTTTGAGGTGAACCAATAATTACACTCTTTTTCTGTCTCCGAGCGACGGAGAGCAGCAGACGAGCAGGCTGAGGAACTGTTGCTTCAAGTGGAACTCTCATCAGGACCGCCAACAAACTACCTGAAGATATTACCATTCCACAGCTTTCATCTGATCCACACAAAACATTAAACCTTCCCACTGGAGGACACCTGTGATTGGGACTAGTGTAGTGGAAGCCAAATACTTGAGAATGACTAGCAAAGAGGCAGCAACTCATGTTAATGGCTGACGTAATTAAAAATAAAAGCGATTTTGAAAAGTTGCCAGCTACCGCCAGCGATTTTGATGAACATCTTGTTGAATTAATATCTGAACATGCAATATGTCAAAAGAAAGAATTGAAAGAACAAATTGTTTTATTCATGCTTCATGCTTTTTTTTTAATCAACACTTGAATGTGGGTAAGTTTCATAAAAAAAGCAACATTTTGAGCAAAAAGCTGAGAAAATGTAGACTGGGTAAATCCAGCCTGATCTGTCGGCGATTTGATTTCGCCCTGCAACTCAGTCTGGAAACCTGTACATTCATTTCTACTGCTTCTGTTACACTTTTCCGGGATCCAATCACAGACTGGCTTATCCACCTGCCGCGCTATCGGCGGGTTTAACACGATGACGGATAGAGAAGCCCGTTGATCGCGCCTCTTGTGGTCTGATTGGTTGAAGGACTATCTAATTGCGTACAGAGTCATTTAATTTATGCTCGTTTATCACGCCTCTTGTGCAGGAGAAAATACATAAGACTCCCCGGACCAATGTTCAATCTTAAATTGAGCTTGGTCTGGTGATAGACAGACAAGAGAAAATCATGCTTTTTTGTCAAATATGACATCTACATCATATTCAGAACGATAATCAAAACACAAATGGAGTCCATCAACACCCCCAAAGCTTCACGGTCCTATAGCTCGTCCTGGGTCGACATTTCATTCAGTAACATTAGGCCGTTTTGATTTAGATCGCATTATTTTACATACGCATATGATTACATATGCTATCGCTTGTTTCTGCTTCTTCTCCACATGTTTTGATCAGGAGATTCTGTACACTTTCAGAAGATGTCATAGCGCCCCCTACCGTATAACAGTGAAAACACGGAAAGCCGGAAAATTACATCAACGGCGGAGAAAGAGTTAATATGTCCAGCCTATAACACACTAATTTCTGGGATTGAACCGAAAGCATAGTGACGAACAGCAGATATACTGTAGTTACAGACAGGTGTAGCTCACCATTGTCTCCACCATGTTGGCTTTGTTGTTCCTCAGTGTCTTTACTGTGTGGAACACGTCCACGATGTTCTGCTGCTGGATCATCTCACAGATGCTACAGATGGCACAAAACGTCCCGCTGCGTCCTCCACCAGTCCTGAAGAGATCGACAACAACATGCCATGAGAAACAAATCACACATCCCATAATGTCACAGATAAGCAGAGTTAATATCCCATAAAATAACAGCTTGGCTTGTGCTACATTTCTGAAGACCGTAGGCCTCACAGCTCTAACCTTAAAGCTGAAGTGGCATTTTATTCTCATGTTAAAATAGTTCCTCGTGTCCCAGTGTAATGTGCAGCCATCCGTAGGCTGATTCCCTTAAAAAATACAAAAGTTGATGCCTTATTACGCACAGTTTAGAAGAATAGTCTTTACCAGAACTGACCGAGGGTTGGTATTTGAGTCTGGAGGACATTGCAGAAATAACGTTCAATCAAATAACTCCCACTGATCACAAGTCAGCTTTACACGATTAGTATCAGTACAATAAAGTGAGACAATCACACAGAGAATCATCTTCAAAGTGAATCGTGCGCTTTGCAGAATGTCAGCATTACTGTGACATTTTTAAATTATTTCTCAGGGAAACTGCTCTGCATTCAACAGCTGAACGTTTTTGACAGTGATGGGAAAGTAATGAAGTTGTCAGATCTTTTGTATCTCTCTGGCTTTAATTTGTGACGGTGATAAGATTGTCCTTGGCTCAAAGGCTGTGCGGTTTTATCCTTCAGTCCTTTTAAAGCTGCAGTTTTAATCTACGGTTCTGTATCGACTGGTTTAAGGTGCACACAGACTCGGATGAAAAGCTATGAAATGCACATCTTGAATCATCGAAATCTGCTGTATTAAACTCATATGAGCTACAATAAATTCATACATATGTCAAAAATCTGTACATAAATTGTACAATTATGATCAGAAATGCATCGTATTTCAGGGTTATACTGTACATATAACATTGTTGTATTAGTCTTGGTTGGTGAAACCCTGGACTAACCCTAATGTTTATGGGTTTTTGCATAATGGCTTTGTGTTGTGGAGGTCACACTCACAGGCAGTGGACCACCGTGCGTCCATCGCCTCCGTCATACTGCTCCTGCCACTTGGCCAGTCGTCTGACCAGCTGCAGGATGGAGCGTTTGGATAATGGCGTGTCTCTGTACGCCGGCCAACCAATGAACTGGAAATGCTGGACCAGCCGGTAGCCGTCTTGAGGCTGGAAGCAGAACAGGAGACATTTTGAGAACATTTATCCAGAAGAGATTAATGTCATTAAAGCTTTCACTTCATGATCAAATCAATTGATGGATGTTGACTTTAACATTTTAGTTGTTTCTCCAATTGACCTATCGGTAAGCCCCGCCCTCCTTAGTTACTGTTGCTAACTCGGACAAACAAACGGAGTTGCTATATCTTACAATGACAGCTGTCAGTGTGAAAACCTTATCCCAAGATGTTTTTGGACACAGAATGTAGCGTATACCCTGTCAGAATGATGGCCAAACTTAACTGATGGTTTATCAATCTTTTTATTATGTCCTTTTTCACTCCAAAAAAATCAGCGTAAGAGCTGAACAAACAAAGCATAAGAAGTGCGCATTAACATCTCATTCAAAAACTAACTCTCTCCGTTGCATTAACATACACAGCAAATTACACAAAAACACTCAAACAACTAACAGTAAACAAACATATACACAGAGCGTATGACTTTTCGTGGGTGCAGTTAATAACTGGTAAACTTTGTATCTGCAAAACAACTCCGATAAACTGCGTGCGAGCTCTTCCTTTCACTTGCCGTAGACTATAATACCCATCAAAATAGGAGTCCTCCTTAGTTAGACAGATAATGTAGACCTTAAACATATCTAAAATTAAATTAATTTACATATAACCAGTTTAATATGGAGAGACACTGAAATGTAGACCTTCGTGTTTTTGACCTACAGTGTTACATGACGTGAGAACAGTTAGTTATTACGGTTTGTATGTTAGCAGGGACTTTAATTGTAACTTAATGAGAGTATGACAAACAGAAAATCCTCTCAGGATCCCTGGAGTCAGTGTTATAGTACCTCAGGCACGACATTTTAGCATTTTTGTAGCATAAACACCATCAAACCGATGAGAGCTTCGGATTTTCCAATGTTTCTCTATGGCGCTGAAACCTAAAGATGTCTGAGTTCTGGTCCCAGCGCAACTGATACTCAACTGCTATTGGCTAATCTGCGTTCGAGGGGAGGGGCTTACCGATAGGTCAATTGGATTAAAGAAGACCTTTTACAAAGTCTTGATTTAGTTGTTGGGCTCTACTAGAATAGGCTTTCATGCTTGAATGTTCAAAAACACAATTTTCACATATTCTCCATTGTTGCAGCTCCTCTCTTCCCAGTCTGTCAGTAACGCTCTGTTTAGTTCCGGTCTCTATGAATCCCTCCTTCTGAAAAGCACAATGTGCTCTGATTGGTCAGCTGGACCAGTGTGTTGTGATTGGTCAACCACTTTGAGCGTGTTTGGGAAATATCACACCCCTTACTGTAACCATTTCAAGTTAGCGCAACTCAACCAGGCCCTGTCCCCCTTTTTTTTTGCATATGCTTTGGTCGGGAATTATGTAAATGAATTATATTGTGACGTGTTTGTTAAACTTAAGACTACGGCGTTTCAGGGAGCTCAGAAACAGCGACACTGATATAGAGAATAACTCCCGATGGTGTGACTTTGCAGATCTTTTTCATGCTCAAAAACAGCAACATAATAGGTAGGGCTGGGCGATATGGCTGAAAACTGTATCAAGTATCGTTCGATATCGATAATTCTTGATATTTTTATGACCAATTTAAAATAGGAGCAGGAGAAAAGCTTTGAGAGCGCAAGACCCCATTTTGCTTGGCGGTGTGCATGTCAAATTTTATAACTTTGCGAGTGGCTACACAAAAGCATCTAAATCAGTTGCTTATATTTGCAAAATGAGCCCTTTTAATGAAAATAAAGATCCATGTTAATAAAAATGTTCACGAAACTAGAAAATGTTTAAGAGTTCTCCCATCCACTTCTGTTCTAATGTCCCAAGTAATACTGGGTTTTACACAATGCTTTAGTAGTGTGGTTTTGGTAAAGTTTACTAAAGTAAACATTGTCACGTTTGTACTTCTTCTCACCACTGTTTCCTGATGGTTTATAGATCAATTAGTCATTTCATAGAATAGCACAACGTTGAGTATAAACACCTTCCCAAACGGACGAGGCGCGCACACGCAGTCAACGGAGGCTCGCGCTGCGGAGCCAGACGAAACTATAAACAAGGCTTAAGGTGGTAAAACAAGTTTGTGGTATTTCCAGTCTTGGTGGGGACGACGGTCTTGCATAATTTGCAGACGACATTGGTCTGACTATGACCAGACGTATAAAATAAAAAAAAATCAACAATCAACTGTTTTATCAACATTTTCCACTTATCACTCCATGCCGTTTCTGTTACTGAAGAATCCAGTTACCAGAGAGTGAGTGCTTTTGTTCATGCAACCAAACTTGCTTCGCTATCTCTGGTTTCTTCCGACAAAGAAAAAAAAATTGATATCGATTACGTGTCGTTATCATTTTATCGCACAGCCCTAATAATAGGTTCTCTTTAAATGCATCAAATTGAGACTTTTGTTTACTACTTTTCTGATTGTTCTTCTGAAAAAAGATCTCAGAAAAGATCACAACATGGTCTTAAGTCTGCAATCCTTTAGAGATCTCAATACGAGCTCAAACATTTCTCATCAGTCATCTTCCTAGACCAAAATGATCTGAGCTGCTATTCACATACAGTAATCCTAATGGATGGACTCCTTTATGTTTTGTTTTTTTTATCTTTACGCATTTTAGGAGAAACATCAGTTGATACTTAAATTAAAAAATAACTGAGAACTCTGTTAATTCTTTATGAGCTTTGAAAGAGCAACCTTGGGACAATAAGCAACTGCAAGCTGGCAAACGATTGTATGCATTTTGTCTGAATATATAACTCTCACACTAGCTCCAATTCTTGCAGTGACACCAAAAAGCAAAAAATAAAACATCAAAACAGAAGGGAAAGCAAACAGAGACGTCAGCTGGATACTACAGTCAGACCGGATCAGCTAAATGAGAGTCATATTACACACAATTTGCCATCGATGGAGCCATTTCATGGCAAATTTGTGATGCTGTGGCACTTATTTATTTTGTGCCGCTATGCTGCGCCGGCATTGATTAGCTACCCGGTAAACCTCGCCTGTCACCAGCGCTTAAAGAGAATGAGGGGGAAGAAAAGAGAAGGGAAGCAGGAGGAGGCGGGATGAGTCTTCTGTAACGTTTGACGCTTGGAACACGTCAAGCTTCAGTAATGACTGCTAATGTGCACCAACAGAACCAAAAAGAAAAACGACAATGTGCTTCTATCAGCTTTTGGCAGGATGGTGGTCAAATATTCATGTGCTTTTTGTGCTCGTGCACACGTGGCGGGCGCATGGGATGTGCTGAGTGTTGGAATCATGTGGATTGAGAAGGACTCGTGGCCCTTTTTTTGGCTTAATGCAATTTCTCACTTCACTAACTCAGGGTCATAATCTCAGCTGCTGTTGATTTACTGTCGCATTAGGAGTCAAATCAAAGTGACTTAAGTGAATTTTTATCTCTTCTTGAGCTGTAGGATTTCTGCTTTAAAAGCGGGTTTATTTTAGGGAGTCACAGTAAGGATGGTTTGACACAGTGTATATAAGGACATATATGGGGGTTCAGAATGGCTAATCTGTTGAGGTTCATCATCTGAAAACCAGAATTTTTTCACCCAGTTCAATGTGGTGGTGTTTCAAAGTTTCAGATTTTAAATGTTTTAATTTTTTGGTAATGTCAGTACTTGACAAATGGTTTTGATACTGATACTAACAGGAATAATTTGATCATCTTACTGTCGCTATGGTTTCCTATTCAGGTGAACGTGACTTCTGTTCACAAGCATTTATTTAGCAGCAGGAAAAATACACACTTACTTTTAAACTTATCTTGTTTTGTTTGCTGATATGTTGTTTTTTAAAGTTCTTTATGAAATTGTTTATGGAAGAATTTAGTCAGTCATTATCACAAAATAAAGGCCAAAATATAATCAGAAAGCAAAATGAAGAGGTGTTTATTTTTTATGTAAATATTATATATGTACAGTGAGGAAAATAAGTATTTGAACACCCTGCTATTTTGCAAGTTCTCCCACTTAGAAATCATGGAGGGGTCTGAAATTGTCATCGTAGGTGCATGTCCACTGTGAGACATAATCTAAAAAAAAAATCCAGAAATCACAATGTATGATTTTTTAACTATTTATTTGTATGATACAGCTGCAAATAAGTATTTGAACACCTGTCTATCAGCTAGAATTCTGACCGTCAAAGACCTGTTAGTCTGCCTTTAAAATGTCCACCTCCACTCCATTTATTATCCTAAATTAGATGCTCCTGTTTGAGGTCGTTAGCTGCATAAAGACACCTGTCCACCCCATACAATCAGTAAGAATCCAACTACTAACATGGCCAAGACCAAAGAGCTGTCCAAAGACACTAGAGACAAAATTGTACACCTCCACAAGGCTGGAAAGGGCTACGGGGAAATTGCCAAGCAGCTTGGTGAAAAAAGGTCCACTGTTGGAGCAATCATTAGAAAATGGAAGAAGCTAAACATGACTGTCAATCTCCCTCGGACTGGGGCTCCATGCAAGATCTCACCTCGTGGGGTCTCAATGATCCTAAGAAAGGTGAGAAATCAGCCCAGAACTACACGGGAGGAGCTGGTCAATGACCTGAAAAGAGCTGGGACCACCGTTTCCAAGGTTACTGTTGGTAATACACTAAGACGTCATGGTTTGAAATCATGCATGGCACGGAAGGTTCCCCGGCTTAAACCAGCACATCTTAAGTTCTCCATTGACCATTTGGATGATCCAGAGGAGTCATGGGAGAAAGTTATGTGGTCAGATGAGACCAAAATAATTCCACTAAACGTGTTTGGAGGAAGTAGAATGATGAGTACCATCCCAAGAACACCATCCCTACTGTGAAGCATGGTGTGTTTTTCTGCACATGGGACAGGGCGACTGCACTGTATTAAGGAGAGGATGACTGGGGCCATGTATTGCGAGATTTTGGGGAACAATCTCCTTCCCTCAGTTATAGCATTGAAGATGGGTCGAGGCTGGGTCTTCCAACATGACAATGACCCGAAGCACACAGCCAGGATAACCAAGGAGTGGCTCTGTAAGAAGCATATCAAGGTTCTGGCGTGGCCTAGCCAGTCTCCAGACCTAAGCCCAATAGAGAATCTTTGGAGGGAGCTCAAACTCCGTGTTTCTCAGCGACAGGTCAGAAACCTGAGTGATCTAGAGAAGATCTGTGTGGAGGAGTGGGCCAAAATCCCTCCTGCAGTGCAAACCTGGTGAAAAACTACAGGAAACGTTTGACCTCTGTAATTGCAAACAAAGGCTACTGTACCAAATATTAACGTTGATTTTCTCAGGTGTTCAAATACTTATTTGCAGCTGTATCATACAAATAGTTAAAAAATCATACATTGAGAGACAATCTAAAAAAAAAACAATCCAGAAATCACATAGTGGACATGCACCTACGATGACAATTTCAGACCACTCCATGATTTCTAACTTGCAAAAGTAGCAGGGTGTTCAAATACTTATTTTCCTCACTGTATATAAATCACAAATCGTCACTGTCGGGCGGAAACCTTGTTTCTCCATATTTCGTCATTTTTCTTTTCATAAATCATTACTATTGGTCACCCTTTACGGGTTTTGCAAATATTTAACCAATGAAAAGTATTAAAAAGAGCTAGTAAATAAACCCCATAACTCATTGGATCCTCAAACTGTCAGTCAAACCTCGTAACTCCACCCGCCTTAATCTTCAATAATATATATAAACAGTTTATTAAAAAAACCCGGTGTTTTTTAAATTTCCTAAAAAGTAGAGATATGAGGTTTCTACCCAACGGTGACGATATATAAAATATATTCAAATAGAAAAAAGTTATTTTAAATTATTACTGACACCTTAAAATAAAGTGTAACCAAATATTATTACAGTGTAATTATATATTTAAGTAGTGTAATATTAATGTACTTTCTATAGGGTTAGGGTTTGGTTGAGGGTTAGTTGCATGTAGTTATGCATTGTTATTACTATGGTAAGTACATGTAACATATGTAACAAGGACACTGTAAAATAAAGTGTTTCCTAATATTTAACAATATTACTGTTACAACTGTATTTTGATAAATAATAATAATAAATGCAGACTTGGTGAGCATTAGAGACTTCAAAAACATAAATCTTACAGACCCGAAACATTTGAATTGTAGTGTACATATCAAGTTTGAAGGGAAAAAAAACACTGACGACGCTCTGACAGACCTGATTGGAGCCTGTGGATCAGTATAGGATCAAATGAACACATTTCTGCCTCAGTCACGCAACTGAGTCCCAAAGAGCAATTAAACATCAACACCCAAAAGTCCCTTCCCTGTGCACTGACCCCACTTACTCGTGCCATGTTGCAGATCCTAAAAATGCGATTGATGATGTCCTCGTCAATGTCAGCGGAGATGAATTCGACCTGAATGGGGCCGTAGCAGCAGGAGCCTTTCTCCGGCCAGTACTGCATGCAGAGCTGCAGCGGGGGCAAGAATTACAGCAAATAAGCACACTGAACTGAACTTCACATCCACACAACGTGACTCAATAATGTACTTAGAGCTCATGAGGCTGAAATCTACAGAGTGCAGGAGAAATAGAAATAACTCAATCATTTTAAAGTCCACTAATCGGAACTCAAATTGCAGCGCGCCAAAGAAATCTGTTCCAATGATCCCTCACTTACTCACTTAAACTTAAATGAGTCACATCATGAGGAATCACATTTCCCTTCATCTTCTGAGATAAACCCGTTTGTTATGCTATGAAAATATACTGTAACTTTCAGAACTCAAAGGAAAAGAACGGAGAACTTCAGACCATTTATTGAAACTAAACAACCGAATCATTTCGAATCATTCACATTTCTGACAGAGACTAAAATGCAGACAATGGCGGAAACCATACAAATAGGTTATGTTATTATATTAAAGAGTTATATTAGTTATATACACTGTATCTTTCAAATACACTACCGTTCAAAAGATTTTGATGCTCCCTGAGGCAGAATTTTATCAAAAATACAGTAAAACTGTGAAATATGACAATTTGAACTATTTGAATATTAAAATGTAATTAATTCCTGTGATCAAAGCTGAATTTTCAGCATCATTACTGCAGTCTTCAGTCACATGATCCTTCAGAAATGCAGATTTTTAAAAAATTGGAAAACCAAATTTTCAGGATTTTTGATGAATAGAAAGTTTTAAAGGACAGCATTTATTTAAAACAGAAATAATTTGTAAAATTATAAAGTCTTTACAGTCAGTTTTGATCAATTTAATGCATCTTTTTGGTACAAAAGCAATTGAAAAACAGTAGTGTATATTTTATATTCTATATCATTTAGGTCACACTTAAGATTAGGTTAACTATGACTTGACTCAATAAACTCATAACTACTGCATATTAATACACTGAAAAAAAATATTCGTTGAATTTACAAAAAAAATTATCGTAAGTGGTCGCAATCAATTTATTTGATCTCATTTTAAACAAAAACACATGCAATTCCCATAAAACCAATTCATTTTTTTAAAGTAAAATCAAAAAACTAAATTTAAATAATTTAAACGAGCACAAATTAATTATGCTTAATTTAATCGGGCCATAATCATTTTTTTCAGTGTAGTTCGTAAGGTAGTTGTTAAGTTTAGGTGTTGGATAGGATTAGGGATGTAGAATATGGTCATGCAGACTAAGGCATTAATATGTGCTTTATAAGTACTAATAAACAGCCAATATCCTAGTCATATGGATACTAATAAGCAACTAGTTAATAGTGAGAATTGAACCCTAAACTAAAGTGTGACCAATATTTATAAAACTGATATATGCATAAAGACTTTTTGTTCTTGATTGCATTTTTGGATCAGTCCTTCTTTTTAGATTGAGAATCATCCATGAAAAAGCAAGCCTACACTGAGGAAAGCAGACCCTATCATCCACCACAAGAAGTGCAATAGAAAACAAATGGAGGCGAGGGTCAAGTGCTTCATGTACCTGCGCAGCGTCCATTTCATTCAGCATCACAATGGTGGAGCAGTTGTAGTCGAACACTAGCCTCCAGAAGTCAGCCACGGTGTTGGGCAGAGGGTGCTGCGTTACGATGAAGGCCGCCGGCTGTTTGTGGCTCTAGAGCAATCAATAAGAGAACAAGTTAACTCTTCCTTCCAGCACTGAAGATATGCCCCGGACCCAACACATCCCCACGTGCCTCACATGTGTAATGACCAAAACTAAACGGAGACCTGCAGAGGGACAGGAAGCACAGAGACTGAGTGATAACCTTGCCAGAGGATTCATTGACATGGACAGCAGAGGCTCACACACACACACACACACACACACACACACACACACACACACACACACACACACACACACACACACACACACACACACACACACACACACACACACACACACACACACACACACACACACACACACACACACACACACACACACACACACACACACACTGCTACCGTTCAATTCATTTGCTGCTTATCTCCTTTTTTTCATCTTGTTGTTCTTTATCTGAGGTGCGTGTCTTCTGTCTTGATTATCCTTTTTGGATGCTGGTTTATGGTACGAGTGTGATTATGATCTGTGTGTGCAGATTACGGAGATGTGATCTAATCTTGTATTTGTTAAATTGGCTTGTTTGTGAGATTGTCACTGTGTGATCTCCTGGGCGTTCTGCTCCGCTTACCTGGGATTTGTAAGAGCGTACTATGGGAAGTGATGTAATATAAAGTGTTTTAGTTATTACTATAAAAAATCGGATACAACGGGGCTAAAGGCACCCCGGGGTAAAAGGCACCTTTGATTTTATTTTCCTCTAAATCACTAGATGGCACAAAAACTAACCGTAGCACTTTCCAAAACATCTGCTTTTCAAGATGCACGTGGAAATGTGTCTGATCTTTGAACAAAACATAATAAAACAGCCCAGCTTGCATCCTCATACATTTATAAAATTTTTAAACAAAACAAACCACTTTTTTTTAACACAAAATCTGTTGCTCCATCAATGTTCAATACAAATATTTTCTACAATCATACACTATGGGAGTAGTGAAAAGCACATTTTTTAACTTCCTTCTGGTAATTTAGCTTGTCCTAAATGCTCTTAAGTAACATTGGACCATTCAAAAATGATTAAACTATGTGAGGCCCTACATGGCAATTAGGTATTTTATTGCAGATATGTAGCTTTTTACTTGTATATAGAGTAGATTTATCCGTTCAAGTTTGACGTTTCCATATTAAAGGCACAATATGTATCTATCGCCACTAGAAGTCGCTTATTCAAAACAAAGGCGTAGCTCAATGATGCCTTGATTTCGTGGGATCCTGGGAGTTGTTGTCTTCATATTCATAGGCAGAAATCATATTCATGGGTGAGCTGATGTATTACAGATGTATTAGCGTTACTGTAGTATGAAGCAGGTGGAGCTGAGCGAGGCGCTGGAGCGATTGCTAATGAGAGACGAGAGCAGTGGAGCTTTTATTCTGTCAGACGAGCGCTTCCGCTTCTTCTGCTCGTGTGTGTGGGGGAACGCAGCGCTGTTTTATCATATTACACACATTTGAGTGTGTTAAAGTGATGTTATAATGCTACTCTGTGCGTTCACTCTGCGCTACTATGAGACACTTGTTCACACTGCAGTGAGCGAGATCATATTAGGCGGTAAAACATGTACTCGCGGTAAATCAACAACACCAGATTCTAGACTAACTGTGTAAAACCGGAAAGCGAGGGTAACGCGGGTATGATGTCATTAATAGGTGACGGTTAAAATAGCTTATTTCTGTGGATTTAAACATTCTTGGAAACATTTGGGATGATGTAAGTACACAAGTCAACAAATTATGTAACACTGCTTTAGTGTTTTTTGGATATTTTAATCAAAAGAATCTTACATATTGTGCCTTTAAATGATTTTATCGACTCAAAGCCCCCTCGTTGTTTTTGTGCCATTACATTATAAATATCCTCATTGGATAGTTCTATTTGTAAAAATATATCGCTCTTAATGTATCTTCAGTGTTTTGCTAGCTACTTTTTAGTAGCTTATAGCTAACTACCTTTTAAAAAGAGTATCTTGACTATAGTTTAACTACTTTAAATTACGAATTTAAACAAAGTTTTACGAAGTTCAGAGGCAGCCACCAGCTTTTTAATTGGAGTCATCATGAAACAAATGGCCTGTTTATTCCAGTGTCTTAGAAAGGGTGTAAAATGGTCACAAATACCTAAATTATGATTATACCGTTATACCATTATAACTGGGGAAAAGATATTACCCAGTCAAAGTTCAATGCAGCTATACTAAATTTTTAAACCATGTTTCCACCGCAGGAACTTTCCCCAGGAACTATAGACTTTGGGCTGGTACTCTGTGTGTTTCGTCCGCAGGGAACAGGGTCTAAATGAAGTTCTGGGTAAAAAATGTCCCCCTCAGAAAGTCCCTGCTCACGAGGTAGTACTTTTTAAAATATCAGGAACTTTCGGGGGTGGGACTTGGGCACAGAACATGCTGATTGGTTGAATTCACAAAGCATTTCATTTCTACCGCCAATTTTAAAAGTCTGTTGCGGTGCGTGCAGTTGTTTATTTGAATCAACAATGGAGCTACGTGCGATGGACCGACGACGAGGTTCAGGCTTTATTAAGCTTATATGCGGAGGAAAAGTCGCGCCTACGTCACTGGACTAATTTGTATCATTTTCAGAGTACTTTAGAGCTACAGGTCAGGGGAAAAAAGTTCCTTGGACAAATTGTTCAGAGTAATTAAAACAATGCAGGCCAGATGACCTCTAACAAAGCTATCAAACTTACGTCCATCAGCGCTGCATTGATGTAATTGCTGGACTCGCCGTCAACAGAAATGAGGAAAGGCAGGCAGCGGTCTACCGCGAGGACGTCCATGCTGCGGTTCTTATCGTGGTTACGCGGGAGCAGACCCACGCTGCAGTCCTCTGGACGAACACGCGGTGTTACTATATTCAGAGTCTGAGGAAGAAGACATGAAGCATACACCTTTAAAACATAGAAGAACAAACTGCTCTCAAACATAAAGCTGCTCTTGCTCTTACTTGGGGGAAAACGGTGCATTTATCAAACCAATTCCCCTCGCACTGCGGGTCCAACCACAACCAATGAAAATATTTTAGTAAACTGAAGGTCAGTCATTACTTATGTATAAGACACACTGAAGAACATAGAGACATTGAGAGAGATGCAGATGGAGAGAGAGAGAGAGAGAGAGAGAGAGACAGACAGACAGTGAAAAATGGCTTACAAGAGAGAAAGATGCAACGCTAGATAGAAAACGAAAGATCTGGGAGGAAAGAAAGATAGAAACATATTCATCATATTTTATGAGCCACCTCACAGATCTGAAGCTTTGCTTCCCCTCAGATGGCAGCAGCTCGCTCATTTCACAGGGAATACAAAACATAAAGGCACCATGAAAAGAAATAGCTCAGCTCTGGGCTTTATGGGGCTCTAGCAGCTCGCCAATGGCTCGTAAAAAGCCCCTTCTCCCCCGACGTCTGAGTCACCGTGTCTTTACTCACCTGCCTCATCTAAATGCATTAAGGACGCCACCACGCTTTGCACATTTACTTATTTAAAAGCACTTTGAATTTAGGAGAAATCATGATGAAATCACACCAGAGAGCTTGATAAAGTTGTTAGAAATAGCCGCAAGGGCTTCAGCCATAATACAGTACTGCCAATCGACAGCAAAAACCTTGGAGGATTCAGTAAATTAGGCCTATGTGTGGGCTGCTCACTGACTAGTTTAAGAGCTGCAGGAACATGAAGCTTTAAAACAACGTATGTTCCAACTGTTTAAGATCTCTTCAGTGTCTCAATTGTTCCTCCTTGATTGTAATGAGATTGAATGACAATATTCTGACAAGCTAGGTTTCCATCCAAATATTTCTAAAGCAGATTTTAAGATATTGCATAAAAAATGCTGGATGAAAAGCCAGGATGTTCCAAAAATATTCATAAAACATTTATGCGCTCAATTGGGGTGGATTTTTTTTTTCTTCTAACAAGAAGACATGAGCATAAACTACACTGGGAACACATTTACTGAATAAATCCCTCGATGCACAACAGAAAACTCATGAGACTTTGCCTCAACAGAGGATCTGATTGGATATCTGGACCAAATTCATTGCACAGTATCTCAAATGTTGGTTTGCTCATTCTCAAATGCCTTAACCAAAGGTTTTATGCGATATTCCAATTTTAAGTTAAATTTGCAAGTTTGGATGAAAAACAGACTGAGCTCAAATCTGCAATCAAAAGTGAGAGATCTCAATATGAACTCAAGCGTTTCTGGTCAAGTTCTAATAAGACCAAATGATCTGAGCTACAATATTTACAATATTACAAAGCTACAATATATTACAGAGCTACAATATTTACTGTTTTAGGTCTGTACTTTTACTCTATGTCTACAATTGTCTCATTTGTGTCTTCTGAGCTAAGAAAGAGAACATTTTTCATAATTTTTAATTGTTTTTTTGGGGGGTGACAAATACCAAATTATCAGAATTTTGTTGAATCTACTGTATTTACATTTTAGAAGCTATAGCTAAGGAATAAACAAACAAAGCTACTTTGGTAGAAATGGTGTATCGTGGGCCATTTGTGTGGATTTCTCACCTGAAACTCATCTTTGATCTGGCTGGAGTTGGTCTGAGGGTCCAGTCTGCTGATGTTGTAGTAGATGGCTCTGAACTCACACACTGGGATAGCCGTGTTCCCACACAAACACGCTTCCAGAATGGCATCATGCACAAACACATACTGCTCCTGCAGAGAGAGAGAGACAGATCAACAATTACAAAAAACACTGTGGTACAGTCATGGTAATAGATGCTTATATCAAGGTGCTTCTGAAATTCACTACCACTGTGTGTGTGTGTGAATACATATAAAGTTTCTTTAATCAGTTTAAGATTTAAAAGTAAAGTCAACCATATTGAAAGCACTTTTAATTATCTCACTGATTGTAAAGGATTGTAGCTGCTGGTAGCTAGGCCACATGAGAAAACCTCCCTTTGGCATTTTAGCGCACATTTTTTAATAATAAAAACAATAATCACAGCTCTAAAATGATTAAGGGTTTGATTTAAACTTTACATCTTCAAACCAGCCAATCTACATAATTCACGAACATCAAAACGCATACGTTTCAAAAGCCCCGACTCAAGCTGAGCGAATGCCGCACAGCGTCATTGCAAACCATCAGGGAAATCTGGAGTCGATACCCCTCGCAGACGTTCGTATGGAGGGAGCAGTGCATGAACATTGATGCATGAAGCGCAGTTTGCTGAAGGGGAATGACTCCTGCCTCAGGGATGTTTTACATGGATTTAAGCGTTGCAGCTTCTGATGCTAAAGACCCGCGGCGACAGCAGCATCCCTCGAAACTGCTTCAACTGCTGCCTTAAAAAATGAGATCAAGGGGGCTCTCAAACAGCGTCCCCATCCTGCAGCTAATATTAAACTCCTTCCTAAACCCCAGCCACATATATTGGCCGGAATTATCCAAATTTTAGCTCAACAATGCCTCCGGCTTAAAGGTTTGAATGCTAATGTAGGCCTTTGATCCACGCTAAGCTAAAGTCAAGCTGAGCTGACCTCTCGTACCTATTACTCCATAACCTGGTGAGCACTCCTGCAGAAGGCGGAGGACAAAAGACGAGGAAAAAGCCTTTTAAAAGATTAATTGCTGTGTGTTGTGTCCGTGGAGGATTATCTTTGAATGGAGCTGCAGGCTGACACAAAGTGCCTCCCAGAAGCCATTATCACCACCACTGTGTTTAGTCTTTTAAAAGCATGCTGTCCTCACCGCAAATATGAGTAATATCAGAACAGATCGAATGAAACAGCAACATGTTATAATATAATATAAAGATTTATTTTAATTGTACATTTTATCATATTTATACAATTAATATAATGTTATATTATTTATAATAATAGTAATTTATTATACATAATAATAATGATAATAATTGTACTAAAGAATTAAGTACAACAGCAAAAATGTGAGGGTTTTTATGTCAAATGTTTTATGTCAAAAAGTTTTTTTTTAAACAGTTAACACTATTAAAAGTAAACCATTTAATAATTTATACTTGTGGTGTATAAATATTGCTTTGCTGTATTTTAAAACTAATTTTCATACACCACTAGAGGGCATGACTTTAAATTCCAATATTCAGTGAATTCTGCCTGTCACAGTCTAGGCGTTCTGGCTGTTTTGATGTTATAGTGTGGAGATTAATGTAGGGGAAAGAAAGGTTATCTAAGTTTTAAGTTGAAAATAGATGGCTTCAATATCCTCTTCACAGACTGGAGAGCTTAATAAAAGGCGATGTGAGTAAGCGAGTGAGGTTGCAAGCGTCTGTTGGGGGGACGAGTTACGGAATCAGATTACTTTTTTCAAGTAACCAGTAAAGTAATGCATTACTTTCAAATTTACACAAAATATCTGAGTTGCTTTTTTAAACAAGTACCGCAAGTTTCTTTGTTTTCCCATTTATTGACGGACTGACAGCTCTCATGTCCTCATGTTGAGAGAGATCAGGAGTAAGTGCGGCGGCGTTGTGTGACTAAATGTGAGCAGGCATTTACTCATCTCACTTGTACAAAAACAGATTCATTATTACTCAAAATGAATAAAAACAGTGAAACGCAAACTCAGAATATTACGCAAACCTGCAATAATTAAATATGTTAAAATACACAAATATACTTTATGCATTTAATTTACATTTACATTTATGCATTTGGCAGATGCTTTTATCCAAAGCGACTTACATTGCATTCAAGGTACACATTTTACATTTTTGTCAATTCTTGCTTTCCCTGGGAATCGAACCCATGACCTTGGCGTTGCTAGCACCATGCTCTACTGTTTGAGCTACAGGAAAGCTCGGTGAGATTTAATCTCACTTTATTATCCAATGAGTTTGCTGCTGATCCAATTCAACCATACTAATAACATACTAATAATCAAAAACAGCTTTCATATTTGCATTTCTTTTTTCTGTTTCTATCGCTGAAGTAAGAATGTTGAACTTTCCTGCGCCCTATTCTTCTCTGATCCAGAATGGCGGAACAGCTGAAAAGTTTGTTTGAGCTATGCCCACTAATGTACAGATGTGAATTTGCATTTCCTTCAGCTTGAGTTTTATTCATTTAACTTCTGGGGCCAGATTTACGAACAGCTCAACACAAACCCTTTTTTGGCGTTAAAAAAGTCAGGATTTACTGAAGACACGCAGTGAAAAATGTGAACTGAAAAGTCATGGACAGAGTTATTTTTGCGGCTGATCTTATTGCATATGTATTTGTAGGAGTTTCCCTTTCAGATGCTAAATTTATGGGAGGAGAGTATTTAAATTAATCATGCAAAGTGATTTACCACTCTTTGCGCTCGTTGATGTACTGGTGTTTGCACTATTATTTACCGGCCAAAAAAGCACGTCTTAAATCAGACGCTAATTTGCTTGGTAACTTGGTAATTCTCTTGGTAGATTGTGTTGGTCATTATGGAAATGATCCGGCTGTGTCTGAGTTCTTTAATTTGCTCGTCTTCAGTAGATCACACGCAGAACTTTTCACTCCCATCGGCACTTTTTTGGAAATGCGCTCTCACGATAATTTGCCCTGTTTAGTAAATCTGGCCCTTGATGGTAAAGGGCCTTCACATTTGCTATAAACAACATTTTTTTTGTTATTAAAAAAAACAAAGCATGCCCCGCCCAGGTGAGTAATGCAAAAGTAACGCAACTCATTACTTTCCATAAAAAGTACCTAAGAAACGTAATTACTTTTTTAGGGAGTAACAATATTGTGATGCATTACTTTTAAAAGTAATTTTCACGTACAATAGGGTCCCACTTTATATTATGTGGCCTTGACTACTATGTACTTACATCAAAAAATAAGTACAATGTACTTATTGTGTTCATATTGTATTGCAAAACACTTTTGCTGATGTTGAGGTGGGATACGGGTAAAGTTAGGGACAGGTGTGGTGGGATGGGTAAGTTTAAGGGTAGGCTCAGGTGTAAGGGAAGTGTCAACAGTGTAATTATAAATCTAATTACAGATGTAATAACATGCAGGTATTTGTTTTAAAAATGTAAGTACAATGTAAAAACATGTATGTACACAATAAGTGCATTGTATCAAATTATTAATTTAAATGTTAGTACATTGTAGTTAAGGCCACCTACTATAAAGTGGGTCCTACAATAGTAATAGAGAAAAGCTTAGTAATTTAGTGAATAATTAAGAAAGTAAACTAATGAATCATTTATCAAATGAATAAATGAAATGAGTGAGTGCACAATCTGATTGCATGAATGACCAGCTCTGTACAGGGTCATGGTCAGACAGCTGTTCAGGGCTGCTCACCTCAGTCTGGACCATGTTGACTCTCTGTGAGCGCAGCTCTCTGATGCAGTTGAAGATGTCCACTACACCCTCACTCTCTGCCATGTCCAACATAATGTCCACTGCAATGAAACAGCCTGTTCGTCCAGCACCAGCACTGCGCAAAAAACACAACAACAGGCTCATGTGACGCTTCTAAACGCAAGGAGAACCTTCCACCGGCTCCCATTTCTGATGTAAGACTACATTGTGATGGACAGGACAGATTTCAATTCTCATTTTAAAATATTAAATGAAAAGACAACTTAATATATAGTATATTAATAAATAACAGCATTCATTTAATAATGTATTCGTTGTTATTATCCTAACTGAAAAGCAAAAATGCATTTGGTTTGGTGTCATGGTGGAGACTTACCATTGGGTACTATAGTTTTATATAGTTGTGTGTGTGTGTGTGTGTGTGTGTGTGTGTGTGTGTGTGTATATATATATGTATATATATATATGTACACACACACACACACACACACACACACACACACACACACACACACACACACACACACACACACACACACACACACACACACACACACAATTGTTCAAAAGTATGGGGTAAGATTTTGAATAGAAAAATAATACTTTTATTCGGCAAGGATGCATTAAATTGTTCAAAAGTGACAGTAAAGACTTTATAGTGTTAAAGTCAACACTTTATAGTGTCAAATAAATACTTAATTCAAATAAAATATATTTTTTATATATTTATATTTAATAATATATTTACTAACCCCAAAACCTAACCTACAAATGTTTTTGTATTTTTTTTTTTATGTGTTTATGTGTATTCATTCTTCTCACAGGAACTGCCCGTCTCCACAACAACGTACATGATTTAAGGTTTCACTGCTTCTGGAGACATTCGGTCCTCACAACATGGGTAAAACCTGACCCACACACACAACACATTCATGAGGCTGAGATTTCTGCTAGGATCCAAATGTTAGGTGTTACGAAAACAAGGTTCTGGCAGACCAAGATGCTTGTGTGTGTGAGAGAGAGAGAGCGTTTGGACAGAAGATGTGCCATCAGTCACTCCAAAACGACTCACAAACACACACACAAATACAGAGCAGCTCCACGGACAGATTGGCCGTCACTCACAGTGATTAATGGTGCGAGTGGTAAACAACTGACAGAAAGAAAGCAAGGGACGGAGAGGGAAAGAGACAGGGAGGATGTCCTTTACACCTCACGTCCTCAGTCATTCATTCACTATTATTATCATCCCCACATTGCCATAAGATACTAAGTGTTCATAAGTTCAATGTGCTACATTGCTTTTAAAGGCACAATATGTCATTTTCGATCATTTGAGTTCATATTAGGCGGTAAAACATGGTACTCGCGGTAAATCAACAACACCAGATTTAAACAATAAGACTGTGTTGAGCTGGAGAACAATCATTAGTTTCTGTCAAAATAAAATCGAGGGTAACGCGGGTATGTCACTGATAGGCGACACACTGGTTAAAATTGCTTATTTCTCTGGATTTTACTAACCCATTCTTGGAAACATTTGGGATAATGTAAGTACACAAGTCAACAAAATATATAACATTGTTCTAGTGGTTTTTGGATATTTTTCATCTTTACACAATCAATATAAACGTAATATTTATTTGCTCTTTAAGGAATAATACAAACACAAAAGGAGATGTTTAGTAGAATGTCTTGGCTGCTCTTTCACATACAATGGAAGTCAATGACAGACACTATCGAGCAGCAAATACAACAATAGAGCTTCATAAAAGCACCATAGCAGTAGTCCACATTATTCATACACTGCAAGTCCTCAGACGTCATATGATAGCTTTGTTACAGTCCAAAATGTAACATTATTCACTGGTAATCTCCCCTTCCACTGTAGATCTCAAATGTGATATGCCCTTTTGTAGAGTACAGTTAAATATGGCACAGGTTCAATAGCAGTGACCAACATTATTGGTTCTCAAAAAAACCTCATTATTGACATCAAAGCACGAGCAGCCAGGACATTCTGCTAAAACTCCTTAGAAGTAAAGAAGGTTTGTAACGTTGTGAAAAACTATCTTGAATCAAAATCTTAATCTCTGCACCAGGAGCACTTGACACATGGGCTAATCCGCTCCGGAAGTTTCTTCATCACATCTGCTTCGTCTCCGGCATTGCAAGGCCGACTGCAAAATGAACACTGCCACTTCACAGTCTCCTGCTGTCACCTTTCATTCCCAAACCTTCTTCCCACACGGCCCCCAATTACTCCCCACGATTGTGAGAGTGTTTCTTTCTATCCGCGTGTCATGTTCATGGGTGAGTGTCTATCCATGTGCCGAAACGTCCTACATTAGAGAATGTGTGAGAGCTCATGAATATGTGTGAAAATCATCTTTTCTCTTGTAACTCCCTGAAAAATGAAACGTTTGTTATGCTGACAGCAAGTGTTCTTCTGAACTGCCAAACATTTGAAATCAAATAAATGTGTTTCATTAAATACATTAAATGAAATCAATGCATGTAGGGTGCATTCAGGGTGATTGGGACACTGTTTTCATTGAGATGACTCCCAATCACATTAAGTTTCAATTTGTACTAAAGACTCATGGGAATAAAAAGCAGCGTTATCTGTGCACAACAAACGTTTATCAGTAAATGATGGAGAAAGACCTTCTGAAGGGCAATGTTTGAATGGCGGCATTGAAGCTGAACGTGTTTAATAAAATCATCTACAAGACCTCGATACAAGAAAATGAATACACCTGTGGGCGGCAGTGTTATTTTAATATCAATTATATACGATTCCAATACTTATTAATATTTTCAATTAGCTTTTATTCTTAATATTTTCATTTTAAGTTTCAGTAAATGTGTTGTGCTTTTTCATTAGTTTGTTTTCTTTTATTTATTTCTTGCTTTAATTCATGTATTCATTCATGTATCAGATGTTCTAATTTTAGCATTTAAATTTTACACAAACAAAACTGTTTTAATTTAAAAAAAATTCATCTAATATTTATATTTTATTTCTAATAATTAAAATACTTTTTAATAGTTTTTACCCTAGCAATTGCAAAGCCTTGATCAGCAATTCAAATTCAAAAGCAAATTTTGAATAAAAAAAAAAAAAAAAAAAAAATATATATATATATATATATATATATATAAATGTATTCATTTTTTTATTTTTTTAAGGTGCACTATGTAACTTTTCCGTCTGCTAGAGGTCGCCGATTCAAAACAAAGGCGTAGTTTGATGACGGCAAGTTTGAGCGCAGAATCTTGGGACATGTGGTCTCCACCTCACAGCCGGTGGGAAAGAATCGGGATATGACTCGGGCAGAAATCATGTTCATGGATGTGATTATTAACTGATTATTTGCCACAGTCGCCGGCGCCATTTCCACTTTTCCGGTCATGAGTATGAGGTAATGCAGCTCTGTTTATCATATACATCTGAGTGTGTTGAAAATTGTTATGATGTTACTCTGTGTGTTCTCTCAGTGGCTGCTATGACACTTGTTCACACTGCAGTGAGAGTAAAGCGTTTCTGCAGAATAAAACCAGAAACCGAGTGTAACGCAGATATGACGCAATCGACAGGCGACTCCTCACACGTCCCGGTTCATTGGGTAAAATAGCAATTTTCTCACAATATACAAATAGTTGGAAACATTTGGGATATTGTACTCAACTTAACAAAATATATAACACTGCCCTAGTGGTTTTTGGATATTTTACTGCAAACATTTTACATATTGCAGCTTTAAATGTGTATATATATATATATATATATATATATATATATATATATATATATATATATATATATTTTTTTTTTTATTTTTTATTTTTTTTATGTATTATATCTATTGGCATCCATAATAAAAATAACAGTTTATGACATCACCTTGAAGACCAGCCTAAACTAAGACAAAAACAAACAAACCTAACGCATTTAAAAATGTCACAGTGTATTTGTAGCAGCCACTGAAAGCCTGTCTAATTTAAATATTCAATGGATCTCTCGTTGTACATTCATAATCACACTAATAGCCCAACTTTACACCAGAACCTTGGACTTACAGTAAATGTGTGTAAGAAGAGTGAGAAAGGGACAGACAGGAAAAAAATAACAATCAAGATAAGAGCACACCTGCAGTGTACAACGATGGGCCCTGCGTCTGGAGGATTGAGGAACTTGACCTGGCGGATGAAGCCCAGCAGGCCTGTGGCGTAGCAGGGAACGCCGTGATCGGGCCAGCTGGTGAAATGGAACTGCCGGATTTCCCGGATCTCGTGGTGACCCTTCTGCAAACAAGAGCATGTGGTGAGCTTAATATCTACAGGTGTCATCATCTGAGGGTAACACGTCTGTGATTATGCTAGAAGATGGGTAGGATTACGACACCCAATGAGTGCGTGTCAAAAACAATCAACGCCATGTGGTACATTTTGCTGTGTATACAGTGTTAACACCACGGTATATCGCAAGGCTCAACGATATGGATGATACGGTTTTGGATAAAAAAACACTTAATATTTAAGATACTATGGAATATAGCTACAGGTGAGAAGATTTTTTTTTTCCAAAAGTAGTCAGTCAGGGCCTCAGCACAACTACACATGTGGTTCGATCTGTGCGAGGCTTTTCCACACACACAGTTGTGTTACAGTAGAAACCGTTCCCCATTACTTCCTTACTAGCACTTAATGCTCTGATAATCTTTTAATTATAATTTGGGATTGAGAGCGGCGTAATCCGTGCCTGGAGGTGCTGATACCACCAAGCGTGGACCGATGTAGCCGTTTAATGCAGCTTGTGTGTGTGTGTGTGTGTGTGTGTGTGTGTGTCTGGAGAGTCGTAACTGAGCCGCTATAGATGACGAGAGGCTTGGGGATGAAATGCATACACACACACAAGGATCCTCGAGAATGATCTTAAGAAAGAGTCAAGAGTTATTTTTCCTACCCACCTCAGTTGCAAATATATCACTATTTTCACTTTGGAAATAGCATCTACAGTTATTTGCACTGTGTAAATATCAACTATCGCTAAGAAAATATGTTATCTTCACTTAGTGTAAATAGAATCTAGTTGCTATAAAAATTCTCTTTTCACTAGAATAATGACAATGCAATAAAAAAAAATATGAAAGCTTAAAAAATCTATACATATAAAATATCAAATGGCCATAAATCCTTAATAAAATAACTTTTAAATCTGTTGTTATTTGTTGTGCAACGTGACCCAGACATGTTTTGGAAATTTCAAGGGCCTTTCCTCTGGAGAAATCTCTGAGAATCAGGAGATTTAAGTAAAAGTCCCTGTTTGATATCCACTTGATCTCATTGCTATCTAAGCGAAAGCAGAAAACATCTCTTGTCATTTCCTGCTCCCACTCATTATGAAGCGCAACTATGCGCTGAGAGGAGGATGTACCCTAGCAACTCTCTTTCAAAGTTGAGGAAGCGTTTGAGAGGCAGCAGCAGCAGCAGCCTCGTGAGGCAGATGGATTGAATGATTTAAGAAAGTTGCTGATGACATGCTGTTCAATACCGCGCTCTCCCCCTCAAAAACAACTCCCGAACACTAATTTCACCCACTATCAAAGCTTCCCTACATCTGTTCTCATTGGATTACAACATTCAACAACAAAACTCTACCGCTCCTAAGAGCTTTCTTTGCGATTTGCTTTCATTGCAAAATATTGTCTGTTGGCTTATGTTAAGATCTTGTAAAGTTTGTGTGCTGGAACATTGTGGTTAGTTTTTATTTTTAATTTATGCAGATCTGACATCAAGCTGTTCCTGTATAATAAGAACAATAAAAGTGACTGCGTGAGAGATGCATTATGGGCTTAAACACAAGCTGATGGTTCATATGGTATGGATGAACATAAGACTGGATGAAGAGTTGCATGCAGAGAGTGCTATAAAGTTTTGATTTTTGAATATACTTGAGAAACAAAATGCATGAGTGTTTATCATAGAAGTTTTCATATTTTGATCAGCGCTCCAGTATAGATTCAAGTTCTATATAGAGCATTATTTTACTTTATATTAGTCTGTCTGTCTATCATCTGTCTGTCTACCGTCTGTCTGTCTATTGTCTGTCTGTCTATCTATCGTCTGTCTGTCTGTCTATCTGTCATCTGTCTGTCTATTGTCTGTCTGTCTATTGTCTGTCTGTCTATCTGTCTGTCTATCGTCTATCTGTCATCTTATTGTCTATTGTCTGTCTGTCTGTCTGTCTGTCTATCGTCTATCTGTCATCTTATTGTCTGTCTGTCTGTCTATCTGTCATCTGTCTGTCTGTCTATCGTCTATCTGTCTGTTTATTGTCTGTCTGTCTATCTATCGTCTGTCTGTCTGTCTATCGTCTGTCTGTCTGTCTATTATCTGTCTGTCTATTATCTGTCTGTCTGTCATCTGTCTGTCTGTCTATCGTCTATCTGTCATCTGTCTGTCTATTGTCTGTCTGTCTATCGTCTGTCTGTCTATCTGTCATCTGTCTGTCTGTCTATCGTCTATCTGTCATCTGTCTGTCTATTGTCTGTCTGTCTGTCTATCTGTCATCTGTCTGTCTATTGTCTGTCTGTCTGTCTATTGTCTGTCTGTCTATCTGTCATCTGTCTGTCTGTCTATCGTCTATCTGTCTGTCTATTGTCTGTCTGTCTATCGTCTGTCTGTCTGTCATCTGTCTGTCTATCGTCTATCTGTCATCTGTCTGTCTATTGTCTGTCTGTCTATCTGTCATCTGTCTGTCTGTCTATCGTCTATCTGTCTGTCTATTGTCTGTCTGTCTATCGTCTGTCTGTCTGTCATCTGTCTGTCTATCGTCTATCTGTCATCTGTCTGTCTATCATCTGTCTATTGTCTGTCTGTCTGTCTATCATCTGTCTATTGTCTGTCCGTCTATCATCTGTCTATTGTCTGTCCGTCTATCATCTGTCTATTGTCTGTCTGTCTGTCTGTCTGTCTGTCTGTCTGTCTGTCTGTCTGTCTGTCTGTCTGTCTGTCTGTCTGTCTATCTATCTATCTATCTATCTATCTATCTATCTATCTATCTATCATCTGTCTATCTGTTTGTCTATCTATCTATGTGTCTGTCTATTGTCTGTCTGTCTATCTATCTATCGATCTATCGTCTGTCTGTCTGTCTATCTGTCTCTCTCTCTCTCTCTCTCTCTCTCTCTCTCTCTCTCTCTCTCTCTCTCTCTCTCTCTCTCTCTCTCTCTCTCTCTCTCTCTCTCTTCTCCATTTTGGAAGCATTTGTATCTAAACTGATACAAAGAAACTGATAACTCCTGAGCAAGGAAAGAGAAACTTCAGAGACATTTCGTTTAAACAGAGTACAGAGTTTTTACCTTTTGAACAGTAAAAGTCCTGATCACATATTCTGCAAGAGGCTCTGTTTCGATCAGGGTCACTTTGATGTCTCCGTACACCTCGGTCTCGTCAGGCCAGTACCGGACACATTTCACCTTCACGGACACACAGACACCCACATGAACACATTATAACACAACACCTGCATCTTAATTTGTTTCATTATTACTCTATTTTACAGCACGGTCTAAGTCAAATTGGCATTTGCAGAAACAGTATTATCAAACAAGTCCCTGATGACATTTGAAAACACAGAGAGGTGTAATTGGCCACCTGTCAGAGAGGATGTTATCTCTGAATGAACAACCCCTGTGGTCCGAGTTCACTGGAGCCAATCATTGAACACCGCTCAATTATACTCATCGTGACATCAAACAGCTCTCGTTGGGGATATTGTGAAGGACTTATGCAGCAAATTGTGCTCGATTTTAGGATGTCCTCCAAAATGCCTGACTCGCTTGTTTAAAGTTTCCCTTGTATACACAGAAACTTCCTTCTGAATTGTGCTTGCATTTACATTAATTGACAGAGCATTCTCACAAACAATGCTTATAAATGTATTTAAATATGACATACTCAAAACCTTGACGTTGATTGCTATGCTTTATTCTTTAAGATACAGAAACGTATTGCACGTTTGCACTGATTTCTTGCTAGAAGTTACTCCTAAAATACATTGTGCACCTACCTCACAGATTTATTAATTTGCGTGTTGCATTTAATGTCGACACACTCCGTTTAACTGCTAGACTGTAGTTAAATGTGTAGCGATTGGAGGAGCGCTTTGTAAATAACATTTTTACTCCTGTGATATTTATTAAGGAATGAGATAATTACAAGAGCCCTACCCTGCCCACTTCCACCAGGTTGGTTACCATGACGATACTGCCAGAATTCTCTTGCCAAATCATCCTCCAGAAATCCCTCACGGTCTCCTGCATGGGGCCTACAAGAGAGGAGGAGGGACAAATTTAGAAGCAAACAACCACCAAGATCACGCAACACTCACAAAACAACTAGAAATAAGATGCAATATTTCTTTATGGATTCACAAACAGTCCCTGAGGGAAACCATAGTTCATGTTAGTATATCCTGGTGTGATCTTTCTGGTGAAGATGGTTGACCAGTGCTCATTAATACAGCACATCAACAGTGAAAGCTACTTCGAAACTAATGTAGTTAGTGATTTGCAATTAATACAATTTTAATTACTCTTTTTTTTTTATTTCACATAAGTACACTCAAAAAATGACTTTTTGAATTTACTTAAAAAAGCAGGGTCAAGTTAGCCTGGTCCTACCAGACTCTCGTACATTTCATTTGTACAGAGAGTCTGGCCACTCTCCATTGACAAGTGTTAACTTCCTTGAAGGCGGGAACTCTGTTGAAGTTTAAAACTATTGGATCTGCCAAGAGCCGCTCTGGATCTGCCATAACCAATCGCTGACGTTTGGTCACGACGTATTTGTCATGCGCCGTTCGCCTTTATTTCTCACATGGAAGTCCGTAAAAATAACTGTGCAGCCACCTCAGTGATAAAACCTTGTGCATTTGGATTGTGATTTATTCACGGTGGAGGGGAGAGTTTTGTGATCGGGAACGCGCTGCTCACGTGGTCCATAACATGATTGTATACTTTAAATAAAAAATCATATGCTTGGTATGATAAGAAAAATGCTGCCGTTAATAACGGCCCAATTCAAATGATTACGTGCTTTTCTTCTTTTTATTTTTTGAGCGGTGATGAAATATTTTGCTCTTGTAAATACTTGCCAGCATTTAAAGAAATACAAAATCCAAATTACAGCGAAGCGCAACCGTACGGTGCTCTGCAGTGGTCAAAAAGGATATAAACAGTGAATTTTGAAGTGATATATTCTTGAAAACTCAGAGATGTGGATTTGGACAGCAAATAAAATGACCACACGACCTTGGTGTTTGTCTTAAACAGTCGGTAACTCGGCCGGGGATTTTTACGCGGGTGGTGGGAGATGAGCGGCAATAAAATCACTGACTAGCCCCTGTAATTGATGACAATGCCTTCCGACCGCACGAGAAACAATTACCAGGGCTTCAGCCAACTCCTTCACCACTGACGGAGCGAGCTGAAAAATCTAACTTTTCCCGGGACACAACATCATGGCCACCAACAAAACTCAGCAAAGATTGTTCTTGCTCCGGATTTAACTTCTGGATATTCGGCAGCGGTGCCACAACGGAATGAATGGCTTTGCTCGCATCTTTCTCCACCGCCATTACTGAACTACAACTCAAACTAGCGCACAACATCAGCGTCATCGTTCTTAGCCACTCCCTCTGTTTGCTGATTGGACCGGTAAAAATTTGTTTGGAGAAACCCTAAGAATATACCGCAGTCCCAGACAGAGTACTGAAGGAAAAGGAAAATTGAGTGGAAGTACGTTGGAGGGCGGAGCCAGGCTAGCGTCAAGTGGTTCCACACAACTATATTGAGTAATATTTACAAATAACAATTTAGTTATATGAACAAAAGAAATTCAAGTAAAGCTGACAAAATTTCTTTGAGTAAATACAAACCATTTGAATTTGTCACTGTTACATAAAATGTGTATGTGCAGTTTACTTAATTTAACATAACACTATTATGTAAGGTGAACACATTTTATCGATTTAATTTACCTTATTAAATTAACTATTTGCTTAACAAGCGTAAATGGAAAATTATTAAATAACAACAAGCATAGTTTTAGAAACTAAATGCAAAAATAACTAGTTGGACAACCTTAACTTAATTGATGGAAGGAATCCATCCAATAAATGTGTGTATATGAGTGCCCACAGCCATAATGGTAACCACAAAATTACAGAAACCTCTCTAAATGTCCAACATTACTGAAGATTAAACACTAACATAAACTAACAACATCTTTCCCTTTACTGATAAACATAAAATAACACTTTAATCCCTAAATTTACTCTCCTAATGCAGTCCCTTGCAAAGCATGCTGGGAACTACAGATCCAATGCCCGGTTTGTTCGTTTCACTCAGCAATGTTAAGTTGACCAAAGAACTCAGAAGCAACTCAGTAAATGTAAGTTCATGTAGTTGCATGAGTTTTTTAAGTAATGTGAACAAGGATGATTTGAGTGCAACAAACAACAGTGAAAATTTAAGTAAAAGTGGAAGCAAAATTTAAGTAAAAAAATAAAAAGGTAATTGAAAAAGTTTTTTTTTTAATGTTCACTTTATAAAACTGATGTGAGCTGGTTCTTGTAAAGAGTATACCCATGTGTGAACACCCACATTTTTCATCTTATGCAGATGCAGTAACTAAAACTACACTTAAACTAGTTAGCTACACTGACAGTGACAAACTCGGATACCATTTAAGGGGCAATATCTTTTTAAATATGAAATATTAAAACAGATTAAACAATTTCCAGCAGTGCTTTGCTGATATTTAGCAGTGCTTACCTTGCAAACAGTGGTTTCAATTAGGGTGACATTTCACTTAATGTACAAATATATCACACTAAATACAACTAAGAACCAGAAAACAACCTAATTTATAAATCAGAAGCCTATGAAGCATACAATAAAATGACTAAAATGCATGCACAAACAATGTGGCTCAGCATACTTTGAGTTAGCATTCAAAACCCAACATAACAGCTGCGTCCCAATTCATAGGCAGAATTCGAAGGCCGCATTCGTCACAGCGGTGCGATGAAGGCTGTCCCAATTCAAATGTGTCCTCCAAATGCATCCTTCGTTCCCCGTGCAATCAAGAAAACAACAGATGGATCCTTCGCAGCCTTGCCTATCCCAGAATTCATTGCGAGCCAGTAACAACAGGATTTTACACTTTTAAACGTAAATGTATTGTGTTTCAAATTACTCAAATATCTAATGATTCAAATGTAAAAATAAGAAAAAGTTTAAATGTTGACTTGTATCTTACTGAGATGCGATTATATGTAGTTTATACTCTTTATTATATACAGAAATGGATCATGGTGAACATATTTAGTTTGTGAACCCTGTTTTGTTTTCATATTGTTTTAATATAACCTTCAAAAAAGTCCAATACAAACGTTACAGTCACTCATCAACAGCACCTGTCACAGTTGCTAGGTGACAAGAACAGTCCTCTGTATGCTAGACCGTCCCATTTGACAACCCTTCGATGGATGCAGCCTCTGAATTGGGACGCAGCTATAGCCTTTTAAAGGGCTTTAAAATGTGCCTTGATCTTTTGACATATCTTTGTACCATTAAAACATCCTGCAAGTTATTGTCCTCATTATAAACAAAGCTGATTTAATCAAACTCTGAAATGGTTTGTTTTTATGACGTCACATGACTCCTACATTGACATTGACAAATCCATTCATCAATCCATACATCAATGCACTTTAATGTCGCTTAAAGGTGCACTGTGTAATTTTTAGCAGCTTCAAGCGGTGAGGTTGCGAATTGCAACTGCCCCTCCCTTTTCAAAGCACATAGAGAAGCTACGGTGGCCGACATAGGACAAAGATGTCGTCTGAGATGGCAGAGAGTAGCTAGCGTTCTGTAGAGCAGTTTGTCCATTTAGATCCTCAATACTACACACTGCACCTTTAATGGCTCTCATTTGCCTACACTGAATGTGAGCGCTGTCGCGTCACACCAAAAGCAAATAGAAAACATTATAGTCACTGACGCTGTCTACACTGATGCAGTATACAGATGTGCGCAACCTGATCTCACAGATTTCCGTGAAATGAACACGGGTCCCTTAACTCAAAATCTGTGGCAGTTTCACGGAATCGCAGAAAATTCTGTGATGGGTCCACGGAAGTGATGCCTATGTAAGTCAATGACAGTATACAGATGCGTTGGCCATGGTTATCGTCATGAAACTATGATTTTTGCCATTATGACATGGAGTGTGATTCTCGATTTAATCAGCCAGCATCATTTTATTTACAATTATTAGTATTTAGACACGTTTTGAACACGTAACCCAATCCCTTCCCTAAACCTACCCATTTGTGTATTATAAAAAACAGGATATAACAGGCAGATACGACTGCAGGCACAATTTATTCCAAAAGTACAAATATTCCAAGTGTTCCGAGGCCAAACGATTAATTTATGTGAAGAAAATCCCCAAAAGCGATCAGCAGCGTCGAGTCCATCCGCCAAAGATCAAAAATACATTTCAAATTTGCCGCCGGGAGAAACGTTACGTCAGCTTTCACAGCATTGGCTGTCGTATGTCTCGTGACCAATTGCGTCATTCATTACGTTGGCTTTGATTGTAAAATGCTATTGGCTCTTGTGTGTCTCGTGACAGAGTGCGTCACGCTAAAGAGTAGTGTGTATTATTTGAATGAGTGCGTTCACGGAGCGGCGGGATCATAATTTTAGCGATTAAAACGTTAAGATCAACTCTGTTCTTTACATGAAGATATCGTGTGACTTCAGGAGACTGGGAATGCAACATGAGTTAATACTTTTATACTGTTTTTGGTCAGTTTTTGCAATAAATACCTGTGACTGTACTTGTATTTGCCTGTTATGTGTTTTATATTGTTGAGAGTTGGTAGGTTTAGGGTAGGAGTGGGGTTAGTTGCTCCAAAATATAAAAGTAGCCTATAAATATTCATAAAATCATGTCTGCTTTTTACTGTCATTGACTTTATAGGAATCACTTCCGTGGACCCATCACGGAATTTTCGGCGATTCCGAGAAAACTGCCACGGATTTTGAGTTAAGGGATCCGTGTTCATTTCACGGAATTCTGTGAGATCAGGTTGGATGTGCGTTCAGACATACTCCATGCACTTGAGTCTGTTCGACAACAGGACAAATGGAAGAGAGAAATAACGTTCACTTTGACATTTGTTTGTTTGCGTGTCTGTACAGACTTCAGAAGGATTCCAGCATCAGAAACAACTGAATGGTTTATTTTAATGGCTTCCTGGATTGCGTCAAATGATTATATGTCTGTTCAGAGCATTTTGTGTTTTGTAAATGAGGCACAGTGTAATGGAGGATTCACAAAGAAACTTTTGTTGACGGATGAAGCAGCCGACTGTATTGGATCTGACAGCAGCTGCATCACAAACCGTAAGGAAATTATTTCAGAATGGTTTGTCTGTAAAGGACGTTTTTTTCTGTATATATATTCGTTTTTGGTCACACTTTAGATTAGGGTCCAATTCTCACTATTAACTATGACGTTTGCCTCAATAAACTCCTAATTACTGCTTATTAATATATAGGTAGTTGTTAGGTTTAGGTGTTGGGTAGGATTAAGGGATGTAGGATATAGTAAAATAAGGCATTAATATGTGCTTTATAAGTACTAATAAACAGGCAATATGCATGTTAATAAGCAACTCGTTAATAGTGAGAATTGGACCCTAAACTAAAGGTGTTACCTTGTTTATTTGTGCAAAAAACATTATAAGTGAACCTCAAAGAAGATACTAAAATAACAAAAAAATCTATTTTATGAGCCCTTTAAAGGACAACTCCGGTGAAAAATGAACCTAGGGGTAATTAACACATGGTTACCGAGTAGATCGTTCTCTGGGATGCGTTTTCATGAAAATCGAATGTAAAGAGTTTTATCTCTAAAAACAGATTAGCTTATAACGCTAGTATATGGTGCATAGAATAAGTCAAATTAAATCGCTAGTTAATACCACTAACAAGGCTCAAAATAGCCTCACACTAACACGGTAGCATAATGAGGGTCCCTACATGCAAACCGAAGCTTTGAGAACTTTGTAAGTGTATAGACAGTTTAATAAGAAGATACTTTATAAAGACAGTACATTACGCGTATACAGACAGGAGCCATCTTGGAAAACAGTCTTGACAAGTCGAGCCACGAACGCTGTGCTAAGTGATGAACTGTGACTTGGAATCTCATATGGTTTCAGGAAGAAAGCACTGAACGCAACAGAGAAAATATATAAATAAAAATAATAATTAAAAAAAAACTGAACGCAACAAAGACTAGTGCTTCCAAAGGATACACACTAAAGAGATGGCGGATTATTCAACCGTGGCTCGACTTGTCGAGACTGTTTTCCAAGATGGCTCCTGTCTGTATACGCGTAATGTACTGTCTTTATAAAGTATCTTCTTATTAAACTGTCTATACACTTACAAAGTTCTCAAAGCTTCGGTTTGCATGTAGGGACCCTCATTATGCTACCGTGTTAGTGTGAAGCTATTTTGAGCCTTGTTAGTGGTATTAACTAGCGATTTAATTTGACTTATTCTATGCCCCATATACTTGCGTTATAAGCTAATCTGTTTTTAGAGATAAAACTCTTTACATTCGATTTTCATGAAAACGCATCCCAGAGAACCATCTACTCGGTAACCATGTGTTAATTACCCCTAGGTTCATTTTTCACCGGAGTTGTCCTTTAAGCTGGGATGAATCACTTTTTATTTTGGATTTAGCAACATAGACTGTGTTCATATCAGAAGAGTTGCTGTGTCTTTGTGAAGTGTTTTGTTAATTACCTTGTGTGGCTATGTAGTGCCTCGGTCTGTGGTAGCCCTGGGAAACAGAATGAAAAAGGAAGATGAAAATTATTCAACTGAAACTAATTTCTATACCTGCAACAATGAACTTGCTTAAAGTCTTTGTTTGAATCCAATTCAGCACTCAATGAGACATTATAATTTCACCTTTCTGATGTCTTGGGTTCATTAACATTTTAACCACCGTGAAACAAACTGGCTTTAAAAGTGCTGCTGCAGTTTACGACCGGGTCTGTGGTACGGCCATGAACATAATTGTTTTATTATCAGGAATGAGATTGGGTGGCCTGATTATGGCTGCTGCGGGGCGAGAAGCCTCGCGCTGAAGCATATCTGCACATGTTTACTCCTCGTTTTATAATGATCACAATCATATCGACTGTGTCATTATGGTGTTTAGATCAAGTTAGTGGATTTCGAGCAGCCAGGGAAGCACTTTCATTCGAGCTGTCGCTAGCTGTGGACACGGAGCATAGAGTCATTTACAGCAACTCAGAAGAGCGTTTAAGCGCAGAAATCCACAGTATCCTTCATTCGCTGTAAGTGAGGCTCTTAGGAGCATAACACATAAATGATGCATTCATCTATTAAGCCTTTCTTTGACAGCAAAGAGTGAAGTTGTTCTGACATTTTAAGGTGGTTGCACAATACACACACTTTAAAGGTCATAAATACTATATTCAAACTTGAATCTCCTTATTTCTTTAGCATTATATATACTAAGGTTATAATGACGTTTTAGTCAACATGAAGAAATAAACATGAAATTTGAATATATACTGTATACCCCATACATACATACCCCACTGTTCAAAGGTTTGGGGTCGGTAAGATTTTTAAATATTTGTGAAAGACGTTTTTTATGCTCATATAGTATAAAACATTAAAAACACAGTAAAACAGTAATATAAAATTGTATTTTAAAACATAATTTATCATGTGATCAAAGCTGAATTTTCAGCATCATTAGTCCAGTCTTCAGTGTCACATGATCCTTCAGAAATCATTCTAACATGCAGAGTTTAAAGCTCAAGAAACATTTCTGATTATTATCAATGATGGAAAAAGTTGTGCTGCTTAATATTTTTGTGGAAACCATCAATTTTTTTCAGGATTCTTTGATAAATAGACAGTTCAAAGGAAAATTTGATCAATGCATTTTGGCATTATTTGAAGCTCAGAAAACACAGTCAAGTCTGGGCGAATGTGATTTCATCAAGTGCAACATGTTCCTGGTTCAACATCTTTGTTTGATCCTGGAACAACACTCCAATTAACCAATCAGATTTGAGGGACAGGTTCACAGTTTATGTCAGGTTTAGGCTTACAACAAAGGTTAGGTGCTTCTACATCAGTGTTATTCACCTATCATTTCCCTCTGATTTTAGGTTTAGGGCTACAATTTTAGACAGGAAATATGTTGTCTTGGCAAAATCATCTGCTGTTTGCATACGTGTCATACTCACATCTATATAGTTGGCGTTTATGTAGTCAGAGTGGGGGTCTCCCTCCAGCAGTTGCAGTCTGACACGAGTGTGATCGTCTGTGGGGTCAAATATTCACAGAAGAGCCGGTCTAAAGTTACACATACACTTTAAAGGGGAGCTACACACACATGAGCTGTCCTGGAACCCCAACTGTTGCATTCACAATGTGTGGATTTTGTGTGGATAAAAAAAATGACAAACTCTACAAACACATTTGCAGATATAAATGTTTTTGTTTTTCTCCAGGGTCAACAAGGATGTCAGTTTGAGTATACCACTTTAATATAATGAACAATATGAGATCCAATTCACACATTAAACCTGCGTTTCCACTGCAAGAACTTTCCTCAGGGACTTTGGGCTGGTACTCTGTGTGTTTTTCGACCGCATGGAACAGGGTCTAAATGAAGTTCAGGGTAAAAAATTCCCCCTCAGAAAGTCCCTGCTCATGAAGTAGTACTTTTTAAAACTTCAGGAACTTTCAGGGGTGGGACTTGGGTGCTGAACATGCTGATTGGTTGAGTTCACACAGCATTTTGATTGGTTGACTCCACGCAGCATTTTATTTCAACCACCAACCAGTCTGTTGCGGTGCGTGCAGTTGTTTGCTATTGGAATCAACAATGGACCGATGGACAGACGACGAGGTTCGGGCTTTATTAAGCTTATATGCGGAGGATGAAATCCAGCGGGAACTGTCCTACGTCACCGGACTAATGAACCAAATCTTCAGGGTATTTGAGACTGTGATGGAAACGCAGACAGCAACAGGTCTGGAGGAAAAAAGTTCCTGGGACAAATTGTTCCAGTGTCATGAAAAATTGGGTCGTCCATCAAAATCTGGTCTCCCCAAACTGTCATTTAATGATTATCCTAAGTATATACAAATGATATTAATTTAAAGTATGCATAGCTTACTATATAATTCATATGGAAACAGTGCATAATAAAACCAATTGAACGTAATATCTTACACTTGATGAACTGTTAATGAATAAATAATAATAATAATAATAATAGCCTACTAAGTGAATAATTGAACATTATTCATTTGTTTTTTTTATAACTGAAATATTTGGACATTTAACACTTAATTTAGCACACAATTACATTAAAGATGATTGAGAAAATATGTAGGGTAAGTGCAAATATGTGTATAAACTAAGCTATCAGGCTAACCATTTATCTGTATATAAGCTATTCTTGTATATAAGCTAGCTAACACAGAAATAAATGGTCATTATAACGTAGTTGACAGCATTTATCGTAACATGATTTTGCAGAAATTGTAATCAGGCGCTAAAGAGAGTACCTATTAAAAGCAGCTTGAACCAATGGGATCCTAAAGGAGACCCGATTTCAGTAGGACCCAATTTGTCACTACCCCGGGTCATTTCGGAGGAAACGCGGCTTTAGTGTGATTTACAAATGGGGTCAATGAATTATGTGTTTTTTGCAAGACCTGCAAACCTCAGTGTAACTTCCTCTATTAGGAAGACAATTACAATCATGTTTTTTTTAAATATCAATAAAGATGGGAGCTTTTTTAAAGCACTTGTTTCCAAGCAACTCAAGTGGGTGTCCCAAGTTCACTCTGAATTGACAATGAGGATCAGATTTTTCCCTATCCAAAGAACTGGATGTACAGTAAGCCATTGATGTAATTGTTTTAATTACTCCAGCACCGCCAATCTTCATCTTGTCTTCGCTATAAACACTTGACCTGCTCATGTTTAGCACGGGCACCGTGCCTTTCCACCCTTGAAAGGTGAAGCAGTATGTCTCGGCAATTACCATGACACTTCTGGAAAAGGGGAAGAGGGTGGAAACGGAAAGAGAGGAGGGGTAAAGGAAAGGCCTGACACTAGCTCCGCAAACCCGCGTGGCGTTCTGCTTTGATCACATGGAGAATGCAAATGCGCTGTTGAAGCATGTCGACTCCAAGCCAACGGATGTTCTCTGATGGCAGACAGCTCCGCAGGATCCCTCCAGATTTCTCTCCGTCTTTCAGTTTATTTCATTCCTAGGAGAAGCAGGTCCGTGTCTAGAGCTGTAAGCGGGTCGTGAAGGTTGTTTACTTTCAGACAGCCCCTCCTTCTTGTCCAAACCTGCCGTTTCCTATTCTATTTGCTCAAAATTCAGCAGCTTATATTTTTTTACTTCATACTTTCTTTATTTGCTCCTCCTCTCTCGCTCGCCTCACAAACATCTCAGCCGTCTCTCACCGGTGCTTTGGTCTGTCTGCTGACCTCTCTGCTCCCCGAAAGGGAACATGCGTGAAGGAAGCAGAAAAGTGGGAAATGGAGGGATGCGGAAAGAGAGCGAGATGGGGCTAATTAGACGCCACTGAGTCAGTTGTCATAACAGCAAGCGCTCGGCAGGGTTGTTCTCCGCAGTGAGGGGCCAGACACAAAGCTCTAATTGGGAGAGAATGTCCGGACTACAGACGAATGCCGTGATGCATGGGTACAGTAGTTCTGAGTCAGCCCTGCAAAACTATCCAGATGTCTGGACGATCACCTAAGAGACATTACAGTGACATATGATGAAGAGAAGGGTTGCATCAAAGTTCGAACTTTGTGATTTTATGTACAACCTGGTACTTTTGTTTGTTTAAAAGTACCGCCCGGAAAATGTGTCAGCAGTCTCTTAATCAGCGCTCTTAACCCGCGTCCTCTCTGCTGCTCTTATATATAACCTCAGTGTGTCGTCAGCCGGACCCGGTGCATTATACACCTAAACAGCCTATTAAATCCCTGCTTGGCAGAAAAGAGTGTCAAATGGGCCAAGTGCTGTCGCACACACCTCGTGGCGTGAGAGCGAGGCACTCTAATCCAGTTTAATCCATTTCCTTCCGCTCTGGGATAAGACGCTCTGCTCATGAAGTCTACCTGAGAGGGTTTTAGAAAGAGGCAGAAGTGTTTATGCGAACACTTGAGCTTTGAGAGCTTGGTGTTAGGACAAGTGTCATCCTAATCTGAAAGAGATTCATTTCGGATGGTTAATTTGCACCAACGGCAACAAAAAGGATCCATTTTGTCACATACACAGAAAATTCATTTCCATCTGTTATTCGAAACCTGAGATTGTAATGAAGTGATCCTATTAGCTTATATAACTAGCTAAAGGATAGAGACATCACACCATTTAACATCAATTTGTTTCTCTTAGGAATGAAATGGAGACTCTTCCTTTTTGAATGTACCCCATCTCACACGTCTCCTCTAGAGACGGCATTAATATCTCAAATGCTTCTCAGGTTTTTCTCTTTAGAAAAAGGCCCCACTAAATCTCACAAAAGCTGCAATTACAAGGCAGAGATTTGTTCATAGGCAGATGGAAAGTTGATACTTCAATAAAGCATTTGTTTTCTGAGCTATGAAGGAGCAACCTCTAAATATTGATCGACTAATCATTTTAATGTAAATAAGGTATGAATCGGACTAGGTGCTTATTCTTGGTTAAGAACATTAATCGATGGCGATAAACAAACAAACAAACCCAGGGCATAATACACTACACAGCTCAAGTGAATGCTAATACTCTTGCTTTGGTCAATACATCAGAGGAGTTTTTTTTTTTTTTTTTTTTTCAGAAAGACTTCAAGGGAACCTGATGATTCTGGCAGCAATACGTGAAGGGAATAACTGTCAGAATTTTAGGGAGCTCAGAGAGAAGAAATGAGAAGGTGTCTTCATCCAGACACACGGATCCACTCACGCAGAGCACTTAAAAGAGCAAGACACACTCTCTTCTGTGTTTGGACTAATGAAGACGAACAACCTGGACATTTATTATTCAGCGGGTGCCTTACCTTGCATATTTTAACCTCAGATCCACAAAGGCAATGATGCTAACTGGTTAAAATGAGTGACAGTTTGGATAATGAGCCAATGTGTGCTGGTTATCCATTGGGGGTTTCATCCCTCTTCATGGGATGATTGGGTGATGTTAGTGTTAGATACATGAATTGCATCATGTGAGAGTGTTATTAACTGAATGTAGCTCATACCAAGACATAAAGGACCATTTCCTCTGCACTACAAGTAGAGCTAACAAATAAGGTGACAGGAAAATACTGCCAAAGATAAAGGTGACGACACATCATGTACTCAACCTCATGTTGTTACAAACCTATATGACTTCTGCAGGACACAACAAAAAGATATTTTGAAGAACGCTGTTCCAAACAACACTGGACCCGTTGACTTTCACTGTAACCCTGATTTTGGAAGTTTTTTGGAAGTTAGTTTTGAACAACATGAAGGTAAGTAAATGATGACAGAACATTCATTTTTGGGTGCACTATCCCTTTAACTATCCCCCTCATTCTGGCATATATCTAAGGCAGCACTGCATGTATCTTTTGTTGATAAGGCATTGTGACAAACCCTTACAAGAAAATAAGTTTATTTTTGTGTGCACTATTGCCAAACTTCTTTTAAACTAAAAATAAGAATGCATACTTTCAGTCAACTTTTTATAGAAATATAATAGAAATCTGTTTTTATAGAATATATTTCTTTTTAGAAATATACCTAAAATTACACTTAAGTATACTTGATATATACTGACAGAAAAGTAAGTACCGGTATATTTGGCCTATACTTGTACCCAATCTTTTGATTAAAAGTATAATTTAGTATTCGAAGTATACTTGACTTGTAGTTGTGTTTACTCTATCGATTGAGTAGCCTATTAAATACTTTTTTCACATAGTTTTGAATACCGTCTTATAAACAATCATGTTTTGGCATCCCATACAATAGATTTGTTTAAAAATATATTCAAAGTGGGCCAATTTAGTCCCAAGTATTATTGAAATAGTAAACTTACAAGTATACTAGTACATTGAGATTAGTTTACTTACTACATAAAGTATTCTTGAATATATTTGAACTTGAAGTATACTTATTTTTTGAAAGGAAATTTGTGACTGCCGGAGTAGTTATTTTATACTGATAAAGTATTGATTAAAAAAATTGCTCCATGATATATTTGCATGCATTTCACTCATGAGAAGTTAGCTTAGCAACAGGCTAACACCAGGCGCAATTTGTGTTCTTAAAAAAAATATCTTGGCAACTAACTGAAACGACTACTATAATTGAAGTAGTTAAAACTGAAACATTAAAATAATATAGAAATATATTATTTAAAGAAAAACTAATAAAAAATTAAGCTGCGAGCAGCAATTAAGGGGTCAAGCTCAAAGAAGCCACAATATGTCATGTAAGCATGGCTGGGCATCAGAGCAAATGAAACAATGAGCAATTAAAGACATATTAAGATGATTTTTAGGCAAAATGCCTTAAAAAAATAAACACAGTCACTAGTAAAGATGTAATGGTTTATCACTTTCGACCAATAGATGGTGCTGTGACCAAATTGACATGGTGTGATCAGAGTGAGGTGGCAACGACACATGCAAAGTTTGGTGTCATTATGAGAAGGCATTGCAGAGATACAGCCTCAGAGTAATTTGGTATCATGCCTCAACTTTGTTGATGCGGTATACGAAAATGGTTTTGTCTATCGACACGAAATGCATAACTTTTTGCCGGCATGGACTGAAGATGATGCGATTCGATTTTGGTGAAAATTGGTCAAATGTCTAGGAGGAGTTCGAAAACATACGTTTGTATGGCGGACAGGAAGTTTGGCTGACTATGGTAAAATTGGTATCCATGTTCTGGACATGACCCAAGGAATCTATTAAGACTAGATTTCTAGATATACATTACAATAGGCTAATTTAATCAAAAGTTATTAGCATTTTGGGAAATTTCATTATAACTTTTGACCACAAGGTGCCCCGAAACTTTTTTAGTACCATCAGTGTATGGTACTGAAGACACATACCGAGTTTCATAACGATACGCCAATGCATTCGAAAGATATAGCATTTTACATAAAAATTCAAAATGGCCGATATTGGAAAATTGGATATAGTTCGACTCGGCATGCTGCACAAAAACTAAAGAGTTTTGTGATTTTTCGGCAAACTGTTAAGAAGTTATAAGTAAAAATAGCCATTTTTCATATCTCCTGACCACTAGGTGGCACTGGGGCAAAACTGTGCAGATAACCCCAGGTCATGGTTGTCATAACACACACCAACTTTGGTCAGAATTCACTAAAGCGTTACAGAGATATAGCCTCACATCCATTTTGGCGCACTCTTCGTTGAATTCGTTTGCGCGTTATTCAAGAACAGTTTGACGAATCAACTTGAATTCCATAACTTTTCATCTGCATGGTCTGAAGATGATCTGGTTCAATTTTCGTGAAAAAGGATCAACAGCCAAGGAGGAGTTCGAAAAAGTATGTTTTACGTTTTATGTGTAATCAAATAGTAAAGGAAATCAGAGGAAAAATAAAAAATTTGCGGGAACCTTTACGGTTCAAAAGTTATTAGCATAAACAAGCGCAACTTTGGACAGTTGGTGGTGCTAGAGGGATTGAGATAGAGACTCCAAAATTGCTGTGGTTGATGATCAGACTGTCCTCTATCTGTGTGCCAAATTTCACTTTTCCGGAAGCGGTTCTATGGGCTGCCATAGACTTTCAGAGCATGAACGGAAGAATAATAATAAGAAGAAGAACGCCAACCTTCGGTGCTTGGCCCTTAATGACAAAATTACTCAAACTTAAACTATAATGAAGACTAAAACTATAAAGAGTCTAGATATTAATAAATTATATAATTCTTTAATACTCAATGCCAAAACAGACTTTGCATCAGGAACATTCCTGTGATGCCTATGCCTATTTTCTTCTGCTTTAAAGATCTGAGGTTCATCTCCCAGAGAATGTTTATAATTGAATTGTAGGATGATAAATTAATGAAATTCCAGTAAAGTATTTAAATTTCAACTAAGTACAGAACCGATCATTTTAGGTGTCGTTTTAACATTCCATTACCAAACTCTCTCTCTCTGTCCGGGATGTCATTGTCCTCTGCTTTGGGATCAGGCCTTTAGCTACACTGCGACTCATCCGTTCCTTTTCAAACCTGCTGCCAAAGCATTTACTACAATCTCAGTCCAAACAGAGCCTGCGAAGGTGCTCAACAGCATGCATCTGTCAAACGGCCAGTGCCAAATTATAGTATGCTCACTGTCTGTGTATACCTCCCTCCCTCCCGTAATTGACGAAATATAATAATGAGGAATCATTTGGAAAAGATACAAAAATCTCAGAGTACACAGAGTAGGAGAAATGGGTTTTGAAGGTGAGCAGGAGTAAATATGAGCCGTCGTCCAAAACCCTCCCGCCCCCCCTTTCTCGTTCTCTGATATGTAAATGTTTGCCAATAACAGTTTATTTTGGGTGTAGAGTCTCGTGAATTATAGATGACCATATGGGCTTGAATGGCTGACACCGCCTGCTGAAACACTGAAGGGATGAGCGAGACCGGACAGATGTCTCTAATTGAAACGGCTTTCCTCATCTCCCATAAATTGTCAAAGTTAATCAAGCAATGCACGGCCAATTTTGTTTGTGGGTTAATTTTTTTCTTGGCTCAGTTTGTAAGACATCGCTCCAATTTGGGGTGGTTAAACATGCATTCACATAATGAAATGCTTCACAAAACAACTTCCTCCATTGGCTGGTTGACTTGAGACTTTTCAGCTACTTAAAAATCCATTTTCCAAGTCCAAATGCAATGCAGTTTGATATTAAATGTAGTCACAAAGCTATAAAGCTATTATCATATATAGTAGGGTGGGAACTATCTGCTTCAGAATATAAATATAATTACCATCTTTTTCATATTTTTTACCATTTGTTGTGCTACTCTTCTAGTCAGTATGAGCTATGAACTATTAATGGGTTGTTTTGTTAAATACAATATATAATTTCAGTCTAAAGCAAACCAATGCCCAAGGCACCTGATGTTAAATAAAGCCATCACCCTCATCTCCTTATTTCACAATTTTTCCACAAAAACGATCCTTTGTACTGACGAACAGCCTGATGGACAGTTTTCATTAGCAACTTGTCTAATTAAATGGGTTTAACTAATAGCAAATTCATCATAATACCCGCTGGCCATCAGCGAATGACAGGTTATTTCATTTAGCCTGTTTCATCTCATTTTAAGAGCACCGTGGCAGTGACAACTAAATGATGTAGAAGAAATATGTCAACAACTAGATATTACTGAATGCTGCAACATTAACAAAAGAATGACCCAAGCGTACCATGGAAATACCCTTTTTTGACATTCGAAAGTATTCTTTGAATACCTTTTTGTTGGAAGTGGTACAATATTGTCCAATAATGTGGCTTTTGGTACTACCTTAAAGTACATTGAAATGCTGCAAATGTATATGCTTACAATTCAGTACCATAATATTGATCAAAAGTGCCATGATATTACAATCTGACTGTAGCAGTGTACTTTTTGTATAGTAAATATGAAATATTAAAAACAAAGCGAAACACAGTCATTTGTGTGGTCGAGGTGATAAGGTGCAGTTATCTAGATGAAAGAACGCCAAAATGTGACTTTTTAGAATTTTGGAACACTATAGAATCTTTGTTGTTTCAGTACTCACAAGCGATGATGTTGCCGTAGCGATTCTTGTTGCGGTTCTCGTCCTTCTTGGCGGTTTCCCATGGGGCCGTTTGTCCCTCAGCCAGACCCTGGAATCAAATCAAGAATACTTTCAAATCCAAATGTTCATCAATTACAGAGACTGTATACATACTAGTGCTGTCAATCGATTTAAAAAAACCCTACTTAATCGTGATTAAAATATATTTTATTATGTAATAATTTCACAGTTAATCTCCAAATTAATGTAGAAACAACATAAAGACAGTATATTTGAAATACTTTAATTAGTTTAATGGCATCTTTTTATGAAGGCCAGTATCACTGATACTAATACTGCTACTGATGCCTCTATGAAATTGATTTTCCCCCCCAATTTTAGCCTTTCAACATTACAGTATAAGTGAAAGCTATCAATTTTAACATTTATTAGGCTTCAAAATTTAATTTAAGTGAACATAAAACAATCCTCACATAAACCCATAATAAATATCAAATGTATCTGTGTCCCTCCTACCTGTCTAACAGAAATTGAAAAGTTATCAAACAGTCTGCCCTGCATAACTGATAACTTAAATATAGATGAATCCCTATTAAAAGTTCTTTAGTCGAGACAAGAGCAGTGATTAATTTTCTCTGTTAGCTTTGGTTTTTTGATGAACAGTAATGACAGACAGCACTTTAAGATCGCGGATCTCACATGCGTCTCATTTTCTCAACTCTATACGTTCATTTAAGAATTCATTTAACTTATATAAGACTGCTCTAATGAGGATACTCGACAAAATTGACAATTTCGCATAATTTTACATTTTTGACAATTTTTGTTAATTCAAGCATGAAATGCGAAGCGTGTCTTTCTGTGTGTCATGCGTGTGTCACATATCCAGGACATTCACAGATGGCTTGTTCTCTTTTGTCTTGTCGCACTTGAATGGTTTAAAAACAATTGCATGAATAAGTGCGTGATCATATAATGTAACGCTAGCCAAATTGATGCTTCATTAATTATTGTTAAAATGTATCGCATGCATTAACGTTTAACACGTTGACAGCACTAATACAAATAAAGCAAAAATGACATATTATAGTTCAACTTTTCACACTTTAAGATGCGTTTCTGAAATAACAGGTCAGGCTAGGTGGCTCTTTTTCCTTGATATCACTGAAAGACTCTCGTGTGTGGAAGAGTCTGGTAATCGTAGGCTCATTCTTTAGCCTTGGGGCAAAGACAAGACGCTGAAATGTCAGACTAGAGTGCTGATGGTGGCCACTTAAAGCCGTAGTCCAATCTTCATCCTGTCCACCACACACACAAGACAAGCCATTTACTGTGACAGATCCAGAGAAACAACAGTGGTCTGCAAAGTGTCTGCATTAAAGAAAGACTTCATGGACAAATTGATTCTAAAGCACATTTTAGAGATGAATTGGAGGCTTGATGGCGCAGTTAACTGAAGGCCCGTGAAATAACAGAAACAGAGGACGAGGATAAGAGTTTGTTCACAGAGCTCATCATGTGCTTATGTTTTTCACATTCTATTCATGGTCAAATAATAAAAAAAAAATCCTGCAAATGAACCGGAAGATTGTTATTGACATGAGCTCACACACTGTCAGTCAAAGAACTCATTATAAATTCATTAGCAGTTTGTATAATTAAGCGGATTTAACTAATAGCAAATTCATAATAATACCTGCCGGCCATCAGTGACTGACAGGCTGTTTCATTTGGCCCGCTGTTTCATCTCACTTTATTACTGATAACTATATCTTTTAGGAAAGAAAAAAGTCAATAATAGGATATCACATCGTGAATTGGGCTGCTGCATTAATAAAAAAGTAATATTAAATATATGCGCAACAAGAAAATGAAAGTATTAAAATAAAATATTGATTTATTTATAATATTTAAAAAATAATGTAATTAATTATATAATAAAATTTCATTTCAAAAATCACAATGAATTGTGCTGTTGAATTGATACCAAAAATGAACAGACGTATGGATGGACGGACGGAAGGATGGATGGAAAATGAAAAGTATTAATAAAAGAAAATATTGTATGAACATTATATATATATATATATATATATATATATATATTATATTATATTATATATATACATACATACATACATACATACACACACACACATTTATTTTACTTTAAATTTTCCATCTGTCCATCCATCCTTCCATCCATCCAAAAATTCATAGATCACACAAAATAGATCTTTATACAACTTTATAGCCTGGATGCCAGCCGAGCTTAGCCCCGCCCACAACATTTGAGGTTGGGCAGTTCGGTCTGGACTTGATCCGTTGTGGAGCAGCTATGCTCGAACAGAAGCTGTTCGGACCAATCAAATTGTCAGGGCGGGCTTTATACGATGATGGACAGATGATCTGCAGTAACATAATCATCCACGTCACCAAAGAGCGCTTGGGTTGAATTTGTTTACTAAACGGAGAACTTGTTCGTATATGCATTCACTATTTCTCTATTTCACTATTTCACAAAGATCTTTGCACTCATCATCTTCTTCCAGCGTGTGTGCAGACAGGGTTGCCACAACCCGCCCAATTGCTACACAAAACTAGCCCAAAACAAGCCCAATAGCTTTCTGGGGGGGGTTCTCCGGGAAAAAAAAGGCGTTTGGGGGGTAAAATATGTGTTTTTTTTGGCAGGGTTGCCTGCTAAAATTCGCAACCCTGGGTCTAAATATCACATAATCGGGGTCGCTTCAACCCATGGACATGGAAAAACAGCCCACGGGAAAACCACGAACTTGGCAACACTGTGTGCAGTTGAGTTCTGTTGACATTTGACAACTAACGTTATGCGTCGCTCCGTTGCTCTGGTTGGTTGTAGGTCTATCCAATTGAGGTCTTTCCTGGTTCGGTTGAAACACGCCCCCATAATCACAGCCCAATGGAGCAGAATCAGACTCATATTCTGACTAGAATTGAGTATGACAACGTCAGGCTAATAACTTTATAAAACATATATAAAAATATATATTTTTGTTCCAACAAGAATCACTTTTCATAGAGTGGATTTGAACTAGTAGGCCATTTTGGCAGGGTGAATCGATCTGCAATAGGGTCATGTGTGTAGAAGAAATGTTTCCCTCTCCCAAGGCTGTACGATGCATCCCATCTGGAACTAGTGAAGCACAGAAGCCTGAACATACAGACCGTATCATCTCTGCTGTACTGTTCCTTCACGTGCATTAAACACGATCTGGCACCTGTGAAAATACAAACCTTACAAAGCCTCATTTTTGTCGAACCTCTCTTTCATGTGTGAAATAAACACGATCTGGCAACCCTTCCAACAAATCAGTCACATTCCATATTCTGGGATACTGGGATCTGGCAAATAATCACGGTATATTTAGGGTAACTGAGTCAGTTATAGACAAACTCTGTCTGCCTGACAGAATGTGATGCTAAAACAGTTTGAGGGCTTCTTAATGATACATTTTGAGACATCCGGAGAGAATCGCTGCACAAAGGGTCTTAAACTTCTGTCTTCTGGCAGTGAGCCAAACGCTTTCTTCATTTGTTCTGTACCGGATTCCTCATCCACCCTTCAAAAATGTTCTCACTGGAGCCTGTCTCGTCTTGTGATCTTCTGTTTTTGATACTATTAATACTTCATAGAAGGGATGAGAAGACAGTGAACAATAAAAAAACCGTCTTTACTATGTGTGTGGGCACAAAGACAGCAGACAGCACTGTCAGACCTCTTCCTGCCCCACATGATAACCATCATCTTCATCTCTTAAAGCTACACTATGTAACTTTTCCGTCCACTAGAGGTCGCCTGTTCAAAACAAAGGCGTAGTTTGATGACGCCACGTTTGAGCGCAGAATCTTGGGACATGTGGTCTTCACCTCACAGCCGGTGGGAAAGAGTCAGGATAGGACTCGGGCAGAAATCATGTTCATGGATGCGATTATTAACATTACTGTAGTCTGAAGCAGAGCAGGAGCGAGTGTTGTGGAGCTGAGCAAGGCCGCAGGAGCGATTGAAGAGCGGGACTGTTATTATGGCATAGTCGCTGGCGGGACTTTTATTATGACACGGTTGCCGGCGGCACTTCCTCTTCTCCAGTGCTGAGTGTGAGGTAACGCAGCTCTGTTTATCGTATTAGATATATCTGAGTGTGTTGAAAAGGAAGTTATGACGTTCGCTCGGCGGCTGCTATGACACTTGTTCACACTGCAGTGAGAGTAAAGTGTTTCACTGAATAAAACCGGAGACCGAGGGTGACGCAGATATGACGCAATCGACAGGCGACTCCCTCACACGCATAGCTCACACGTCCCGGCTCCTTGGTTAAAATAGCAATTTTCTCACGATTTACAAATAGTTGAAAACATTTGGGATATTCTAAGTACTCAACTGAACAAAATATATAACACTGGCCTAGTGATTTCTGGATGTTTTACTGCAAAAATCCTACATAGTTCACCTTTAAGCCAAGCAATTCATAATCCTCTTCACCATTTACACTTTCTAATGTTTAGAGCATGTCCGAATCCACTTTTGCTCGTTTAGCGACGGAAAAAACGGTCACCATGCCAGGTGCATGGTCCAAGGTCCAAAAGGGTTGTACCTAGTCTCTTAATGAGTCATGGGTGTGTTTTCGGCTTAACAAGCAATCAACCAATCAGAGTCTCATCTCCCATTCCCTTTAAAAGCCAGTTGCGCTTGCACCATGGCAGATATAGCGATATTTACATGGTGGAATTTGCAAGCGGAAAGACTGAACGCTTCTCCAGAGAGGAATCCTATAGGCACATATTACTAACACGCCCTTTAAATAACACAAAAAATACTGCTCTATTGACTTTTTTTGATTACTGCGTCGGGCTGAAACGTGCAAAAAAACACTGCGCCCAGTGTATGAGGGCCCTTAATGTATCTTTTGGCCTCCTCCGTATTTATATGTACCATTAACTACTTGCTTTTTCTTCTCTCTCTAACATAAGCAAAGAAGCAGGATCACACATCTGTCGGGCTGAGATTAATGATGTGATTGTGCTGACATACACACACAGGTGGCCGTCATCAGCTATTACTAACATGATCAGATCTGCATCATTCACTCCCTGTCCGTCAGATCTCATCCGTACCCTCTCCATCCTTTCTGCCTCAAATGCAAAATTAGTTAGTATAAGGTTTCAACCCTTTTCTGCCAAAACAGCCCTGACCCGTCGAGGCATGGACTCCACTAGACCCCTGAAGGTGTGCTGTGGTATCTGGCACCAAGATGTTAGCAGCAGATCATTTGAGTCCAGTAAGTTGCGAGGTGGGGCCTCCATGGATCGGACTTGTTTGTTCAGCACATCCCACAGATGCTCGATTGGATTGAGATCTGGGAAAATTGGAGGCTAAGCAACACCTCAAACTCGTTGTGCTCCTCAAACCATTCCTGAACCATTTTTGCTTTGTGGCAGGAGCAATTATCTGCTGAAAGAGCCACAGCCACCAGGGAATACCGCTTCCATGAAAGGATATACATGGTCTGCAACAATGCTTAGGTAGGTGATACGTGTCAAAGTAACATCCACATGGATGGCAGGACCCAAGGTTTCCCAGCAGAACATTGCCCAAAGCATCACTGCCTCCACCGGCTTGCCTTCTTCCCATAGTGCACCTGGTGCCATGTGTTCCCCAAGTAAGTGACGCACACGCACACGGTCATCCACGTGATGTAAAAGAAAACGTGATTCATTAGGCCAGGCCACCTTCTTCCATTGCTCCGTGGTCCAGCTCTGATGCTCACATGCCAACTGTTGGCTCTTTCGGCGGTGGACAGGGGTCAGCATGAGCACTCTGACTGGTCTGCGGCTATTCAGCCCCATACACAACAAACAGTGATGTACTGTGTATTCACTGTGTGCACTTTTTTGCATCAGAACCAGCATTACCTTCTTAAACAATTTGCTTCTAACACATCAACCTTGAGGACAAAATGTTCACATGCTGCCTAATATATTCCACCCACTAACAGGTGCTGTGATGAAGAGATGATCAGTGTTATTCACTTCACCTGTCAGTGGTCATAATGTTATGCCTGATCGGTGTATGTATGTATATGTATATATATGTATATATATATATATATATATATATATATATATATATATATATATATATATATATATATATATATATATATATATATATATATATATATATATATATATATATATATATATATATATATATATATATACATATATATATATATACATATATACACGCATGCACACACACACAGTACATTTCAAACTTCAATCATGATCTTTAGATTATATATATATATATATATATATATATATATATATATATATATATATATATATATATATATATATATATATATATATATATATATATATATATATATATATACATACATATATATATATATATATATATATATATATATTAAAATACATAAAAGATAAATTCAGAACAATTTTTTTATGTAACTGATATACTCACTTATTCATAGATAACTGCGAAAATGATTTTGAACTAAATATTCAATTAAAATATTTATTTTATTTTTTAATTTATACATTTAAATTTTTACAACTCAAATTATTCAATTAAATTAAATGGTTCAAATTGATGAGTCATAAAGTCTAAATTCAAAGCATTTTATAAGCCCTATCTGTCATGTGAGTGGATTTTAATTAATTAGCTAATTAGCTTGTCGCTCTATTTCCGAGTGTTGAAAGGCAAAGTTAAATTATTGAGTAGCAGTAACATTAAAATCTCATTTGCAGTAAAAAACTGCTCTAAATTCACAGTAAAACATGCAATATGGGAAACGCAGTATTTGCCCCTAATGTGCTCTCGCTCATATCAGCCAGTCACAAGCCAGTAAGCAAACACTCCATTCAACTCAGTGTAAATGTATTGAGTCTCTCCTCCTTCACTGCATATTAGGAAAAATGACTTATTTTCAGAGGCAAGGATAGAGATGGGCTGATGCAAAAAGCTGCCAACTTCATTTGCAGGAGGCTGAGAGGAACTTGTGAGGCAAATCAGGTTAGAAGAGAGCGCCGATAACAAAAAGGTGTTATAAAAACGTCTGCCTTGATGAATGACCCTTTAAACACGGAGGCAAGAGCTCTGGTGCTATCAGACTGCCTATGACAGGCATGAGCTGCCAGCAATACATCCATCTCATGTTTACCTCTACACTTCGGGCGGCCCAAAGCAGCCAATATAGGCTGGTCTTGTGAAATTAGGCTAGACCTATCCTAACTCTTAATAATCAAGTGATCCTGAGAAAGAGAGAAGTTTAGGGCTGACCGCTTTATATCGCCCTCAGGCTTCGTGAGGATCCTGAAGGCTAGATTTCTGGCATTCGTAATACGTAAAGTGGACAAAAAGAATATACTACAGATAATGGACCGCAATTTTGATATGCATTCTGTTGTCTCCCAAAAGTAAATCAGATGTATGGCAGACATTCTTTATAAAAGAGAGTTTCTTTAAATAGGCAAGTCTTTGTCCTTTTAAAGATGCTCTCAATCCAGGTGATTGAAAATGTGGACGCAGAGAGCATCTCTCCCGCTTTAATTCAATGATATCTCTTGTTGCCGGAGCTATCCATCAAAACTGGGTCTGAATACACAATAATGAGCAAAATATGATTTATACTCATAGTCAAATAAGTTTCTCTGCTGAATCATGTATACACACATTTAATAGCCTACCTAAGACTATTCCTACATCGATAAGCAGCACAGAATAACTGATTCCAGACAAGAATTCTGAATTAGATGCACTCTAAAAAGCATTTTTTAGTGTGTTTACAAGCCAAAATATTCAGAATATGCCAACATTGCTTTCCATGCATCACTAATAATCTAACAAGTATGATCATACTGCAGTATGAAAACTCTCATCTTGGGGAGCAAACAAAAAGTGTTTTAAATAGTTATTTTTTCAAATGAATGGCCCAAAAATCACAGAATTATGTCATCTTTAACTCACTCTCACATCTTTTTGTACTGTTGGTCACACACAAACTACTTCATAGCCTCAGAAGACTTATATATAGCTCAATATTTAATTTTAAGGTGCTTTTTTGATGCTTTGATCCACCCCATTCATTTCAATTGCATGAACAAGAACGGCCAGATATCTCAAGCTTGAGTTTCACAGAAGAAAGGGATTAGAATGACACAAGGGCGAGTAAATTATGACAGAATTGTCATTTTTGGATAGTGAATGATCACTTTAATGAAAACAAATCACAAAGTGAAACTGAAACTCACAAAGCAGCTATACTTCAAAGCCACAATTGGTAGGAAATACATTTAGAGGAAAAATAAATGACCTTATCAAAAGACCACTTTACATCTCTCTGCTGTTAGTGGTATCGTTCTAAACAAAATGACAATGGCAATGTACGCTTTCCAACCATAAAAAAGTTTACCCTATTAAAACATCTGTACCTTAATAATGGAGAAAATCGGCACACAAAAAGCACACATCTTTTTTTTCAAATGACAAGGAGACCATCTAACAGACGCAATTTCTGTCGGTGACCTTCATGACTAAGCAAAGGAATTCTGCATTTGTATTATTAAAGCACGTGTAGAGATTGCATGGATAAGTTATCCTTCAAACTCGAGGTTAGCGTGCTTTTTTTAAAACTAGAGTACGACATGCTATTGACACAAAGGTCTTAGCATATTCCTGCCCATAAAGGTTTAGACATTGAAAGATAATTGGTTTTATTGTCACAGTGGTTGATGTTTTGTGAACCACTGTGTGGGCAGATTTTCCCAAGATGAGCTTGGCATCTCACGTGACCTTTTCTGAACAAAATGCCAGCATGTCATCGAGATCCAAAGACCTGCTTCTTTTAATGAGCACAGAAGCGCTTCAATTAGTTATTCAAATGTTTAAGAAATTAAACAATATGAAAAAACACAGGATCTAGCAACAAAACAAACAAAAAAACTCATTAAAGATAAAAAATAAAAAAAAACATGTTTGATATTTTAATAAGATTAATTTCACATCAATATTTTTTGGGCTCACTGTGCATACAGAGGAAAAAACAAATGTCATAGCTACACGGATGTTATAATTACCACGTTATAATTACTTGGTCTAACAAATTCACTGTTTTAAAAGGGACCTATTATGCAAAATTCACTTTTATATTGTCTTTGAACATAATTATGTGTCCACAGTGTGTGTACACAACTCCCCTACTGTGGTAAAAATCTATCCACTCCGTTTGTTATTTTCCCCATAAATCTGAAACCGTGTTTCAAAATGAGCCGTTCAGGAATATACTCCAATGTGACATCACACTGAAACAGGCCCCGCCCACAACTGACTCCACCCTATTAGTTTAGAACCAAACAATTAATGACTTTATTCTAGGGCTGTACGATTAATCGAAAAATAATCGAAACCGAAATTCAGAACCTCTAACCAACGTATTTTTCCCATGTCGGTTATTTCGGTTTTAGTCAAGTGACTCCGCCCCGTCAGTCACATCAAGTGCAGTTTGCAGGCACACAGAGAGATGCAGGAGCAGTTATCTGTGTTTATAGATGCCCAGAATCACTATAGTAACTGCATGTTTTACACAGTTTATACAGGTAAGTTGATTGCCGTTCTTATAGCCTACGAGCTCACACACACACACACACACACACACACACACACACAGACAACGCGCGCGCGCCCTGAAGGCAGACCTCTTTCACCTGCGTCCTCACAAAGCTCTGTCATTTGTATGTGTTTTAAGGCCTGCCAGTTTGAACATTAAAGCGATTTTAGACCATCAGATGTGTATTATGTTGAACTAATGCCTGATATGGTGACAAACGAACACTCAGACGTGAAGATCGCTCACAGAGAGCAGCGCAGAAACGCAGTGGCAACGCTGTCCTGTGACTAAAGTAAAGTCACTAAAGAAGCTTAGAAACTCAACCGTTATAGGCATATATTTTAATATCTTTGAAGTAAGTACAAACCACAGCTTCATAATGAATAGAGACGGTATGAGTAATTCACACACACACAATCACTCTCTCATTAATGCATTCACATAAATGTAATGCAGGCCTTCTGTGTTAATTTATCTGTATCTGATGTACAAGCAGAAATCTGCCTCATAGACAATAACTGCTGAAAGTAAACCGTTTCCTTTGAAAAAATTTAAATTTAAAATCACAAAGAAATGCACTTTTTCATTAGAAAAAAAAATGGCACCTTTAATAGTATATTTACAGTAAAAACCTTATCAGGAATTTACTCAAAAACCAAAAAAATGGAAAGCAAAAAAAAAAAAAAAAAATGTGTTCATTAATCGTAATCGAGGTAAAATGTTCAATTAATTGAGGTTTTTATTTTTGGTCAAATCGTTACAGCCCTACTTTATTCAACAATTTATTCTCTGCAATGAAGGTCTTACGGGTTTTGAACGACATGAAGGTGAGTAACTAATGACAGAAATATCAGCAAATGATATTTGAGAACTACAGCAGAGATAGATATTGTATGACTTCATTTATGTATCATCATAAGAATAGTGCATGCAAATCATTGTCAATATCTACTTTTATGTTCAGGGACGAAAGAAAGCCTTATCGAAAGTTCCATCCAATCAGTCAAGCTCAGCACACAGATGTCATTCTTACCTCGTACTCCTCTTTAAACCCGTAACCCTGCCCACACTTCATCTGGGTGATGTGTTGGAGCAAGTCTGCCACTCTGATGGCCGGTTGGAACTGGCCGGCCTGGTAGGACATCTCCACCGACTCACAGCCTCCATATGGGTATGTCTGGATGGTCATCGAGGGCTGGGACATCTCACTGTGGCTGCCATCTGTGGAGGAACAATTCAAAATCTTTGAGTACCCATCACCAATGTCCAATTGCCAAAAGGAAGGTTGCTGGTTCCCTTCCCGAGCCGTGAGCAAGGCAACGATCCCTGGGTTGCGCTTCTCTTTGTTTATGGCATAACGCAATGCAAAGAAACTCTACCTGCCCTGCTTATTATTTGCTATTATGAATAAAAATAGTTCTGCAGTGTCCACAGAGCAGCGTGTTTAATGTACAGTTTAACAACCTGTTGAATTTACAATCTTTATAATCTATAAATGTAAAAGCCTTAGGCAAAAATGGAAACACTAGAAGATTGCAGGTTGAACTGCTGGAATTAAAAGTGGGTATCTGTTCCAGACCATCTTTTTCATCAAATTGGATTTTTCCCACTGCTACTAATAATATCAATATTTAAATGACAACCCCAGACTCCACTTGGCAAGATAAACAAATAAAGATGTTTTTTAAAAAAAAGCCCAAGTGTGTTAAATGTAATGACCCTCCTCCAATATACACTGACCAAAAAAAAAAAGTCGCTGTTTGGTTTTAAATAGGCAAATGCTTAAGAGTCTATGATTGGATCATTATTACAGTGATTATTATTGTTTCTAGCATGTTATATGTTTGGCAACAGTTCTTCTAACCCTAATTGATGGAGTGTGTAGCTTTTCATTTCTTAAAATGTAGGACGACGCATCATGGGCATATTCCAGGATGGCAAAGCCAAGATGCATCAGGCTCAAATTGTGAACGAATGGTTTGGGAGAAAGCATGAAGAATCATTTGCACACATGAATTGGCATCTCTATGGGATGATCTGGAGGAGACTTGACAGAGTGCTGGACTCTTGCATTGTCAATACATGATCTTGACCAAAAATGGACGTTGATTAAAATAAATGTCATGATGTTATTTCCATTTCCCATTCATGTGTGAAAATGATGCTCCCTCCAAACCATTCCTTCACAATTTGAGCCTGATGCATCATGACATTGTCATCCTGGAATATGCCCATGATGCGTCGTCCTACATTTTAAGAAATGAGGAGCTACACACTCCATCAATTAGAGTTAGAGGAACTGTTGCCAAATATATAACATGCTAGAAACATAATAATCACTGCAATAAAGATCCAATCATAGACTCCTGAGAATTTTTTTTTTTTTAAATATTTAAAAAAAAAACTTTTTTGGCTGGGCAGTGTATATATGTTTTTTTTGTTCTGCTCATATAGATATGTATATAACCCCTGTACAGAAAAAAAACTAAACATTTTAAATGTGTATAATTCGGTTGTTTTCCGGGTCCAAACGCTCTATCTCATAAGAAAAACAACAAACGGTGCAAATAATATACACACACAATGTGGTGTAATACTACAAAAAAATTATAATCATAACCTTTATCTCCATACCAAAATTCCAGATGGCCAGACAGTGATTCATCTTTTATAAATCGTTAAAATATGAATGTATGTGACGCACAGAGACAGTAAGTATTTAACATTTTTAGCTTTTTAAAATGTTTGATGTTTAATATGAATAAATAGCGCTCATAAACGGCCGTCGATGGCATTCTCAAGTGAAACGAGTTGAGGCTTGGACACATAAACGGCGTTTCTTATGTCACGACTTAACAAGCGGATAGGCTTGATGCGGTAGTCTGTGTTAAACAGTGTTCGGCTGCACAACAATTACATTACTTGCCCGCCACAGCATTGCGCTCCCCCACTATGTTGATTTCTTATAGAAATGAAAAGCATTTAGTTCAGTAGGACAATGGACGCTACAATCATAAACTGAAAGAGCCTGCTCTGCAGGAGTCACAGCACAGTGCAGTCAGAGTTCACCGATCATGTGACCAGAGTAAAGAGAGATGACTGACAAGACAATGGCGGAAAATTCGGTGCGCAACAAATCTTGAAAGTCCTGGTCAAATATCTTATTTTGTAAAATGTGCAGTCAGTACCGCTGCTCTCTATACACAGAGTATGCGGGATTCTGAATTTGAAAGCAAAAGTGAAACGCGAGCACCCACCCGGTGTTATCGGTAATACCGGTGTTGTCACAAGTTGTTAAAAAATGTCCCCGCCGTGACATCCCTAGTAATTTCATATATAACTTTTAGGAGAATGCTAGCTTATAGATGAGCACAAAGCAAACAGAAGTGGACTAAAATACACAACATTTAATTAACCTAGCCAATCACAGCACACAGACACCACATAATCTGTGAAACCGCTCAAAAAATGACAAAGAAAACACAAATATTTGCGGCCTAGGATATCATGTTGCTCTCAAAAAAGCACAGCTTTGTTTACTGTGCACTAATACCTCAATCAAGACCAAACCCCTGAAAGCTCAGCTAAGACCTAGACTACTGTGAGCTATCTCAGCTTCATTCAATCAGACTTCGGTGGACACAATATCCTGAGATGCAGACAGTCCGTCCTCGCAAACTCTTTTATGAGAATAAGACTGGGAAGTAGTTTATTGATGTTAATGAGATCATTAACTAGAGGAAAGGGGGACACAAATGATGGAGAATTTTTTCATATGGCCTCCTTTACAAAGCTAAAGCATCATTCGGATGCACAGAGAGATGGCATATTACTCAACAAATTATTAATGTGGCTATTTGCATCTTAATCGCCTTGAAAATTCATTATACACTTAAACTAATTCTGGGGCTAAAAAATTTATAATCCACACCAAACAACTACGCTTTCGACATGGCAAAATATGAGTAATTTTGCATGACGTGTTAGAGCCGTAGCATTTCTAGCGCCAGAAGCAAAAAGTTGAAAGTATTAGCGGAGACGATGTATTATGAAGAAAACGATTATGCTAGAATAGTAGCTTAGTAGAATAGTAGAAAAGGGCACAAAAAGTAACCCGCAGAGAGATACTGAGACTGCTCAATGAAACTGAACAAGTTCACAACCAGCGCACACACACAATTTAGATCTGACTGATCAGTGCACTTTGACGTTTGTTTAGCCTTCAAAACCTAGTTGGCTGAGTAATGCAGCAAAGAGTTTCGGTTCCCCTTGACTTGGAATGGAAGTCAATGGGATCTGAAACTGTTTGGTTATCAACATTCTTCAAAATATCTTTTATGTTCCATAGCAGAGATAAAGTCAGGAGAGTGTAAAAAAAATGACAGAATTTTAACTGTCCCCTATCTACAAAGACCCATTTTTTTTTTTTTAACAATAAATGGCCCAGTGGATCTCTAAAGAACAGCACCCAACAATGCAATTACACCAAGCCAACAATTAAAGGGGGTCATGAACTGAGAAAGCTTTTGACATATAAGAGGTCATCATACTATAAGAATATCCTGTACGTTTCAGAACTGAAAACTTCCTTGTTTGTCCAAAAACAGCTTTTATTGAAGCCCAGAGAACGACTTGTTGTGGAATGTGCCTATATATGACATAGATCGGTGAAAGACCGCCTCTGCAGAAGAAGATCAACGCCTACTTCATCACTGCAACCGAGGCTCCGCCCACTGGCGTGTTAGTGAGATGATGAGGAGAGAAGAGCGATACAGGACCACTGGACTAAAAATAACATCACCTTCCAAACGATCTGCTAGGAATGTGAATGTCTCAGTTGAGCATTATTTAATGGCATGCGGTACATTTCACTGTGGATTCTTTGGTAAATCAGTTGCAATTTTTTTATCTCTTATTTATTCGTGATAAAGCAGAAATCAGTTGCAATGACGAGATTGCAGCATTCATGCGCTCAACATGTCTGTGATCGACTACAATGATCATCACTGCAACCTTTCATGCCATGATCTAAATATAATGCTATTATCAACACTTGACAATTAGTTAACCTTGAGAGCTGTAATAGTAAAAACGTCCTAAAAGTTTACACTGAAGTCTCACAGCAGCCAATCACAGCAGTGGGCATTTACACTGAAGTCTCACAGCAGCCAATCACAGCAGTGGGCGTTTACACTGAAGTCTCACAGGAGCCAATCACAGCAGTGGGTGTTTACACTGAAGTCTCACAGTGGCCAATCACAGCAGTGTGCGTTTACACTGAAGTCTCACAGCAGCCAATTACAGCAGTGGGCGTATACACTGAAGTCTCACAGTGGCCAATCACAGCAGTGGGCGTTTACACTGAAGTCTCACAGCAGTGGCCGTTTACACTGAAGTGTCACAGTGGCCAATCACAGCAGTGGGCGTTTACACTGAAGTCTCACAGTGGCCAATCACAGCAGTGGGCGTTTACACTGAAGTCTCACAGCAGTGGCCGTTTACACTGAAGTGTCACAGTGGCCAATCACAGCAGTGGGCGTTTACACTGAAGTGTCACAGCAGCCAATCACAGCAGTGGGCGTTTACACTGAAGTCTCACAGCAGCCAATCACAGCAGTGGGCGTTTACACTGAAGTCTCACAGTGGCCAATCACAGCAGTGGGCGTTTTCACTGAAGTCTCACAGTGGCCAATCACAGCAGTGGGCGTTTACACTGAAGTCTCACAGCAGCCAATCACAGCAGCGGGCGTTTACACTGAAGTCTCACAGTGGCCAATCACAGCAGTGGGCGTTTACACTGAAGTCTCACAGCAGTGGCCGTTTACACTGAAGTGTCACAGTGGCCAATCACAGCAGTCGGCGTTTACCATAGCTTTCAACATTGAACATTGAAAATAAGGGAGATTTCCCGGAATCCATCCACAAAATAAGGGATTTTTTTTACACGATTCTTACCCACAAACTTAAAAAAAAGATTCTAAAGAGTTTATAACTACACAAAATATTTTGATTTTGGCCGTCAGCGTCCTGATCCATCATTGCACATCACACTCATCTACTCTACTCTCCTTGAAGTTTACTTCCCACTACTTTTTCCCTCTTCCTCCCGCCCGCGGCTGCAACTGTCTTCTTCTTCTTCGATAGTAGCCTAAGCCAGTGTTTCCCAACCTTTTTTCAGTCATTTTATCATACGTTACGCTAGGGCTGTAACGGTACAGATTGCTCACGGTTCGGTTTGTATCACGGTTTTTGGTTCACTGTTTCGGTATGGTTCAGTATTTGCTATGTTCAGGGAAAAAAGGACTACTGTCAAATAAAAAAAAGAAAATAATAAGAACAAATCATTTAAATACAAGCAGCAGCACAAATAAATACTATCGAGCAAAGATACTAATAAAATAAACTATGCTTTTCAGGTTTTTCAGGTACGTCTAACATTAGTTTTCAGGTACAGAAATTGATCAAATGTAAAATAACATTGCATATTTGACTGTATAAATTAAAGATTAATCCTATTAAACTTACAAAAGCTATTCAATCAAGAGCAGTGAGTGATGCCCTTGTCTTTTGTTTGACATTAAACAGACAGCTGTAAAGGCTACTGCCCCTTTAAGACCTCGGAAATGCGTCGTCTTTTCTGGACTGTATAAAGCTTACTTAAGCCATATACAGACTATGTCTGCTAGAATACTCATCAATATGTTGACATACTTTTTGCGTGAGTTTGTCCGTTCAAGAGCAAGACTTGAAAGAGAACTCAATATTTGCGCGCTGAGAGACGTGTGCGCGCTCTCGGATGAGTGCACAGACAAATTTTCTCACAGTGCGCGCGACTTCTCATTCACGTCTTCTGGCACTAAACCAGATAGTTGCGTGTTCTGAGTTAACACAATCAGAACGTAAAGATAAGGGATATTTTACGGGAAAATACTAAAACGGGAAGACAGCGGGAAAAGAGCTAAAATACGTGAGAAACCCGGAAAAAACGGGAGGGTTGACAGCTATGGCGTTTACACTGAAGTGTTACAGTGGCCAATCACAGCAGTGGGCGTTTACACTGAAGTCTCAGAGCAGCCAATCACAGCAGTGGGCGTTTACACTGAAGTCTCAGAGCAGCCAATCACAGCAGTGGGCGTTTACACTGAAGTCTCACAGCAGTGGGCGTTTACACTGAAGTCTCACAGTGGCCAATCACAGCAGTGGGTGTTTACACTGAAGTCTCAGAGCAGCCAATCACAGCAGTGGGCGTTTACACTGAAGTCTCACAGCGGCCAATCACAGCAGTGGGTGTTTACACTGAAGTCTCAGAGCAGCCAATCACAGCAGTGGGCGTTTACACTGAAGTCTCACAGCGGCCAATCACAGCAGTGGGCGTTTACACTGAAGTGTCACAGCAGACACGCCCCTTCAAACAGAATCAGATCAAAGGCTAAAATCAGGGTAGGAAAAATGTCTTTTATTTCTAAATGATGACAATTTTTGAAGTAAAAAAATCATACTAACATTATAAGAGCACCCCAAGAAACATTATAAAACAATAAAACAATGCAGTGCATGAGCCCTTTAAAGCCAACAGCCAAACAGTCTCAAGTGAGAATGCATAGCATTTTAAGCTTAAAAGTAAGACATAGTCCAATAGAAGAATTTATCTTTTCTTCAAAAACTTCTAGTATAAAATTGTGCACAAAACCATCATACTTAAACACACCAAGTCATGATATTTATATTGGACTAGGAAAATTCATAGTGGAAAAATATGTGCTTATGACTTACAGTAGATGGCAACATACAAACAATAGGAGAAAATAAAGAGTGCGCGATAGAGAAGTAAACACTAGAGAATCTAAGGTCTATCAATTTACTGCCCCGCGTTCTGCCTTTCTCTTTCCCTCTATCGCGATCAATTTTTTCTTAATTAATAATTCATGTGTTTTTGTCTCAGCAGCATGAAGCGAATCCCAAAGTGGCGGCCCAGTGGGTGTATTATGTTGTTAAAACAACGCGTCTGCCACATCCAACCCAGAGAAATATCGAAGACCTCCTGCTCTAGAAACAAAAGGTCAGCTGAACATTGTAGATGATCTTATATGTGTAGTTTATGGAAATACTGCTTTTAGTTTTGAATGATGAGTTCTGACAGTTATGAGTTGAGACAGTGTAGCTCATCAGTAAATTACACTAAACCATTAGCAGATTCTACTGTGTGAGGCCATATGGGATTTGTTTATTCCTACAAACACCTTAGGATGATGGGAACATTAAACCCATGTCCAAAAACCCATATGGAACAAAGAATATACATACTGAACAAGATTCTTATACGTCCTTCCTTGAAGGTAAAGTGTGTAATTTCTGTCCCAAACAGTAAAACATAAAATTTTCTGAAAAATCTTTATTCATTAATAATGTTTTACATTGAAAAAAGTCACATCTTCTGAACAAACGTTTGTGACTTGCCTGGGTAACCGCTATCCATGTGCATGAAAGTACACAGAAGAATATTTCTTTCAACATTTCTTTTTCTGATAATACTCAGTGAGATGTGATTCATACCGGCCAAAAAATGCATTTGGATATTTTAGATTTATCTACTTCTCTACAAGATCAAAGTCTCGTTCTAATATATTGAACATCTGCACAAATGTACATTCTCTTTGTAACACAATGTTCTCTCTGCATTGCTCGCAGGTGCAAAAACATAAGTTTGAAATGATGAAACAATATAAATACTGCTCAAAATAAATGCAAAAAAAGGTAGCAAGAGATTGTGTGGCTTTGAAACTTGTGATGTGATGAACGTTCCTCTGCTAGGACAGCTTTGTGATCTTGAGGAGAACTGACTTCATCCAATGAAAAATATAAAATAAGAATCATCGATCTGAGAGATGTAAAGATAATGTGTTTGGTGGACAACTCAATATTACAATGCGTGTATTGGACTATTATTAAGCTATAGGACATATATATCGAGTGAAAGAGAGAGAGAGAGATGTATGTCAAGTAACACAGGTAATTTTCTCATCTCAGGCCTGTTCCATCTCATAATGGCGTCTTTTATTTGAGCATGAACTCTTTGTGCATGAACACTGCATTACGTTGCATTCAGACGTAAACAGCTAAAATCACATTAAAGATGAATCATCGGCATGCACGATTACATTGTGATAAACTACTATGGTGTTTGCCATTAACAATAATTACCTGACAAGTCACAATAAAGCACAGGTGACTCAATAATGACATTGCAAATTACTTTCGAATGTCATATGTGAATGTCTTGTGTGGCTGTGCAGGGTTTACATGTGCTGTCAGGTAAAAAAATTAATTATTATTTGCAAAATATTATAATAAGCATTACCACGGGCATTGTTGCATCACATAAAATATGCACTCTGAGGCTTTGCTATGTCCTTGGCTACAAATGCCAACAATGCACGTCTCATTTGTGTCTATTTTTTATATTTTTAAGCTCTTGTGAGCTATGAAAGAGCAACCTTTGAACAATGTTATTGCGCTGAATGTCATTACGCTGAGTTAAGCTGGAGTTGTCAGGCGTCTTTCAGCTAACCAGCCGAATCCAGCCCGTCCCTTAGAGGGTTATCCATTTCCAACCTCTAAAACTATTGTTTCTCCATGAAACAGAACCCTTGACTCTCTCTCTTTCCATTCCATTCGTTTCTATCGATCCTACAGATATCCACACTCCACTACAACATCTAAATCTTTCAGTCTTTATCTTGCTCTAATACACTGCACATGCCCCTTTCTCTACCATTATCCTTTCTTTCTAACACAATGTCCTCTCTCACAGGCGCAAAAAAACGTTCGCCAACTCATCAGATGCATTGATGATCATCATCTCGGCGTGGATTACTGGAGAAATGATTTTAAGAAACAGTCGCCTCGAGTCCTCCCTGACAGTTCCTGTATGTGATTACCAAGGCTTTCACCCCGCAACATGATCAATAACCTGTAAATGAACTGGAAGCCTCACATTATAGGCAGGTTTATAAATGATTAGGGACCGTCAGTCTTTCTCGACCTCGTAATCTCAGCGACATCGTTTCGGCAGGGAGCATCTCCAGAACAGAAATATGACCGTCTCCGCTCGGAGCGAGTGATGGTGTCTGTAAAACAGAATGAAAAGGCCTTCTCCCTCATTTAATGCCCCATTCTTTTATCTGCACGGGTGGCTGTATTTCCTGCTATCTTCTCTCCATCTCACTATCTTTACCCTGCACTCCATTTCACCTCTTCGATTCTTCTTTACACAATCCCTTCTTTTTACAGTGATTGTTAGACACTAGAATCCATTCAACTGTTGTTTTGTAGATAATTTCAATCTTAGTTGTGCTTTCTTTCTATTCCTTTTTAAATAAACCTTTTTTTTTTTTTTTTTACTTTTAAAGCAATTCAAGTCAACATGAAATGGCATTTGAAACCCATTTTACTGCTGTGACATATTGAAACATGATATACAATGGGGGAAAAGCAGGCCAAGATATGATTTTACCCAACAGAATCGCCTGAAATAGAAAGTAATTTCATAGGCAAAGCAATTATATTTGAATAAAAAACACTTTATGTGGAACAACATGCACTGATGAATTGTGCACAATAAAACTAGGAGTGTGTATTAAGAATGTATTAAAATTAGAATTTGATTTAAACTGAAAACGACTGCATCATTCGAATTTGTGATTGGTAATTTCTTCTTTTCTATTTAATCATCTATAGCAAAGACGTCAGATTTACAAAGCCGATGCACTCATATTACTATGAAAGTAGAAAGTGCAGAATAAATGCAGAATAAATCCCGCCTCCTAAATAAAAGAGCCAATCACTGATTGGTAAAGTCATCGAGTCAAAAAATGCATTTATTTGTCATGATTTGAGCATTTAGAAAAAATGTATGCTACAGTTGTTGACAGATTAATCGTAAGCTTGGTGAACAGCTTTGGAAAATTTGATGTTTCCCATTTTCAAAATAGGAGCTGTAATTGCATGACTGAAAAAACTGCTCGGGAGGCATTTCAAAGATGGCCGCCGAGTGAAATTACTTGCCTTAAAAGGACTTCGTCTAGAGCCATAATGATTATGTTTTGACTCCTGTGCACAGCAATGCACAAGCAAAATGCACTGAAAACACTATAATACCGTTAAAAAGTTCAGGGTCTTTTATTCAATATTTTTATTCAAGACTTTTACTTTGTTACAAAAGACAATTATATTTCAAAATAAGTGCCTTTTTTAAACTTTCCTGAAGTTCCTGAACTGTCACAGAATAAAATAAAATAAAAGAATAAGTAACAAAATATTCTATTTATACTAAGTCAAAACAGCATTTTCTTAGCGATGTGGTAGTGAAAATAACGATAGATTCAATTTACACTATGTAAAATAGTATTTTCTTGGCAATAAGTGTAAATAGTAGTTAGACACTACTTATAATGAGTGGCAGATACTGTTTGCACCTCAGTCTTGTTGTACATTAAACGGCATGCAATAGTAACAACAGTGTAAATAATTATATTTATTAAAATTGTTAAATGGATGCTGCCATATTGAGACAATAGAGCCCTCCTTACACCTACCCCGACTCTAAACACGTTGGACAGTTTATTTCCACTTTTCGAATATTTTCTTCATTTTTATTGAAGATAAATACCTTTCCGTCCGATCTGATATGTGATGGGACAAGGGAGAAGAGCGAGTTCGGCAAAAGGCGGATTGGGTCGAACAGGTCAAAAAAAAAATTGCCACATGCCTTACCCCTATACTTGCTACCTTTGACAATCCAGCGTTTTCCGTAATTTTGTCTGGCCCAACCAAACGTCAGTGGGCGGAGTTAGTATAAATAGCCTCTGTCAACAAACCGGGCTATTTGCACCTAGTGTAAATTGATGCTCCGTATGTGAATATTTATACAGAAACAAATAAAAAACATTTAATTTACCAACAACTTCAACACTACTTTGGCTTGCGAGTGCCTAGTATTTTCTTTAGCATATCTTTTGACGTCCCAGAGTTCCACTTGTATTATTTTCCTCTGATCTATTCCTTTCTTCCTCCATCCAAATCCTCCATAAACTCCCTCTCACTGCAGTCATCTCTAATCCTCCATCACTCCCAACTGCGCTCCCTCAATCTCAGATTTTCTACTCTTATTTACCTGATCAACCCTTGGCATCACTGGGTCAGGTTGGGATGAATCTCTCCAACAGTTGCTTTGAATGTAAAGTATGATTGATGTATATATCTCAGTCCAAATTTACTGCTTCAATTGATAAATGCCAGAATCAACTATAATGCTTGATGTTTTTTTCCACTTTGCTCTCTCTTTCTTCCTTTCATATACCGCTTGTGCGATCAACTCGCACTAAGCAAACCATCTCCACCTTCATAACCTCTGTAAATATGTTTGCTGTCAGTGGTTTATTGGCGTTGAGTGCGCATGTGTATGAGGGAGTCACAGTTTCCATCTTAAAACGAGAGTTTTCAAACTCCTACCAGAAGCTGTCTGGATCAGAGGTGCATGTTTTGAGACCCCTGCATCTGAGCCTTTTAGAGTGAACCTTTGAAATGAGCTTTCGGACTGACTCTAAGCCCTGAGCCCACCAAGATATCTATCAGAAATCCCTTTTCAAAAGCCGCCTGTAAAGAACGCTTTCAATATCTTCTGAAGAATGAGTAAAGGATGAAGCTTTACGTGACCAGGAAAAACTTGAAAATGTCAGCAGTGGAGCTGAAATACTGTAGTTTACTGTAGCTACTAAAGTGAGTCCCTGGTATGTTTTCATTCATCACATGTTTGTCAGTGGAGGCCACATAAAATGGCGGGGTTTTGCTATACATTTGGGACATTACTGTTTGATTTTACAACGAAATGTTGTAAACTGCCACTTTGTGCTGCTGAGATTAAGAACGGGAAATGATAAGTAATGATGAAAAATAATGATAACTGGAAACACAAGGAGGAAAACATGCAAGGTGGTAAGCAAGCTAAAGCTAGAAAGAAAGAAAACAAGAAACATACAAATGAATGTTCAAATGAAAAAAAGAGGGAGGGAGGGAGGAAGGACAAACAAATACATTAACAAATGCATAAGACAAAAAGGAAAGAATAGAAGAAAGGGATGAACAAAATTATTAATTAAAAAAATGAACTAAAAATGAATGTAAGGGAGGAAGGATGGATGTAATTAAGGAAGGAAGGAAGGAATGCAGGAAGAAAATAAATAAAGAAGGAAGGAAGGAAGGACAAACAAACAAATACATTAACAAATTAATAATAGAAGACAAAAAGGAAAGAATAGAAGAAAGAAAGGATGGATGGATGGATGGATGAATGAATGAATGAATAAGAAAGAAAGAAAGAAAGAAAGAAAGAAATGAATGAACAAAGAAAGAAAGATAAAAGAACACAAATTAGTGAATGAAACAACAAACAAACAAAAGAAATGAAGAAAAAACAAATGGATAAACAGAAAAATGAAAGGAAGAAAACAAATGAATGAATTAACAAGTTAATGAAAGAACAAAAAAAATCAAAGATGGATGGATGGATATGTGTTTATTATGAGCTATTGCCATTGACTGTGAAATGGTCAAACTGTCTTTGAAAAGACGTGTGTGTGTGTGTGTGTGTGTTGTCACACACCAATCTACCAAATCTGAAAATTAGCATTCCAACAGCGAACGATCGGATTCAAATCACTTTCCACACATTGGGATATAAACACAGACTTTGTTTGAACTGACAGAGGGCTTTCATTCCTCTAATCTTGCTCAGCGTGGGACGGACGCATCAGCGTGAGGACGCCGCCGACGCTTCACTTAAACCACATTTAACTGCCGCAAAATTACAAGCTGCAATTAGTTCGATCGGATGGGAGCGAAAGTCTACAGCTCCTGCGTTTGACTTCAAAGGTCAATGTTATGATCTTTCATCATCTAAACCCATACTTTATGACTCAGAGATGTTTCACAAATACACACGCACGTTTGGAGCGGAACCGCTAGCGATTCGCCTCTGAATATTCATATTGTCTAAGATCAGCTTCCTCCTACATTCAGATCTAAAGATACAGGCTTTAACGTAATCCACATCTGTAGAACTGAACAGCGTGATTTATAGTAAGAGGAGGATGAAAAGTGTCTTACCTATAGATGCTGTGGCAGGGACCGGCTCCTTAGAAACTGCAATTAAAAACAGAACAAAACTCAAACCCAAGTTTGCTTTGACACAAATGCCACACAGCTATTGTTATAGAGCATTTGCTTTCTGTGAAGGGCCTGCTGATACATAGTAAGGTTCAAACCTACCCAGCAAGCAATTTTGTGTTTAAAAGACGTCTCATAGCCGTCCAAACACAGCCCTGACGTCTAGGCTAAAACCAGGCAAAATGTGGGCTGTCAGTGAAAATTTTATACACGTCTAACCATAGCCCAAGAATAGACTAGCCATCAAGAACATGAACATGACAAAGAAATGAAACCAAACACCTTGTAATCACTGTTGACTTTGCTTACATGATGGAATATCAAACATCTCGCAAGTTATTTTGGCAAAAACGACATTCAAGGTTATTTTGGGTAGAAGTGGGTTACTCATAGCCGGACTATATCAGGTCAAGTTAACTGAGACGGTGAAATGACGGCTATTGCTTTCTGGGTACAACCTTTTGTTTACAGTCCAGGTTTTAAGATTGAACATTGGTCTGGGGAGTCTCTGTATTTTCTCCTGCACAAGAGGCGTGATCAACAGGCATAAGTTCAAATGACTCTGTACACAATTGGATAGTCCTTCAACCAATCAGACCACAGGAGGCATGATCAACGGGCATAGTTCAAATGACTGTACGCAATTGGATAGTCCTTCAACCAATCAGACCACAGGAGGCATGATCAACGGGCATAGTTCAAATGACTCTGTTACCACCAAGGCAGTGCTGCTGCTAGTTTGGAGCCAGAGCCTAGTTTCAAATCGGTTCTTTGTGTTTCCACACCCGAGTGTTTTCCAGCTCCGAGCCAGGAAAAGTGGTTCTTAAGTAGCACCAAAACATTGCTGGGCTAGAAGTAAGAACTGATTATGTCTGGCGCTGGGGGCGGGGTCAACAAGACGAACACAAACTTGAGATCCGCCATTTTTTTAAATAGAAGCTAATGGAGCTAACAGTTGCTGCTCTTTTGTAATCTCTGTTTATACAAATTACGGCGAACTGCATGAATGCGTTGGATTCGCTGTGTTTTGATGCCGATGTAGGATCGTAAAGCCATGTGAATCAATAGTAAGGCAACGTTTGCATTGTTGATGGAAGGCTTGTTCGCAGCGGTGCTGTGCAGACCGATCGCCGTATGAAAACGAGAGCATACGACTCCTTATGCTTTTGATTCACTCATGCGTTTTTTTAATATCATATGTGGATCATCTGCGCAGCGCAGATGCATCTCGAACAAGCCTGGAGTGTTTGTGTTTCCCGCTGCCTCGCTAGAGTTGCTGAGAAAGATGAGACATATACAGTGACGTAAGACCTGGCTCGGTTGTGGCTCTCAGCATGTGGAAAAGCAAACGGTTCTTAGAAGGCTCCTTCAGTCGAACCAATATGAACTGGGACTAGCACTGGCTCTGAACTAGCACCCGGTTCATTCTGGTGGAAAAGGGATATGAATGCAATTGGATAGTCCTTCAACCAATCAGACCAACGATCCATCGCTTCTCTATCCGTCATTGTGTTAAACCTGCCAATCGCGCTCCAGGTGGATAAGCCGGTTTGTGATTGGTCCCCGCGAATTTGTAACAGAAGCAGGATAGAAATATGTACAGGTTTCCAGCCTGAGCTGCAGGGCGAAATCAAATCGCCGGCAGATCGGGCTGGGTTTACCCAGTCTAACATTAACCTATTGTCAACACAGAACACTACATACCTGAGTAGTAAGAGTTGAGGAGGGTTTTGCTCTGGAGGGCTTTACCCTGGATGGAGAACGAGCATGGAGAGGAGGAGGCTGGGAAAGAGAGAGGAGAGCACTTAGACAATTGCTTTACATACACAGCGTTTTAAAACACCATATCATATCTAGATTAATAGCAGTGCTGCATTTTCCCAGTGTCAGTGAAAGCAGAATACTGCAAAAGAGACAGATATCTCCCTAATAAACTGCATCATGCTGTAGTCAGCAAGACCTTTAAATGCCATGACTATTTTGAACATATCCTAGATCAGTATCTGGTTTTCTAAACGATGTCTGATTTTTGAAGACTCACACCCTGCAGGACTTGTTGAAAGTCACAAAAACACACTCCGAGCATCACACACTCCAGTAAACTTCCTTTACTCTTCTCCACTGGAGCCCAAATCCATTTTACTTTCTATTTTAATCACCCATCACTCCAGATCTCCATTTACACAAATCCCCATGTCTCACATGTGTCGGCGCATACGCATTCACTCACATAAGGATCTCTACAGAAAGTGCTTTCACAGCAAAAGCTCATGGGCCAGTGAGGTGAGCTCGAGAGCGTCTGAATGAAAGAAGCGCAGAAGGTTAGATGCAGGTGTCTCTGTGTTCATTTAAATGGTAATACAGCTAAAATGCTGAGTGTGTAGGCTGGGAGAGCTATGATCTCTATCTCACACATCTTACACAGAATCATCTTTAAAAAGCCCTGATACAAAAAAAATAAAATGTGTGATTGTAGCTGTGGAGCCAGTGAGAGGAAGGTCTGGATATAAATGAGAAAAAATGTCAGTTACAATGAGAGATATAAAGGCCCACAAGAATTTGGTGCCTGGATTGGAAGACCCGTCATTCACAAAATTCTATTCTCTACTCCAAAGATTTTCCTCCTGGAATCAATGCAAAAGCAGTTGATTCCACCTGGTTATGCACACAGTAAAAATATAAAACTCATAGTATAATCAACTGGAACAAAAACACAGTAAAGCCAGCTGTGGACTAACAGTTAGTACACATGGTCTGACATGTTAAAGCAACCAATGAAGTAAAACAAAAAAACAAAAAAAAAAGAACTTTGATTAGTCTATATTTAATACCTTTTGTGATTTCAAGATCATGAGAAAAATAGGATGTGCACTGCAAAAATAAAGCTAAAAATAAAATTAAGCAAAATAAGTACATCCATTTTCTTAATCATATTTTGTTTTGTTTTCCAGTAAAAAATATTTAAACATATGACAGGAAATCTTAATTCAATATATATCCACTGAAGAAACGTTTTAGGGCCAACGTTTTATTTAAACATATCTCAGCACTAAAGATACCGAAACTCAATTAATGCTTTAATAACCTCTCGTCTCGACTACTGTAATTCACTTCTTATTGGGCTGCCCGCTAGAACAATCACTAGACTACAATATGTACACAATTCTGCTGCCAGAGTCATCAGTCAAGTCAAGAAATCTGATCACATCACCCCTTTGCTCTATAAACTACATTGGCTACCTGTTCCAGTCCGCATCCAGTATACAATTCTATTGTTAACTCTTAAAGGGTTAGTTCAGAAGCTTCGAAGCGTTATGAATCAGTGAGTCGAATCATGATTCGGATCGCGTGTCAAACCGTTAAACTGCTGAAATCACGTGACTTTGGTGATCCAAACTGCTGAATCGACTCACTGATTCATAACGCTTCGAAGCTTCATGATGCCTTGTTTTGAAACTGGTCATCACTATATAAGTCGTTATTTAGTTTTTCTTTGCGCACAAAAACTATTCTCGTCGCTTCATAAAGTTATTGTAGAACCTGCACTGTAGTGAGATGAACTTTGTAACAACGTCTTTAGTGCCTTTTATGGGTCTTGAGTGTGTAAAGTAAATTGTGCCAATGGAGGCCTTTCAGAGCCATCGGATTTCAACTAAAATATCTTCATTTGTGTTCTGAAGATGAACGGAGGTCTGACGGGTGTCGAACGACATGAGGGGAAGTCATTAATGACAGAATTTTCATTTTTGGGTGAACTAACCCTTTAAATATCTTCATGGACTTTCTCCCCATTATTTATCTGAACTTCTGCACTGTTATTCTCCTCCTCGTTCTCTCTCTGGTCATCTGACTTAAAACTGCTTACTGTACCTCGGTTCCGTCTTTCAACTATGGGTTGATCATTCAGTGCTGTGGCCTTGAAACTCTGGAATTCTCTCCCTCTTACTCTTCGTGACACTTCTACTAGATCTTCATTCAAATCTCAACTAAAAACATATATTTTCTTACAGTATTTCCAACCCTCCTCTACTAAGTGTTCTGCTGTTTTTTTGTTTAGTTTTTTTCTCACTGTATATTTGTATATCTATGTTCTATATTGATGCTGTGTATGTGTTATTTTCTTGTACAGCGACCTTGAGCTTGGGAAAGGCGCTATATAAATAAAACGTATTATTATTATTACTATTATTATTATTATTATTATTATATCTAAACAGGGCAAATTAGCATGAGAGCGCAATTCCAAAAAAGCACAGATGGGAGTGGAAAGTACGACGCAGCCAGATCATCTCCATGATGACCAACACAATCTACCAAGAGCAGCGACAATTAGCATGTGGTTTTTTAGACATGCTTTTTTTGGGCGGTAAATAATGGCGCAAACACCAATAACATTGATGAGTGCAAACCTTAGTAAATCACCTTGATTGATCGTTTAAATACTCTCCTCCCATAAATTTTGCGTCTGAAAGGGAAACTCTTAAAACATGCATATGCAATAAGATCAGCTGCAGAAATAACTCTGTCCACGACTTTTCAGCGCTAATTTATCGCTGTGTGTCTTTAGTAAATCCTGAGTAGTTTTTTTAACAGCAAAAGAGAGCTTGCGTTGATGCAAGCTGTTAGTAAAAATGGCCCTCAATATTATAAGAGTATGAACATTTATATTTTTCTGGGAAAAAAAGGACAAAATATTGATTAAGAAAATTATTTTTACAGATAAAAATCAGAAGAAAAAAAATATCTTGCAATTTGCAATTCCAACAGAAATTACCAGCTGTAGCTTTAAAGTTTTAGATGAAAGTGATAGTGTATCACTAGGCATTTGACACTACTTTTTTTCTTAAAGCTTACAAAAACAGCAATTATGAGCTGGGCTGACTTCTAGATGTTTTTTTTCACCAACACCACAGCTGAGATTCATGTCTATAATAAAGAGCTTGCACTTGTGCAATAATACTGACTCTCAGACCATTAGATAAACAACAGACTCCAATTACTCCGCGCCTGTAATGATCCGAAATAAACATACCAAATAAACTGCATTTGCACATCAACTGACCAATGACATTCAGAAGAACTGAGAAACACAAAACATGCAGAACACATTGCCAATCAGTGTTGATTTTAAAGGAAATAAATGTGGTCATTATGCATAATGACATTCTCTCTCTCTCTCTCTCTCTCTCTCTCTCTGCATCTTGCTCTTAATCTCTGTTGCCTCCTCTTCTTCCAGCTCCATTCAAATTATTCTGTACACAAAGGCCACAGTGACATTTTGTGCAGAAAGCGACTCAGAAAGACCCATCCTAATTACAGCCCCTTCTCAGCATGCCAGAGCCCACTTAAAACTGAGAATGAAAGCATGAGAAAGAAAAAAAGCCTAGTCCAAATGCCACTTGCTATTCTTCTCTAGCGCCTCTTAAAGCACCACGTCAATAGCCAAGTCTCTTGTTATGTAGAACGCTTCGGTCCATGCTGTTTAGTGACAAAATAGCTCTCTGCAGTTAGCGATGCTCAGATCTGTGAATGGCAGGTGTGAGATGCTGGCGTTCCATCATTTGGTTTCCTGACGGACGCTTAGTACAGACAATCAAGGAGAACGGGGAGTTGAGTTGAGTTAAAATGACAGATTGCTGACCCCTTTTGACACCTTTTAGGGCTTCCCGAGCTCATCACCGTGATGGTGGGACGTGCAGGAGGTTTGTGTGATTGCAGTAATGAGTCCTGGGATTGCGCACACACACTGTGGTGCTTCAGACGGTCGTGGTATTTGGAGGAACGTGGCTATTTTACGACCTTTGGACTTTGACTTTTGAGATTAGTTGAAAAGAGCAAGAAGCTCACTAAAGAGAAACAGTGTAAAATGTCTGACTGAACATGAAACTATTGCTGTATCTTTCAACATTCCTTGTGATGCTCATTTGTGTTTGTTTTGTGCTATAACTAGTAGTAAAGTGGAAGAGATGATCGGTTCACACCTCTTGGAGTGACAACCAAAATGACATTTACCTCCGACAGGGCTTAAGCTAGTCCCAGACTTAAAATGTATGTTTGAGCTGTTTTAACTGAAAGCAACTTATATATCCTTAAATATCCTAATTGAACTAAGGTCTAATCCTGGCTTAATCTAAACAGTGTCTGTGAATCCAGGCCTTAGTGTTTGGTTTTCGTAATAAAATTGAGAGTTTGAAAGCTGAGACTTTGTTTAATATCAAAAGTATAATTTTGATTATTGGATGACAGGTGTGCTACAAATAATGTTCAGTGAAGATTTCGCACAACAGAAACAGTATATATCTTGTGATTTAAGAATCGATAATGGTTCATCAAAATGAAGATTGATTGAAATCAAAAATGTAATATTGTCGTTTTGTGTGCATGAAATATATGTTGACAGTCAAGACGTGCCAAAAAGTCTTGCTCTTCATTAGTGCACTCGTTTACTCTTAAATTTGTGCATTAATTCATCATTCTTCCATTTCTTCATTTGTTACGGCCGACTTTCCTCTCTAACTCATGGCACATTTAAAATAAGCAGGTTATATGAAAAAACAGGGCAGCACAATAATGTCACAGCACAAGATTTGCTGAACTCACAGAATCCGTTGAGGTCCTGGTTGCTGGTGGAGAACGGATCGTCCTTGTGTAACGTGCTGACTTTTCCAGTGCTTTTATCCGCTGTGCCTACGGGTCCCATCTCTCTCTGCGTACTGCTGCTGGCAGTCTCCTTCTGTTTTTTAGCTAGTTTCCTTCAAAATCATCCACAACAGGACAAGTTTATACACATGATCGAAAGGAGAAACTTCAGTGTCGTAGCAATGCTTTCGGCTAGTGCAAACTGTTTCACTGTTTTCCAAGCATGCTTGGATATGACTAGTAATTACTTCTTTTTTTTGGGACAAATTATTAATATCAGTTATAAACTTAGTGATGCTAGACTTGCTGGTTTTAGGTTAGACCTATATGTTCAACAGCATGAGAGCACTAAACCAAAGCACTGCGGAAAATGACAGACAGACAATGGACACACAGAGGACAAGTAGTGAGAATGGCTATTGTCTGCTCAAATGGCATTGACTAAGATATATTGTAAAAAAAACAATTCTGCAGTGATATTTGCCAGTATTAGATAAAAAGAAAGAAAAAATTAAACCTCAAATCAAGAGAGCGAAAACTCAAAACCTTGCCATGCAGAACAAAGACGATTGGACACTAAGTATATTGATCAGGAAAAACTTGTACATGAACATATTCACTCGTAGATGCTGCAAACAAATATATTAGTATGCTTTAAAACAGTTGCAAGATGCTTAAAAGGGTCATTATAGAACTGTTGGAATGGATAGAGCATCAATTAGAGAATATATATACTATATGCATTCAAGGAGCAATACAATCTATAATGAAATATTGCATCTATTATCCAGATCTATTAATAGGCATTACCTATAGATTTGAATGCTTCTCGAAAGTATTTTTTCCTAATTAAAACTGTGGCACGTTAGAAGTGACCTAGCACCTAGTGACCTACTCTGACACATTAAGCAGTTTTGTTCAAACCTGGTTTGCAACAATTCCTGATCTCATCCCACCTCTGTACCTGTGATTCCCTGCATTATTACCCATAAAAATAGGCCAAAAAAGTAATAATAAAAAAAATAATCTATGGCAGCCGACTTCACTTCTGCTGGTCTTTGATTTGTTGATTTGTCTGGCGGTTCATAAGCTGGAGATTTCCCACACGTTAGTACACAAAACTTCAAGGAAGATATTAGTGTCAGCGATGGATTGGAGTCATCCAATAAAATGACTCCTTGATTCTCCAGGTCCCACAGAACACCATTTGACCTCAATATGTGCTCCCTTCTCTTACGGGGCCGTGCTGATAATAACTCTTTGTTTTGTTATTTTCTCTACTGGGAATTAAAAAAAAAAAAATCAAATAAAGTTTCAGCTTCCACAGAAACCAGGCCAGCCTTTAAAATTGGGGCCATCTTACCTAGGTTGGAAAATAAATGCAGTAACATTGGTTTTTAGTGACTGAGGATCAAAAGAGGACAAAAACTGTTCAGAAGCAGGTCTCAACATCAAGAAGCAATGAGAGAAGGGTCACGACTTTCCAATTAAGCAGCCAAGCATCAATGTGATTGCTGTAGAGTGCTGATATTTCACTGTATAAACTGCACACCAAAACCTAGTGTGCTCCAACATAGACATCAACAGACCATCAGGTCAGAGTATTTTATAATGCAACAGCCATCAAACAATAAAACTCACTGAATACTGCAGTAATGGGTCTCGTTTCAAGTGCCACAGAATCTGGACATATTGTAAGTGTCATAAACTATAGATAATCCTTATTTAATTAATGCCAGAGCAGCACTTCGTTAAAAGTGAAGGCTATACTATAGTTAGGGCACCATAAACAATCTTTATAGCACCAAATTTGTTAATGGCATATTGTAAAAGAGAGGGAGGGAGAGAGAGAGAGAGAGAGAGAGAGAGAGAGAGAGAGAGAGAGAGAGAGAGAGAGAAGAGAGAGAGAGAAGAGAGAGAGAGAGAGAGAGAGAGAGAGAGAGAGAGAGAGAGAGAGAGAGAGAGAGAGAGAGAGAGAGAGAGAGAGAGAGAGAGAACAAGAGAGACATAGCTGTAAAATAGAGATGAAACGTGTGGAAAATTCGTATCATCATTATAATTACCAAAATTAGCTGGAAATGTAAAAAAAAAAAAAAGTTTTATTGCACACTAAAATAATTTAAAGTTTAGATCGAAAACCAACAAAGCACTATATGCAATTTAAGTTTTTCATAAACATTAAAATAATAACATTAACAATAATGTCTGGACTTTAAATGAACAAAACATTTCGGTTGACTTATGACAAAACATATTATACGAACATGAACATACTACAGGCCCTATTTTAAAAATCTGAGCGCATGATCTGAAGTGCATGGTGCAGGTGCACTTAGGACGTGTCCGAATTCACTTTTGATAGTTTAACGACGGAAAAAACTGTCTGCGCGCCCGGCACATGGTCCACAAGGGTTGTACCAAGCCTCTTAATGAGTCATAAGTTGCTTTTGTGTGTAACGTGCAATAAACCAATCAGAGTCTCATCTCCCATTCCCTTTAAAAGCCAGTTGCGCTCGCGCCATGGCAGATTCGCTGAGTCAGTTTAAATACATGTGTGTATTGCCACGATTGGTTAAATAATTTGCCAATTTCATTCATCATTACTGCAAAGGTCATTCTGATACATGCAATGACTATCCATTATGACATTTTTATCTTTAGTTTATGTACACAAAAATAATATTTTTAGTGTTGGGAATCGATAATTTAAAAAAAAACGAATTAATCGCATTGTTTTCTGTAATAAACGCGATTAATCCCTAATTTTTAATATTTTTGGAGTTTTTAAATTTTTTTATATATGTTACTCTCTAAATTAAGGAAGCAACAATTTAAAGACAGCATATTTTAAATATGTGTTGTAATGGCATCTTTTTATGAATGAAGGCCAGTATCACTGATACTAATGTCTCTATATGAAACATGAATGACATTATATTACAGTATAACTGAAAGCTACCAATTTCAACATTTATTAGGCTTTAAAAAACATATTTTAATTTAAGTGAACTTAAAACAATCTTTAAATAAACCCATTATAATAAATGTTATATATACACCTGTGGCCTTCCCTGTTAGACATATACAGAAACGTAATAGTTATCAAACACCTTTCTTAACTGCATAAATAATAAATGAAATCTAGATGAATCATCTTTTCTCTGTTAGCGTTGTTCTTTGATGAACATTAATGACAGACATCATCAGTGCTGCTGTCACTTTAAGATCAGCCGCTGCCGAACATGACGCAGATCTGACACGCTGTCCCGCACATCTCATTTTCTCACATTCATTTAAGACGTTATTTAACTAAGACTCATATTATGAGAATATTCGACAAAACTGGCATTTTGGCAACATTCTCTGTGTTGTCGGTATTGTTTGAGCGAAAGAGAACTCGATGTGTGCACGAGACTGGCACAACTAGGGGTCTGATTGAGACGCACACACACAGACAGGACATTGACAGCGTGTTCTCTTCTGTCTTGTCGTGCTTAGATTATTTAAAAGCATTTACATGAATAAGAGCGTGATCGTATAATGTAACACTGGGCAAAAATGTATATAAGAATGAACGCTGTATTAATTGCGTTCAATTTTTTTATTGCATTAAAATGAAAAAAAAATAATTGTTAATTGGCCCAGCACTAACTATTTTACATTGTAATCCTTTTATTTTTAATATTTAAAAATGCTGCTGCCCTGTGTGTAGAGTGTATGCACATTGTGCAGCCACCTATAGCCACATACTACTTAAGTAACACATACTGCGCTATTGACTTTAGAGCAGGTTTTTGTTGGTCAATGGCGCAATCGTTTTCAGTTCCTCAAAATAGCAACACGCCAACAATGCACCTGAACACACCTGGTTTCACGCCCATGGGTGAACAGATGAGCGCGAGTGCATTTGCTATTTAAACAACGTGGCGCTGGACGTGAAAATGATAACTGCGTCGGTCTGAAACTAGCTAAAAACACTTTCGTTGCGCCTGTAGCATTGTCAAACCGTTTCATTGTCAAACTGTTTCATCTCAACTGTAAAATTAATTTGTTTGTTTATTTTCAGGGAAAAATGTTCTCTTAATTCATGCATGAAATTCACCAAATGTTCATTGATAAAGATATCACATTGGGTAGAGCTCCAACTAGAATGCTGGAAATAGCACAACGCATATGCATTTGTGACATGAGAACATGCAAAGACAAGAGAACATGTCAAAGCAGCATTAGTAAGCATGCAGAACATCTCAAAATAACCTTTACACTATCCCTATTTTTCAGATGCGTGCACACACAAGGTTGCATTAGGTTAACTTGTAGGGCAAGGCACTTGTAAAGGGGTTTTATTCCCAGGGAACACAGTGTTAAAATTGAATTGGCTTCTTTGAATGTCACTTTGGAAAAAAAGCATCTGCCAAATGTGTAAATGCATGCACGGATTGCACGCACAAACTTAAGCATGCTGATAAATCAGGAATAAACATTAACATCATGCTATATTATGATTGCTATACTATACCATCCAAAAATCATAGTAAAATCATAGTAAAAAAAAAATAATTCAAATAGTGTAAAAGCAGAAAGTGGTATCGGTTTTATAACAGTATGCACTAAGACTAATATGTATGAGATTACATACAGTATTGGAAGTTTTTATCAAAAGCTTTCACAGATCTCAGATCTCTTTGCTAATGGTAAACTCTGTTTAGACAAAAGTGAAGACACAATCACTGATTGCAATACTAAATCAGAATGTGCTGACCTAACCAAAAAAAAACCCCACTCAATTATGCCCATAACATAACCCTATTGAAACTGAGAACGACTCGCTCTCCGGATTTGGGGAATATATTGGCGTCACAGCTTTAGCCTGTAGCTGTCAGTCTATGCCCTCTCAGATGATATCCTTTTGAAAGAGCTCCTCCTGGCTGTGTTCCTACTTTCATCTATATTTCAGGAGTGGAGAGAGAGAGCAGGGAGAATGCACATAGTAGTCCGACTGTGAATCTGAGCTTTTAAATCCTTTAACGTGCGAGGTAAACATCCTGCAGCTAGGCTCTGCTGCACACAGAGCAAATTAAACAATCCCGCACAGTAAAATGCTGAGGCAGGCATAACAGTCGAGGTAATAGTAAATAGTTTAAGCGTAACGGAAAAGTAATAAAAAGTAGAGGTGGAGTCCGCTAACCAAAGGGAATATAAGATAACAGTGGAGCCACATCAATTTGCGTGCACATGAGGGCAATTTATAACTGTAGGCATGCTAAGATTTCAATATAAACTGAAAAACTGTAGGTATATTGCACATAAGATGGTTTATGGGTGAAAATGACTGTGTTTGTCGGAACATGGAAATATAGCAGAGTTAAAGGAACACGACACTATTTTTGAAAATACTCATGGGACGGCTCAAAGTTCCTCGATTATTACGCAGGAATGAGAGTATAGTTCCTAGCCATATCGGCCTAAAAAATCACAACTTTTCATTTTCCGTCGGTCTTAGAACATGATGTAACTACAGAAGAGTCAAGTTTTAAAGGAGCACTCCTCTATTTTTGAAAATCATTTTCCAACTCCCCTAGAGTTATACAGTTGTTTTTTATCGTTTCCGAATCCATTCAGACGATCTCTGGTTTTGGCGGTAGCACTTTTAGCATAGCTTAGCATAGATCATTGAATCTGATTAGACCGTTAGCATCTCGCTCAAAAATGACCAAAGACTTAAGATATTTTTCCTTTTAAAACTTGACTCTTCTGTAGTTACATCGTGTACTAAGACCAACGGAAAATGAAAAGTTGTGATTTTCTAGGCCGATATGACTAGGAACTATAGTCTCATTCCTGCGTAATAATCAAGCAGCTTTGAGCGGTACCATGAGTGCAGCGGCACAATGATATTACACAGCGCCTGAAAATAGGCTAACTTCTGTCAACATAACCAACGTGACAACCTGCTTACACAGAGAGCGTGCTGGCGACTATTTTCAGTTCCTATCCATATCGGTCTAGAAAATCACAACTTTTCATTTTCCGTCGGTCTTAGTACACGATGTAACTACAGAAGAGTCAAGTTTTAAATAGGAAACATTTCTAAAGTCTTTGGTCGTTTTTGAGAGAGATGCTAACGGTCTAATCAGATTCAATGATCTATGCTAAGCTATGCTAAACGTGCTACCGCCAGAACCAGAGATCGGCTGAATGGATTCAAAAACGGTAAAACTCAACTGTTTAACTCTAGGGGAGTTGGAAGATAAGCCTATTTTCAAAAATAGTGGAGTGTTCCTTTAAATAAGAAAAACATTGAAACTCTTTGGTCATTTTTTGAGTGAGATGCTAACGGTCTAATCAGATTCAATGATCTATGCTAAGCTGAAATAGTCGCCACAAAAATAGTGGTGTGTTCCTTTAAAACATTGGTGCAAAGTATGATGAAGTATTAAACTGATTCAACAGTTTACTCCAAATTAAAGTTCTCTTCGTTTTGAAAAGCTTTGTTCGCCATGGCAAAGTTAAGAGACTTTTGGCCCTAAGATAATTGTCACTTAACTCTAACTTGATTTTCATTTACTTCAGAAACTGGTAAAAGTACTAGGTAGAAATGGTGAATAGGAAAGCATAAATTTAAGACAGGGATTATTGATTAGATGTTCTGTATTTAATGCTACTTACAGGTAATACGAGTAGGAATACGCATTTCTTCTGGAGCAGCAAGATGAGGACAAAATAAAATCAAACAAATAAAATAACATGATCAAATAAAATAAAAATTAAAACAATATGAAAATTAAGCAATTGTCAAATATATTGAGAATAAAATAAAAATATGAAAGTATTCGTGAAAATATCACAAAAAAAAAAAAAAATAAGAATATGTAAAATAAATTATATAAAATATCAAAAAATAAAACAATATTAAAATTAAGCAATTGTCAAATAAAATAGAATAAAAATGTGAAAGAATTAGTGAAAAATAACAAAATAAAAAATAAAGGAACAAAAAAGACAAACACATTGATTAGTGATCAGTATTGTAAATAAAGAGATATTTAATGATAAGACTAGTTTCCTGTGCTAATGTTTGAATGAAATGTAGATAAGCTACAGATAAGCATGTCTGCCACCTGAGGCTGTGTGGCTCTGGGTACATTTAGGTTTGTAAATATCCTTTGCATCAGTATTAGTTAGTAATAGTAAAATGACCATTAAGCAATAAATGAAATGTATGAAACTGCACATCTGGCTCCCCTTCAAGTGAAAAAAGAGTGTGAATGAGGACAAAGAGAAGGAAGACAGTGTGTGTATATGGTATGAATGAAGTACAACGGGGCTTAAGGCAATGCCTCAACAAAACATGCTTTTCACTACTCGCACAGTGTATGATTTCAGATCAAATATACATGTTTTATTGAACATTGATGGAGCAACAGATTTTGTGTGAAAATAATTCATAAAAGTGATTTGTTTTGATTAAAAATCTTATAAATACCCATACGAGAAGTAAAAGGCTCAGCATGGGGTTAAAGGCACAAATTAACAAGTTAATATTTGTTAAAAAAAAAATCCCTTCAGCAAAGTTTGCACTGTTTTCTGTTTATTGTCAATAAAATATATTAACCTAAAAGTGTATTTTAAAAATACAGAAACAAAATTATTTTAAAAAGTAAAGATTCTGAAAGCATTGATGGAGGTCCCATAATAATTCAATATAGATTTACAGTAGTAACAATAAATTATATTTTATTATATGATTTGATTAATTTATTATAAATATGGTGATTATCTCTAAGGTGGACACCCAACTTAAAATATGATATTTCCCATCTGAATCAAACCGTCATGTCATCAAATGGAAAAGTCAGCCGTCTGTTTATTCTCATGTTAAATATTGTGCCTTTCGCCCCAACAGCAGCGGCGCGTTTTACCCCAAATACCATACTTTTACATTTTCTTCCGTTATTGAAAAACTGTTGCTGTAATTACCTTGAACAAAACTGAAAAAAAAAATTTGTCTCAAAATATAGACATTCATTTTATTGTTTTTTCATTTGCTACATAAATCTAAAATAAATGTAAAAAAACATTAAATATTACATCAAATTAGCACAGAATCAACTGTCCATGATCAAGGATCTAAAAAATGTCCACGTGCATCATCAAAAGCGTTTGGTAAGAAAAGTGCCGAGCTGAATTTTCGTGCTCAAATGCGCCTTTAGCCCTGTTGTACCCTATATCGGTGAGAGTGTGTTTGGACAGCTAAAGGGATGGACAGGGATGGTGGGTGTTTCTCAGACATATTGCAGCTCTGTTCTCTGTTATGAGCCGAACAGAGACAGAAAGAGAAAGGAGGAGGACAAGAGACACCAAAAGCAGTTGGCGAACATCACGCTTTTGCTACTCTAAAATGAGGCCTTGTCATCAACGTGTCTCAGTGTTGACGTCTCTGTGGACCGGTTCCTTCCAGGTAAAGACAAGAGGAGATGCTATCCGGAAAGCTAGGACAGCAATAGCAGCCTGATATGATAATAAAGACCAGATGGTGTCTGTTAATGGCGATTCGATTAACAGTAATATTGGGGATGATATGCAAGTGAAGTTGTCAATTAGCGGCTTCGTGGCCGTCTGCTTCCTGACTGCACACACTGCTTTTTATCGCTCTCCCGAAACATGTTTCAGATCATTTTTTACAATTTATAAATAACCTTCACATTTGCCACTTTATGCTGAAACAAACCCACTAAAGGAATCATGTATTAGCCTGAGTTATTCGCTTTTTAACTGTAGGAACATAGTATATAGATTATAGAACAGTTTGTTTTTTAACACTAATGATACACTGTAAAAAATTATATAATCAATAATGACACCATACGTTTTTAAGCAATTTTTCAACTTTTTTTATAAGTTATACAAGATTTAAGTAACGTTTAAGTCAGTTTAAGACTTAAAGGGTTAGTTCACCCAAAATGAAAATTCTGTCATTAATTACTCACCTTCATGTCGTTCGACACCCGCAAGACCTTTGTTCATCTTCGGGACACAAATGAAGATATTTTTGTTTAAAATCCGATGGCTCAGAAAGGCCTCCATTGGCAGCAATGACATTTCCTCTCTCAAGACCCATAAAAGGTACCAAAGATGTCGTTACAAAGTCCATCTCACTACAGTGGTTCTACAATAATTTTATGAAGCGACAAGAATAGTTTTTGTGCGAAAAAAAAAAAATCTAAATAACAACTTTATTCAACAAGTTCTTGTCTTCCGTCTGGGCCTCTGACGTGAACTCACGAAGCACCACGACGCATGCGCGAAAATATGACGTAGAGCCGGCGTTCCTTCATCTTCCTCTGCTTGTAAACAAAGTTCCTCGCTTCCGGGTCATGTGTCAGAACGAGAGCCATATTCTCATGGTGCTTCGTGAGTTCATGTCAGAGGCCCAGATGTTTTTTTGCGCACAAAAACTATTCTCGTCGCTTCATACAATTATTGTAGAACCACTGTAGTGAGATGGACTATTTAACGACGTCTTTAGTACCTTTTATGGGTCTTGAGAGAGGAAATGTCATTGCTGCCAATGGTGGCCTTTCTGAGCCATCAGATTTCAACTAAAACATCTTCATTTGTGTTCTGAAGATGAACGGAGGTCTTACGGGTGTCGAACGACATGAGGGTGAGGAATTAATGACAGAATTTTCCTTTTTAGGTGAACTAACCCTTTAAAGACTGATTGTACTTAAAAATGTTACAGTGTATCAAAATATCCTTCAAAATTTGCCACAAAACTTTACGACACAAACCCACCAAAGTAATGATGTTTCAGCCTGAGGCCTTGTCCACACGTACACAGGTAATTTTATAACCAGAGTTTTTCCTCCTTTGTTTTAAAAAACAATCGCGTCCACACAAGCACAGTTTTAAAAAAAAAATCTCTGTCCACATGAAAACGCAAAACCACGCTATGATTGGCTGCCTGATTTCCACATGGTCCCATCCACGGCAGGGATGCCATGGGCTCAGTGAAACCCTTCTACAAGTTCCTTTACTGGACTCAGTGACAGGTAACTGTATACACAGGGGCAGGGCCATGGGCATCGGAACCATTGTATGTGGACAAGACCCACCCACTTTTTACGATCAATGATATTGGACCCACCCACTTTTATCATCTCTAACATTCAGCACATGTCTGTTTACCTACCCCTAACCAATAAACACTTATTATTAAACACATGTTAGACGCTTTATTTCCACTTTTCTGATATTTTCTTCATTTTTATTGAAAATAAATGCCTCTCAGATCTGATATGTGATGGGAAAAGGGAGAAGATTAAGCTCGGCGAAAGGCGGACTCGAACCGTGGGTCGATTTGTGTCAAAACTAGATGCAGTGCGTCTTACCCCTACACTACTGCCACTCTAAATGATATGGCGATGATATGAACTATACGTTTAGCAAGCAAAGCGGTATATTTGTTTGGCATCTACTCCAGTAAAAAAATTCTGAGGACCCACCCACATTTTTTTTGCTTCCGACGCCCATGGGCAGGGCCCAAGTGGACTGAAGCTTCACACACTAGCTTTCTATGTTGTATTATTGCATTCTGGCGCCTCCGTTCTGCAATACAATGAGATAACTGCGCATGTATCTGTGTACATGTGATAAGCGCTGTTAGCAGAGTTATTCAAAGCTACGTCCGCCATTGCATAGACTCCACTCATGCAAACAAAAGCGATAACGGCGCACAATCTGAAGTCAAACAAAGGAGAGAACGGTGCACACTTTGACTTAACAAGCCGAAATCTCCGGTTTCACCATCTACACGACAACGCTGTAACCAGAGTTTCTAAAAAGTTTTCAAAAAAGTCCGGTTTCAGTAACCGGATACTGCGTTTGCGTGTGGACGAACAGCCAAACCACGTAGAAAAAGCTGCGGTTTTGAAAATACCCGTGTTCGTGTGGAAAGGGCCTGAGTTATATAGTATACAGTTCAAAAGTTCCCACCATGTATAAACCTTCATGCTGATATGAACCTGCTCAAGAAATTATTTCACGCTAACGATTTGCAAACAATCTTCAAAACCTGCCCCATTTAGCACAAACCTTTACAATAATACAAACCCGAATAATCATGCATCAGCGTGTCAGACTAACTCGTTGGCTCACAGAGCTGCATTAAGCCACACGCACACACTAAATTCCCGCCTGTACGCTTCCTGTATCATAAAAGCAAGCTATGGCACCCAAACTGCTCGCTTTATTGCTAAAGCAGCACCAAAGTAAATATATTTAATGACCCTGTGACTTCTCTGTAGGCAATAAAAACACAGTTTGGATATGGGCCGTTATGGCAAATGTGTTTTGCGGCGGGCTGACGGTGCTAAAACAGATGCAAGCGGTCGATGCGTTCGGCGGCATGCATATGCAGCGGGGGCATCCATCTTTGGCCATTTCATCTCAATGGCCCTTTAAAATGGCCTGCTGACATTGTTCTGATGATATTAATAAAAGAGAGCGAAGTGAAGAGCACCACGGCGGGCGAAGGTGGCCATAAATATTAATAGAGTAGAACTGCGAGGAGCTCGCAGCATAAGTGGCCTCTTTATTATTTTTTTTGGGCTCCCCCATGATTTATCATCATTTCTGGTGTGAGGAGAAAGTGTGATACACACAGTGATGTTACACGCCTGTATTGTGTCTTTACATGGGAAGGAGGGAGGGTGAGGGAAGACAAGACAAGAAATGGTTTGTTAACTTGACAAAGGTTGGTTAGTTTAACAAACTGCCAAAGTCTTTGTACAACTTTATTTCAGCTAATGACTGTGAAGAAGATGCTCTGATTTATTAGATCATAAAATTGTTCATTCATCCATTCGGGCTTGAAAGCATATGCACAATCGGCTGACAAGCATGTAGAAGTGTGCACACATGGATACACACCTCACACACCTACTCTACTGAATTAATAGAACTTTCTTTCTATCTATCTATCTATCTATCTATCTATCTATCTATCTATCTATCTATCTATCTATCTATCTATCTATCTATCTATCTATCTATCTATCTATCTATCTATCTATCTATCTATCTATCTATCTATCTATCTATCTATCTATCTATCTATCTATCTATCTATCTATCTATCTATCTATCTATCTATCTATCTATCTATCTATCTATCTATCTATCTATCTATCTATCTATCTATCTATCTATCTATCTATCCATCCATCCATCCATCCATCCATCCATCCATCCATCCATCCATCCATCCATCCATCCATCCATCCATCCATCCATCCATCCATCCATCCATCCATCCATCCATCCATCCATCCATCCATCCATCCATCCATCCATCCATCCATCCATCCATCCATCCATCCATCCATCCATCCATCCATCCATCCATCCATCCATCCATCCATCCATGTCTGTCTGTCTATCTATCTATGTCTGTCTGTCTGTCTGTCTGTCTGTCTGTCTGTCTGTCTGTCTGTCTGTCTAACCATCCGTCTATCTTGTTATTTCGTTCGTTCTGTCTGTCTGTCTGTCTGTCTCTCTGTCTGTCTGTCTATCTATCTATGTCTATCTATCTATCTATCTATCTATCTATCTATCTATCTATCTATCTATCTATCTATCTATCTATCTATCTATCTATCTATCTATCTATCTATCTATCTATCTATCTATCTATCTATCTATCTATCTATCTATCTATCTATCTATCTATCTATCTATCTATCTATCTATCTATCTATCTCTGTCTGTCTGTCTGTCTATCTATCTGTCTACCCATCCGTCTATCTTGTTATTTCGTTCGTTCTGTCTGTCTGTCTGTCTATCTACCTATCATCTGTCTGTCTGTTCTAGATCTATATATATATATATATATCTAATATATATATATATCTAATGTATGTGTGTGTTATCACATTGCCCTCCTGTAGCAATCATCTATTATTCATGTCCAATTGCTTTATGTCTAGGTCTGTCATTGAACGAAACCATAGATGTTCAAGAGTGTCACTCCCGTGTGTTGAGTGCAGGGCCTCACAGAAACCTGTGTATCGGTGTGTGTGTGTGTGTGTGTGTGTGTGTGTGTGTGTGTGTTTAATGGTCTGGGACTGAGTAGTGTCCAAACGAGCTCTGTCCGAGAACGACTCCCTCATTGCTCCATCATAATGCTGACTGAGGTAGAAATAGACCAACACTTTGTGAAATAGCTGTGCTGCCTATACATATGATTACACACTGAATCATCACATCCGTCTATTTTCAGCAGGGTCAGTCACAATCCACTGTATTTCATATATAATATAGCTGCACCTCATGAGAACTCATAGCAATGATCTGGAAACTTCTCACTTCATGCTAAAAACCAGGAAATGACTGAAGGTACTTAAAGGGGTTATGAGTCCAATCTTTCTCAGTCTTGAAATAATAGGATTCTATGCAAACGAAGGATCCCAACGCTAGGAAAGTTTATTTTTAATAAGGTATTTTAAGCGTTCAGGCGGAACAAGAGCAGATCATTTCAGGTGGATTGTTCTATGAATCTGTCAAAAAGACTGCAAAGACGATGAAACTGAAAGATGAGGCAGAGCCAATTATTTTACCTGACAGTAAGCACTGATACTTATTTCACCTGCAAAGAGGTAAGCCAATAATCACAGAGAGTGTTCACAAATAAGATTTTTTTGTACTGCGAAAAAAAATTATTGTGGAAAATTTGCAAGAAAACATGACTAAAGTACAGTACGGAGACTCTACAGTGAAATGTACAGATAAAGCCCTGAAAATTTGTGTGCAAGATAAATTTGGGTAACACTTAACTCAAAGTCTTTATTATGAATGTATTCATAATGGCGTGACATTAACACTCGCCAATCCACCAAATGCGGCTGTATTTCAGCAGTGGCGTGTAACGTAGTCTCTCCCACTTTGATGGGCTGAATTATGTATAATATATACATTTTTCAATTGTAGTCTTTTAAAAAAGCATCTGAAATAATAAACTAAATGCAATTTAGTGTTGTCGAAAATATAGATTTTTCGATGCTGAAATATCTGAAACGCTTCCAATACTCATTACAAACCCGCCCGTTCAATTTGCTCCAGGTGAATATTGTTGGTGCTACAGGGCTTGGATTTCGACGTATTGCACATCATTTGACTAATTTCCACATAAAGTCGCCTCCTAGTACTAAATTGAGTTCTTTTTAGCTGCTTATTGCGCTTAAACAGTCAAATACACACAAAATAATGTCAAAATGCCGGTCTTGGCGAGTATTCACGTAAACACAGTCAGTTCTGTTTTAAGTGAACATAAACAGTTGAGAAAGAAAACGCATGTGTAACAGTATAATGGATCAGTGCGTCAGGTCTTAAAGAGACAGCAGCCTAATATTCCTGCTGCCAAATTATGAGATAATATTAAAACATTTCAACATAGTTTTTTTGTCGATGTCAAAATTGTGGCCAGTGAAAATGCTGAATGGCTAGTAACTTTGAAAACCACAGTTAATGTCAAGCCCTGTACGTTTTATATTTTCATAAATAATTGGAACCAAAGTTAAAATGCATTATAATATTTCCAGATTCCTTGTTACATCAGAATTTAGTTGTTTGTCATGCGTTTTAATGCATTATACGTTCTAAAGGCGTAACATAAGTATTATATTATAACTGTAGTTACAATTATTCATGAGACCATAAAATACATTATACAGTGCATTACAAGACATATTGCATTAGAAATATTTTATAATGCATGAGCAAAGTTTATGTGCATATTCAAACATTTTAGATATTAGATACCAATTAGATATGAACTGCACATTTTAATATTTTTTCGGGAAAATCACATTTCAGTGCCTTGAAATACAAGACAGAAATTGCTATTAAAGGGGGCTGATGCATGTCAGCTTATGGAATATTGCTATAAATATTTCAGTGTGGTTATGTTTAAGGATTTCAAAGAGACCTTATTTTTAATATTGATTCATGGTGCTGCAACATTCTATTTAACAGGCTGAAAAGAAAGCCCACAACGCATCGGTTTCTGGTTCCGTATTCCAAAGAGCCACTTTATAGCGTATTCGATTCCAACAAGAAAACATACCATAAACCATAAATCGTTTACCTGTTACTGTTGCCCTCTGTAATCCAAGCCAAACGACCTTAAGCACTGACATTATAATGTCTTCTCAGTAATGTTGCAGTTGTGTGGATTTTGTAAGATTACAGAAAAGACCTGGCAACCTCGGAGCTTTAAGCTAAATCCTCTATACAGTTGGCTGTGTAGGTGGCTTGGCGTGGGAGTAATCATCCTTTGCCTTCATGAACATAACATATTAGCTTAACGGCGTAGTGCTGCGCACAAGGCAGGGTTGTGACAGTATTAAAGAGGAATAATTACCAGCTAGCCTGGATTGTGGTGTGAAGTGTCGTTTGAAGCCACTCTCTGAGCGAACAAGAGCAAATGAAGTGCCCTTTTCACTGTAATTGTTGCACCATGGGACACATGCTAATGCTATTTATGAGAAGGTGATCTAACAGGCAACAGGATTCGCTATAGAAATTAAACTTATTTTAATATGGTAATGTAGTGACATTTGATCCGCCCTTAAATTTCCCGGCACAAATCACTGCAGATTTATCTAACATTTAACAGCGACAATGCACAACAACAAGCAATTAAAATAAGAGTGAGAATGCAGAAGAAAAAAAACACATTAAACACAGGCCACACTGATAGCGAGCAAAAGCGTAATACTTTCACAATAAACACCAACAACCACTATTGCTCTGCTCCGAAACCTAGTGAACTGCCTACGGAGTCAGCCTTTTAAGGCATCATAGATGCTCAACAGATGCTGCCTTGTTTTTAATTGATGAGTCATTGATGTATTCTTCACCCCAAGTATACATTCAATGCAAACCCAAAATGCATCATGAGCTCGTTAAAAAAAGAAATCTAAAATGGTGACGAAATTGACGACGCAAATCAGTTTTCAGTATCGAATAAGAGCTATTTTAGGCTATTTAGAGCATCGCAAATGTGTTGAAATAATCATTCTGCATGACGCATGGAGTTTTTGCATGTGCACATTGTTCCAAATCAGTCAGCTGTGTTAGACGGCAGGTGGCTTAGTAGGCAGTGAGGCAGCTCACTAGGTCTGGGAACAGAGCTTATATTTAAACACTAATACAAACAAATCAAGATGATAGTTTCCGTGCATGTGCCAAAATGTGAATGGCAAAAACAAGCTAAATTAAAATAAATGAAGATACGTCTATACCATGACACAAATGGGTTCAAATCAAACAGAATGGTGTGCGAATGGGCTCAGGATGCGTACTGTGGCTAGAATTAAACATACAATACCCCACACTTAGAGTTCTCCAGGTGTGGATTTCTCTAGCAGACGTAGCCCAGAGGAGAAGAAATAAAAGACAGGGTATGAGTCTAGAGGTTAAGTCACACGCGCTCACACACGCTCACACACTAACATCACCTCTTCATACTTCACAGCATATAATACAGCATCTGAGGAGTTTCCTGTGTGGTAGGCCAAACAGTGAGGGTGTGTATTGCGCTGCATGCAACTCATCGAGTTTTGACTGAAATGGAGAAGCTTGAGTGAGAAGTGAGTGCTGAGATGGAAATGTTACGTTGTCCCATGCCTCACATATAAAGCGCTTGTTATACATCTAAACCTAAAAAATGCACTATAGCTAGTATACCTTAAAAATGCATCTGACTTTACCATATGAGGTTAGTTATGAAGTGTCAAGAACATGTGTGGGTCACATTTCACCACAAAATCAAAAAAATAAAGACATTTTAAGACCATTTTTTTTTTTATTATTAAGATGAAATTCCCAATACTGCAGCACAAAAAACATATAATTCTCATTAAGGAAAAATATTAAATATATAAAATGTACTGTATATATAAATGTAAAATATTAATGTATGCAACATGATAATGGTAAAGTGCTAATGTATTCTGAAGTATTTAAAAATTAATTAAAATCTAATGACAATCACCATAATAATGAGAATTTCTACTCAAACATTAAAATGTTACGGTAATGAGAATTCAAGGAAAATGTTTTTAATCGTGATGAAAATTGTCCCACACAGGCTCATTGGAAAAACGCACTTGAGGCAACATTTCTGCAAAACACGTACCAATACATACTTATCGCTGCAGTTTCCAACAGAAATGAACACTAGAGGCAGTAAAACAGCAAGCACACTAATTCCTTTTCATACAAAATTATGATTAGGGGCTAATTATGGATTAATAAACACATTCTAAAAAATGCTGGGTTAAAAACAACCCAAGTTGGGTTGAAAATGGACTAACCCAGCAATTGGGTTGTTTTAGGCAAACATTTAACCCAACCGCTGGGTTAAAACAACCCATTCACTGTGTTAAAACAACCCAATTGCTGGGTTAAAACAACCCATTCACTGGGTTAAAGCAACCCAATTACTGGGTTAGTCCATTTCAACCCAACTTGGTTTGTTTTAACCCAGCATTTTTTAGAGTGCAGATCCTTGCAAAATATTATGACCTCAAAACACTTTTTTCCATAGTGCATGTTTGGTTTTTCTAACATACAAAGCTTGCTCGGTAGCTCAGGTACGAATCCTGTGAAACACGAGTTATGAAGATGACTAAAATCAAACTAAAATGGCATGGTTCCTTCAGCAATTGCCTTTTCATGTCACATTTGCTTTTGTTAACACTATCTGGTAGGTTTAGGGTTTAATGTAGGTGACCATTATTTTAAAACGTGATGGACCAATGACCTTTAAGCACCACTCACTGGACTTCAATTCTGAACTGCACTCGTTAGCCTGGATGCCAGCCGAATTTAGCCCCGCCCACAACATTTGAGGTCGGGAGGTTCGGTCTGGAAGTTTGGTTCGGGCCAATCAAATTGTCAGGGCGGGCTTTATATGATGATGGACAGATAACGCAACGTTATCATCCACGTCACCAAAGAGCGCTTGGGTTGAATTTGTTCTAATTCTAAATGGAGAACTTGTTCGTGTATGCGTTCACCTTTACTATTTCTCTCAAAATGATGATCGTGTTGGTAAGTACTCAGTCTATCCTTAAACTCTTTTTATAACACCGGCAAATATCGTTTACACTCTTCTTCTTCTTCTACTTCTTCCAGCGTGCGTGCAGTTGAGTTCTGTTGACAACTATTCGTCGCTCAACATACATCACTTACTTTGTTGCTCTGATTGGTTGTAGGTCTATCCAATTGAGTGCAGAGGCATTTTCTTTCCTGGTTCGGTTGAAATACATCCCATAATCATAGCAAAATGGAGCAGTATCAGACTCATATTCTGACTAGAATCTGAGTATGATGACGTCAGGCTAGTGATACGTAAAAAACCTACGTAATAAAACTCTAGAAACGATGTCATTCACGTTCATTTGTTTCTGATAAAACTAAACACACTTTTAGTGCAGTCACTGGACATTTCACTTTGAAACTAAACGTTTTTGTCGCAAAACGTGCACAACGCAACATAATATTTTGCAGAACTGTTGCCGCAGGTTTCCAATGAGCCTGGCCTGAAATTGTCTCAATACAAAAAAGCCCATAACAGGGTTTATTTTATTAAAAATACTTTGATTTGGGTTGAAATGTGACCTAGGCCTGTTCTTGACAGCTTTTGTGAGACGAGGAAAAATATGGCCTATTGCACATAACGGGTAGCATACAGAAATGTGAAATGGCACATTAGACTTTATGGAGTACCATCACCAATGCATGTTCTTTCAGGTCGAGTATGCTTAGGTATCCAAACTGAACGGCACCAGAGCCAAATCTCCTGCGACTCAATGCAAGAAGGCAGCCACAATTCCAACTTTTAAAAGATATGCGAGGCATCCATTATTAATTACAATCTATCCTAGGCTTGGTCAAAGACGCCTGAGGGGACCAAGAAGTAAAACATCAATTTGCCATTAGACTCAGCCTGTCCACTCCATTCATCCTTGTATTATTAGTCTAAAAATGAAGTCCATCTCTCCTGCCTTTAAAAAAAACATGCTTTAAACAAGCTCTGAGAGATAAAAAAGCATAGCTTATGAGCATTTTTGACCCCACAGAAATAATTCATGGTGACTGAAAGACATGTAAAATGCTGCAATTCATGAGACATCATCGCCTGACTTAAGTGCTGGTGTCAGTGGCTAAAATATGAATGATCAAAAGTTGTTGAGGGATAAGCAATTTTGTCTTTTCTCCTGAATACAAAATGTGTTAGTGTGCAACTAGAGAGCAGACATCCACAATCATCGCAAATTGAATTCTTGAGTTCTCTGATGCTAAAAATGTACAATTGTAGTGGCCTACACTCTAAAGAATGCTGGGTTAAAAACAACCCAAGTTGGGTTGAAAATGTACAAACCCAGCAATTGGGTTGTTTTAACCCAGCGGCTGGTTAAAACAACCCAATCGCCTGGTTAAATCAACCCAATTGTCTGGTTTAAACAACCCAATCGCCTGGTTAAATCAACCCTATCGCCTGGTTAAAACAACCCAATTGTCTGGTTTAAACAACCCAATCGCTTGGTTAAATCAACCCTATCGCCTGGTTAAAACAACCCAATTGTCTGGTTTAAACAACCCAATCGCCTGGTTAAATCAACCCAATTGTCTGGTTTAAACAACCCAATCGCCTGGTTAAAACAACCCAATCGCCTGGTTAAATCATCCCTATCGCCTGGTTAAAACAACCCAATCGCCAGGTAAAATCAACCCAATCGCCTGGTTAAAACAACCCAATCGCCTGGTTAAACCAACCCAATCGCCTGGTTAAAACAACCCAAGCGCCTGGTTAAATCATCCCTATCGCCTGGTTAAAACAACCCAATCGCCAGGTTAAATCAACCCAATCGCCTGGTTAAAATAACCATTTCGCCTGGTTAAAACAACCCAATCGCCTAGTTAAATCAACCCAATCGCCTTGTTAAAACAACCCAATCGCCAGGTTAAATCAACCCAATCGCCTGGTTAAATCAACCCAATCGCCTGGTTAAAACAACCCTATCGCCGGGTTAAATCAACCCAATCGCCTGGTTAAATCAACCCAATCACCTGGTTAAAACAACCCAATCGCCAGGGTTAAATCAACCAAATCACCTGGTTCAAACAACTCAATCGCCTGGTTAAATCAACCCAATCGCCTGGTTAAATCAACCCAATCGCCTGGTTAAATCAACCCAATCGCCTGGTTAAATCAACCCGATCGTCTGGTTAAATCAACCCATTGGCTGGTTAAAACAAACCAATCGCTGGGTTAAAACAACCCAATCGTCTGGTTAAAACAACCCAATCGCTGGGTGAAATCAACCCAATCGCCTGGTTAAAACAACCCAATCGCCTGGTTAAATCAACCCAATTGTCTGGTTTAAACAACCCAATCGCCTGGTTAAATCAACCCTATCGCCTGGTTAAAACAACCCAATCGCCTGGTTAAATCATCCCTATCGCCTGGTTAAAACAACCCAATCGCCAGGTTAAATCAACCCAATCGCCTGGTTAAAATAACCATTTCGCCTGGTTAAAACAACCCAATCGCCTAGTTAAATCAACCCAATCGCCTTGTTAAAACAACCCAATCGCCAGGTTAAATCAACCCAATCGCCTGGTTAAAACAACCCTATGGCCGGGTTAAATCAACCCAATCGCCTGGTTAAATCAACCCAATCACCTGGTTAAAACAACCCAATCGCCTGGTTAAAACAACCCTATCGCCGGGTTAAATCAACCCAATCGCCAGGGTTAAATCAACCAAATAACCTGGTTCAAACAACCCAATCGCCTGGTTAAATCAACCCAATCGCCTGGTTAAATCAACCCAATCGCCTGGTTAAATCAACCCAATCACCTGGTTAAAACAACCCAATCACCTGGTTAAAACAACCCAATCGCCTGGTTAAAACAACCCTATCGCCGGTTAAATCAACCCAATCGCCAGGGTTAAATCAACCCAATCACCTGGTTCAAACAACCCAATCACCTGGTTCAAACAACCCAATCGCCTGGTTAAATCAACCCAATCGCCTGGTTAAATCAACCCAATCACCTGGTTAAAACAACCCTATCGCCGGGTTAAATTAACCCAATCACCTGGTTAAATAAACCCAATCACCTGGTTAAAACAACCCTATCGCCGGGTTAAATCAACCCAATCACCTGGTTAAATCAACCCAATCGCCTGGTAAAAATCAACCCAATCACCTGGTTAAAACAACCCAAACGCCTGGTAAAAACAACCCAATCGCCTGGTTAAAACAACCCTATCACCGGGTTAAATCAACCCAATCGCCAGGGTTAAATCAACCAAATCACCCGGTTCAAACAACCCAATCGCCTGGTTAAATCAACCCAATCGCTAAATCAACCCAATCACCTGGTTAAAACAACCCAATCACCTGGTTAAAACAACCCAATCGCCTGGTAAAAACAACCCAATCGCCTGGTTAAAACAACCCTATCGCCGGGTTAAATCAACCCAATCGCCAGGGTTAAATCAACCCAATCACCTGGTTCAAACAACCCAATTGCCTGGTTAAATCAACCCAATCGCCTGGTTAAATCAACCCAATCACCTGGTTAAAACAACCCTATCGCCGGGTTAGATCAGCTTTCCTATAGCTCAAACAGTAGAGCATGGCGCTAGCAACGCCAAGGTCATGGGTTCGATTCCCAGGGAAAGCAAGAATTGACCAAATGTAAAATGTGTACCTTGAATGCAATGTAAGTCGCTTTGGATAAAAGCGTCTGCCAAATGCATAAATGTAAATGTAAATGTAAATCAACCCAATCACCTGGTAAAAATCAACCCAATCACCTGGTTAAAACAACCCAATCGCCTGGTTAAAACAACCCAATCGCCTGGTTAAATCAACCCGATCACCTGGTTAAAACAACCCTATTGCATGGTTAAATCAACCCAATCACCTGGTTAAAACAACCCAATCGCCTGGTAAAAACTACCCAATCGCCTGGTTAAATCAACCCAATCGCCTGGTTAAAACAACACAATCAGCGGGTAAAAATCAACCCTATCGCCGGGTTAAAACTACCCAATTGCTGGGTTTGTCTATTTTCAACCCAACTTGTTTTTTTTTTTTAACCCATAGTGTAGAATCGGTTCCCTAACCAGCAGAATTTTTACTCAAAATGAACCTCAACATATTTGAAAACAAATAATGTGAGTTATCTATTGACATTGCTGATCTATTAAACAGCAAATTGAACATAGATGACATTGTTGCATAATAATCAGACAATGAACACATATCAGCATTGTGCTCTGTTGATGTGACAATGCCTTTAAAATTCCAACAGAATTTCTGAATTTGAATTGAGGTGGAAAAGATGCAGAATTGCAACACTGCCTGATATACTCGTCTTTCACTACAGAAAGGGACTTAAAAACTACCTTTAAAAGGTACTAAAATACCTCATCAAATATGTGCATGTGCTATGTATTTTTTTATGTTTGCTAGCTCAGCAACACTTAAACATGAACTCTTACTGACTGCCTTAAAAGGTAGCTGCCTACATATATAGCATAGAGGGAAGCAGCTCACTAGGGATCAGAACACAATGCTAAAGTTTTCAAACCGACCACAGTCTGAGCTGTGAATCCAGACTTGTAGAACTCTTGTATTTGCATATAACTTCTGCCACTATGACTCCCACGCATCAGAAAACTGACAAAAAAGCACAAGCTATTATTGTAATATCCGAGCGTCAAGATTCTGCCTTATGTTAAGCAAAAGTGCCCTACCTTCTTCCACTGTGGAAGATGAACACCTACTAAGGCCATTCATGGCTAACCTTTTGATTCCCGCTCTTTTAATAGCGAGATCTATCATTAAGTTTCAATTCACACCGCTCCAGACAGTGATGCATTAACAATGGTGCTGTCAAGCACTCCTTTACAATTCATGGTAATTAGAGCTTAATGATTTAGCTGGTGGTTTTAACCACTATTGTATTTCCGACTGTGGCTCGTATTGGCAATGTGTCATGCACTCTAACTAAAGTCCCCATGATCCCCTTGCCCTTGTGAACAATCAAACAGGTTAAAAACAGAAAGAAAAAGACCTAGGTCTAGGCTAATATGCATAAAGACGCCGTCAACCTAATCAGCTATTTGAGTAAAGCAGCATGAGTGCGGACACCAACTATGCCATGAAGAACGGGAATGGTCACAGTGGGATTCGGGCGAGATCTATAGGTAATTTACTACCGCCCTTCTGGTATTGGACAATGTGCAAATTATATAATTGACTTTCACAGATGTCAACTTTTTAAAAGTATGACATGTAATCTTCTCCTATTATACAGTGAAAGTCTGGCTCTTTGAAATGCAGAGAGAGTGCTTAACTACAATGTGTGTCTGGATATGTGCCAAGTTTATAATGCTCTTCTCCATCATTTGATGAAGTACTTCTGTCATGTCTTCAAGAGATATAATTCCTTTACAATAAAATTCTATTTACCACCGGTTTTCAGCAATTCATTATTATTGTACTTACTTGCTAAGTACAATTATTAAAGTTATTAAGCTATTAACTTAATTGCATCAGGCCAATAATCCTGATGTCTGTAAAAGCATGTTTGTGTAGAAAGGAGCTCTTTGACTAGAACAAAATATTGAACAAATGAAAAGTGAAAAAAACGAACCAACTAAACTAACTATAACTACTTACTTTCTCAAACTAGTATTTGAATCACTGTAAACCCTAACGCTCGAAATAATGAATTGGTTTGAGTAGAGCCAACTCAAATGAAGCAAACTAGTTCAATCAAATGAACTTTTATTAGTATTTAGAACTTCCTTTTTCTTTTGAGTTCTCAAAACTGACAAATTTTATGTCATCTGAATTTTTTTGTTTTGTTTCTACTAACTTCAATTTAGCTAAAACTGGGATGGGATTTATATTTCCCAGCATGCTTTGCCATGACACTCAAAAGGGAGAGTATATTATATATATATTATAGTTATATTGTGTTTTTTTGTGCAAGATTAACGTTAAGTGGGAGATTTAGTACTAACTTCAATTTAACTTCAATCTACAGAACAGTGGTAGCTGTTCTGTTGCTGACCGGAAAGCTCTACAGAGGGTGGTGAGGTCAGCTGAGAAGATCACCGGATCAGCCCAACCATCCATCCAGGACATATACCCATCCCGCTGCCACAAAAGAGCCACAAACATCATCAAAGACCCCACCCACCCTACATACAAACTGTTCACCCTCCTACCATCTGGCAAGCGCTACAGCAGTATGTGTTGCAGGACTACCAGACTCAGCAACAGCTTTTTTCCACAAGCCATCAGACTGCTCAACTCACTCACGAAAATTGGATTATAAATCCCTACCCCCACAACCCATACACACAAAGACTAAAATACATAAATAATGTATTTGCATAATACAATACATTTTTCTTTTTACTCCATGTACATATGCCAATATCCCCTTGCACAAGAAGGTAACAAGTTTACAAAATGTATTTATCTCCATGCTGCTACCTTGCACTTTTTCCAAATTGCACCTTGTATTGCACTATACTACACTAAAATACCTCAACCGAACTATATTTCTAGAATATCTATTTGCACTTTTCTAGTGGTGTCCTATGTTTAGTCTTATGGTTAGTCTGTGCTTAGTGTGTGTCAAGTCTTTCTCTATTTTTAATATTGCACATTGGAGTATGGAAGAAACGCAATTTCAGTCTGCTGTGTAATGTACTGTTGCATGGTTTTGATTGACAATAAAGTTGACTTTGACTTTGACTTTGACTAGTAGTGTTTAATGTTTTGTTATGCTAGTTTAGAAGAGTTTCTGTTATGTTGGTTTTGTAGGGTTTCCATCATAATGACGAGTAGAGCAAGAGCTTAGTTTGAGAACAGATCTATGTTAAATGTATTATATTGCTGTCCTCATTCAGCACGTGCTACACTAATGCTATCAAAGCACTGTGTGACCAATTAGCAAGGTGGCATTCACTGATTTATCCAGTTAAAGTCAAGTTTCCATTACTTGTACCATTCCATAAAAATTTGAGATTACATGATATTTTTAAGTTAAATGTATGAATTAGCTTACTAAAATATTTCAAGTTCAGAGCAATTAAAATGTATGATTACAAAATAAAAATGATCAAGTTCTGCTTATTGAAAATTGAGGCAACTGATTGTGGTTTTGCCAACTTATTCGGGTTTACAGTGACTGTGTGTAGTATGTGATATAGTTTCTGGTGGCCAATGGCCTATATAATGCCAATATATTATATATAATCCAATTTAATAATGCAAAATGAGATATAAAATATAAAAATGTCACATAAAATATTGAATAATAAACTGGTTCTGTTTTTTTTTTTTTTTTTTTTTAAATATTCTGTCAATTAAGTTTCAGCAATTTTATGCATTTCAAATTTTGTAATATTAACATACAAAATTATTCATAATAAATTGGCACTATATTCACTTTATCTTTAAAGCAAATATAGTGCCAATTTATTATTATTAATACAAAATATTTAAAAACAGAAACAGTTTATTATCAAATATCTATATGGCCAATATAATGCCAGTAGTGTTGTAAAAAATATAGATTTTTCTATGCATATCGATACTGAAATATCTGGTTTCAATACTAATTTCCCCACAGTATTGATACATTGATACCTGCTGCACCTTCTCACTAGTCTCATTTGCTCTGGTTGAATAGTGTTGGTGTTGCAGGACGCATGCATAAAGCTCACAAGTCATAAACACCGTTGGTCATGTCTTAAGTAAACGTCAACAGAAAGAAATCCGAGCATTAGGTCTTAAAGGGACAACAGCCTAATATTCCTGCTTCTGTCGGTTAATCAAACAAAAGGAAAGAAGAAAATCACTCACTGCTCTTGACTGAATAACGTTTGTAACTTTAATTGTATAATCTTCATTGTGGCAACGCAATTCTTTAGTATTTCATACCTGAATACTACTGTTAGACCTGTATAACAAGCTTTCATTTAATCTATTGTATTTATTTGTGCTACTACTTGTATTTTGTTTGTATGTGCTCATTTTATTTCTGACTGTGTACATGTCTTTTTTTGTGTGAATTCAATTCAAAGTTTGAAATCAAGCTTACTTGTGCTGTATTGCAACAAAATAACGTAACAAAATATACATTGCGTAAGCAGACATTTAGGTGAGATAACTGTAATGGTACTATCATGTACTTTTTGAAGCTTGAATATATTGACTGACTAGATTTTCAATGGATGGACAAAAAAAGGGATAATATTAAAAATATCTATATGGCAGTTTATCCCCATGGTATACAAAATGGTATTAAATATCGATATTTTTCAAAGTATCATATCGAAGATAGAAATTCCACTATCATAACAACACAAATATGTATGATATAATATTAATATTTATAAATATTAATAATGCAAAATGAGGCATGCATACAATTTCTAAACTATTTTACATGACTTAAAATTCTATAAAATATTTAAAAACAAAGCTTATTTACAATGTAGTCAAGACTGCGGATAGATTTTGTAACTGACAGAAAATCTGAAAAAGCTCAAATATCGGCTTATCGAAAGCTGAAATATCAGTTTATTGCTGATAGGATCTTTTCAACCGCATCCCATCTATCGCAAACGCTAGCTTTGACCTCAATTTAAAGGGTTCAAGCCTTAAATAGCAGGTCAGACAAACACCCCCGTAATTCCTGCCTAGACTACATAAACTGTTCCACAGATGGACACTAAAGGCCTATGAGGAGAGTAGAGCTGTGTGAGTGTTGGTGTGCAGCAGGGACGGCAGAGGCACTATGGGAAGTGGTGGGCTCTTGTAAGGCACAATGACATGAGGGGGTGTGCTGGGGGGGTGGGCGGTAAAGTTGGTGAGAGGAAGTGATGCAATGAAAGAAAGCCAGTGTGCATGTTTCACCAGGAGACACAAAAGCTGATTATGTCAAAAGCAATGCTATAACTAACACCCTCAAATTCCCCTTGAAAAGAAATGTGCCTCAGCGATTGTACATTCAAACATGAGCAACCGTATATAAACATACATTCTATTATTCATTGTAATGTTAGGCTGAAAGTGTGTGCAAGCAGTACCTGCGTTTGAAGGTGAGAAGAACGCCCAGGAGAATGATGACAAACATGAGGATTCCCGCAATCACGCCTGCCATCTTTACAGTGCTGTCCACCTGTTTTTCAGGCTCTATGTCATTGGAATTCTGGGTAGACGCACCTTTAAAGCAACAAGTACATCACAAAGAAGAGAAAGGGTCTTTAACTAAGACAAGAGCTGTTGAGAAATGTTCTACGGTGACACACACATAACCAGCACATACAAGAATCAAACGAAAACACATAAAAATGAAACCCATTCAAACGCACACTTTCATACGCACGAATGAAACATATTCAAAAGACGCACACATTCAAAATGAAATGCATTTAAATTTAGACAAAACAAATGCACAGGTGACACTGATCATTACTGTGTGGCGGGTCTATGGCAAAGGGGAGTCGTTTATTGAATGGCATTAATTAACAGGCAACAGACAAAAAGACCTTAAGGAGCTTTTCAAATACTGGATCACTGTGGTGAAATGAAACACTTTAGGGCCTTTGGATTTTGGGTTAGAGAATGCAAAAAAAAAAAAAAAAAAAGACAATTCAATGCAAGAACTGCAGGCATGAAATATGGACACAAAAAAGATTAGCCAAACAAAAAGAGGATGAAGGGTAGAGATTCATGCAGATGTGTCCGTGTCTTTGGGTGTTGCATACTCGCATGCACCACATCTTGTTTTGTTGACGATATATTGTTATTTTAATATCTGTATAAAATCTGTACAACCATGCATGACTTTTGGAAAATAAATACTGTTCAGATTAGCGTGGCTCCACACCAAACGGCTCATCTACCTTCATCAGGCATGTAATTCTACTGTGAAATTGCCATTATTTCTATGAAAGAATTTCAGCTGCTCGCTGTTGCCGTAATTCACTGTTGAAAAGATCATAATCATCTAGTTGATTTTTTTGCATTTTATTTTCAAAGCATGAACTAAATGAAACACTCCACCATATAATAATCTACATCAGTCTTAATAATGCAAAGAAGAAAGCTTGTATAGACTTAACGAAAAACATAAAACATTTAAAAAACACAAAATATATAGAAATAAATGGTTGCATAAAATATCTACAGATACACAAACCTTAGAAAAGCATGTAATCCCTGCCTTCAATGATTAAACAATTATGTTGTTATTTTTACCTTCACTTTGCATTTAAGAGATTTTTTTTTTTTAAACCTGCCAGTGCGACATCTTTAACAATCTGCTGCATATTAACACATTGATCTCTCTATGTGGGTGGGTGGCTTTGCTTTCATGTAAGCTCAATCATTTGATTTATTTATTTCCCTCAAACCGTACAGTTCTTTTAAGCATGAGAAGATTAAACGTTCAACCAAAAAGACATTTCTGGAACTGTATGCCGAAGAGCTAAACCTACACGACACAAAAAAATGTCCTTTTATTAATCAGTTTTTCTGGCTTTTTTTTTCAGTATTAAAAAATGTAAATGTATACAAGGCAATGGTGTTAAACTCATCAAGAAATATTCACTGAAAAAGTCTCACTATTTTATGCAGTTTTGCTTCTCAAGTAAATGTCTCTTGATTTAAGGATTTCAGCTATTTTCACAAGAAAACATGATGTGCATATGCTAATAGCGATTTGCAGTGACATAATCAGAAATAATTAATTTCCAGTGAGTTTGCTACTAAGGGGCTGTTCACACAGGATGCACTTTTGCGGTTAAAAACGCAGGTCAGTGGAGCGGGAAACACTTTTTTTTTTTTTTTTTTTACTTGTTTTAATTTGAGCATGTACAAAATTCTGGAAAAGACGTGAAACAAAAGCGCAATTGTTAAAGACGTCCATCTAACGCGTATTTACATTGAAAAACAATGGAGAAGTGGCGCAGTGGAATGGAAAAACGCATTCTGTGTGAACCCAAAGCCACATAAGCAAACCCCTAATGCCAGGTTCAGACTACATTATATTTTTGTCTGTTACGATAGTCACGGTGTCAGATATGCGATTTTGACTCCTAAATCATTGTCAAGGACAAGAAACATGTCTCTAATGATGAGCATGATATATTTGAAAAGGCGTAAATAGCCACTGACTTCCGGAAACAAGACCGAAAACAAACACGAAGAGCTTTGTTGCTCCTATGTGCAGATGTGACGGAACCCGTCGTGGAGGACTGGAAAAATTTTTACTTCTAGTCTTTCTGTCAGGACATTGTGAAGCTTTGCAGTCGCGGCGGCGGTTGTGGTCTATTATGACACTATAATGGACCCTTTTCACAGACTGTAATGACGTATTTTAACGGTCATCAATATCGTAAATCCTGCAATGTTTTTTGTATTTTCAAAAAAAAAACAAAAAAAACATTTATAACACTAATACTTTGTATTTTATTACTTTTGCATCAAATTACAATAGAAAAGTTACCGCTGCTGTGAGGGAGTTTAGTAATAGCGTCTATGGAAGTGATGGTAAAAATTTACATATTTCTCTCTTTTGACTGCTGTTATCAATCTCACTCTATTTTTTCCCTCTTTTTGAAAGTCGTGAAATCACTACTGTGGCATTTTTCTTTTGCTATGTGAGCAAATGGGCACACAAAAAAATATTTAATGTATTCTCTCATTCACATATAATATTTAACCCAACTATGACGACTTCCGCTCTGAGAAACCCGGAAATGTGAAAAGGGTCTAAAGGCTTGCTGCGATAGTCGGTGTTGCCAAATCGAAATGTAAAAGCGCCTATTTAAGTGAGCTTGTCATTGTACCATTTTGTTTTTCATTAAGAATAATAGACTAATGAACTCACCATTCAAGCAACCCGTCCCCGAATTGGTGCTGATTCTAAACCGAAAGTAAAATGAGCACGGCCGTACAATCATTCACGGTGTGTGTCCAGTCTGCCGTGTTTTCAGTTCATGCCTATGGAATCTTAACTTTCATTGGAATTCATTGAAAACACTTGCTTTTTTCTCCGCACCACTCCTTTATGGATGCCTGAGCGGCAGTGCGCAGTCTACTTTCGGTTTAAAATTAGCGATTTGATAAGCCCCCGCCAGTGATACCAGTTTTATTGGGTTTGTCACACATCGATTAACCAGTGGGAAAAATTCCTCACCGTCACATCCCTAAACTATAAGAGACAAAACAATCGATTCTTACGTCCCGACGTTCATTGTCATTTACAAATCACTATGACACCCTATGTTAGGGCTGCTCGATTATGGCAAAAATCATAATCACGATAATTTTGCTTAATAGTGAAATGATGATTATTTAACATGATTCTTGGTGGGTGATATGATCAAAGTCTTATTTCATGATGAGTCATTTTAAACATCAGTGAAATTTCACAATTATCAATACTTCAGCAAAAACTAATACTAAGTTAATTAATGTAAGTAAAATATGTATTAGACTGCTGTCACTTTAAGAGCTAATGCACGGATCCAATATAATGTTACACACACGCTCTTTCTCCGTGTTTACATTCATATAAGCCATCACCAACTGTGTTTACGAGGATGCTTACGAAAACGGCATTTCGACATATTTGTGTGTAGGCTATTTGAGCGTTTATGCGCGTGTCTGAAGCCCACAGTATACTTCGCTAATGAGCATTCTGCCCCAAACAGCCTCTCTTTTGTGGCTTAATGCGCTTTTAATAACACTGTTAAATATATAGCATGTCCCGCAGTTTAGCAACAGTAGACTGCACTCACTTATTCAGGTGATTTGGAAGTCAAGTTTGTCAAAACGCACCGCTGTGAAGGAAAGGAAGGTGTGCTGGACAAAATGCGGCAGCGGCACAATCATCGTTTCACGTCGTTTATCTTGTTTTCATAATCATTGGAAGGCCAAATCGAAAATCAACCACAATTAATCGCACAGCCCTACCCTACCACTAATGAATCGTGTCTGAACACAGCAAGCAAGACACATATATCTGAGACTAGACTTTGAAAATGATCACAAGTTTAGTTTCTTCTGACCTTTGGAAGAACACCGAGCCAATCTCGTCTAACCTTGCTAGTGTTTGGAGTGTTTTCTAGCCAAACACTTTTTAGCTCCATCTAGAGCTGTCAGAAGGTGAAGGCAGCGCTACGGATGGTCTACGTGGATGGACTATGTCTTCTCCTTTGACTCTATCAATGTGGTAACTGAACTCCATGTCCTCCAGTCTGCACTGATCTGATTGGGTTCAACAGTTCATGATCCACACACACAAACACATTCACACATCCTAATAGACACTTTTGCCATGATGTGGTTCTTTCAGCCTATTTTCTGATATCATCCTCCCATCCAGCACTATCTTCACCTCGACAATATTAATCTGACCAACCTCTTTACTCATTTTACCAACCCTTTAGGACAAAATCACTTCTCAACTTCTACTGATCAATTTAAATTTGTGTCGAATCTACCCTCAAAATGCCATCTGGATAGAAAATGTCCCTCCACAATAATACCACCTACTTCTGACCAGTAATAGCAAGCAGTAAATCATAGTCTTGAAGTAAAATCAATTGGCCACGTGAAAAAAAATAGAGGAAAACTCCTTTGATATGTTTCAAGAAAACAGGTTTTCAAGATGAAGTGTGTAGTTTCTGCACCGCTAGCTTATCCAAACACAATTCCACAATGTAAAAGATGGCCAATACAATACGGAAAACTTACAGCTTACTTCAGCTTTAAATAGTGATTTTTACAACAGCTCACTCCACACATATACCCACAACCTAGTAAACACGATGAAATAGTGATTATGTGCGCTTGTATTCGTATCATTTTGACATATTATTGGTTCAATTGACTCTCACACCTGTACCCTGAACCACAAGGATCTTAGCAATCATGCAGAAGTGCTCTTCCAAGACCTATGCTATTTCCTGCCCACCATACGATGTGAAATAATACAGAAAAAAACACAAACTACCCTTGATTTGAAACACTCGCCATGCATTTCCCTTCACCCACTCTACATGCTCGGATTGTATGCCCAATAAAAATGTGTGAGTATATGCAAATCCCTTTATTTTGATGGGGTAAAATTAAGTATCAAAGGGGAATTATTATCAAAGCCCATCATATTAAAACTTAATCCCTACCATATACAGGGGGCGTTGGAGTGGGTGTGTTTTAATTGCCGACATTCTGCAATACTGTGTGGTTCGGTTAGCGTGTGAAAAAGGCACTTTTGTATAACTTTATTTAAAGCGGGTCTGTAGGACGAGGGATTACGTAAGGATTTATTGGGGTGCATATCGCTGCTGATATCTCCACTGCTATTGTTTGCCAGTCGACGGGATTACAGATGGATGCATCTAACAGGATTATAATCTAAAATGGACTTAGATTAATATGTAAACAACCCATGATGCTAATGGCTCAAAAAACACCCCCCTTAACCAAATAAAAGAGGTTAAAGGGTGGATTTTAAATACATTTGACTTAAAATCCCCTTGTTTCTAATTCATTGTATTTGGGTTTAAGCATTGCTGTTCCTTTTGTTAAATTCCAGATGGGAGCTTTGAGAAACAAAGGGCATTTGTGTAAACCGCCAATTGATTTCAAGCTCAAAGTGAACATGCATAATTCATGATGTGCTGTGTTTGTTTCTTTTGCTTGTTTTTGGAACTGTTGGGATAATGCAGCAAACATAACTTGGTTTTGCTTTATAATGGTTAGTGATTATTACTGGCCCCAAAAAAGTGTTTGAAGAAGTCGCACCTAAAAATGTATGAATTTCTTTGCATAGGAAACAAAATAGCAAACCAAGTGACATCTGCGAATAAATATTATTTATTGATGCAATTTTAAAGTGTTAATTACTGTTCATTTAAAACACAACCATATTCTTTTAGTAATGTGTTGCATGAAAAGTGTCTTTATTTTCAATAAATGCCTTGCCTTGATATTTTGCTATCTGTGCATATTCAACTTTCAATTATTTGTGCAATTACTTTTTGGGGCCAGTGTGCACTCAAATTCAACTCTCAAAATATAATTATGATCCTTATAACTGCATGTCAAAATATATATTTAAAATGTAAAATGACGGCTTTAATCTGCATAATTCGGACGATTAAGCATTGTAACGGTTCACTTGCTGGGTAATAGTGGACTATCTCCTGTGCAACACAGATATCCAGCAAGACCCTTTAGAAATGTGAGACATTTTAGTGCAGGCAATTTGTAATTTCAGTCAGGGCAATTGAACATATTGTATGTGACTGTAGAGTGAAATGGAGAAGCAATGAGACGTGGACCGTATTGCACTGGAACTAAAGAGCTGACACCTGTGCATGTGTGCAAGTGTGCAAGTGTGCAAGGGCTCGACATCTGATCTGAACAACAAAATATATCCTTCGATATATAATAGAAATAACTGAAGAATTACATGAACATTCAATAAGCAAATATAACAAGTATAAACACACTCAAAACTTCCACACACACATTGTATATGTGCACAGGAATATATATCTGGCATAGTAAAGACACACAAACATCCAAGCGTACTAATGTACACAAAACATGCTGGCAAACACACTCACGCGCACGCACACACACACACCGGTTAGGCTGGCAGGGTCAGAGTGTATGACTGGGGTCATGTTGGGTGAAGCGGTCACATGTAAGGGGTGGAGTGTTGAGGTAAGGCAACATATATCACTTTACGCTCACATTTTGCTCAGAAACTTATTAAGCTCCACCTTTAAAATATCTTTATGCATATCCTAACATTTAAATAATGGTCTGAATTAATAAAAAATAAATAAATAAATAAATAAATAAATTATATATATATATATATATATATATATATATATATATATATATATATATATATAAAGCCCCCAGTAAACAACAGATCATTCAAAGCAAGATTATGTAATTTCTAAGAAGGCAATGCTCTTTAAAAAGGAATAATTGAAATTATGAATTCCGTTTTTCAGAGCATAACAAGGTCATGAGCAAAACTAAAGTAGAGAGGGGATATCTGTTGTTTTTAAACATGAAATATTAATATTTAATATGATCATTTAAAACATGTGGGCGGCACTGTACATTCTCAGGGTCCCAAATTACAATAGTGTCAATGAAGTCAATGAGAACCAGCTAGACTTTTTAGTGGACCAGACATGCAAAAAATGCATTAAGATGTCGATGGAAAGAAGCAAAATAAAGGAACACGGTCTGAAAAAAAAGAGAGAAGGAAACAACAGCGGAAGAAATGTGGATGGAAAGAACAAAGAAGAAAGAAAAGTTTGACTATGGTATAATATTCACCTTCACTGGGAATGACAAGTATGTAGGGCGTGGTATTTTGTCCCCTACCTATTACCACTAAGACAAGGTTTTACGTTCCAGGCCGGCATGCATGAGAGAAAAGAAGGAAAGAAAAAATAGTCTAAAGAATTATGCTTTCAACTTGATCATCTGAGCTTCCTTCATTTGGCTGGAAAGGAAGCTGAAATGTATAGGATACAACAGGTAGGCTTATTCGCAAGGGAAAATTATTATTACTCCAGAATCATCTAATGGAACTGACAGGGTAGGATAAGAGGATAAGAGTTAGAGAAAATCTTAAAGAGATTTTTTTTTCATACGAATCCAATTTTTTTTTTCCAAGTTGAGGCCTTATGTGGCTTTGGAAAATTGTTCTATTCTGAGTCTCCAATTGTGTGAAAACTGAAAAGAATGGAAAACTGTAATCAAATACGCTTTGAAATAAATACATTTAGGGGGAATGCACTAAGACTGAATTGCGTCTACTGTTGTTTATTTGCATTTGCATTGTTTTAACACGCGATTCAATAAAGGAATTATGCAAATGAGGTGACTTTGCTAATGTGACTTCAAAATGTCACAATCCCCCATCTTGCTATGCCAGTTCAGAGTGCTAAGATGTGGAGGATGCATTTCTACATTTTGACATACTTAAAGGCACAATATGTAAGTTTCGCCGCTAGATGTCGCTATGTAGTTTGATGACGTCTTGATTTCGCAGGGTCATGGGAGTTGTTTCTTCACCTCTACAGCCGGTGGAAAAGACCCCGACGGGACTCGGGCAGAAATCATATTCATGGATGAGCTCATGTCTTACAGATGTATTAGCGTTACTGTAGTATGAAGCAGGTGGAGCTGAACGAGGCGCTGGAGCGATTGCTAATGAGAGACGAGAGCAGTGGAGCTTTTATTCTGTCAGACGAGCGCTTCCGCTTCTTCTGCTCATGTGTGTGTGGGGGAACGCAGCGCTGTTTTATCATATTACACACATTTGAGTGTGTTAAAGTGATGTTATAATGCTACTGTGCGTTCACTCGGCGCTACTATGAGACACTTGTTCACACTGCAGTGAGCGAGATCATATTAGGCGGTAAAACATGTACTTGCGGTAAATCAACAACACCAGATTCTAGACTAACTGTGTTGAGCTGGAGAACAATCATTAGTTTCTGTGGATGAATGATCCAAACAGTTGCTCACCAGTCTAATAAAACACATCATGTATTAAAGCGTCTTTGGGGTTTCCAATCGAATCATCGAGGGTAACGCGGGTATGATGTCATTGATAGGCGACACACGGTCCGTGTCCTGGTTAAAATAGCTTATTTCTCTGAATTTAACATTTGGGATAATGTAAGTACACAAGTCAACAAAATATATAACGCTTTTCTCGTGTTTTTTGGATATTTTAATCCAAAAATCGTACATATTGTGCCTTTAACTGGTACGATAAATGATTGCTCCACCACTGCGACCTGAATTGGATCTTTAAAATACAAAAAGTGCACTCTGTGTTCACTAGATAATGAAGACAAACATATCTTGATATTTCGCTCACTCTAAAAAAAAAAAGGTTCTATATGGCACCAAAAATAGTTCTTGGCTCGTAATCATAGGGGAACCTTTTTTAGTACTATATAGCACCATTTTTGGTGCTTCAGTGGTTCTTCAGCGGTTCTTCAGAGGTTCTTCACCGGTTCTTTGACTAAGGTGCTATATAGCACCTCTGAAGAACCACTGAAGCACCAAAATTGGTGCTATATAGCACTAAAAAAGGTTCCCTTATGATTACGAGACTTTTTTTTTAGAGTGTACCGCCTACTTTACGTGGTAGGTAATATTTCCTCATTAATCGTACCAGGCACAAAGCACTAGGTTTCATGATTAAGGCTCAATCTTATATCAGTCTAATGCTCAAAGAAAAGAAATGTGTTTGCATTGAAATGAATAGCAATTACTTTATTTAAATAGAGTGCGGTGAAATGTCATTCTCATTAAACTAGATTTTAGATGCCGAGTGAATAAGAAAGTCACGCAACCGTTTTAGTGAATTCACCCCGTAATCTAAACCTCCAACAATAAAAAAAACAAGTTAAGGTCGAGAAACATCAAATGTCTGCATTCAAGGCATCACAAAGATTAAAGCATGTCTTTCTAAGACAGAAACACAAAAGTAATTGTTTTTGTACAATCATAAGAACCCAACTCAGGACGGATCTATCTGGGATATGAAAGGAAAACAGGCCATGAGGAAAAAAAGCCTGACATGGAGCAAAATAAAATGATTTCAGCAAAACAAACAAACAAACAGGTGTGTGTGCAGAAGCAGGCTTATTGAATAAGATGGAGAAAAAGCCAAAAGGTATGAAAGAAAACTGGAAAAGAAAGAATGGGGAAGAAAATAATGCGATGAGTCTGTAGCGCTGACCGGCTATAGTGTCTCTTTATCCGTGATGTCCATTAAATAATAGGAAGTCTCTTGTGATTGCTCTGTTCCTGGAAGTGATTATGTAAAAGGGTCTTTTTACAGAGAGAGGGGGAAATGAAATGGAGCAAAAGAAACTGAACAAAATTGTTGGCCAGAGGCAGATAATCATGCAGGTAAAATAAAATGGGATTCCAGATTTTTCAATGAAACCGGGAGCGCTAATCTCAGCCTGATGCAACTGTGGCTTTGTCTGTACAATGAAAAGACTTCGTCCTTTTTGTTTTCATCATCACGTTCAGTAATGGGTTCCACTATAAAATCAAAGCTCTATTAAGAATACAGAGGAAATAACATTTCTAATATCTGTTTAATTCCAACCGAAACATGACCTGAGTTTCAATGAGTGTGTTGGGCTGCAGGAACTTAAATTAGACACAACTATCCAAATATAAACCCAGCCAAAGATTTTTTCACTTGAATATACAAAGAAACACGCAAAATAAGTGAATAAATCAATAATAATAATAATAAAATGTGTCATTCATTCAAACTAACAATAAGTGAAACAATTCTCATACCTTTGGTAGCCAGTCGCACGCAGTTGATTTTGGTTTCCTGGAAGAGCAGAGGAAAGTTTGTGTTTTAATTAAACGTCAAAATGATACTGTATTGAGGAACATTGTTTTTGTCAAGCTACAGTGATCATAGTAATTGCAACACAATGACGTGCAGGTTATTTTCATCATGAGGTGCTTGACATTAAGAAACAGCTAATTATATAACAACATTTCTAATGATAGTGAAGGATTCGCAAATGCAGTGCCGAGGCCAAAACAGAGAGAAGCCAACATTATTGTTCAATTTTCCCATGCATGCTAAGTCACTATAGCTAAGTTAAGACATTTAAGGTGACAAAACCTGAGCAATCATACCATATACTACCTGTTTTGATCATATTTAAACAACAATATGAATAAAACAGTTTTCTGACATTCCATTCTATTCTATTCCATCCCATTCCATTCAAAAGCATTCATGGCTGCCTGGAATGCCAGTTATGATGATATAAATCTCACTTGCATCCTTCGAATGCCATGTGTGGCGTGACAGGTGTTAATTAGTCGGCAGATTTCGGTGTGAAGTCTGCATGGAAGTTTAGAGCTCTGAGACAGGAAGCCAGATGCTACCATGTGTTTCTGTGAGCGTCTACAACAGCCACTTGTTTTGAATAGATCTGCTGTCCTTGTGCACCTCATCTCAGTAGGCATGTAAAAAAAAAAAAAGCCTTCACATCATTGGGCCTTGAAAGGTTTTGCTAATGGCAATATTTCATTAAGTTATATATCGTATAGCAGCCTGCATTGCACATTGAAAAAGTGTGCCACAGCGTCGCCACAGGAGGCTCTACAGCATAAATTGTATTCTCGTATACTCATCTTTCTCTTTTAGGTAAACTACAGTCATGGCAGAGCAACAGTTTGATGAGAATATTGCTTTACATCTGGTTTAAAAACACAGATATTTGAAGATAGCTATCCAACACAGCAATGCAAGAATGAGCATTAAAGGGATAGTTCACCCAAAAATGAAAATTAGCCCATGATTTACTCACCCTCAAGTCATCCGAGGTGTATATGACATTCTTCTTATAATAAAATCAGAGTTATATTAAAAATGTTCTGGCTAATCCAAGCGTTATAATAGCAGTAATAGTTGCTCTGTTTTTGAAGTCCATAAAAAATGCATCTGTCCGTCAAATAACGTGCTCCACGCGGCTCCGGGGTGTTAATAAAGGCCTTCTGAAGCGAATCGATGCGTTTGTGTAAGAAAAATATCCATATTTAAAAATTTATTAAATTTTTTTCTATGGCTCTGCATCAGCCGTCCCCGCGCCATCACTTCTGGCGAATAAGGTCAAAATACATGCAAAATACCGGCGCGATCATAGATATATACATAGATTCCTCATTAGTGCCTGCGTGGATCGGTTGAATGAGGCATCTACGTATTTATATATCTTTGATCACGGCAGTATTTTGACCTTATTCGCCAGAAGTTATGGCGCTGGGAATGCTAGATGACATTCGTCAGGTAAAAAAAATGACAAATACTGTTCGGTTTCTCGCAGAAACCCATCGTTTCGTGTCTTAAGATATCAATGTGTCGCCACGAGCCGCATGGTTTAATAAGGATTCGTGTGTCTATGTGTTTTTACTCTCATTGCTCTCATACTCTAAAATATCCCCATTGACATGCATTATACGACTATCACACTGCAACGGTTGGAGTTAAAAATCTTCATTTGTGTTCTACTGAAGAAAGAAAGACACCTACATCTTGGATGCCCTGGGGGTAAGCAGATAAACAAAAAAAAATAGTTTTTGAGTGAACTATCCCTTTAAGGCTACATCTACACTAATCCAGATAGATTTGAAAACTGAGTTTTCGTTTCAAAACGCTCTTCGTCCACACTAGCGTTTTCCAAAAGTTTCTCATCCACATCTCATCTCATTCAACAAGCTGCGCATGCGTAAAACCTCATAAAAGCTCACTGATCAGCATCATAAAGTTATCACACAATTCTTCTGGCAGGATCATTTTATTTAGCAAAATATCTGATGCGTCCAGGTCGCACTCGGTCAACCATTATTATGTTTGGTCTAAAACGCACTCGTGTTTTGCCACAGGACAGCAAATGCAAGTACATTTTCTGTCATCCTTGCAGGACTGTGATATGAAGTGTGCAAAGTAACATATTTTAGCAACTGTGTGAAAGTGAATGGCACATAACTCTGGCACAATAGCGGTATAAACATACATATCTATTGGTACAATATGCGTCACATGACTAAACACGTGTCATAATTTTCAAATACCTTCACAGTCCACAGTATGACGCGAAGACAGCTTTTTCAAATGTATCCGCTTTGGAGAGCATTATCAAAAAGCTACGTTTTCGTTGACTTAAAACGCCGTATCAGTGTGGACGAAGGACAAAACGGAGAGAAAAAGATGCATTTTCAAACGAAAACGTATTAGTGTGGACATGGCCTAAGTTGCATTTGCAATGCATTAGCTGATCATGCACACCTGTGTTTGTGTATGCTTCTCTCCTGGTAAGTGCATTTCAAGTTACATTTGATAAAATCATCTGCTAAATGACAGCATATTAACAAATAAACCTCACAAAACTCACTTTTATGTGTTTTATTTTAGCACCACTCAATACCACTTTGCTGTATTCTGTATAAATCATTCAAAATAATCTGCCAACTGATTCTTCACAAGTTTAGTATGTTGCTACCCAGGGATGTGAAAGACTAAAAAGTAGCTTGTTACCATGGTAAATATTTGTTTTTTGCTGTGTTTATTTTTTATATAAAGTAACATTCTATAGATAGTATGTGGTTGCTAAAAGGATGCAAAAATGGTTAGGGTATTGTGGTTGCTAGATGGTTACTTACTGGCTCAAGTCAAAAGAATCAATCCTAGAGTCTATGATATCCTGAGCCCAAGCTAGATATGGCCCCAGTCCCTCCTTTCAAATAAGGGTACGTTTACATGACAGCGATTTACTCAAATGGGAAAAGTTTTTTCTTTCTACAGATGACAATGTTATCAGAACGCCAGACAGCATGCCAGACAAGTAGTTGGCACTTAGTAAAGAAACGCGCATAACTATAGACTAAACACGTAATACACATGCGACGTCACAGTTTTCACAGATAAGCGTTTTTGTAGTTTACACTGAGACGAAAACTTGCACTTTAAAACATGTTTTTTTAAAAGTTCAGGCCACCAAAACGCCACTGTCGTGTAAATGAACGGCCAAAACGCATAACATGTTTTCTGTTTTTAGTTGAAAACTGTTGTGTAAACGGCCCCAAAGTCTATGGGATTTATCATCCACCAGTCTGATTGCTTAGAAAAGAAAAAGCACACATCTCCTCAACAGGACTCATGATGATTTCAGGTATCATTTGCATGTTTGAGGGTTGGGGGCTTGATTAAATGACTAACCCTAACCTAATAGTAATGAAGCTCGCCATAGAAAACACCACTAATAAATCAATCAGAAAAGCATATTGAAGAGGCAATACAGGCAGCCTCTTTCCCATCTTCACTGCGCCATTGTCAGTGCCACTCTTCAGAAATTTTAAAAGTCCCCTTGGCAACACTTCATTGCACATATCAATTTGGCTCACGGGAATCAAAACCAATATGAGTTGCTCAAATACATTCAATGCTGATGAATGCAAACACAACAGTGACCTCAACTCACACTGTTGACACTGAAAAATGAACCGTCAATGCAGTGGAAGAGGGCAACCACTAACATGTGACCTTGCTGTCAGAGCGGAGGGTTGTCCCATCTGATTGTGGCATTGAAGCAGGGGGTGGATTGACACAGCGAGGCAGAGAAGGGTCCATATGTGAGCAGACCATCTGTCACAGATTGCTATCGGACATGCAGGGTCAAACACACAGGCCAATGTAGAACGGGTGAAAATAATACTGTTTGAGTTTTAAGAAGATTTACCATGCAGATGTATGGATGGAGGTGTGTATAAATGCATATATATACACACAGATCAGACATAACATTATGACCACTGACAGGTGAAGTGAATAACACTGATTATCTCCTCATCACGGCACCTGTTAGTAGGTGGGATATAAATTGGGCAGCAAGTGAACATTTTGTCCTTGTGGCGAACAGCGAGGCCGAGGGACCGTGAGGGCGGGACGAGGCGGCGCTCATCAGGGAGGATGAGCGCCAGCTGCGCGCCGCAGCGATCTCGGCCCTCGCGGAGGAGTGAGGGACTATAAAGGAGGAGCGACGACAGTGAGGGACGAGAGAGGACCAGGCCTGGACGTTTTTGTTATGTGCACGCTGCAGTCGTCCGCGAGGGGCTGCAGCCTTTTTGTTTTCATTTTGTGTTTGTGTGTGTGTAGGCGGCAGTCGACCGTGAGGGGCTGTCGCCGCCATTTTATTTTGTGTTTATGTTTTATTAAATACTTTGATTGTTCGCCGGTTCCCGCCTCCTTCTTCCCGTACAAACAAGTTTTACTACAGTCCTCAAAGTTGATGTTGAAAAATGGGCAAGCGTAAGGATTTGAGCGAGTTTGACAAGGGCCAAATTGTGATGGCTAGACGACTGGGTCAGAGCATCTCCAAAACTGCAGCTCTTGTGGGGTGTTCCCGGTCTGCAGTGGTCAGTCTCTATCAAAAGTGCTCCAAGGAAGGAACAGTGGCGAACCGGCCACAGGGTCATGGGCGACCAAGGCTCATTGATGCACGTGGGGAGAGAAGGCTGGCCCGTGTGGTCTGATCAAACAGACGAGCTACTGTAACTCAAATTGCTCTAGAAGTTAATGCTGGTTCTGATAGAAAGGTGTCAGAATACACAGTGCATCAGTTTGTTGTGTATAGGGCGGCATAGCTGCAGACCAGTCAGAGTGCCCATGCTGACCCCTGTCCAACGTGAGCATCAGAACTGGACCACGGAGCAATGGAAGAAGGTGGCCTGGTCTGATGAATCACGTTTTTCTTTTACATCACGTGGATGGCCGGGTGCTTGGGATGTGCAGAACAAACAAGTCCGATCCATGGAGGCCCATCTTGTGCCAGATACCACAGCACACCTTCAGGGGTCTAGTGGAGTCCATGCCTCGACGGGTCAGGGCTATTTTGGCAGCAAAAGGTGGCATTTTTTGGTACTTCCAAAAATACCATGGTTCTTTTTTGGTACTTTTTTTATAGGTGAAATCATCAATCATGAAATGAATTTCAGTACTAGTACATATCAAAATTCTGATACCATCACTGAACCATGGTCCCGCTCCAGTACTTTTTGTAAGAGAAAATGGTGAGAGGAAGGAGGTGAAGGCCACATGGTAACGGTGCTTAGTTTCTGAGAGCAGCCCGAGCACTGGGACTTGGGGAATGGAATAATAGGAGGGGGTCTCGGCTGATGGGAAACATCCCTACAGGAAGTGACAGCTGAGCTATACTGTCTGCCCCTCCAGTCAAATAATTTACTGACAGACTGTCGGAGGCTTTTTACGATGACTGTGTAATGACGGAGAGAGAAAGAGGTATGAAAAAGAGCAAATCTTTGCAGCTCAGGGGAAACTGCAAGGCGAAAAAAGAGACCATGTAAATATTTAACTCAATCATTACTGATAAACTACAATATTACTGTTAGCAGATCGCATGTCAGTACTGGATTTTTACAATTTCTAAAGGAAAGGTCCGTGCAATGGTGCTAAAGAGCTGTGGCCCGTTGTCAGGGTGTTGCTAAGGTATGCTGAGTTGATCTTAGAACAGTGCTATGGTGGTTAGGATGTTCTGCAACAAAATGAAAGCAAAAAAAAAATGGGCATGACAGTTTGGAATAAAAGTTAAAGTAAAAAGCGAATAACTCTCCAAAGACTAATCCAACCGACTGCAGTTTACTAAGCTTGAATGACACGTTTGCATTGATGTGTTTAAAAAGAACATGGGACTCTTATGACAAATGCTTAATGGTTAGCCAGAGAAGTTGAAAAATATGGATTTCATGTCACTGTCCAGCTTTTTGTCATGCCTACTAGAGCTAATCCATATGACAGCAGATTTACAGTCAATAAGTTTTTCTAGTTGGTCACTCTCTCAATTCTGAAGCATGTTATGGATTAGTTAGCCATTACAGCAGTTTTCTTGGCTGCAATTCTCTCCTTATGACAACAACTACTGCTGGAACCCAGGAACACATATCTATCTATTAACTAGGTAAAACACATTTTTTTCTGCTAAATTTATGCCAATGAATTGCATATAGACATGATAATTTTCCCAAAAACCCCAAAGCAACCACAACTCATTACCCATCACTAACAATGCCATAGCAATGACACGGTGATATTCAAACCATTAGCAACTATATCTTGGCACAAGAATGTCAGTGAGACTTTGGGCCCTATCATACACCTGGTGCAAGTGTTTGCGTACTTGCGGCAAGTGTTTTTTACTAGTTTCAGCTCAACGCAGTTATCATTTTCACATCCAGTGCCACATTGTTTAAATAGCAAATGCACTCGCGCTCATCTGTTCACCCATGGGCGTGCTGGTCTGAAAACCAGGTGTGTTCAGGTGCATTGTTGGCGTGTTGCTATTTTGAGGAACTGAAAACGACTGCGCCACTGACCAACAAAAACCTGCTCTAAAGTCAATAGCGCAGTATTTTTTGTGTTATTTAAAGGGCGCGTTAGTAATATGTGCCTATAGGTGGGTGCACAACATGTGTACACTATGCTTATTACACACACAGAGATGCGCAGCAGCACACAAACATTTTTAAATATTAAAAATAAAAGGATTCCTCTCTGGAGAAGCGTTCATTTTTTCAGCCATGTAAATAGCAAATCTGCCATGGTGCAAGAGCAACTGGCTTTTAAAGGGAATGGGAGATGAGACTGGTTTATTGCACGTTATGCCCAAAACACACCCATTATCTAACTTATTATTTTTATCTTATCTAATTCTAGGGGATACGGTGAATAAGTCCCAAAAAGTCAGCGTATTCATTAAACTAGAAAAAGATTTGGACACGCCCTAAGTGCACCTGCACCATGCACCTCAGACCATGCGCTTAGATTGTTAAAATAGGCTCTTCAAGCTCTTTTGACTTGGGCCAGTAAGCAACTACCTAATAACCACCCAGAACACCCTAGCAACCACATAACACCCTGGTAACCACCCACAAGACCTTGGGGCGGCGAGTTCTGCACAGGCAAGCACCACTTGTTTTGTGTTTAAATAAAAGTGAATATCTAGTTGTTTTCTATTTTTTAAATCTATTTATGTGTGATAATCAATTGTTGCATGTTGCACAAACAGGCTGATCAAAATCATCACTTCCTTACAAGACGAACAAAAGAGGAATAACAAAATCACAAATGAAAGTGTATCACAATTTAAGCGGAGTTCACCCAGTTTCCGCAGGATTTTGAACAGATTGTGAAATGGATGCTTATAATTACGAATTATGAACTCGGGTATGAATGATTACAACAACCTCCTGAGGCAATCATCTACACATTAGGGGCTCGGGAGGAAAAACGCTCCAGTGAGAATGAATAAAAAAAAAAACATGCAGTACAAAATACAAAAGAAAAGTGGCATCAGCCAGTCGTCTGGAGGTATCTGAGACAGCGGTGCTACTATTTCAGGAGCTGTTGCTTTCGTGAGTAACACCTCCAGTCTAGTGAAATGTATTAGCAAGAGGATTAGGCAAAAGAAACTGAAAAACAAAACAAAAAACAATGATACAAGTTATTTTTTTGATTTCCATTCATACAGAGCACTCTGTTTTTCATAAAGAACAAAGGAAAGCATGACAGCTGAGTGCAGCGTTAGGTGTAAATGAAGAAAGAAACGGCAAGAGAGTCTCAAAAAATGTGTGAAACAAGTGCGAGACGCTTCAAAAACACTCCCAATCGCCGCAAGAGAGACATGTTTTGTCTCCATCCAAGAGTATCAATGCTATCAGACTCTGATGAACTGCACAGAACAACAGGAAGAGGGTGATACTCTAATTAAGCCTTGATTAAGGCTATTCCTATTTCATTTATGCAATTAAGAAGCATTTAATCATATTCATGATTAAGACTGCTAAGTAATTCATTGCACTTGTAACCGGCCCTACTCGACCCGCTTCGATCGGGATTCGAACCGCCGTCTCCGGCATGAGAGGCAGATGTTCTAAAAAGGATGCTAAAGGCCGCAGGCTCTAACGTTAGTTGTTCATGCGCCTCTTGAAGCCAGGGGCGTGATGTTTACTTGCACAGCTCTTACTATCTGGCCTCCGTTACAACCACCACCTTAAGCCTCACCCCCATCCAGGTCACAGCACCAATGTAACCTCGACTCGTTTCGATCGGGATCCGGCATGGGAGGCAGATGTGCTAACAAAGATGCTCCATTACACACTGACCATATGAAAACTCTACATTCAGACCCGGTTTCACAGACAGGGCTTAGATTAAGCCAGAATTAGGCCTTTGATTAGGGCATTTAAGTAGCTTTTATAAACGGGCCTTAGAAAAAAACATTACTGGTGTGCATCTTGAAACAAAACAATGGAAGTGACATATTTTAAGATGTGTCAGTGCAAGTTTCTTTCAGTTAAAACAGCTCAAACGTACATTTTAGCCTGGGACTATGACCAAGGCCGCGTGTCCACCAAAGCGCTTTAGCCGGCTAGGAGCTCTGCTGAAAACGTCTCGTTGTGGCGCTTGAGAGCGTTTCGGCAGTGCAGCGTTTTTTTTCAGTTGAGACTCTTTGCTTGATATGATTGTTTGTCCCGCCCCTCCTCCACTCTGATTGGACGGCTGGGTGAAAAGTGACAGTGATGAGCGCTGCGTTTGGCTCAAATTGAAAACAATTGAATACGCCAGCCAGCCGCGTGAAAAATAGCTTTGGTGGACACGCGGCCTAAGCCTTGTCTGAGAAACCGGGGGTCAGTGTTTAAATGCAAACATATTGGAAAGTAGGTATTTTAAAATAAAAAAATTAAAAAAAATTCTAATCAATTAAAAATTAAATTAAAAATAAACCAACCAATAACAAATCATCCTCATCATTTTATTCCTATTATTATTATTATTATTATAACTGAAATTCTAAAGAGCATCTTGCACAATTGAAAAAAGGAAAACCTGACCTTTTCTTACAATTTGATTTAGAAATAGTGCTGTTAAATAAATATTTCCTCTTCATTTACTATACGTGACATGCCAACTGACCATTTAACACTTGACCAGGGGGGGGGGATTTTTAAACACTTGTTTGCTTGGTTATTTTTTTAATCAAGTAGTCCAATAATAGCTGCCACACTCCACCAAACAGTGATTTCACCTCTGACAGGTCGTGGCTTTTAAATTCAAGCTGTTTTCCTCTAGAGTGTTTGTTCCTATTAGCGCTACACGTCGGTGGAAACAAAGTGCCACAAACTTGTCCTTTCACCCGCCACACACCGAAGACGGGACGTGCTTTGCAGGTTCCATTTTGTTAAAAGCTGCATGTGTCTGTTTCAATCTCTGTCTAGTGTGAGTTCAGCCACTTAAACGAGTGAGTGCCTCTTCACAACTCCGTATCCCTCTTTCAGAACAAAAGACGCCTGCAGCGGCAATTACTTGCTCTTTTAGCCCGAGCGTCTGCGGTCCTGTTCACAAACACACCAGAGGGACAAAAGCAAGTGGAGGAATCCTAATTTAGCTTAGAACAGTTTGAGACCACTATTCCCCTGACTGTCCCTCCCTCTCTCGCCATCTCTGGCAAGACTGATGTGATAAAGTTGATCAAAAGTGACCTGGTGCTATTAGCAGTGCCAGGAGAAACTCAGTGGGCAGCGGCGCTCTGAGATGGCATCGTCTATGGACCGCTGCTACACTGAGAGATGGAGAAACAGCAGCATTTTTTGTCTGTAAAGGTCGACCTGAAGATGGGGAGGAAGCAACCCATGATTGGCTTAAGCAGAGATAAGAAGAAGTATTTTAACACCCCCAAAATTACACACTTCATCTTTAAGCAAATGAAAAGGCCTTTAAAAGTCATGCTGGCATTTCGCCTCTATTGAAAGTAATAATGATGACTAGCAAATTTAATGTGGACTACAGTTCCTTGCTCATGCTGACATTATGGAGCAAAGATCGTTCATTAGAGAGCCTTGCATCGTATATTACTCATTAGAAATTATGTTCTGGTTTTGTGAAGTAACTTTTACAGTGGCCCCAATAAGTACTTGGACACTTAAAGGGATAGTTCACCCAAAACTGTAAATTCTGCCATCATTTACTCACCCTCATGTCGTTCCAAACCCGTAAGACTTTCGTATTTTTTTGTGAAATCTGAGAGATTTCTGTCCCTCCATTGACAGTCTATGCATCTACACATGGACTTAACCGCTCAATTCATATGGATTCATTTTTCGATCTTTTTATGAACTTTTTGAAGCATCAAAGTAGTAGTTGCGTTGCTGTCAATGGAGAGACGGAAATCTCTCAGATTTCATCAAATGAAACAAAAGTCTTATGGGTTTGGAACGACATGAGGATGAGTAAATGATGGCAGAATAAAACATTTTTGGTGATTTATCCCTTTAAGTGACACTTAAACATCTCTGAATGTTTAGATATATTAGGATACACTGAAAATATTTTGATAGAGAAACTCAGAAATAGCTTGTACATTTCAAAATTAATTACAAAGAAACGGCAAGTAACATTGCATTAAACATAAACATTTTATAATAGAAAGACTGAAATAGCATTTTCTTTGAAAACATACTCCAAAATCTTTGGATATTTACAGCCAGATTTTTCAGTTTAATACAAGGCTTGAAACGTGCACTTGGTGTGATGTTTTGTTATCCAATGTAATCACATTCAGACATTATTAAGTGTCGCTTTATTGTCCCAATACATTTTGGAGACACTAAAGCAGTGATCTTGTGTTGTATTTTTTATGCTTAAATATCATTTATGCACCAAATGCATCAAATCAATAAAATAATCTACTAAATGACAACTGCTGCATAAAGCCGGTTTGAATAGCTATCAATATGACAGGTAATCTCACCACTGAATTGCATTGTGAATTTATTTGTTACTTTACGCCGTGGAATAGAAGAAAAAAAAATTCAACTGGCACACATTCTCAAACGCACTTGGAACAAGGTAAGTTGAAAACAAATCTGAACTACCAACCTAAATCCATATTTTATGCATGAATCTCCAATCAAATTATCTGGGTCACGGTCTGAGGTTGTTTTTGAGTGCTTTTCTCCAGCCGCCTGAGACTGAGAGATTGAATTGAATCAAATCCAATCAAATCGGGAACCACATACTTCAGAACGCAGAGCAATGCAGGAGGTCCAAGCGGAGCCATTATGCCTGCTAAAAGCTAATATGTGAAATATATATATATTATTAAAATATCTCCTGTTTCTATGATAGCCTTGTAATTTTGGATGATCTATAGCATATTTCATGTTCTACTAGCTTTTTATCGTACAGCTTTAGTAACTTTGTTTTGGTAAGTGTGAAAAAATTAGCCGCTCTTCTGATGTAGGAAGGGGATCTATTATAATATTACCGCCCCTTAATCAAAGTATAGGTCTCTGCAGGATAGTAATAGGAGTTACCAGATCAGTAGGCGAGGCCATAAACAGAGGGGCGTTTTCCACTGTGTTACCTGATTTGCCCATGTCATAGTGTGCGGGTAAAGTTTAGGGGTGGGGTCGGGTGAAGGGGATCATTTTCATTGCATGATTTATAAACACCCATCAGTTTTGAAAACACCCACAAATTTAGAAATGGCCAATTTTGTTCCGCTGATACCCCATACCCCCTTAATCTGCACATTTCCATCCATGGCGCTGACAGACAGTTCCATATTAGCATAGCTGCCTCCCTCAGTCAGTTGTACACTGTCCGCCATTTTCTCCACGCTCAATCATCTATAGACAGCTTGTAAGCAATGCAGGTGCACTGCCTGAACATGGGACAATTAAAGTTAAAGCTCAAGGACGGATCAGTACCAACTATTCATGATCCAGCTTACAGTAGGGCTGCTCGATTATGGAAAAAATCATAATCACGATTATTTTGGTCAATATTGAAATCACGATTATGTAACACGATTATGTAACACGATTATTTCACATGACTTTGGGAATGTGTTGTATTTATTAAAAATACACCTTTCAACAATTCAATTGAAATTGTAACATTTGTTGTACTTTTTGAACTATTAAAATAAATAATATAACATATATTCGAATCAAAGTATAAAAGTATTCACGTAAAAATGATAACCACAAATAAATAAGATCAACAATATGGTTTGGCTATGCTTTTCATGTACGTCTAACATTAGTTTTCAGGTACAGAAATGTATCAAATGTAAAATAACAAATAACAAACATTGCATATTTGAGTGCATAAATTAAAGATTAATCCTATTAAACTTACAAAAGCTATTCAATCAAGAGCGGTGAGTGATGTCCTTGTCTTTTGTTGTTTGACATTAAACAGACAGCAGTAAAGGCTACTGCCCCTTTAAGACCTCGCGTCTTCTTTATCGACTGTATAAAGTTCACTTAAGGCATATACAGACTATGTCTGCTAAGATACTCATCAAGATGGACATGTTGACATACGTTTTGTGTGAGTTTATCCGTTTAAGAGCAAGACTTGAAAGAGAACTCAATATTTGCGCGCTGAGAGACGTGTGCGCGCTCTCGGATGAGCGCAGAGACACATTTCCTCACAGCGCGCGCGGCTTCTCATTCTAAAGCTAAACCCTAAAGCACTAAACCCGGGTGATGACGGTGAAAACGACTGGTCATATTCGAAAATATGGCAGCACTCGCAATCTCGCATGCATTGAACAAAGTTTACAAAGAGAGAATTATTTGAAAAATATGAAGGAAAAAAAGGACGTTTACACGGCTCCCCTGCTCTCGTCAGTTTTTGTTTCTTTATTAGATTGTCATAGGTCACTCTGTTTAATTTTCAAGTGGTTAAACAAATTCGTGGTGTTCCCTTGCGTTGCAGCCACTACCATGTAGCAAATCTTAGCATGTTTCTGCTCGTCGTCTGATTCCTCGAAGCCAAACTGTTCCCAGACAACGGAGTTGGTTTTGCCTTTTTTGCTCACCAAACGCTGCTGTAACTGCCCTCCTTCTGCCATCTTTACTCGCGCCGAGTTTTTAAATTCCAGCGGATGATATGCACATCTCACGACCTGAGAGAGATTTGTGGGTTCGGGAGGGGCGGATGTGCGCGTGCGCGTTTCATTCAGAACGCAAGGCAAAATAATCGTTTTTTCTCGATTGTACTATTTTGGTGATCGTTGGGAGGCAAAATCGAAATCGAAATCGAAATTCGATTAATTGCACAGCCCTAGCTTACAGTCTCCCAAGCAATACTGGTCACAGCAGTAATGAAAGGGAGAGCGCACACTTTATAATGCTTTACCTGAGTTGTTTTCTGGATATAAAGTTTACCAGTTTATTAGTTTAACCAACCCTACCCCACCAATTGACCTATCGGTAAGCCCCGCCCCCCTTAGTTACTGTTGCTAACTCGGACAAACAAACAGAGTTGCTATATCTTACAATGACAGCTGCCAGTGTGAAAATCTTATCCCGAGATGTTTTTGGACACAGAATGTAGCGTATACCCCGTCCGAATGATGGTCAAACTCTACTGATGGTTTATCAAGTTTATTATGTCCTTTTTCACTCCAAAAAAACCATCATAAGAGCTGAACAAACAAAGCATAAGAAGTGCGCATTAACGTCTCATTCACAAACTATCTCGCTCCGTTGCTTTACCATTAACATACACAGCAAATTACACAAAAACACTCATAAAACTAACAGTAAACAAACATACACAGACCGTATGCCTTTTCGTGGGTGCAGTTAATAACTGGTAAACTTTGTATCTGCAAAACAACTCCGATAAACTGCGTGCGAGCTCTTCCTTTCACTTGCCGTAGACTATAATACCCATCAAAATAGGAGTCCTCCTTAGTTAGACAGATAATGTAGACCTTAAACATATTTAAAATTAAATTAATTTACATATAACCACTTTAATATGGAGAGACACTGAAATGTAGACCTTCGTGTTTTTGACCTACAGTGTTACATGACTTGAGAACAGTTAGTTATTACGGTTTGTATGTTAGCAGGGACTTTAATTGTAACTTAATGAGAGTATAACAAACAGAAAATCCTCTCAGGATCCCTGGATTCAGTGTTATAGTACCTCAGGCACGACATTTTAGCATTTTTGTAGCATAAACACCATCAAACCGATGAGAGCTTCGGATTTTCCAATGTTTCTCTCTGGCACTGAAACCTATAGATGTCTGAGTTCTGGTCCCAGCGCAACTGATACTCAACTGCTATTGGCTCATCTGCGTTCGAGGGGAGGGGCTTACCGATAGGTCAATTGAATCTCCTCTCTCTTCTTGAAAGAACAGGTGGGGAGAACCAGCTCATTTGCATTTAAAGGGACATACACAAAAACGGTGTGTTTTTGTTCACCCCCCAAAAGTGGCAATTTGAACAGGCAATAAAACATGATCTGTGGGGTATTTTGAGCTAAAACTTCACACACACACACACACTCTGGGACATCAGAGACTTATTTTGCATTTTGTAAAAAAGGGGCACAATATCTCCCCTTTAATTCATTATTTCATTCAGTTTTATTCTGGGGTGAAATATGACCCAGCCATGATTCGTGAGATTCACTAATCAATTCTCAAGCGTCAACATTTATCAAGAACAATGAATTGGTAAATGAAATACTCACCCCATTGGCTTTGCTCAGGGCCTGAAAGTAAATGCTGTAGCTTTTGGCTGGTGACAGCGGTGCGTTCCAGTAGCCATTATAAGTCTTGTTGTCTCCTATAGTAAAGGGCTGTACTACAGCAAGGCTAACAGGGGGAAGTTCAGCAGCGAAATAGTGAGGTGAATCCAAGATGGAGGCGTTTCTGAAACTAACAGGAATGGAGAAACACTCCAACACATCGGTGGCTCTGCGGACTTTCTTCTTCCGTTCCTCTTGAACCACCACTTGATAAGCACTAGAGAAAAAATAAGTTGCATTAATGTACTAAATATCAACACGAGGACATAATATGCCATTAATGTAGGTAAACAGTAGGACATGACTTCATTTAATCCTTTGGGAATGATAAAAACTACCCTTTGTCTTGAGAATAACATGCACTGATGAATTGTGCACAATGAGATCAGCAGCATGTATTAGGAAAAGTAAAAAGGGTTCATTTTGATTTCAAGCACATGTTTAAGCATACTGCAGGAAATATCTTCATCTATAGTGATGGCACATCCAAAGAAAGAGAGAGGCAGTTGTGCCCGAGGCAATTTAACAAGCCATTAAAACCATCAAGAACATCTCTTCCTGTAGCTTTCTAAGAATCACAGAAGGCGCTGTCAACCATCAAGAATTCTCTAACGCTAACAACTGGCTGCTAAACATCTCTATTAAACTTTCTTTTTGGAGAAAAAAACCTCTTTAAACCTGCATGAGACCCAGAAATACACAGCTTCTCCTCATGAGAGGCAGGCGATGCGGTAGAGTGCCAGCAGAGGGAAATCTCTACTACGGTAATTAGCTGGAGGGAGGTGTGCATGGGGCTTTTTGAAAGTGCTCATCATGGGGAAGGATTGGAGAGAGGATGTGTGTGTTTCAGTACACGGTGAATAGATAAGGACATTTTTTGAGCTCCCTGTGCTAATAGTACTTGTTTGCAATTATGTGGTCTTACGCCAAGAACATACTTCCCAATTATGTGCAATTAGGGAAATGTATGTTTCGGCGAAAAGACGTGGCAAATTATCCTAGCCTCTAATCTGGCATCTTTCATAGGGGATAATTTCCCATGACCAAAGAGGCCTGCCCGCTTTTCTCTTTCAAATATTCAGGATCTCCATTTCAAACTAATGGCTTTAAGTGCACACTGGATGTCGTGTGTTGTGTGTCCGCTGTAACCCTGGTCGAAAGCTTCTGTAATTATAAACAATTTTCAGTTGCGTATTTTTTATAAAGACGCTTATGGATTGCCAGGGTCATATGCTTTATACGTAGAGCACACTAACAATGGAAAAAAAACATCACTAACAGTGGCACAATTATTTTCCCACTTGCATATTACAAAACCTGCATCAGTTTTGTAGGTTTTGGTTTTACCCTTAAAATATAATTAATTAATATAATTAATATAATATAATTAATTAATATAATTAATATAATATAATTAATATAATATAATTAATATAATATAATTAATATAATATAATTAATATAATATAATTAATATAATATAATTAATATAATATAATTAATATAATATAATTAATATAATATAATTAATATAATATAATTAATATAATATAATTAATATAATATAATTAATATAATATAATTAATATAATATAATTAATATAATATAATTAATATAATATAATTAATATAATATAATTAATATAATATAATTAATATAATATAATTAATATAATATAATATAATTAATATAATATAATATAATATAATATAATATAATATAATATAATATAATATAATATAATATAATATAATATAATATAATATAATATAATATAATATAATATAATATAATATAATATAATATAATATAATATAATTTAATTTAATTTAATTTAATTTAATTTAATTTAATTTAATTTAATTTAATTTAATTTAATTTAATTTAATATAATATAATATAATATAATATAATATAATATAATATAATATAATATAATATAATATAATATAAAACCTGCATCAGTTTTGTAGGTTTTGGTTTTACCCTTTAATATATATTAAATATAAACATGCAACAATGAATAACAATTATAAAAAAATAAATATAAATAATATAATTAATATAATATATAATTAATATAATATATAATTAATATAATATATAATTAATATAATATATAATTAATATAATATAATATAATATAATATAATATAATATAATATAATATAATATAATATAATATAATATAATATAATATAATATAATATAATATAATATAATATAATATAATATATAATTAATATAATATAATAGGTTTTGGTTTAACCCTTTAATATATATTAAATATAAACATGCAAAAATGAATAAATATAATATATTATATATTATATGTTCTATTATATTAAATGTATTACATTATTGTTATTACAGTGGAATTATTTATATTAATTATATTATTTTTTTTATAATTGTTAAATATAATTAATATAATATAATATAAACAATATAATATAAACAATTAATATAATATAATTAATATCATATGATATAATTAATATAATTAATATAATATAATATATAATGTAATATATAATATAATATAATATAATATAATATAATATATAATATAATAAATATAATTAATATAATTTAATATAATATAATATAATATAATATAATATAATATAATATAATATAATATAATATAATATAATATAATATAATATAATATAATATAATATAATATAATATAATATAATATAATATAATATAATATAATATAATATAATATATAAATGTAATACTGCATGCAAAAGCAACTCAGAATAGAGCATGCAATCAAATGATTGAGCTAATTACTGATGGGCTCCCATTGCACATCAACTGTGCTGTTCTTCCAAGTCAGTGGCGACTTGCAATTTCGAGAATTTGCCAAAATCTGTTGCACATTCACAGACTGAATTTCCACACAGAGAAAGACTGTTTGCGTGCCAAAACACAGCCAAATGGACCAAGATCCCCTCGAAGGCTTAGCATACAAATGATGCTTATTTGAATGACTGCATTTAAAAATCCTCAGGACCCCGAGTGAATCAACAGTAATGCACTTCTTCATTCAGACGATGAGCTGGACCCCTCTTGGATGATTGGAGAGGGGGATCATGGGTAATTTCGAGTATTCTTGTCGTTTAACGTGTTTCGCATCGGTCTGTAGATTTGAAAAGAATTCTTAAAGGATTTACACAATCGGCATGTCAACGAGTATCCACAGTGGATGTTTGGTCCTGCAAGGGGACAAACGTTTAGGCTCCTAACCTCATTCATTTATTAACAGCAAAGTACGATTTTAAATTCACTCATCGCACCCTGTCCTCTATATTCACATTTGAATAAAAGTGCCAAAAGACCACAATTGACAAGTACTTTCTTAGACAAACATGTTAACTGCATACAACATCAATAAAGGTAAAATAAATAAGCAAAATGCTTTGGTCTGGCCAGAGGCATGATGAGAGCGGACTCACCTGACAGGAGCCCCTCGGGATTGGGCGGGTTTTAAGAGGACGGTGATCGTCGTGTCCGTCTCATTGAGAGGAGCGTCCGTCTCATATTCAGGCATGGATGGAGCTGCAGACACAGAATTATGCTAAAGGACACAGACTATAAAGAAATAAAGGATATAAAGAAAGCATGTACTGTATAGTTCTGAAGACCTCATCTCAAGCGACAAGGACAAATGACAAATGGAGGAACGGATGTCTAAAAAGCTTCTCTTTTCAGTTTATGTAACACAAGCATGAATTAACTATATTTGCAAGTATAAAATGACCAATATTCACCCTTTATTCAAACATTATATATTAATATAAATTGTTCTGTAATAATAATAAAAGTTGTTGAACGATTTTGTAAGCATATTGCATAGTACTTGTAGTCAATTGTTTTATTTGTGATGCAATTAAACGTGACAAATTGTGCGAAGTCCTTTTTGGCCAGGCTGACATACAAATAAATGATGAACACATGCAAGAATAAGAGAGAACTAACGAAATTATAAAAATAATTATAAAATAATAATATAACATAATATAATTAATTTAATATTATTTAATTCATATAATATAATATAATATAATTAATATAATATAATATAATATAATATAATATAATATAATATAATATAATATAATATAATATAATATAATTAATATAATTAATATAATATAATATAATATAATATAATATAATATAATATAATATAATATAATATAATATAATATAATATAATATAATATAATATAATATAATTAATATAATATAATATAATGTTATATTATTTAATATAAAAAAATATAATAATTAATATAATATAATAAATATAACATAACATAACATAACATAACATAACATAACATAACATAACATAACATAACATAACATAACATAACATAACATAACATAACATAACATAACATAACATAACATAACATAACATAACATAACATAACATACATAACATAATATAATATAATATAATAATTTTTGGCCAGGCTGACATACAAATAAATTAAGAACACATGCAAGAATAAGAGAAAATTAACGAAATTTTAATATCTAAATCTATAAATTATAAAATATAATTAATATAATATAATTAATATAATATAATTAATATAATATAATATAATATAATATAATATAATATAATATAATATAATATAATATAATATAATATAATATAATATAATATAATATAATATAATATAATATAATAATATAATTAATATAATATAATATAATATAATATAATATAATATAACATAACATAACATAACATAACATAACATAACATAATTAATATAATATAATATAATATAATATAATATAATATAATATAATATAATATAATATAATATAATATAATATAATATAATATAATATAATATAATTAATATAATGTAATATAAAAAAAATTGGCCAGGCTGTCATACAAATAAATGATGAACACATGCAGGAATAAGAGAGAATTAATGACATATTAATATCTGATTATGTTGTAGTCAATGTATGCTTTTTCCTGTGAGCTTTTTGTTTTTCCATGCATTTAATTGCATAATAAAATAAAACCTGTAGCTTAAAAAAAAAAAGTTAGACAAATATTTTAACCAAGTTCAGTGTTTTGTTCTTCCTTCATATAAAAAATAAATTAATAATAATAAAAAAATACATATATATATATATAACCAGACATCCCTTTTGGCCACTGCTGTATGAATGTTAGATTGTAAGTACTGCTCAACTTCTTGACTGTTTTTATAACTGAGAGAAGAGTCAAAATTGTTGTCTGTGGCAATCCACATCATGTTATAAAGTTTAGCTTGTTTTGAAGCCTGAACTCAGCTGTCATTCAAACACACAATGATTTAATATTATGTATAATTAATATTCATGCTTTTGTAAAAACATTTATTTCCCAGTATTTACTCCCGTGAGAAAGCATAGCGTTTGGAAGCCTGACTCAGAGGTCATTACTATGTAATCATACTGAAAATGTCACTCTCTCATTACAGTGTTTAGATTCAGTGAACAATACGCTTTTAATAAATGGTGTCTGGCGTGCTGCACAAATGCCACGTCATTATGAAGCGGAACGAACTGACAGCCGCGGGCCACAGAAATTGGGCTGAACTTGTGGAGGATGTTGTTTACGATTCATGTTCTCATTATTCCATTCACTTTACATTAACTGTATTCCGACGATATTTATGCCAATAACACAACACGCTAATGAGATTTTCGCTCCAGCAAAGCTTCTTTAAGATACAAGAAAAAGTCAAAATGACAAAACTAATTATGCAAATTTCAGAAATGCAAGTGATAATTAGGTAAGCAATCAAATGAAGCTTATTTAACCCCGTCAGTTCATGTTCCCTGAAATAATTGAATACATTATCATCAGTCTGTCCGACGTGAATACTCCAAATCCATGAAGAACAAATGTCTGTCACAGATTGGAATTGTGTATAATTATAATGATAAAATACCCAACAATCTGCACCAAACCCTTGCCTGAAACCCTCACCTGCGATCTTGGTGGCTATACGGGTGGTTACGGGTGGGCCGAAGCCTTTGTTCGTGCTGGCTTTCAGAGTAAAGTAGTATGTGGTGCCAGGATACAACCCAACGAAGAGATGATGGGTCTCATTTTGGAGTTTGAACACCCGGCCACGTTGTGTTGTCAAATCTGCACTGGGGTCCAGGGAGCCAAGAGCCTTATAGGTGATCTAATGAAAGAGACGAGTACATTCGATTATTACAATGATAAGAGTCGCGTAGATGCAATGGAGACAAAAGCATGCATTCAAATGTATTAAACTAAGAAATGACAACTATGACATAGCTTGTTACTTTTGTACATTTGTATCACTGAAGAGACAAAGTCATACGGGTTTGGAGGCCGAGCAATTAACAGAGAAAATCATTTCATTTTTGGGTGATTTTTTCCTTTAAGCATTATTTTTAATAACATCAACCTTTCGAAACACAAAGAGCATTTTAGCACTGAACGCTTTTGTTTTACTGGATCTCTTTCAGTTACTTTGCCTTTTCTGAATTCATGTTCTCTCCAAATAATTGACCAGAAACGCAACCCAAATACAATATGATGATTACAATGGATAACAAGCACGTTCACAAGCTGCTTATTAAAACACTTTTACGAGGATCTGCTTCAAACATGTACATTTTGGAAAACAATATCCAGCTAAGAATTAACACGCCCCGAAACAATTAATAAACTAGGTTACAGATGACCATTTTCATGCTAAGACGCACATACGTCATATCTCAGGGGAGGCTGATGGAAATTGATGGCCACAGTGTGTATGGGCAATCAAAACATTTTAGCCCTGACGTTTCACACTTCATAACTCCATTCCACAATTCAAATCAAATAAATTGACAGCTGGGTGCCTGGCAGGCCCGCTGCCTAAAAGCTTTTCATGCATAGTGGAGTGATTCAGAATGCCCTCTAAACACACACACACACACACACACACACATCCGTGACTGTCCACTGACCACAGGCAACAAAACAGTCAGGGGAAGCAAATCTGCACATTCAAACCAAATATCACTCCAGAAAATCCACACACAGACACAAACATGAGAGAAAGATGCAATGACGAAACTTTTCAGACATCAAAATAAGACATGTTGCCATTCTAGTGATTCTAAAATTAAAATGATGACCCCTATGCTGCTTTTTTTGTCAATTTGTGGAGCCTGACACCCCTGCTATACATTTTACACTACCACTAGATACAGCGTGTATATATAAAATATAAAAGACGTGCAGTAACAATATCCAAATACAGGTTTTCCTTTGCAAACTAGTATCAGTTTAAACTTTCATGCTGCTTGTTTTATTTCATGTCAATGGTTGTTTATACTGGAACATTTTTATGCTTTCCAGTGGCATAGTTTTGATTTAATATGCTATCATGTTTCATGTTCGGTCAGTAAATCACACAGTGCCACTGAGGTGTAGCGGAGCGGCCTGATGTAATATACTGCCAAACACAAGTTTACATGTTATGGATTATAAATCAGTCTTAATAGAGAATTACAGCCTGGATTTTGCTTTTACAGCTGACAATTTACTGTACATGTGGACTGAAATGTTTAAACCCTCTTCATGCCTGTTTGGACAAACAGGTATTTCTCTCTCTCACCGTTATAAACAAAAGGCTCAATTCAAAAGACTTAGTTTTGCTCTTAAGTCCAGTTCAAACGTACCAGTTTGATTAGAAATTTTGTTTTCAATTCACAGGATTTCCTGTAAATGAAAGAGCATTAGAGATTGATGGCAGGCCTTTTATTAACGGAGCTTTTAAAATATCATCTATTGCCTTGAGCGTAGCTCCTCTGTAAATTTGTGCCCTTGTTCGGTGTTAATATACTCGGCCAACAGCGGGTCATATTGTTCTTTACAGCCCAATGAAAAAGAAAGCATGAGTTGGCTGAAGGGTATTGTTCATGTAATATAGAGGCAGCTGGATATAATTCAGCTGTAAGCTGCGTTCAAGATGTTATGATACAAGTTCATATATACAATTACAAAGTATCAACAGAGTACAAAGTATCTTAAAAAGTAGACAGACAGATAGTCAGATGACAGACGATAATCAACAGTCAGACGACAGACAGACGATATCAACAGACAAACGGACAGACAGACAGACGACATTGACAGATAGTCAGACGACAGACAGACAATATCAACAGACAGACAGACGATATCTACAGACAAATGGACAGACAGACAGACGACATCGACATATAGTCAGACGATACGACAGACAGACGGACAGACGATATCAACAGACAGACGATATCGACAGACAGAGGACATCGACAGATAGTCAGATGACAGACAAACGATATCAACAGACAGACGGACAATATCAACAGACAGACGATATCAACAGACAGACGGACAGACAGACGATATCAACAGACAGACAGACGATATCAACAGACAGACGGACAGACAGACGATATCAACAGACAGACGATATCAACAGAAAGACGGACAGACGATAAAAACAGTCAGACGATACCGACAGACAGGGGACATCGACAGATAGTCAGACGACAGACAGATGATATCAACAGATAGACGGACAGACGATATCAACAGACAGACGGACAGACGATAAAAACAGTCAGACGATACCGACAGACAGGGGACATCGACAGATAGTCAGACGACAGACAGATGATATCAACAGATAGACGGACAGACGATATCAACAGACAGACGGACAGACAGACAGACAGACGACATTGACAGATAGTCAGACGACAGACAGATGAGACCAACAGACAGACATACAGACGATATCAACAGACAGACAGACAGACAGACAGACGATATCAACAGACAGACGGACACAGACAGACGATATCAACAGACAGACGGACAGACACACAGACACACAGACGATATCAACAGACAGACGGACAGACAGACAGACGACATTGACAGATAGTCAGACGACAGACAGATGAGACCAACAGACAGACATACAGACGATATCAACAGACAGACGGACACAGACAGACATACAGACGATATCGACAGACAGACAGACGATATTGACAGACAGACAGACAGACGGACGGACGGACGGACGGACGGACGGACAGACAGATAGATAGATATGTTGTTTGACTCTGTAAATATGAGTATTTTTCATCTTAACAAGAGAAGACTTGGGCACTCAAATTATTACTTGTCATTAAAATGTACAAGTACCAGGCATTTCACTTTTGACAATGTGTTCTGCACAAAATTGAGCAATTTTTCCATATTCCAGTCACTAAATGGATAATTAAGAGGAAAAAAAAAACATAACAAAACAAACACAAAAAAAGAAAATAGAAGCTCAAAGGCCAGCATGGAGATCAATAGATATCCAATAACTCTGTCACCACTTAAATGTCCTGATGGGGAAAAACACAAGGCATGACCAATCCTGCAGAAGACTGAAAGTATGAAATGAAGAGGCGAGGATGGGGGGGGGGGGGTGTCTATCTCTTGTTCTCATCTGTCCTCTCTCTCTCTTTTCAGACTCTGTTGTCAGGGGAGACAGGAAGTGTTGGCCAGGGGGCATTTGATGCCACGCGACAGGCTGCTAAAAGTGGCCTAATGCACTACTGAACGCACTGTGGCTCTCTGTTAAAAGAGCCGCTTGAGTTTAATTGACCACAGCTGATTTGAAAAGGGTTCATTTCCCAGTTCAGTTTGGCAGCGGAGATGGGAATGCGAAGAAAACAGCCCTGTTTGTGGGAGATATTGGATTTATGGCTTCTTTGCTTTAGCAATAAGGGGGAAAAAAGAGAGATGCTGTTCCAAAATATGGTGAGCTGCCTTTTAAGGCATCATGTGTGCACTAGCAACAAAAAGGTTCCAAAGGCAACTTAAGTGCGCTGCCTCTACTACTTTGTTTTGGCCAAATGCATTGTGATGCAAAATGCAATAAAAGTTGAGTATTATACCCATTATTATGTAGTTTATGCTTATTAGATGCAACATGCTATCATCTCAAGACGAAGTTTCTGCCTATATAAATTGTTCCTAAAAAGACATTTATAAGGAAAGTAGGCAGAAAATCAGCTCACTACACTTTGGTACCGGGATAAAGTCTCTTGTGGCACTGTCATACAGTATTCCTTTTCTCATGTAAAAAAAATAACACAGTAACAAAAAAGGGCACCCTGACAAAAACAAACAAACTTGCAAACGCATTTACATATACATCTGACACAGAGAAGTACATCAATGTAGCTCAAAGCAATTCAACATCTAAAATTCCTCCTGTATTGACATTCAACCCTGTAGAAACGATTGTAAATTGTTCAAATCCAAGGCAACTGTTATCAAGAGTTATACAAGCAGATATGTGAAATGCAAAATTAAAAACCCATGCTGGATTGGTTAGTAATTCTTCGGCAGGCGCCTCGTTGAAGCCAGCCATCTCCTGAGATTTACAGTTTGTAAACAGACATGCTGAGAACAGAATATTTAGTAGTTTGTAAGTTTGAGGATGAGTTTTGAGGGTATGGGATGCCAAAAAGAAATTAGGTTACACAACATTTGGTGTAGAGAATAATGTGTTATATTCAGGGTTGACATTGACACCCGGCAAACCCAAAAATACGGCTGTACTTCAGCAGTGGCGTATAACGCAACCACTCCTACAGGCCACTTTGACGGGTTGAATTTTATCTATAATATACATTTTTTAATTATAGTCTTTTAAAAAGGCATCTGAAATAATAAACGTAGTGCAATGTAGTGTTGTCAAAAATATTGATGTTCTTTAATACATATCGATACGGAAATATCTGAAATATACTCATTTCTTTCTTGCTCTCTCATCTCTCCGACAGTGAGTTACACACAAACCCGCCTCCACTCACTCACTTGTTTCATTTGCTCCGGATAAAATATTGTTGGTGTTACAGGGCTTGAATTTCACCGTATTGTACATCATTTTACTCATTCCCGCAGATTTTGTGCTTAAACCCGCCTCTCAGTGCTAAATTGAATAATTTTTTCAGTGATTATTGCACTTAAACAGTAAAATACACACAAAATAATGTCAAAATGTCGGTCTTGGCGAGTATTCACGTAAACGCAGTCAGTTCTGGTTTAACCCTATGGGGCTTCATCGGAATGGTCCGAAACTTGGTGACTTTATTGGTACTTAGTTGGTATATGAACAGGGGATAGGATTTGAAAAGTCTAAGTGGTTGTAAAAAAATAGTCACACTCAGGAAAAATGACCCCCATAGGAAATTAATGGGAAATTGGCAAAAATATGAAAATACAGAGTTTTTTTGTGCATACAATCTACAAATCAGCCAGGATGCAGAAAAAAAGGACTCAACAGTGAAGGGGTGAATCTCTAAAACATCAAGAGTGCAAAACAGACAAAAAAAACTCACACACACACAAAAAAACAATTAGCTTTTTGAATGGCACGTGTTAATTTGTGTGTGCGTGTGTTTTTGTGTGTATAAGTGCGTGTGTAGGAGAGTTTTTTTTTGTCTGTTTTGCACTCTTGATGTTTTAGAGATTCACCCCTTCACTGTTGAGTCCTTTTTTTCTGCATCCTGGCTGATTTGTAGATTGTATGCACAAAAAAACTAATTTCCCATTAATTTCCTATGGGGGTCATTTTTGACCCGAAGGTCCTGAGTGTGACTCTTTTTTTTTACGACCACTTAGACTTTTCAAATCCTGTCCCCAATTTTTTTGGGTGTTCATATACCAAGTACCAATGAAGCCACCTAATTTCGGACCATTCCGATGAAGCTACGATTTTAAAACGCATATAAAACGCAAGATCCACTATAGTGGTAAAAATGTGCTATTGCGTGATAAAAATGCTCAATGTGTCCACCGGATGGCACCGATCTCATTTAAAAAATTGCTTTCATGAGGCCTAGGCTTGACTCTAAAATGAAATAAAAAATAAAATAATTATATATACTGTATATACATTTTTTATTATATTCAATGGGAAAAAATGGGTCATAAGTATTGCATAAATATTAATTATAAATAATAAAATGATCTCAAAACACCAAAAAAGAAGAAAAAAAAGATTTGAGTAAAATCAGTGAAATATATTTTTGTTCACAAATATTTTTTCTATCCTAATCCTGCCTTCCGGGTCATTTTTGACCCGAAGGTCCTGAGTGTGACCCATAAATGAAGTTGAAATTATGTGAATGTAAACAGCTGAGAAAGAAAACGCATGTAACAGTGTAATGGATCTGTGCGTCAGGTCTTAAAGTGACAGCAGCCTAATATTCCTGCTGACAAATTATGAGATAATATAAAAAAAAAAATGATATATATATATATATATATAACAGTTTTTCCCCATGGTATCAATGTCAAAACTGTGGGCAGTAAAAATGCTGAGTGGCTAGTAACTTTGGAAAACCACTAGCAAAAAAGTGAATGCCCTGGTTATATTCCACTGAATTCTGCAGACATGACACAGAAAATAGAAAGGAAAATACAGTAATATAACAGTAGTAATATAGTCTCATTTAATCAGACTTAAAGTCCATATTACTGCCAACTGCCCACTGATGATTATGGAAGTGAATTCATGAGGGGACAGAGTTCCTGTTTAAAATGTAGAGGATTTCCATCTTTTATCCAACTAATGGATTCCACACGCTATGCAAAATTCATACATAAATGAAGTGGGATTTTCTGAATCTATGGTTAATAAAAGTCCCCCAGTGAATCTCTGCAATTTATTTCATGGTGAATAAATCTGAAAACAATGATAACAAACAGATTGTCACGTTTTGAGTTTGAGTTTGATCAGTCTTTCTGTTCTAATTCTTTAGCATGTTAATTAGTTCAGTTCATCTTCCGTTCCCTACCTGTTTGTCACCATGGTCACTAATTAATTAGGTGCCTCAGTTCAGGTCTAATTCGTTTCTTCCTCTTTTTGCTCTGTATTTAATGCTGCCTTCACATGCTATCGGAATGATTGTAAATACGAGTTTCCTAGGTAAAAATTGCAGATGAACGCCATCTGATGTCGAGTTTACCACTGGTTTACCACCAAATTCCTGAGATAGACGTACCATAAACTCAGGTAGAAACTGATGTGACGGGTATGATGATTTATTTGTTTCCCCCCCCAAAAAAGCTAGATCCTCTTGTCTTGTCATTAATGTAGTGCATATTTACATATACGAGTAATCACTTGAAGCGTATTGTATGTTTGATACACTGCGAAAATAGACTGCATTGGACCAAAATGACAGAATCAGCAGAAATCTGGATATAAATGTTTATAGTGCATATGACACTAGATATAAACCTGCTGTTCTCCATGATTACAAGCACTTGAATGCAACAAGCTCATAATCACGACTTCTGAATTATGAAATTTCCGATAGCATGAAGGCAGCATAAGCCCTCGGTTTCAGTTAGTTCCTTGTCTTTGTGCAACGTGGTTGTGTTTCTCCTCAGTATTCTCCTGTTTATTAATCAATTAAAAGACTATGTTGCTTACTTCCTCGTTGTGTGCTTCAGTATCAGCCACATATCGTTCTTGTAACAAACAAATGAACAACAATCGTAGAGAAATTAGCGGAAAATGTCTACAGACTGTGATGCAAATTTCTGTCCCCCTAAAAGTAAATGCACAAAATATTCATGAATATTGTGTTTGCCTGTTACTAAAACTCTGAATATCGTTCAGAGATCTCATAGACCTGACAAACCCAGTGACCACAGCTCATTGCATCAACCTCGTCAACACGACTTCTTTCCTGCAGACTATGATACACTAATGTCTGCTATTTTTGACAAATCAAGGGTACTTGAATCTCACCGTCTCATGATACACGACAAATGGTAAATAAAAAGCGCACTCTCAACATTAACCCAGATTTAGACCTCCCTCCAGCCGTCTCCAGACCACACGCGCAGGACTATGAGCCCATTAACCGAGTTTAGCTGCTCTAGAGAGCTAGGGGTTACTGCTTCTCTTAACTCGAGTGCTTGCGACTCAACCCTTTATTGATGGAAATGAAAACAACACCATGGCGGGAGGGGGGTGAGATGTGCACTGGTTTTCCTCCATCCCGTATGGGGCAGAACAGGCGGTTTATCTTCGTTAGAGGTGAAAACCTTCCCCTCCACATCAGCACAGAACGACAGATCCTTACTTTGATTTATTTAGAGAGAGAAAAACTGATTTTTACTTACAAAAAACTACTATGGTGATACCATGGTACATCGATGTCAAATAATAATACCATGGCACTGAATTATAATTTCTATATAGTATTTACACCAACATTTAAAAGTTTGCGATCAGTGTGAATTTTTTTTTTTTTTTGAAAGAAGTCTCATACTCAGCAAGGCTGCGATTATTTAATCAAAAATACAGTCATATTGTGAACTATTATTGTAATTCAAAATAACTTTTTTTTTTTTCAATTTTAATATATTTTAACATTTTATTTTATTCCTGTGATCAAAGCTGAATTTTCAGCATCACACTCTAAAAAATGCTGGGTTAAAAATAACCCAAGTTGGGTTGAAAATGGACTAACCCAGCAATTGGGTTATTTTTTAGAGTGTATGAGAAAAAAGTTAACATGACTTTAAAATCATAAATACTAAAAATAAAATGTATTTTGACATTTAAATTCAATTTTGTGCGGTGTTTCTATTTATTTGATTTAATATAACACTCTAAAAAATGCTGGGTTAAAAATAACCCAAGTTGGGTTGAAAATGGACTAACCCAGCAATTGGGTTGTTTTAACCCAGTGGTTGGGTTAAATGTTTGCATAAAACAACCCAATTGCTGGGTTAGTCCATTTTCAACCCAACTTGGGTTATTTTTAACCCAGCATTTTTTAGAGTGCATTACTCCAGTCTTCAGTGTCACGTGATCCTTCAGAAATCATACTGATATGATGATTTGCTGCTCGAGAAAAATGTATGACTACTATCAATGTTGAGAAATTTTTTTTTGTGGAAACCACATTTTTTCTGTATTCTTTGATGAATATGATATTAAATAGAAATCTTTTGTAACATTATAAATGTCTTCACTGTCACATCCTGGCTGAATAACTGTATTAACTTTGTTCTTGAAAAAATCGTACTGACCCCAAACATTGTACATAATACTATGCAATTACCTTACAATCATGAATTACCATGCTATCATGACCCTTACAAAGACGTGCATTGTACATTGATGGTAATATTATGGTACTTTGAAATATACAAAGTGACAAAAAATTTATTTAGCATGGTTTTTATATGGTACTTTATCATGGTGCTACCATGCTAGATGTCTAAAATACCATGATAGTATTGTGGTATTTTTTTGTAAGTAGTGCAAAAAGCCATTGTGTATTGCCTTTCATTATATTCACAATCCATGGTAATACAATGGTATTTTTTTGTTAGTGCAGTATAACTTAAAAAACTGATGTAAAACTTTACTACAATGGTTCAAAAACCATGGTATAATAGATTTCGTAATGTTTCGGTGTGCTTAAACATAAATAACAGCACCCGCAGAGAGTGCAAATATCCCTGTCCATCACTCGTCCAAAGAAAAAACCATCAGACATGTTCTCTCTGTGAACAAAAGTGGGTGGTTTGTTTCCATGTAACTCCAGACAGGAAGAAACGAGACACAGCCGAGGGGGGAGAGACATCACGTCATCGCAAACTCACAACATGTCACGCAAATTAAACAAAACAAAGATCAAGAACTAAACACCCGGCGTGTGTAAAAATGTTCCGCTATTTACTCTTCCTCATTTGCATGGAGATAAAGAAAAATAAAGAAGCAGGAGGACAAAAGACACCTTCCTTTTACACATCTCAGTGTTGATTAATAAGGAGCTGTTGAGGATCTTCTCTGTCTTACTTTCCCTGCGCCTTTCATATGCACACTCCTATTTTGTCAGCAAAGCAATTAATTTCTGAAAGGCTTTGATGGTTTGATAACAGGAGGCTGTTGTGCAGAGAAATGAAGGAAGTGGAAAGTGAGAGAGAGAGAGAGAGAGAGAGAGAGAGAGAGAGAGAGAGAGAGAGAGAGAGAGAGAGAGGGTGAGGGGGGTTAGGGTGGGTGGTTTGAGAGAGGAGGAGGGGGGGGGGGATTGATCAAAAGTATGGATTTTGATGCAGGACACATCCCAGGTAACTGATCTGAAACCCACTGCAGTGTGTGTGTGTGTGTGTGTGTGTGTGTGTGTGTGTGTGTGTGTGTGTGTGTGTGTGTGTGTGTGTGTGTGTGTGTGTGTGTGTGTGTGTGTGTGTGTGTGTGTGTGTGTGTGTGTGTGTGTGTGTGTGTGTGTGTGTGTGTGGACTGGTAATCATCACGTTATGGGGACAAAATGTCCCCACAAAGATAGCAATATCCGAAATCCTCATCCTTGTGGGGACATTTTTAGGTCCCCATGAGGAAAATATCTTATAAATCAGACTAAGTGATGTTTTTTGAAAATGAAAAATTGCAGAATGTCTCCTGTGAGGGTTAGGTTTAGGGGCAGGGGCAGTGTAGGGGGATAGAATATACGGTATGTACGGTATAAAAACCATTACGCCTATGGAAAGTCCCCATAAAAGATGAAAACCAAACATGTGTGTGTGTGTGTGTGTGTGTGTGTGTGTGTGTGTGTGTGTCATACTTAGCAGGCAGCTGAGGTGTTCTTATAAGCATAGATCAATGAACCACCCAGAACTTCATTGCATACAGTAAATATATGTGTGACCTAGTGGCTGTAACCCGCTGGTTCATGCTCACATTAACTGAAACTAATGTACCATGCTTTTTATATATGATACTAGCAAGGATGCTTTAAGGATGTTTTAAACATATATTTAATAATTTAATACATGTAAAGTTATATTCATAATTTATAATCTGTCTGTTTGTCTGTCTATCCATCTACCTCTCCATCTGTCTGTCTACCTGTCCGTCTTTCTGTCTATTCGTCTACCTGTCCGTCTGTCTGTTTGTCTGTCTATCCGTCTACCTGTCCGTCTGTCTATCCGTCTACCTGTCCATCCGTCTCTGTCCGTCTGTCTATCCGTCTACCTGTCCATCCGTCTCTGTCCGTCTGTCTATCCGTCTACCTGTCCATCCGTCTCTGTCCGTCTGTCTATCCGTCTACCTGTCCATCCGTCTCTGTCCGTCTGTCTATCCGTCTACCTGTCCATCCGTCTCTGTCTGTCTGTCTGTCTGTCTATCCATCTACCTGTCCATCCGTCTCTGTCAGTCTGTCTTGTCTGTCTGTCTATCCGTCTGTCAGTCTGTCTATCCGTCTACCTGTCCGTCTATCTTGTCTGTCTATCCGTCTGTCCGTCCGTCTCTGTCTGTCTGTCTGCCTATACGTCTACCTGTCTGTCAGTCTGTCTATCCATCTACCTGTCCATCTGTCTGTCTATCCGTCTACCTGTCTGTCAGTCTGTCTATCCATCTACCTGTCCATCTGTCTGCCTATACGTCTACCTGTCTGTCAGTCTGTCTATCCATCTACCTGTCCATCTGTCTGTCTATCCGTCTACCTGTCCGTCTGTCTGTCTGTCTGTCTGTCTATCCATCTTTCTGTCTGTCTTTCTATTCGTCTACCTGTCCGTCTGTCTGTCTATCATCTACCTGTCCGTCTGTCTGTCTGTCTGTCTATCCATCTTTCTGTCTGTCTTTCTATTCGTCTACCTGTCCGTCTGTCTGTCTATCATCTACCTGTCCGTCTGACTGTCTGTCTATCCGTCTACCTGTCCGTCTGTCTGTCCGTCTATCCGTCTACCTGTCCATCTGTCTCTGTCTGTCTATCCGTCTACCTGTCTATCCGTCTACCTGTCCATCTGTCTCTGTCTGTCTATCCGTCTACCTGTCTATCCGTCTCTGTCTGTCTGTCTATCCGTGTACCTGTCCGTTCGTCTCTGTCTGTCTGTCTATACGTCTACCTGTCCGTCAGTCTGTCTATCCATCTACCTGTCTGTCTGTCTGTCTGTTTGTCTATCCGTCTACCTGTCCGTCCATCTGTCTATCCGTCTACCTGTCCATCCGTCTGTCTGTCTGTCTCTCTGTCTGTCTGTCTATCCGTCTACCTGTCCATCTGTCTGTCTATCCGTCTACCTGTCCGTCTGTCTGTCTGTCTGTCTGTCCGTCCACCTGTCCGTTTGTCTGTCTGTCTATCCATCTACCTGTCTGTCTGTCTGTCTGTCTATCCGTCTACCCGTCCGCCTGTCTGTCTTTGTCTATCAGTCTACCTCTCCATCTGTCCATCCTTCTACCTCTCCGTCTGTCTATCCGTCTACCTGTCCGTCTGTTTGTCTATCTGTCTGTCTGTCTGTCTATCTGTCTACCTGTCCGTCTGTCTGTCTGTCTGTCTGTCTATCCGTCTGTCTGTCCGTCTATCCGTCTATCTATCAAAACACATCAAAAGAGTGTGTATGTGTTTTTATGAATATGCTTTAATTTATACATTTATAATTACATATCACATAGCAATTAAAGCAATACACGTTGATATACTATATAGTGCATATGACGATATATATACAATATGTTTAATGTTTAAAATTTGCATGTTATCATATACAGTATATTGCAAATAACTTTTCACACTATCAAAAACTAAATAAAAAAACAATACATTTTTAACCTTTTATTGCTATTAGTTGCAACTCTATTTCTATCTTTATGAGTCCAAACTCTTCTAAAGCTGTGAATCAAGAAACTTGCTTTCCACACACAGGGTCTTTCCGTGACCCTTCCGCTGTATTCATCTCCGCACCTTCCCTTTCCTGCCTCTGAGCTCTTTGTCCTAAGTCTAATTTGTCTGAATCACTAAAAGCGAGGAGAGGAGGCATACGGCTGCTCAGATCTCCCGGATAATTCTATTGGACGCTTCTAATTAAATCAATGAGGGCTATTATAGCAATTATCCAGCCAAATGGGACTGCATTGTGTCCGCTCGATACATTTAGTAAATTCTGTCAATCTTCTTATCACCAAGATGGCACATGCAGTAACCCCATTTTAATGATGTACCTGAATATTCGCAATGTCTCGCATGTGGTTTGTCATCCTCATCAAATCAAAGAGATTGCGAGGCTCTTTTGTGCCTCCAGCACACTCAAATACACACACATTAAAGCAAAATCTGGCCGTAATTTGTTTTTGTCATGCTGTGACTTCGTTTTTCTGCTTGTAATGCAGCTATGTATTGACTAATAAATAATTGATTTTAAAGAGTATACATATAAACAGTATATATACAGTGTTATATATACATCCGTTTTATTGGGTATCCTCACAAGCACAGTCTTAAATTAGTTAAAGCTACACTGTGTAACTTTTTTAGTTTATTCTTAGCTAAAAACACTTAGTTCTTTTAAAAATATATGTGCTCATTACTGTATATTTACTTCTTTCAAGTAATAAAGTATTCTCGTAAGTTTATAATATGCCATTGAAAATACATATGGGTGAGGGGTTCGAATGCGGGTCGTCATGTTGCCCCTCCATCTTGAAAGTACATTAGCCAAAGAGGGACATACCCGTGAATTCAAACTTCGCCTTTCGCGTTTTAACACTTGATGGCACCGTGTCGAATGTGGACGTGGTCGAACTGGAAGCCATGTTAATCTTGGACTAAATCGGCCACTGTAGGAGTTAAAACGAAATCGGAATTGAGAGGAAGAGAAACTAATATTCACTGGATGGTCATAAACCTTTTACCCGCTAGATGGGGGAAAATATCACACAGTGTAGCTTTAAATGAAGTCTTAAAAATGAATGCAAAGAGTTTTGAAATGTGTGTCAGATAGATCCGCGTCATGTCTTAAGGTGACGGCAACCTAATAAACCTGCTTCTGTGATGTCTGTCATTAATGATAATCAAAGAACAAAAGACTGAATAACATTTGTAGCTTTAATAAGAATTAATCTATATTGAATTAATAACTTATGTTTGATTACTTCAATTTCTGTATATATCCTACCTGTTAGACCTAACTAAAAATCTTAAACTTACATGGTTACATGGGTCAAAAACAACGAAAACATTACATTTGTGTGCATTTTGACAGGGCAAGTAAAAATCTGAACCGGTCTGACTGGGCCAACAGAAAAAAAATTATTGATGTGTAGAGATATATTGATGGGCACAGGTAAATGTGACATGTATTATGGTTTTATGTGAAGATTGTTTGCTTAAGTTCGCTTAAATTAAAAGTTATATTACACTGTAAAAAAAAAAAATCAGGTCTCCAATGGAAATTTTCTAGTGACCGATCACATCTAAAAAAAAAAACTTTTAGTTGGCCAAATTGAATTTCTGGGAATTAAATTGCATCAATTCACAGAAATTATATTTGGCCAACTGAAAAATTTAGATGTGATCGGTCACTAGAAAATAATTTCAATTGGAGACCTGAATTCTTTTTACAGTGTATGTAAAACCTAATAAATGTTAAAAAATATAGCTTTCAATTACACTGTAATGCTGAATGCCTATAATTAATAGCTAAAATTGAGAGAAACAATTATTTTTATAAGTATTGGTATCAGTGATACTGGCCTTCTTTCATAAAAAGATGCCATTACAACCAATATTTAAAATATAGTTCTCTCTTTACGTTGTTTCTACATTAATATACATACACATACACATACACATACACATACACATACACATACACATACACATACACATACACATACACATACGGCTCAATCCGAGGGGCGGGATAAACGGTTGTCTTTCAAATTCCCTCTGCACCCAATAGGATAGCGCTACAACCAACCAGAGCAACGAAGAAGGTGAAGCGGAGCTAGTTGATAGATTAAACTTTCGCCGTATCCGGTCGGCAAAACTCTGAACACATCTTCCTTTCTTAAGAAGGACTTCAGTGCCGTTCTTTGTTCTTTCCTCAAAGAAAAGCTGAACTCCAAGTCTTCCAGAGTCATGGCCAAAGCCGATTCGAAAGACTGCTGTAGCACACGGAACCGCCGCAACTCTGCCGTCATTGTGTATAGAGTCGGTGGGCGAGCTTAACATAATGTGATTGGCCAGACCAGAGTTTGATTTTTCCAGCTCGCAAGCCAACGGAGAGTTGCTAGACACCCTGGCTGCAAATTACATTTGCTCCCGTTAGGGTGCGTCTAGATTTCTAGGCTAATAATGAGGCTGTCCAACAAAATTTCCTGCAACAGAAAATAACTTCCTGTGCAAAAAGTATACTGCTACCTAATTTTACCACAGAAATACACAAATAAAGATAAACTGTACTTTGCGTTGCGTTAACAATCACCCTTGTTCCCTACATGTACAGGATAAAGTCAGATTGTGTGTCAATATGGGAAAGTCACTCAAAACCTTCACATCTTCTGTAGATCTCGCATCTCATTCAGGCAAATCAAATCAAATAATAATCTATATTATATATAACATTTTCATATATTACACTATTATTTAAAACAAATACATTTAAAATACATATAAAATATACATTTAACAGTTTCTCACCTCATAGAGAGTAATGATTCCATTAGTTTCATTCGGGGCCTTCCATTGCATGAAGATTTTCTCCTCGTACGGGCCTGTCTGGATGGACTCCATAGGAATGGGGCCAGGAACTAGTGTAGGCACACAAACAACACATTTAGCATTCTGGGTTGCATTTAAAAACGTTTAGTCAACCGTATTGTATCTATAATACCATTACATCAACACCTTGTTTTGAGAACAGGGGTGACGTAGGGTGACAGAAATGGCTTGTGTTGCTGGGTAGAAGGTAAGGTGGGGCGAGCAAAGATTGGCTGACTAAAGATGTAAAACTATGTCAAACACACCTCAGCCGCAAAATTCGAAGTGTGAATTGTAACAGCTTTTCCACCCTTCGGTACCGAGAGGTGTTAACAAGTGCTACGAGTACCACTGCGCGCATATGCATGTGTCTATTTGCATATTTTTGTGCGCACATCCCCTCTGGCACACATTGCAAGTTTTCCAAATATACTCTTGCTAGAACATCATTAACACCCTAAAAACCTGTTTTCAAGATGTCATCATCCATACAGAGCTTCATCCTGCTCTCATTTGCCAGCATAGCATTTTCATTGATGCTATGACTTGACGATTCTATAAATCAACATGCAAATGTGCTAATCGGTGGCAGTTTGACAATAGCCCATGCATTATGTTAACTTAAGGCTAGATGTCTTTCGTTTCTCAGTCTTGGTTAGTGTCTTTGACTTGACTGTTAGTGATGACACACTAATGAGTCAGACTGTTCCTGACGGTGTGTGCAAAAAGAGCTAATGACTTAGCTAAAAGGCCGTTTAGTCCAACTTAGCAGCCTTAGCGCTGTTGTTTGCCTTGCACTTAGTCGTGGCTAATTGGGAGGGCAGATTAAAGAGATGAGCGTATAGCAGGGCCGTAACGGGCGAACGGGAGAGCCGCCTCGGGCACAAACTGATTAGCTGGCAGTCATCTTGAGAGCCGAAGAAAAGAACTAAAACATCTATTGTTCATGTAGCATTTCATTTACACGGACACAACACAGACACCTAAACCTTTGAGACACTATTATTGCTCGGCAATCGCTGCTATTTCTTTGAGGAAAAGCTAATCTGGCTGTGCTTTTATTTTGGAAATCGTATTAATTTCTCATAAGACATCTCATTCCATTCTTTCTGTTTATTTCTCGTGCATGTAACTAAGTTATCTTCAAAATGAACCATAATTAAAAGCTGAATAGTGTTAGGCATTTATTCTTCAATGGGAAGACTTAAATACAAACACTTTTACTGTTTCAACTGAGATCTGAAAGGATGCATTCTTAAAGCATGAACATCATTCCACAAAATTATGATTTTATGCAATAATTATATTTTCATCCAAAAGTTTCACTGTTACTGAACAACAATTGAATGGGCATATATGACTTTTAGGGTAACATTTTATTTTAGGGTTCAGTTCTCACTAGGGCTGCACAATTAATCAAATTTGTACTCGTGATTACAATTACAGGTGCCACAATTATGTAATCATTCAATAAAATGTAATCGCAATTACAAAAAAAAGTCCACTTATATTATTCTGTGTACTTAAGATAACCTGTAGAAAGAAAAAAAAACACCTGTTGTTTTCCCAGGTTTTTTTTTTTTTATTTTTAGTATAAGATTATAATACAATGCATATTTATACTTATATGTAAATGTATATTTGACTTTTAAGGCTTAATGCTATAGAATAATCGTAATTAATAATCGCAGGTTCAGTGCACGCGTGTAACCTTACCGAACGGTTTCCGGGTGCAATCTCACAGTCGGCTTGCGCAGAACACGCTTCAATCCGAGTTCCCACACGAAAATATTAAGTATTCAGTCCATTTTATCACGAAATTCAAACGATAAATGGCGTTTTGACGGTCTATATGGCGTGACTGGTCACTTCATGATCACAGTTCAAGCGGCCGCGCGACGCGCACGCGCGTGAACCCGATCATCTGTGAAGGCAATCGATCATCTCTTACTAAAGAATAAACATGAATGACCATCTGAAGTTATGCTGAGGATACATTACAACTTACTGTCATGTATAGGTATATGTGGTGTAATCGCTAAATCAGTGTTTCATTGGCGAAAAGACGTCAATATAACTGCTTGTAAAATGTCATGTAACGTTAGCATCACATTTACCTCAGGCAGTCATTCAGTGTCCACAGAATTTTATTCACTAGAGAAATCAACTCTTTCACTAAATATATGCTCTATATTAGCCTATATATTCATTATATTCTACTTAACCTGTTATGTCTTGATTATTTCATGCATGTTAAATAAACCTGTTATGAAAATGACAGACACTGTGTATAAATTATTATATTTCAACAACGAATTGGAGAAAAAAACTATTTTATAATTAGATTTAGTTGTTAATGCAAAAACTGCCTTATATGAAGTTTACATGTTTGTATACAATGTGTTATTTGAGTGTTGATTATTAGACCTTAAAATAAATAGCAACTGAATTTAGGCAAATAGTTTGGGCTCTATTTTGTTAACCTTTAATATTAATGTGTAAGTAAGGGCTCCCTATATAGTTTACAGCAATATCTTCAATATACTTTTAGATATAATTTAATTAATTCAAGGACAGACACTTTTTTTCTTCTTCAGTAAACCACTGTTAAATCTAAAAAGCAATTTTTAGATTTAGTTTTTGTAAAACTGCTGTACCGAACTCGTACCGAACAGTGATTTCAAAACCGAGGTACGTACCGAACCGTCAGTTTAGTGTACCGTTACACCCCTACTGTCAGTCTTTTATTTTTTGTGTCATGAGTCACAACACTTCCTTGAGTTCCAGGCGTTTCCGTGTTGTAAATAAAATCATTTTTTAAATATTAAATGTGTCATTCTCTTTAAGTCACACTCAGAAATGTGTCATTTGCATATTATGCTGTACTACAAAAAAATTAATATACTCTAAATTCGAGTGAATACAGGTCATTTGTCATAGAAGTTGCACTTTTATTTTGGAGATCTCACTCAAAGTTTGCATTGTCCTCATTGAACGGATCTCTCTTCTCATTCTTTCTGATTAATTCTATCGCGACTAAGTTCCTCTTCAAAAGGTAACGAGGTTGAGATATTTGCCCTCAATCGCTATTAAAAGCTGAATAGTCACTGGCATTTATTCTTCAATGGGAAAAGAATTGAGCTAATCAAAAAAAGGAGGTGAAAAACACTCTCACTGAGGTGCTGATGTCAGATATTGTACTGCAAAGTGAGGCCAGTTAAATTATATTTCCAACAATTCTTCAAATAGCTTGATTGGGCACTAGCCAGCAAGCATATTAAATCACTGTTACAATGAAATATAATTAGATCCAGTCCTCCGTCCACTATCTTTTCCACTATATAACCATGGCTGTGCGTGGAATGCTACTTTACATATTAATCCAGCTGATTAGCTTCTCGCGGGGAGACTATGAGTGATGTTTCATTAAGTTTGAGGTGCAAGAAACAATTTTTCCTCTTTTATGCTTGCCCCTCTCAAGATACAAATAGCCTACGTTTTAATAGGTTTCGTCATTTCTCTCTGATTATTTTCATCTCGGAATAAATCACGAGCAACACACTCGCTCTTGTCCTGTTTATGCTTGTTTGCGGGTAAGCAGGTTTCAGTACGCACAGGGTTCGGCGTTGTTGTTGACCTTATAAGGTGAAAATTGTCCGCCGTCCTCATGTTAATTTCCCCCTCCTGCAATTATCACCATATAAGGTTACACAGAGAGACAAAACTGCTTCACTATTGATATGTTGCAGCTGTCCGTCAATTTGCTAGCACAAAGGACAGCAATTATAGGTTTTCATATGCAAAAAAAAACATAAAAAAGGGAAAACATCAGTGCGGCAGACAAGAGCAGATACTGAATAACCAAAAGAGTTCTATCCATATCAAAACAGACTCATCAGAACATGAAAATCTAGAAGAAAATTAGATGAGCTTGAATTATACGCCATAATCGAATAATCTAAGGCTTTATTTTCACATGGTTTTATAGCACAGCATTAAAAAACAAGCTGGGAGAAATTAAAAGGAGGCTGAGCGCTTCCCTCTGGGAAATTTTCAAATTAAGCGCCGCTTGCAAACCTTCCCTCCGTCTGAGAAACATTGTGTCTTTTCACAGACTGGGAAGCTTTAACATGCTCCACGTTGGGATTTCCTTTTAACTGCAACACATCAATGGAACAGATGGATTAAAGGAGGATGCTTTCATCATCTTTGTTTCATATTTGTTGCTTTTCTTTAGGAAGAGCGGGGCAGTGCTATGGTCTAACAATCCTGTTTCCATTTACTTCTCTGAGAGGATCTGACTTCTGTACACAACTGTGGCGATTTACAAACACACAAAGCAGACAATCTAACATCTCACTTTCACTGTGAGCATTACAACTACTGAGATCTGAGAGGATGCATTATTAAAACATGAAAATCTATAGCCAATGTTCACAGAAGTATGATTTATGCAACCATCGTGTTTTATTCTAAAGTTATCCGTTTCTGAATAACAATTGAATGTGAACATGAGTTTTTGTTGAATATTTGTTTGTGTAAAAAAGTACGACGGTTTGCTTTATGGCAGAAATAACTGAACTAATCAACAGCTGCACAAACTTTTAGTCGTACTAAACTTGGCATTGTTTTAAAAATATGATACCAAACAGATTTAGCCCCTCACACAACATCTCTAAAGAACTAAAATAAGACCTGCATAAAACTGTGTGTGTGTGTGTGTACTGTATATACTCACATACTGACTACATAAGATTAATAGCCAAGATAAAACCTTTGGAAATGTAATAGGTTACAGATTACAAGTTACCCTATTTAGGGCCAGGTTTTCTAAACAGGGCAAATTAGCGTGAGAGCACAATTCCAAAAAAGCACGGATGTGAGTGGAAAGTTCTGCTCGTGATCTACTGACGACAAGCAGATTAAAGCACACAGACGCAGCCGGATCATTTCCATAATGACCAACACAACCTACCAAGAGTCGGGCAAATTAGCGTCGGGTTTAAGACGTGCTTTTTTGGGGTGTAAATAATGGCGCAAACCTCAGTAAATCACCTTGCATGATTCATTTAAAAACTCTCCTTCCATAAATTTGTGTCTGAAAGGGAAACTCCTACAAATGCATATGCAATAAGGTCAGCCGCAAAAATAACTCTGTCCACGACTTTTCAGAGCTAATTTCTCACTGCGTGTCTTTAGTAAATCCTGACAGTAGTTTTTTAACAGCAAAAGGGTTTGCTCTGGAGCAAGATGTTCGTAAATCCTTAAAAAAAAAACGTTATTAAAGTTATGTAACATTACTTTTCTAAATTTCTAACGAATGCTTTCAACTGTTAATCATTTTCAAACATTTAAACCTTACAGTAGTACTCAACACTGATTACCGTCAGACTTTCAAAACACTTCATCAATTTAATTGAGATAATAATTTAATTTTAAAGCACAGCCAGCACAAAACCAGACTTTAGCACCTCTTTTTATTTTGAGATCATTCTGAGGTTAAATACAGATTTCTGGATTAAAATTTTTTTTTTTTTTTCCAGCACTGGAATGCATTTTTATCACTCGCCATGGTGGCAACTCTCAGTCAGGTTGTAGCGTAAAGCTTTCAGCGGCGATGTGGATTGATGTAATTGGCAGACGTGCAGATTCAAACAAGAGAGCCAATCAAAAACATCAGAATAGCAGCCTTTAAATGGCAGGAGGCATCATGCACATCAAAAACAACATTTACCCCCTAACATTTTCATAAGTAACTATCATTTAATTACACATTTTTATAGTTTTATTTACATTTATTTTGTAATTATATTATATAACGCCGTTACACATTGTCACATTGTACACTGTCCATGCTTTTATATCATCCAGACTGGACTACTGTAATGTAGTGTATTTAGGGCTCTCTTGGTCATTGGTGAATTTCGGTATGAGAAAGAGGGACAGAATCACCACGATTTTAACATCCCGGTTACCTATCAGATATCGAACGACTTCAAGGCCCTATTAATAATTTTAAAAAATGAAAATGGTCTCTCTCTCTCTCTTATCTGTCAGATCGGCAGATAAACTATTGCTCCAGGTACCGCGAACCCAACTCAAGCGAAAAGGTTTATATTGAAAAAATGTGGTAGTCGGTGGAATAACTTACCGTTCTGTCCGCAAATTTAATGCTTTTAAAAACGGCTTTGAAGAAGCACTTTTATGTCTTGCCGTTTGACTCTGAACCAGGAGAGAACTGAATATTAAATTTATGTTGTTGTGTTTGTATTGTCTTTGTTTGGTTTTCTTGATTGCTCTGTACAGCACTGGAGGCAGTAGAAATGTGCTTTTTTAAAATAAAATTAACTAAACATATAGTTTTATAAGCAATTAAACAACCCCAGAAGCAATTGTGAATCTGCAGCAAAATTACTTTTCTGTTGTCACTAAAAACAGGACTCATGGTTTTCTTGGTTCTTATCAAATGTTCAAATGCTCTACAAAAAAACAAACAAACACTTAAACGCTTAAAAGTGAAAAGCAGTAAGACTCCCTCTTAAGCTATAAATGAAACAAAGAGCAGAATTTATCGGCTTTTAAACCATTTTTGGACATCTAAATAGTTTATTTTTGACCACAGCACATGTTTTGAATGACCCCTATTGAATAGTACCTCCCAAAAGATCACCGAATCTCCATCCCTGCACTCTGAAAAGCTTCAGAATTCCGTTCAGCCGGAAAGAACATGCGAGCGCTCCGAGACAAAGACTTGAAAAACAAAACCAAAGGCCCTTCAGTCCTCAAGAACCAGAGGTAAGAGTCATTAATTAAAACATGGGATAATTGAAATAATAGGCTGGGATCATTGAACTATTCCCACTTTCGCATTTGAGAACGTGGAAAGGGCAACGGCGTGTTGTGAAACTAACTTGCCAAAAGCTACAACTGTCAACATTATCTATAACAGCGGAGTCCCTGATGCAAAATAACGGCTACATGAAAGGATGTTCAAGTGATAGCTTCACTGTACAGAAACATTAACCTCCAGCCTTTCTATGCATGTGCCATTCTTCCAGCGAAGGTTAGTAGTTAATGCACTTATTCTTGTTTAATTCGAATATCTAGTGAGATTAAATGCCGGGAAGGAACCAGTGTAAATAATTTCTGTACCTCCATTTAAAACGTTCCTCGAACAACCTTCAAGTAAAAACATATCAATACAATGAGAAGATGACAATACACGTATTTATAATGCTCACAGTTATGCCTCTCTTCTGGGACTTTTTCTAATAAGGCTAAACCCGTGTTTTGGTATTAAAAATGAAGAAAATAACTATTGCCATTTAATTTCAAACATAGTTGTTTTGAGAGTTTTACTGTCAGTTTACAAATAGAAATATACATTCCTATTCTTGGGAACACAACATTGGTTGCAGGTAAATGCTAACGTACAAATATATACACAAGTTTTATTAGAGAGAGAAAGAGTGTACAGTGAATTAATAATGTTAACATTTCTGAAATACTTGAATCTATCATAATCAAATATTTTTCTTATAATGACCACTAAACTGTATATTTGCTGTGCCTGGCAAATCAATTTCCTACTAGCTGTGTTTCTTTCATGTTTCTCATAGCACCGCATGGTCTCTTTTCACAATAAAATAATGATTTCCTCTTTAATCAATATTACATGTCCATTTATTTATTTTGTTTATTTATTGCTAAGTAGCCACGTAATGTTCAGTCAGGTCTTATTTTACATGAATTTATTGTGAACCATGTAAATGATTGCATTTGTAATTTTTTTGCCTAATTTGCAATGACCCTTACGAAAAAGAAGTCTGTTCAAGTGTGCTATTAGTTAGAGATGTTCCGATGCCCTTTTTCCCTTCCCGATACCGATTCCGATACCTGGGCTCAGGGTATCGTCCGATACCGAGTACTGATCCGATACCTGGGTGTGTATCTGTATATATAGCTGTATACACTACTAGCCCTGTATGAATTGCTAGAATTATTTTATGGTGTGCTTCAGACTTATCCCTTAATAAAACATGAACAAATACATACAGTGAACTACTGTATTCATTACAGTATTTTTATTATCTGACATGCATTTGACAGTAATATTATTTATTTTTCTTAAGCGAAAAAGAACTTCAAATCCAACCACACATCTAACACTGCAAACTGAAAAAGGTATTTTAGTTGTACAATATCACTGTATAATAAAAAACAGTGCAACAAATAAATGTAGGAATATAAAAATATATATTAATCAGAAAATAATCTCTTTACAACAAAACAAGTGAAAAATAAGCAACCATCTAGGCATTATTATTATTATTATTATTATTATTATTATTACATAGAGACGCAGCTAAATCTACTGTACAGCAGTAGCCTAATATATTCTGTCAATTTAAAATGTTTTAAACCGAACTTTTATTTTGACGGGTAGCCGTGAAGATATTTCAGTGTCTGTGTTCCTTATATGACAGTTTTCCACAACTTCCTGTGTTTGCAATGCATTCTGAGCATCGAAGAAGAACCGTGCAGTGGTTAGGCAAAGCTCGCGGTCATAAATAAGTCTTTTTTTAGAAAATGGTATCGGATCGGTACATGGGTTCAAGTACTCGCCGATACCGATGCCAGCATTTTTTGTGGTATCGGTGATATTTCCGATACTAGTATCGGAATCGGAACAACTCTACTATTAGTACACATCTTTTAAACTAAAAATAAGAAAGTATACTTTCAGTCTACCTTTTATGTACACTTTGTTCTTCTCAGAAATATACATACAATTGCACTTAAGTATACTTGACTTGTACTGACAGAAAAGTCTAAGGACTCTATACACCGGGCGCAAGTGGGCAAGTGTTTTTTGCTAGTTTCAGCCCGACACAGTTATCATGTTCACATCCAGCACCACATTGTTTAAATATCAAATGCACTCATGCCCATCTGTTAGCTGGGAGTATTTTTTGTGTTATTTAAAGGGCGTGTAAGTAATATGAGCCTTTCCGCTCGCAAATTCCACCCGCAAATTCCACCATGTAAACAACGAATCCGCCATGGTGTGGGCGCAACTGGCTTTTAAAGGGAAAGGGAGCTGGAACTCTGATTGGTTTATTGCACGTTATGCCCAAAACACACCCATGACTCATTAACCCCTAGGGGTCAGCGGTCGCACCAGTGCAAACAGTATTTAGTCCCAAACAGTATTGAAACAGTACACTTACAAGTTTACTACTAGTACATTGATATTAGTATACTTACTACATAAAGTGTACTTAAAAATATACTTGAACTTTACTTTATGACCACAGCACAAAAGAAAGATGTTTTGAATGACCAGAGGTAAGAGTCATTAATTAAAACATGGGATAATTGAAATAATAGGCTAGGATCATTGAACTATTCCCAATTTCGCATCTGAGAACGTGGAAAGAGCAACGGCGTGTTGTGAAACTAACAAGCCAAAAGCTACAACTGTCAACATTATCTATATATCAGCTATATGAAAGGATGTTCAAGTGATAGCTTCACTCTACAGAAATATTAACCCCCAGCCTTTCTGCACATGTGTTTAGAGAATTTTGTATTTTCATACATCTTATATTTTGAGGAACTGAAAATGACTGCGGTATTATTGTGGCAGTATTTTTTGTGTTTAAAGGCTGTATTAGTAATATGCACCTTTCCGCTCGCAAATTCCACCATGTAAATGGCAAATCCATCATGGCACAAGCGCAACTGGCTTTTAAAGGGAAAGGGAGATGAGACTCAGATTGGTTGGTTGCACGTTACACCCAGAACACACCCAAGACTCATTAACCCTTAGGGGTCGGCGGTCGAGCTGGCGCGACCAACTCGCTTATGGTCGCGAGGTACAACCTTTTTGGGCCCTATGTATGTTTAGCCTATACTTGTACTCAATCTTTTGATCAAAATATACTTTCTAAGTATACTTGGCTTGTAGATGTGTTTATTCTTTTGATTGAGTAGCCTATTAAAAATACTTTTTCACATAGTTTTCGTACATCTTATAAACTTACATTGTTTGAAAATATTGATTTATAAAGAAAACTATTATTGCACTTACAGAACACTTAAACGTATACTTTTATATACTTAAAAATGAGCCAATTTAGTCCCAAGCAGTATTGAAACAGCACACTTACAAGTTTACTACTAGCACATTGATATTAGTATGCTTACTACATGAAGTATACTTTATAAAAGGAAAGTATACTTATATTTCGTAAGTGGAGACAAAATGGATTCAATTGTATGATGAGGAAAAACAACAGATTTTGGATGTTTGTTCGCTTATCTGTGAACTTAAGTTGACAAGCAACACTAAATTTAATTTGTATACTATGCAGACTATAAATTACTCATTTTACTTTTTCTAACATTTGCACAAAAAAAAAGAAAGAATATAGAAGTAACTTATCACGTTCTGGTGAAAACGCCGCTCAACTGCGATGATCTATTCAATTTACAACCGGATGGACAGTTTGGCATTTTGTGTTGTCCATCTGCTAAAGGTTGATGGTTTCCGAAATGCAGTCATCAGTAATGTGATTACAGTTCAGACACAGTAATTAGTGAAGTAATATCATTATAAACTGGAAAAGTCAGGGTGCAAATTGTGGAGAGTTTGGAGGGTCTGACCCCCCTTAATTAAAGCCAGAATCCTGCAGGACAGGTTTCACATTTTACAACATCTATCCTATTCCACCATCGTGCTTAATCAAGCTCACCGTCTTCCTCTGTCTGTTTGACAATCTCCTCGCTCTCCTTGCTGCCCTCAGGGTTGGCCAGCACCAGCCGTAGTCTGACCGTCACGAAAGGTCTGAGTCCCCTCAGAGTGTAATGAGAGGAGGTCGGTATCAGCTCCTCAGCGGCAAACTCCTGCTGGTTGAACACATACTGGTACTGTACGGTCAGGTTAAAACTGTGGCAGCGTGTCACCGCATATCCAAAGGTCTCCCACTGCAGGGTCAGCTGACGGGCACGGATGTCCACCACGTTCACGTTCTGGGGACCGTTGACTGGATCTGTGGGGAGAAACAAGAAGGAAAGGGAAGATCAGAGACAGGGTCATCTTGACATTGGGCCAATAGACCAGAACAATATCAGAAGAGATACTTTTCCTCTTATGCTTGTTCCATACAACCAACAACCATGTTGAATGGATAATGTACAGTTTTTTATGTAATATACAGTGTATATGCACACAACATTTCAAATGTTTGATTTATGTTTTCTGGAAAGAAGTCTCTTATGCTCATCAAGGCTGCAATTATTTGATCAAAATTACAGTAAAGATATTGTGAATTTAAAATAACTTTCTATTTAACTATATTTTAAAATGTAATTTATTTCTGTGATGTCAAAGCTCCATCATAATTCGAGTCTTCAGTGTCACATGATTTGGCGTTCAAGAAACATTTCTTATTTTTATCAATGTTGAAAAAAGTTTTTTTGGAAACCGTGATAGAAGTTGACAGAAGAACAACATTTATTTGACAATTTTTTTTGTGACAGTTGCTTTTGATCAATTTAATGCATACTTGATGAATAAAAGTATTATTTATTTATTATTATTATCATTTTGATTCTTTCTGACCCCAAACTTTTGAACGGTAGAGTATATATTTTACAATGTATAATGTCTAAAAACAACTCTAACTCTTTCCCTGCCATTGACGTAGATCAAGTGTACTCAATCTATTCCATCTGTGTTTTGAACAACTTAATGAATCCGATCTGGATGCAGTCTCTGACAAAAATGCGATTTTCTCAGCTTTTTGCTCAAAAATATGCTTTTTTATGAAACCCACATTCAAGTGTTGATAGAAAAAGAATGCATTAAGCTAGAATAAAACTTTTTGTTGTTTGTTTTTTAAAGCAGAGGGTCTGTTCTTTATATATATATATATATATATATATATATATATATATATATATATATATATTGCATGTCCAGATATTCATACAAAAAAAATATTCTGAAGGCCATGAAAATTTTGTGAAAGTCATCAAAAATGCTGGCGGTGGCTGGCAACTTTAAAACAACCACAAAAATCAGCTGGTGAAAGAGTTAAATATCACCATTGCATGGTTCTCTGATATACTTGATTCAGTCAAATTTTTCTTTACAATCCTGCTCATTGTTCACAATAAAATAATTTCAACTGTAATCAATATTATGTCTATTGTGTATATGGTAAGTAGCCATGTGGTTAGTGAGATACTAGACAGTCATACAACAAGAGTCATTATCACAAGCAGACCATAATGACTGTCTCACTGTAGAGTTAATTTTCAGCGCTATGCAGGCATCCCTTATAGCTCAGCATTATTTGAACAACCTGCTCTTCAGATGTTGTCAAAGAGCTTTGAAAAACAGCGGATTTCAGCGGAGCACCACTTTTATACTAATCAAAATGGCAAGACGTCTGAACAAATAAACACTAAAACTAAGCATTACAACTATCCTCTGCTGTATATGAGATCCTAGAACAATATTGAGTACTGAAACAAACAGTATCAGAGACTCGCCATTGGATCCAGCGGGGTTGTTGGACAAAATCTCTCACACTAATTCCTCTAGATTAGGAGAAAAGCATAAAAGAGGCAGGCGACTGGTTTTTGACCAGGGAGCCGAATGTGAAAAGGAGTTTTAACGTCTTAAGATAGTTTACATCGTGGCAGATCTCTTAGGGCGCTTTCATTCTCAAAGTTCATAGATTTCCTGCTGCAGAGCAATTTGAGCATTGTGAGAACGGTGTCACGTCTAGGACAGACATCAGCGTTTTTCAGCTTCAATGGCTCAGTCATCAGTGGTTCCTACACATGCGGGAGGCTTAGACTTACAACGTTTGAAATGCATTGTGTTCAACTGCATTGTGTTCGAGATCAAGCAAACCAGACAGATTGGTAGGAAAGTCAGAAAAAAAAGAGCCATAACTGCTTTGTTGTCTGTACCTAATAAAAAAAAGTAAGCCAAAGCCTCATTTTAGGTGCTCTGTGGGATATTAGCTCTGTTGCTAAACTCTTTTGCTTAATCTTAGCTGAGCAAAATACAGAAATACAAAAACAAATGACCCGAAACCCCAAATCCTTTGTTCCTGATGGCCATATTAAAGCTAATCTATGGTTAATCAGAGTTGCTTCTTATCTAAAGGTGTCATCTAAGCAGATTTGAAGGTGAAAATCCTACATGGCTAAGCCTCTCTAGAATGGCTATAAAAATAGAGACATATGTCCGATCGAGCAATGTTTAGGCTCTCGGCCAGCGAGGGTCCTTGCCCGACATGTAGCCCCCCGTCGAGGGGAGGTGTTGCAGGGGTAGGGGATTTGCCTGGTGGACAGGTGTGGGGTAACAGTATCACCATTAATCTGACAGAAAGAGGTGAATGTGTGAGAGCATTAGCAACACGCTAATGCTCAGCTGCGGGGTACGCCGTGGTGCCATAGGTGGGCTTTTGAGTCTGAATGAGGGCTGGTGTAGTTTAGCAAAGGGAGATGCTGATGGATGGCGAGCGCAGAGGGTCATTAATCGCAGGCGTTGGGGAGAATTGCATAAGAGAAATCAATCTTCAGTACTGCTGCTGAGCTGCTTTGGCACGATCTCTTCAGACCCAAACGCCCCGTAACATTTATCACACCTCCACCATCCCTCTCGCTCTCTGGAACGAGAGAGGAAACTGCACGCAATAAACATATCAATAGGTGTCCACCATACCCAGCTGCGTGGGTTTTTTTAAACTGAGATATTCAGATGAGAGAAAACAGATGCAGGGAATGAACAGCAGCAGAAAAACAACAACAGTGAAAAATGAAATAAAAGAAAATGTGTCGCCATTAGGAAATTGTATCATGTATCGGCAAATAGCCACTCTGCCTTCTAGATATCAGCATAGAGCATTGAAAATGACATGATGGCCCATTTGAATTTTTTGAAATAAAAGCATTTAACCGCTATTTGCTGTATAAAACAAATAGAAAAACAACAGTAAAAAACACTGTTGAAAACTAAATTGAACATTTTAAATAAAATTATATAAAAAAAATGAACACTTAACAATTATTTACAGAATTTTACTTAAAGGGTTAGTTCAACCAAAAATGACAATTAGCCCATGATTTACACACCCTGAAGAGATCCTAAGGGTATTTGACGAATACAATCAGAGTTATATTAAAAATGTCCTGGCTCTTCCAAACTTTATAATGGCAGTGACTTGTTGGGTCATTTTTTAAGTAAAAGTGCATCTATCCATCATATAACTGCTCCACACGGCTCCGGGGGGTTAATAAAGGCCTTCTGAAGTGAAGTGGCGCATTTGTGTAAGAAAATTATCCATATTTAAAACTTTATAGACTAAAATATCTAGCTTCCGATGGTCAGCGGTACGCAAGTCAACTTGCGCTAAAAGAGTAACCCCTGACGCTCGTTCGTCAATACGCATGTGTCAAAGGTTCAAGGGTTACTTTAGTCTATAATGTTTTAAATATTAATATTTTTCTAACACCAACAACGCCACTTCGCTTCAGTAGGCCTTTATTAAGGCCCAATCCCATTTCTACCCCTTAGCCCTTCCCTTTCCCTTTCCCCTACCCCTTCATTTTGCAAGTTCACGTGAAAGGGTAGGGGTGTCTCGATTCTCTTTTGGCTGGAGTGGTAGGGGTAAAGGGAAGGGCCAGATAGCCCTTCAAACTGAGATTTTTCAGGACCACACTTTGAACGAAGGGGTATGAGGTGTTTCCCTCCACCAACCCCGTGCTGCTAGAATGTGTGTATGTTGCCACTCGGGATCGATCACCTGTGTGTTGTCTGGCTGCCAGTTTCCCCGTAGCTTGCTAAACGCACTATTTGAGTGATGTGAACACATTAATAATAGTTAAAAAAAATACATCTGGTCATCCTTCATAACGCAGTCGATATTTACATCACGTATAGACTGTAAACTCTTGCGTTACCAAGGCAATGACTGACTTGACAATGGATGAACATTATCGCAGCCCCACAGTTGTTCAACGAAACCATATCAGTATCGGCCGGCTCGGATCAGCATGGAATGGAACGGTTAATAAACAAAGAGAACAGTTTGGCCCGATGGAAAAGCGGCTTCACTAGTCTTGTATGTTCTGTATCATCTTAGGAAACTCTGGCTCATACGTTTTTGAACTGAAAACGAGAGCCATTTTATTAAGTCCAAATACAGCGCAAAACTCTGTTGGGAGTGAGTAATTTGTTAAACGTGCTCGCGCCTTATTTTTGTTAGATCTGGCCTATGCACTTCATTGCTGTTCATACTGGTTAAACGTCACAGGACACTAATAAAAGAAACGGGGTATGATGACATATGACGTGTGATGTATAGTAGTGGTGTCCTATTTCTTAGGGGAATATTTTCACCCCTACGCCTTGCCACTCTATTTCAAGGGGCAAGGGGAACGGGTAGGTGTAGGGGTAGGGGAAGGCGAAGGGGTATAAAATAGAATTGGGATTGGGCCTAACCCCCCGGAGCCGTGCGGAGCAGTTATATGATGGATAGATAGACTTAAAAAATGACATAACCATTCACTTCCATTATAAAGCTTGGAAGAGCCGGACATTTTTAATATAACTCTGATTGTATTCGTCTGACAGAAGAATGTCATATACATCTGGTATGGCTTGAGGGTGAGTAAATCATGGGCTAATTTTCATTTTGGGTGAACCAATCCTTTAATACCCATTTGTAATTGACTAAAGGATTTTTAAATTAATTAAATAAAAAAAAAGAGTAGAATAGAATAATAGATTAGAATATGAGAACAAGCTATTTTTGTGTAACTGTGAGCCGAGGCACTATGAGGCATTGGGAGTCTAGAAGAAAACGATAAAAACCAGCAGGCCGACAGATGCATTACTACAGTCCTAAAGAGCCTGTGCTTTCCTTGAGTGAAAATGTTTAGATATTTGTTCAAGGCTGCACTTTGCCTTCAAAACTCACTAACCTTCCCTCGCAATGGTCATTTGTAGAGCAAAGTGGCACCATCGGTTACATGAAAACATGACCAACCTTCAAAAACACTGAAGAAAAGAACCCATTAAAGGTTAAAAGTGTATATGGACACAAAATACTGTATATAAGCTTAGCTCCCAAACCCAGTGAGCTGCTTTGCTGTATACAGAAAGAAAAGATACCAGTCATAAAGGTGCAATTCAGGACGATCTCAATAAAACATGACAGATGGCTAATAATGAAACTGATCACACACACACACACATGATCTCGCAAAGTTTTGGAACAAAGCAAAATAAAAAAGAAAGAAAGTGTTCACAGCACATAACGCAGTTAAGGTATATTGGATGTGGACAGGAAGTACACATTGTGTGCCGTTAATGCATTTATAGTATTTGATATCCAAAGTCTCCTGAAGACTGGAGTCACCCCATGCAGCGACACGACTCAAATCAATTAGATTAACACTGGGAACAGATGTTGGGTCGTTTCTCTCCAGAGTGTTTTTTAATTACTGTCTGTTTTTTTGTTGATGCAGTAAACAATACTTAGCATTTAGCTCTGGATGCAACTTTAAAACTTCTCTCTTTAATTAGGTGATGCGTGTGAAACTGTCGTACTTTGCGCAGCGGGAAACGAGACTTTGGGAATCACGCTGGGACTTGACGTTCATGTCGGGTTACATTTACAGCTAAGGATCTTACGGCTGCAGAAGTCACAAACATTGAGCATAATTGACATCATATAGAAGTTCCTCATGCATACTGGCTCAGCAGAAGCGGTTTTCACCTTCACTACAGCATTGAGCACTAAAACACAAAGCCAAGCAAAGTTCTGCTAAACTGTGCTACTGCATTTTAGCCAAGGGCATGCTGAAGGATCGAGTGTCACTGTGAGGCAAAGTTGAACATAAAGGCTGTTATAGTATAAAGAGGAAAACTCGATTTTCGTGAGGATATACCGGAAAGGATGCTTCGTTAAAGTGCTGTGTTGCAATTTCAGTATATTCAGTGTGTGGATAGAGGAAAAAAGGGGAATTTAAAGGGACAGTTCACCCAAAATTATAATCGTGCCATCATTTACTCAACCTTTTGTGTTCCACAGAAGGAATAAATTCAAACGACAAGAGGGTGAGTAAGTGGTTTCATCATTTTTGGGTGAGCTATTCCTTCGAGCGGCACCAGCTGGCAACATCAGCAAGAGTTTCAAAGGCAACAAAATACATTTGGTTTGAAGACGTTGCGATTTCACACTGATGATCTTGAGGGAAAAAAGTGGAAGGGGAACGGGGGAAATGGAGAGATAGACTCGGCAGATCAAAAGGAATATACTCTCTGTGAGGCCGACACTGCCGTCTGTCTGGTTGTCCCTTTGTGGGTTTGCTGTTGTTGTGGTTTATCCTGTAGTGCACAATAACCTCCAACAGCCAAGTATACCGTCTATTCCACAGTGCTTGCCATTCATCTAAATAAATAACCCTTGAGTACATCCTTTTTCCTTTCCCTTTTCAACCTACCTGAAAATGTAACAGAAGCACAGGTAGTACTGGACATGTTCCATGGCAATGCAAGTGTTTTTTGAACATACCATGGTATACACTACTATTCAAAAGTTTGTTTTTGAAAGAAATAATCCTCACATTTAACTGATCAAAAATGACATTTACAATGTTTTTTTCAAATAAATTATTCTTTTGATCTTTCTATTAATCCTAGAACTCTGAAAACATCAGTTTCCACAAAAATATGAATCAGTTTTCAACATTGATGATAATAAATGTTCAAATCTGCATATTAGAATGATTTCTGAAGGATCATGTGACACTGAAGACTTTAGTAATGATGCTGAAAATTCAGCTTTGATCACAGAAATAAATGACATTTTTAAATGTACTAAAATGGAAAACAGTTATTTTAAATTGTAGAAATATTACTGTTTCACTGTATTTTTTTGATCAAAAATGCAGCCTTGATGAGACTTCTTTCAAAAACATCATACTTACCCCCAATAATTTCCAGCAGTATTATTAGTTTATACTTTTTTTGGCATAAGAAATATGAATCATTCAGAAGCATGCTATTTATCAAAATATAATGGTATTATCAACAGGTACACCCTTAAAAATAAAGGTGCCAGGAAGAACCATAAAGGGGTTTTCACAGTGATGCCATAGAGGAGCCATTTTTGGTTCCCTGAAGAACCGTTTTGTGAAAGGTTCTTTGAAGAACCATTTTATAGTCTGAATAACCTTTCTGCGCTACAAAGAACCTTTTGTGCAATGGAAAGGCTCTTTGGATATTAAAGGTTCTTCATGGAACCATACACCCAGCCAAAGAACCATTTAAGAACCTTTATTTTTAAAAGTGTACCACCAGGAACCACAAAAGTTCTCTCTTGCTTATCTTTGTTATTTCCCTCTACAGCATATCTATGAAATGATCTACCACTTCAAATCCCTCAATAACTGAGATTGCTTTGTCAACCAAACTATTCACTGACAGACAGGAAGACAAATCCAAACTGAACGCTGAATGCAAAGAGAGAATGCTGAGGAAAATGCTCAATCTGCCACAAGTGAAAGATGTTGAGAACAGCGGTTGGTCTGAAAGGGGAGAAGCAGCCTTTGCATTTACAAAAAATAAAAAAAAATCTTTATATCTTGCTGGTTCATTCAGTTTTTACAGGGAACAACTACAACATGACAATGTACTCTGTTGTTCTCAGGCTACCCTATTGCTATGGGAACTGCTGAGGAAATATGAGGAGGTCAGATGGATTCGCATTTTACAACACAACATCATCTGATCTGAGGACAGTGTTGTGGCCTGTAGTTCAGATGTTTAATCGGCCTACAAACATTTTCATTGCACTGTAAAAAAGTGATATGATCAATAAGTTATGACAACACGTTTTTAAGTTAATTTAACTCATCAAAATAAGTTAAGCAATTTCAACTTTTTAATTTAAGTTATACAAGATTCAACTCAAAATTTAGTGAGTGAAATTGACTTTTAAAAATTTAAAAATTTAAGGCAGCAACAAAACTTAAGTTTTTAAGTTGAAATAGGTTGACATTTTTGAGTTTTTATATATTTTTATATTTTTAGAAACATTTGATATGCCTCATAAGAATGTAATATTAAAAACTAAAATAATAATAATATATATATTTATATATAAAATTTATACTAAAAAATAAATAATTTAAATAAAAATAATTAAATTACATTTAAATAAAAAACGTTTAAAGCAAAAAGCTCACACTAATTTAAGTTTTCATAATTGCAATAAAAATAGAAAATGACCCAACAATAATGAAACTATACTGCAAAATATTACTGATTTTGGGTTATTACTAATTTTAAGCCAGCCTTGTAATATTGTAAACATGAATATTAAATATTTACTTTAAATATTTTTATATTTTTATTTCAGATGCAGATTATAATTTTTGTCAATTGCAGAAAACAATTTTAAGCCATTAAAGCCATTTTAACTCATCCACTCGTGGTCATAAATGGGTTAAAATGGACACGGAGAAGAGAGATACATTGTTTCAATAAAAATAAACAATAAAAACTGGAAGAAAATCTGTGCAGAAAGAAAAAAAAAACAATACACACAGAGGGGTTATAAAACGAAAAGCCATAAGACACCCTCACGCAATCCATTCCCAAAAGATGCCTCCAAGTCTGTCTTGTTATTGTTCAGCCTTCAACTGGTTGCTGGACGGGGAAAAAAAGCAATCACCCTTCCCTCTTCCCTAGTCAATCATAAGCTCTGGGATTCCAATCATTTAAACCTTCCAAGATCAAAACAGTGTGAACTGCCTTTCTCTCCACTTCCTGCTGTAATGACTTCATGCAACGAGGATCATGATATATCAAACGGCGGGCGGCGAGGAGGAGAGCAGATCGGTTGGAGTTGGGATAAGAGTGGAGGGGAAAAGTGCTTATATTCATGAACTCCGCGGGAGGTTTCAGGACATTACGGAAAGAATGGGAGTGCTTGTAAGCAATCTGTTGTAGAAGGGGGGCGACGCAGGGCAATTGTGAGGAGACTTGAAGAGCTTTTGAATCAGAAAAGGTTGGAGAAGGAATCACAAAAGACATACTGGAGCTTGCGTGGTGGTCTCTGGCGTGTTTTTGTGTGGATTGCTGGGGCGTGAACGAGTTTAACTAACATTTAGAACACTAATTCTGCAGACCAAGAAACCGAACAATCACATTCTGAACCCACAAAGCAATTCTGCTTTCACAAGCGTGACAATTTCATTGTCATATAAATCAAAATTGAGCTTTGTCTCCCCACAGAGATGATTGATCCTTTGCTTTTTGTTCAGGGTTGAAGTGCTGGTTCTGGCCTTGGCTTTATGATAAGCCAGGACATAAGCAACCTAAATTACTACAACAAAACTGTTCACTGCAGAGAAAAAAGAATTAAGCCAATCACATGCAAATACAGTATCAGCCCGCTGTGATGCAAAGGTGAGAATAAACCCAAAAAAGAACAATATTCAACCCATTTTAATGTCCCAATATTGAATTCTATCATCATATAATGACTGCAGACAGACATTATAATTAGCATAGAAATAGGAATGCACATGTGTGCATAATCTTTTCAATATATGCTGGCAAATTGAAAGAATAAATAACATGCTTTACGGTTCAATCCAAGGGTTCCCAAACCAGGACCTAGACAAGTATAATCTCAAGACTCACCAAAATATTTGAGATGGGGAGTGAGGCTAGAAGTACTTCTTACTTGATATGAAACATAAATTAATAATTTTATTTTAAAGTACAGCTGTAAAATTTCAATGCTAATATTTACGTTTAAATGTATTCATTTACAGACGTTAAAGAGTGTATGAAATATGTCCATAAACTCCCATCTGGTCCGGATATGAACTCTAATGCACGCTGCGAGTGTTGTTAAGCTCATGCCGGTGTTCAGCGCAGAAAATGCTCACATGCTCGTCGCGTGTGTGTACATGTGAAATGCTTTTCACAAACTGAGATGTATGTGTTGGTAGGTAGCCAAATGCACGCGAGGGAACACAAACAACGACCATGTTTCTGAAAAACAACAGTGCTGAGTTGAACAGAGACGTAATGCAATCTCATGCAGAATACAGTGAATGAGTTTATTCTCATTAATAATGCGCACCGAGACGCTTAATAATGAACCACTCTGAGGTCTGAGTCACTACCATAGACTGCATAAAACAATGGACGTAGTGTCCGTGACGTCGCCGTAGGTTTCTGAAGAGCATTTTTGAAGCCCAAAATATCCGTCACTCCCGGATAACCAAAAATGGGCAAAGAGGCGGGACGTGGGTGGAGACAGACAGCAGACAAACAGCTAGGCCACGCCCTTAATTATGCAAAACGTTAAGGCTTAATATAATTTAAACGAATGAGTTATAATAAAAAAAAATTCACCCCCTCACAGTTGTCATGAAGGGCAAAATTAGTAGAATAGACCAAAAACACTTTTTGTACCAGACTGTAAACATGTTTTTTCTGCTGTAAAATTGGGCATTTTAACATGGGGGTATATGGGATTGACTCCCTTTTGGAGCCTGTCTCTGACGGCCAGTCGATGAATTGCAGTTTAATTTGCATTTTAATTTGCAGCACTTCTGTGTTGGATTTAAGAGAGAGACCTTAAGGTTGCGCTTGGTCACTACAAGTCGCATGTGTACGCTTCAATTTGAAACACGCAGCGCAAACTTTTATATAATTAAACCACAGCCTTTGTGATTCGGAAAAAATCACACTAAACAAATATTGTGATTTGGATTTGTGTGTGTCATTCACTGAAACATTAATTTAGCTGCCGCCAAGTGACTCTGCGACCTACAATTTGATAACCCCTGGTTCAATCAACTGCATTACATTTGCATATCAGCTTATGACACAACTTGTACTATTTCTAGGCAGCAGACAGTATGCAAATTTGCATGCATCATTGACCTATGATCTTAGCACAAATGTGTAGTATACTGTATCCCAGAATGCACTGCGCTCAACTTGACCTTCCCTTTCTAGTGTGTCAAATGAACACTGAACTCATTTGATTGGACTAGAGATGGGTTGAGATAGTCTATTAGTTAGGTCAAGTAGTTTATCTACATTTTCTCTTCAAAAAATCATGATAAAATCCTCACCAATAAAAACCCTCTCAGAAAACATGCATCTTTAAACTTCATTAACACATCCGCCATTCACATGCTTTTGGCTTTTATATTTAAATGTATGTGATTGTGACACTGTAGCATACTGAAGTTTGAAAAGTTATTTACATGACTTACAAATAACATTTAAACATGTAGATGCAACGTTACTTACAGTCAACAGAATGTGTTAAAGGGACCATCAAAATAAAGTGAAACATACAGTGCATGCATTTAGCAATATACTAGTAATCTAACATCATGGAAACACTTCACAAACAGTCAACAATGAACCAAAGACTTGACTACAATCAGAGGACATCTTCAGAACAAAACAGTTCCATGGCTGTACTTAATTCAGTTCACCGTTAGCCTGAAAAACTAAAGGCATTTGTGCATAAAAGTGCAGATGTTGTCATTTCAGCAAGCATCTCATTAGTTATTATTTCTGAAGACAAAGACTTCAGCTGCAATGGTGCTATAGTATGAAGTTCCATGATCTACATTATAATTGTCCGTTCAATCAAAGGCTGAAAAAGGTTACAATATTGCTATTCCCCTCTTATCGAGAGAGAGACCTTTCTGCCTCCGATGACCTCGACTGGAAAAGGTCAAGGAGCACACTACTATGTGTGAATTATGAAGTCACTCTGAGGAGCCGGAGTCTCAAAGGACCAGATGCCTCAGTAGATCTGTGATATTATAGCAATAAAAAATATTGCATCATTATAGCAGTATCTTTGTTTCAAACAAATCTGATATCAAAATGTGTGTGGGGGAAGAGTTTTCAGAATTGCAGCTCAATTTTCCTTATGATTAAGTAAATGTAAAATTGTTGAATAAAGTGCGATTAACATCAACTACAGAAGACCCATAAAGTATTTCGACACTTGCAAGCTACATGTCTGAAAGTCATTACATTAGATACCACTCTGTCCTGAATGTGATGCAACAAAAGGATAAAGAACAGTGTTGTCTGATTCATGAACAGATGACTCGCACTAGTTATTTTTCTTTATAATCAAAAACAATTCCCCACACAAATGACTCTTATGAGCTGGATTTTTTAATAAATAGTTCAAAAAGCCAAGTTACCGGTTTGAATCAATATGTTCTGTGTAATTTACAGTATTAGCAGTGAAAGAATGGACACTATAATTGAAATATATATAACTTTATAAAATCGTGTCTATTCATACTAAGTGCAAATACAAATGCCTTGTTGACAAGTGCTCTTCACAATAGCTCCGCCTAACAATGCCTGGTTGGGCCAAACAAGATTTAAAAAATGTGCGTTAAAATGTGCGTTTCAACGTCTTCAGTGGCAGTAAAGTGTAAGGCTTAAAGATCTAGGTTGACACTATCAACCCGGGTTCGAATTCTGCCTTTTGCAGAGCTCGCTCTTCTCCCTTTTTCCATCACATATCACATCAGAAAAGGCCTTTACTTTCAATAAAAATGAAGAAAATTGTCTAAAAATGGAAATAAAGTGCCTAACGAAATGTTTAATAATAATAAAAGCATTTACTGGGTAGGGTTAGGGGTAGGTGTAGGGAGGGCTTTTATTGTCCCATTAAGGCGGCGTCCATTTAATAATTTTAATAAATATAATCATTTAAGCTATGTTATTATTGCATCCTGTTAAGGAGGTGCAAATAGTATATATCTGTCAAAATAAAGTAGAAATAGCATCTAATTACTATTTACACATATTGCAAAGAACTGCTACTTTTACATGGTGTAAATAGAATATATCACTATTTTCACTTAGTATGTTATTTAACTTATAAACAGCATTGAATAGCATCTACAGTTATTTGCACTTAATGTAAATATCATCTATCGCAAAGAAAATGTTATTTTCACTTAGTGCAAATAGCCGCTGCCTTATCAAATTTCTGTATATTTTCAATATAAAATATACAGAAATATACAAAATTGAATAAAGTTATCAAACAATCTGCACTGCATATTTTATAAATTAAATATAGATTAATCCCCATTACAACATACAATTAACTACAAATAGCATTAATTGCGTTAAATATTTGTTTACGCTTTTAAACTGAAAAAAAATTTATCGCATACATTAAACATGCTACACAAATGAATCTGAATCGGCTCAAATGCAATCAAAATCAGAATCAAAACATAATCAAGCCAATTCAAAATGAATCAAATCAACTGAACTAAAGTCATCAATTTAAGTCAAAACAAAATCTTGTGAATCAGAATCAAAAAATCTGGATCGATACTCAACCCAAAAACATTTTTGTTTTATCATTTAATACTTCAAACCTCAAAGTCAAAAGTATGCTTATGCTAATTTTCTTTTAAAATATGTCCAACTTGGTTTGCTATGTGTATTTTATATCCAATGCAATGACATTTAGACATTTGTAGGTGTACAAATACTTTTTGGAGCCAGTTATAAGTTATAACTTGTATCATTTTGATTTGATCAAAACATTAAGACAAAAAAAAAAAACCGGTTTTCATGCTTAAGCGGGTTAAAATTGTTTACAGTGCATGCAGCATTAATAATCACATTATACGGATTTGAAATGTTTTTCACAAGCCAACAAATGCAATTTCATTTTCACTGCATTCTACTCATACCTGTCCGCTGTGAAGGAGACTTTCAATTTTATTTTGGTTTCCCCTTTTCTGTCTCGGTGTCATTTTTGGACACACTTTAATGGTTGTGCCCGACGTCATGTATTTCGGAGGGGTTTCAGGAAGCCTGAATGAGGGGGGCAGCTCCACCTGTCAGCCGCCTCTGGTCAGCATGCTATCTGCAGCCATGCACGTCAAGACAGGTGACAGCTCCGAAGGGAACTAAAGAAGAGGGCGGTGCTCGCTTTTCCCTTCCAACTTCACATTGTTTTCCTGCTCTCCAGTCAAACGGCTCTTCAACCAGCCTTTCCCCTCAAGATAAGCCCCCTATAGCATCTCTTTCAGTCATTTGGAGAACTAACTCTCTAATCCCTTCACAGATCTGTTGATCTTTAAACAAAAGGTTGGTTCAGGCAACAGCAAGCACATGAACAAAACGCACCATTAAAATGAAAGAACACCAGCCGATATATCTTACGAAACATCGTCCTCTGTGAATACATTTCACTTTTCAAGACAAAAAAAAAATCTGACAGTGCAGTAAAACTCTCCACTCGCAGCCCGCCATGCTGCACCGCGCTCGCCTGCTTCCCTTTCAAATCTCCTTCCTGTTCTTTCATCAAACTGAGATCATTACGTTTAAGATAGGTTGCCTGGAAACACTTCACAGAAGAGTTGACGATTAAATCATTGTTACTTTTTTAATGTGCCACGGTGAACGTACTACCCGAGTCTGCCTGGACTGGTTATTAATGATTACTCACTTTTTGCATGCTGAGAATCTGACAGTGTCATTGGCAGCTTATGTACCTGCTCGCTAATGCACCAAAACCCATAGGGCATCTGGTTGACGGGTCCAAATATAGTCATGCAGAGTACAATGGAAGACAGATTTAGAGAAAGAAAGACTAAAAATGCTACGTTATCAATGTGGACGAAACCAAATATATCATTCACTGCAAACCGACAACCTAGGTTTGTGATTTCATGGTTGATCTAATGAATAAAATTGGCATCTGTCACATTTTTTTGGCAGTGATGTTAGCTAAGGTGAGAATCAATTGTTTCAAAAGGTGTAATTTGCGATTTGAATGAAGTATTAAAATGCTGATTAAAAAATGAAAAAACTCAAGAATTCAGTCTCATGTAATATTTCTGTAAATATTAGTGATGTTCGATTCTTGAACAAATCGTTCGTTTGAGCCGGTTCATTAATCAAACTTCAGTTCCAGGTTGATGATGCAAGATGCATAGCCAAAGTAACACATCCAACTAAAAAGCCGGTTCAACCAACCATCAAAGTCTGCCAAGGATTACAGAGGAGTCTGATGAGTGACTATAAAACCTTTGTCGAGAGATGTAAATAAATGTACAATGGTTTATTGTACATGCAGATTATATTTTAAGTGGTAAAGCAAAATCAGGTCAATAGGATGCTTTCTAAATACTTTAGACATGTATATACGTTTGTGCATCAAATGTGTGCTGTAGTTGCGGATCTTGTCCAAGATGCCGGCTACTCAATATTGGTCAGTCGTATCCGACAAATGATCCGCGAATCAAACTGACTACAAACTCCATTAACTTAAGTGAATGAAAGGTGATAATCAGCAACAGGCTATGCATTCACACAAATAACATTTATTTGAATGTTTCATTGATACAACATGACTGAGTTGTTAGAAAAGAAATGCATAGTGACATCATTGCATGATCAAGAACCTATGAATTAGCTTTCTGAACCGATTCATTGAGCCAAACAGTCCGAAAAGAACCGGTTCACAGAAATGAATCAGACTTTGCATCACTAGTAAATACAACAGTCCAAGATCACATTAGATGACGACAGGTAGTATAACAGTTAATTATCAGCATAAGACTTAGCTGAAAAGCAGACGACAGGTAATATCCACAGGTCTGTATAGAGACATGGGTTGAGTCCATTCAGTATAAATGAAGTCAGACAAAGAGTGAGTGAACTCTTTTAAAGGGATCCTGACGAGGTGCAGGTGTGCATGATTAGGACTCTGGTGAAAGTGAGCAGGTGTATGACAAGCAATGAGAGAGAGAGCAATAAGTAACTTTGCAACTACATATAAACTTATTCTAACCCTACTAGTCTACTGATACTCTACTATGACATGTAGGTGCAACAGAATGTGATCGTCAACAGAATGTGTTAAAGGGACCATCAAAACAAAGTAAAACCATGTCATTTGATCAATTTATTCCAAAAATACACATCTGCTGCATGGAAAATGATGATTTATTACTCAAAACATCAACGATTAATATTTACAGAGTCTTAATTCTGTCCTATAGACTAAACACGTAATAAACATGTGCATGCCGTCACAGTTTTCACAGATTTAAGTTTTTGACGTTTACACTGAGATGATAACGGTATCGTAGTGTTGTCAAAAGTACCGACCACGATACCAAGTCGGTACTGAAATTTTTAAAATGTGACGCTTTGAGCGCTGTTGGGTGGAATCATAAACAACTCTGACTGGCCATTGTGTTCACACACTCATCGGATGTATCTGTGATTGGCTACAATGATCAACGCACAGGAGAGTTTAAAAGCACACGGAAGTGTTTGAAAGTGTCCTGAAAGCGGGAGCAGGAGCGTTTGAAAGCGCAAGCAGGCGTCGACCAGCGGACCGATAGGCGCCCTCATTCAAACTTAAATGTACAATTCTCTCTATATATCCACTAAACTAACTTCATTACTTTTACTTGCACTGCCTAAGTGAGATTTTTCTTAAAGTTGTCCACTTTCATAGACAGCTCTTTTCTTCTTCCTGTGTGCATTTGTTTAAATTCTAATATTTTTCAATCGTATAATAATCTGGAGAAGAGAGAAATTAATTTAGCTGCTTCTCTCGCGAGAAGTAGATGTCAGTTTCACTGATCCACATCATGTGATGGGCTATTCAATGCTGTAGTCACAGCTAAAATCCTAAACTCAGGATCAAAGCCTGAGTTGACAGAGAAAGCTGATGATCAACATCATGGGACCAACAAAGCCTGAATAGATTTGTTTGGTTTTGTCAACTCGAAACTAATCCTGTAACCCTGAGTTTGTTAAACTACCATCATGGTACAGGCCCCAGGTCATTGTAGCCAATCACAGACACATCCGATGAGTGTATGAGCACAATGGCCAGTCAGAGGTGTTCATGATTCCACTCAACAGCGCTCAAAGCGTCACATTTGTAAAATTTCTGTACCGACTTGGTATCACGGACGGTACTTTTGACAACACTACGGTATCGTTTTGAAAAACTTTCACTTTAAAACCTATTTCAAAGTTTGTATTCTCAGGCCACCAAAACGCTGTTGTCGTGTAAATGAACGGCATTAAAAAACGCTTTTAAAGTGTTCTGTTTCCTGATTTTTTACAATGGTAATGAATCAATAAAAATCTTACTTAAGCTAGAAAATGGCTTTCTTCTAGAGCTGCTTTACAGCCAAAACAATCTTTGTTGCATTAATTTTCTATTATCACTGTAAAGCTGCTTTGAAACAATCTATATTGTGAAAAGCGCTATATAAATGAAGGGGACTTGACTTGATTCATTATTGTTTCTTACAAAGGTTTATAAGAACATAACAAATAATTTTTGCAAACATAGCCAGCTATCTAGCTAACTAATTGTCTTGGTGAGATATCAAAAGAATTGGAAAAAATAATGTAGAATAAATTAGAAAATAAAACTTTTAAATTTGCAAGGCATGAAATGTAGTTTTCAGTGGCAAACTGGCAACGCAGGTCTAGACCAGTAGGACATCCAAATAGTTGAGCCATGATAAATGTATACTATATATTATACAATATACAGAAAATAGTATTTTTGATCAAATAAAATCAGTCTTGCATTAGAGACATTAAAGACTGACTAATCTTACTGACCCCAAACCTCTAAACAGTGTAGATCTAGAGAGCAGTGTAGAACTCTAGAGGCCGAAATTTCCACACTAATTTGGGAAGAGAAATGCTGCAAACAAGCTGATAATGACCCCAAGATTACTGAAAGCCTTCATCTGACATGCAAAGCTGCATTATTCATGGCTGAGTAATTAATGCCACTCTCTTCTCTCTCTCCAATATTTTCATTCTTCTATGTTCGTAGGCCCATCAAAATGGAAAGATGGCCTAAGGCCAGGCCTACAAGAAAACACGACTCCAGTCTCGAAAAACATCTGGCCGTCAGAGAGGCGAATGTGAATGCGGTGGTGTAAGTCTGAATCACAGTGGGATACAACCTAGAGCTACATCACAAAGTCTGCTTCTCCTGTAGATACAGAGGTCCTTTGGGGGCTATTTTTGGTATCGGAACTCATAATCATGAGAAGTTCATTAAACGTCACCCAAAGCCAAACTCAGCCTCCGTATGTTGGTGCCCAATGGGGGCTACTCTCCCAACAAGCAAACCGCCTCATCCTCCCTATAAGAAGTTCAAATTAATTAAAGAAACGTACATTTTCCTCTCATCCCCATTACTGAAACAGTGGCTGCATTTCCAAATTATTTGAAATTCTTCATTTATTTCCTTCTCTCTAGAGCAGTCTTGTGTGAGACAGAGATATCTGTGGCTATTTGCAGCAACTACACTCACAATTCTGCTTGTTTGATATATTGTCATCTATTTAATTCCTAGCTTCGTAGTTTAATATGCAATACAAACAAATAAAAGCTTGGCAACCACTTTGGAGGGGAAAAATGTTCATTTAAACAACAGCGCAACTAGAAAAAAAGGGTATTGCGGATCATTTTTAACGTGGTTTCCCGCTCTCTTTCTAATGTGTTTACATTAAACCATTATTTGTCCCTTGTAGTAAACATATTGATTTATTCTTTGTTAATGTTTGATTTATGTCCACATATGTCAGTTAAATCCAATTTGTTTAAAATCGACAAATGTTGTAAATCCACATTTCCCATGATCCAGAGGGATTGCTGTGATTCTGTTTTGAAGTATTCCACGTTAATATATAGAGGCAGGATATGAATAACACAAATATTTGAGGGGAATTGGATTCCGCTGAGGATGCGATTGGGTCATTTTTGTTGAACAAAAGAGAAATTAATATTTATGCTGGATGTTTCTCTTCTCCTCCTCCTCTCAAGTCTTATGCTCAAGTCAAAACAAATTCACAATAACATTCATTACAGTTTCTTCAAAATGAATCTTTGAATAATGTCACCTGATATTACTGAGCACCAACTCTTACCAGAAACACCTACAACTTAAGAATAAAGCAATAAAATCATATAACATACAACAAACAATTTATTTGCTGCTCAGGGGATAAGTTACTGGTATTTAAAATAATGAGTTTTTTCCTTTAAGGAATTCCCCAGGTTCAATATAATCATTGATTACCACAAAAAGTCATTTTAACTCATTCCTCTGTCTTTAAAAACAAACCGAAATCATATTTGTAGTTATTGGAGCAGGCAGATTATTTTTTAATATAGTTTTTGTGTGTGTGTGTGTGTGTGTGTGTGTGTGTGTGTGTGTGTGTGTGTGTGTGTGTGTGTGTGTGTGTGTGTGTGTGTGTGTGTGTGTGTGTGTGTGTGTGTGTGTGTGTGTGTGTGTGTGTGTGTGTGTGTGTGTGTGTGTGTGTGTGTGTGTGTGTGTGTGTGTGTGTGTGTGTGTGTGTGTGTGTGTGTCTTATGCACAAGGCCGCAAAACAATAATATTGTGAAATGTGTCGCAATGTAAAATAAAAAAAAACTGCTTTATATTTGAAAATATTTTGATCAATTAATGCATCCTTGCTGTGCAAAAGCATTAAATTCTTAATAAAAGAAAAATCTTACAGACCCAAACTTTTGAACTGTACATATTGTTTTCAAAGACATGTCTCATGTTTGTGAGACAAGTATTCACTAAGCTAGAGTTCCTTTTCTGAAGACTATCTGAATGAACGTCTTTGACAGAGAGGCTGCAGATCGCGCATCATGTTTGTTTTCTTTATTTTGCAAAAAGCAAAACATTTTGTTTTTATTGTGACTGTACACAAAAAAAAAACGAATTATTTGAGTCTCTTGGGCACTGATAAGAAAAAAAGAGAGCCGATCACGCCGGCGCGACCGTCGACTCGAGAGGGTTAAACATAAAATATACATTTTATAAGTATTTTAAATATTAATATGATGCTAGTGTGATAAAATCACTTACTAACCTCTTCTTTTGTAAGTTACGTCTAATATTTCAACTCCTGTCATGACCATCTAAAGCCAATAAAGCCTTGGTAACTTTCAAATGATATGTGCAAACATAACAGGAATCACAGGAATTGTCACTTCATCCACTTAGAAAAGTAGTCCCACCACCTTAATGATGATTTAGACAACTCAAACAACACCCGTTTGAATAATTAATAAAGTACATTTTATAAAAAAAAAAATTCTACAAACCTCTTAAAATCATGATAGGCTTCCATAGTAAGTGTTGTACAGTACATGCGATTTTTGCTTGCTTTTACGAACTGGGGGACACGTCATAATTATTCTCTGAGTTAATCGACTATGGCATGTTACAGATGCTGTCAACAGAGCTTAGGTTGTTTTGAACCCGGAGCGTTCCTTTAAGTACAAGTCTTTTAGGAGCTCAATCCCTTCAGTCACATTCAGTCGGAAAGCCACATTTGATGAGAGATTGTGATGACAGAGTGAGAGGGGAACTACAGCAGCTGATGTAAAATACAGAACGCCAACTGTATTGTAATTCAGAGAACATCTCCCAGAGGGCAATCTGAGGGTGTGATCAACCATCAAAAATTCGAGCAGACATACAATATATTCTGATGTTGCTCAGGGGGGCGGGCGGACGCTGTGTTTGGCAAATGGGGTGTGATGGGGCCTCAAACGTGGCACAAGATTTACAACTCCTGTTGGAATACTGTGGAGCACCTAAAGCACACACGCTTACTGCACAGAAACAGGTGTAGAAAGGCCTTATGCGTGCTAAGATGTCTAATATTATATGGACATACTTTTAAAGGCACAGGTCATTCTGTCATGACATTCTATCATCATTTACTCAGCCTTATATTGCTCCAAACCAGAGGTGGACAAATTACACAACTCCATTACTTGAGTAAAAGTAAAAGTACTACTGGTTAAATATTACTCCATTACAAGTGTAAGTTGTAACGATAGATTTTTACTTAAGTAAAAGTACAGAAGTACTTGCTTTTAAAAGTACTTAAGTATCAAAAGTAAAAGTAAACGCATTATTTTCTTATTGTTGCATTGTTGTATGAATGCACGCTGTTCCATCATGGGGGTTTAAGCCAGTCATGCTCCATCTGACATGTTAGCAGACCTTGAACTCATTTAAATACTTGTTTAAAAGTTACAAAGCTCTTATCAAAGTCAAAATCATACTAGAAAAGAAAGGCTTCTACATTGTGTAATTGTTGATAGGATTATGTAAAAAACATTTCTGAAAGGACTTCAGTTAACATTATTAGCCCAACTACGCTTTTGCATGCTAACTAACATCATTGTCGAACATTACCTATGCGTTAGCGCTGGATCCACAAGGTTATGGCAACTTGGCGGGTAAATGTATGAAAATCATTTGACCAATCATACTTCATACCAATGTTAATTTTAACAGCAAATTTTTATTTAGTTTTAGTCATAGTCTTTTGACTATAACATTTTAGGCATCTGAATTGTTTTAGTCTATAATAAGATTTTAGTAGAATTAGTAGAACTAAAATTCAGTACTTGTGGTCTGGCGTCTGAGAGGCAGCTTTCTGTGTGCACTTTCGTGTTGTCGCACTTTTTCCAGACTTATCCACGTCTGCTCTTCTGAATTTTAACTTTTAAGTATGACTATGGTTGCGCGCACTGCGTCTGGGAACTGCTGCCTTCTATTTTGCCATCAATTGAGAAGTGTTCAAAAAATACTTGGAAATCATTGAACTTCATGTGATCCTACAAGAGGGATTACTGATAGGCTGTCTGCACAAAAAAAAACAAAAAACGAATCATCCACTGACTTTCAAAGCGGCTACGAATTTCTACTTCGAGGTCCTTGATAGAAATGTAGTGGAGTAAAAAGTACGATATTTGTCTTTCAAATGTAGTGAAGTAAAAGTCATACGTTTCCAGAAAAAATACTACTCAAGGAAAGTACAGACACTCAAAAAGTGTACTTAAGTACAGTACTCAAGTAAATGTACTTAGTTACTGTCCACCTCTGCTCCAAACCAAGCGGCAACCTCCCGCAGTTTCTCTTGAAGCCAATATGGAAGTGACTTAAACTGCAATTCATCGACTGGCCACTAGAGACAGGCTCCAGAAGAATCTCATTGAGCCCCATGTTAAAATGCCCAACTTTACAGCAGAATAAAACATGTTTACAGCCTGGTACAAATTGTGCTTTTGGTCTATACGGCTAATTTTGCCCTTCATGACGACTGTGAGGGGGTGAATTTTTTTATAACACATTCGTTTACATTATATAAAGCCTTAAAGTTCTGCATAATTAAGGGCGTGGCCACTTCGAGTGACAGGTGGATATAGCCATTTATCTGCTGTCTGTTAGTCATCACATCACCTCAGCTCCGCCCACATCCCGCCTCTTTGCCCATTTTCTGTTATCCGGGAGGGACGCGTGATGACGCGCTGCCAAGATGGCGACGGCCAGCTCGACCCTACTTTACGCTTCAAAACTGCTCTTCAGAATCCTATGGGTGACGTCATGGACACTACGTCCATATATTTTAACAGTCTATGCTCCAAACCCATATGATTTTCCAATCTTCTGAAGCTATATGATAGCTTTCTGAGGAACAGACCAAATCTTACATTTATAAAACTGCTCCACTCTGCCATAGCATTCAAATAGAATTAACTAATGCATTAACTAATGTTAACAAATGAGACAGGTGTTAACAAAATCTTATATTTTATAGTGCAAGAGCCACACTGGCATATATGTATTTAATATTTCATAAAACAAAGATTACTGGAGTATGCTTTTCAAGAAAGTCTTTCTATTTCATGTTTAATTCCATGTGTTATTTGCTGTTTCTTTGTACTAGCAATGAAAAGTGAACATTGTTTAAAAGTAAATCCTACACCAATTGTCTTTCTTCAGTGCATTTATAATATTTGTATAGCTTGTGTCCCCGTTTCCTTTGACTGTATGAAAAATGGCTCACTTTGGTCACCACAACGGAAGGCCCGCCTCTCCATTCATTCGATTGGACAATAGAAAAAAAATGCGATGACATCGGGCTCTTTTCCGCTCAGAGTCGATTTTTTTTTCAACTTCAGGCGCTCAGAGCGCTATTTCATTTTTTCTTTCAGACGGTCACTCGCCATCATGCAGTCACCAGGCTATGTAAACTACTGTTAGTGTACAGAGGGGGTGTCGCTTCAGTCCTGGGGGATCACACTCGTTTAACACGCATTTGGCACTCCTGTTGCAGGTGTATTATTGACATGTAAGAGTCTGGACCCTGAATATAAGACAACCTCATTTTTCAGATGTAAAAAAAACACATATTCGAAACAATACGGTCCATTTACCCAGTACATTTTTTTTTGAAGATTTGGAATGACAAGGCAGAATGACAGGGTTTTAGGTTTTTGTTGAACTATCCCTTTAAGGCTACAATGAAAGTTTAGAATAATATTCTTGAGTTTCCAGGGATTTAAATATAATCAGTGCCACAGGCTCTACTGCCAAGGCCTCAAAAAACCAAACCAACTTCAAAATCACAAAAAACAAAGTTTCTATCTCTCTTTCTCTCTATACTTGTCTCCATCCTCTCTCTTTCTCTCTATCTCTCTGCCCCCTGTGCATTATTCACCATCTCTGCACCGTGACCGCCTGACGTGCTGGGAAAGACAATACAGCGTATCAATGTGCCTGCTCTGTTCCCATACAGAAATCTCGTCTACTATTCTCTCCTGCCTCATTAGCTTGTCTTATTAAAAAGAGACAATTCCCTGGATTTATAGCACATTTTTCTTAAATGCATCTCTAATATACACAATCACAAAGAAACTACAGTGATCAAGAAATAAAGATGCTTCATAAAGGTAATGTGGTTGCTTGGTGATCATTATTAGATCTTTATAACAACAAACAGGAGGCTCCGCCCAAACTCATGCCATTGGCTAAGCCACAAACAAACAATGTTTTTGCCATAGTACACTCTTCAGGCAGTTAACCTAGAAATGTCTTGCATGAAGTTTTGAACATTTATGAACGGTGGTTTTAAAATACTGCATCACTTCCCCTTTAAAGAGAGTCAACTTGCATTACCATTCTGACACTGTAAGGTTCACATTTTTTATTCAACTGCATTTTATTCAAAAATCAAAAATCAATTACAAAAATCTCTCACTGGTAATGATAAGGCTGTGTTCTCCATTACTGAGCAAACAACTATTTCCATTCAGGTAAGAGGCATGTATGTCATCTGCTGGCGTGCTGACATCCAATGATTCATGACAAAAGTTGAGACTGTAATTGTTTTATGAGGTCATTTCAGTATTTGCAGGAGTTAATAGGAGATTTTATTGCCGTATGAAAATGTCCTCTTTTTTTACACCCATTATCCAGGGAAAAATTCTAGGCAGATTTGCCTACTGTTTGATTTAATTCCCATCTGAATTGCCAACTCTGGGTTTAAAAAGAGGAAATGGCCATAAATTTGCGACTACCATATATTTCCACAGATTTGACACTTAGCATGGTAATGAGAAACTGGATTTGGCACAAAGTTGGCTTGTTTCAGAACAAATTAAATGCTATTAATTGTAATTAATTTTAGTTAAGTACATGACAAAAAATTTCAACTCATTATAAAAATGTGCCTCTATTTTTTTTTTTCTTCAAACTTTCAAAAGACAAACCAATGCATACAATTTACTGAAATTTCTAGCTGAAATGAATACTAAACTGATTTTCCACCATTGGGATGAATGGTTTTGTGTAAGGAAGAGTTCCAGTTATATTTACACTTGATCTTGGTTCGGCACGGCATGGTTGCAAACCGTTCTGGAATTGTTAAGCAATGAGAATGGTTTGGCCCGTTGGTGGAAAATCTGCTCAAGTGGCAATAAAACACCAACAACATTTATTCCTTTTCACACAAATTATTTGTCTGGCTATCACCAGACCAAGCTCAATTTAAAATTGAACATTGGTCTGAGGAGTCTGCTATGTATTTTCTACTGCATAATTCAAATGACTCTGTACACAATTGGATAGTCCTTCAACCAATCAGACCACAAGAGGCGTGATAAATGAGCATAATTCAAATGACTATGTATGCAATTGGATAGTCCTTCAACCAATCAGACTACAAGATAGCGCGCCAGGTGGATAAGCCAGTCTGTGATTGGTTCCCGCAAAAATGTAACAGAAGCAGTAGAAATTAATGTACAGGTTTCCAGACTGAGTTGCAGGGCGAAATCAAATCACCGACAGATCAGGCTGGATTTACCCAGTCTAGCAAATTATGATTATGTAGACTTTTTCTATGAAGCAATTCTATGAGAATATTATGACCAGTGTTGGGGAAAGTTACTTTTAAAAGTAATGCATTACAATATTGCGTTACTCCCTTAAAAGGTAACTAATTACGTTACTTAGTTACTTTTTATAGAAAGTAATGCGTTACATTACTTTTGCGTTACTTTTTCTCACATGGGCTGGGCTTGCTTGTTTGTTTTTTAATAACAACAAAAACATTTTTTGGCCAATGTAAAGGCCCTTTCACACCAAAAGTGAAATGAATAAGCCTCAGGCTGAAAGAAATGCAAATTCACGCCTGTACAGTAGAGGGTGAAGTTAAAAATTTAAAAAACCTTTCAGCTGTGCTGCCATTCTGGATTGAAGAAGAATAGGATGCAAGAGAAAGAAAGTTCAACAGGCTTACTTCAGCAATACCTTTTTTTATCTTATTAAAGTATTATTAAAGTAATTAAAAAAATGATTAAAGTAATTTTTTATCTAAAGTCACTTCCCAGACAGAAACATAGTGTCGGTCCAGATCCGGGCCACATCTGGTACATGTGGATTGAACCATTAGTAATTCAACCATAATTCAACCATATTAGTATGGTTGAAGTGGATCATTGAAGGTCAGCAGCTAAGACATTGGTTATTAAAGTGAGATTAAACACAAAGTATATTTGTGTAATTTTATATATTTAATTATTGCAGGTTTGCGTAATATTCTTTAGTTTGTATTTCACTGTGTTTACTAATTTTGAGTAATAATGAATCTGTTGTTTTTTTTGCAAGTGAGGGGAATAAATGCATGCTCACATTTAGTCTAGAACTACAATAACCATCAAGTTCACAAATCACACACTTCACACATCTGCACTTACTGTCAGTCAATGAATAGAAAAAGTAACTTGCATTACTTATTTGAAAAACTCATATATTTTGTTGTAAATTGAAAAGTAATGCTTTACTTTACCAGTCATCTGATTACGTAACTCAAGTTACTTGTAATGCATTACCCCCAACACTGATTATGACCTCAATAATCTTTCACCATAGTTTTGTTTTGTAAACTAATAAAGTTTGCTTGCATCACATAACCAGCTCCATATGTAAGTCTTGTCTGACACAGCACACTTGCTTGGTTGATTAACACTATCGATTAGGTTCATTTAAGCATTAATCTTTAAGCGCCACGCACCGGACATCATTTCCAATGTGCCGTGATACACACAATAATCAATGTAATAAAACATTGCCATATTCACATTTATCTGTTTCTAATGGACGCACTTTTAGCGCCCCTCACTAGACATTTCCATGCAAAATGTGCAAGAAGAAGCCTAATATAATTTGCAGAAATAATACCACAGGCATTTTTCCTAGGTTGTTAAAATGACATTGAATTTTAAAGCCATAGATACCCACTGATTCCATACAAACAGGGCTAAAGTCAGTAAAGGACACTTCAAGCTTCCTGAATCTCTGCATATATATAATATCATTAACTGATGGAAAGCAGAGAGCATATTCGTTCATAATGTTAGGACATAAGCCAGAAGACACATTAGGCCCTCTAACTCAGAAATATGTTGGTAATTAACTCATAAAGCGGAGGTGTTTTAAAATGTCATAAATTTAACAAAAAGGAGTCCCAAAGGCCACAGCAAATCGAAGAGGTTCTTTATGACAGGCTTTATCTCAAGGTTTCAGGCTAGAGAGGGGACGGTAATTGACCTTAGATGTGTGCGTGTGTGTGGACGACCTGCTTTTCCACGAAAAGCAGAAAATGATGATGAAGGACCGTCTACAGGTAGAATAAATTTGCTTTAAGATCTCAGTGTAGAATTTATAGCGAGGGGATGAATATTGCCACTGAGAGCTTTTTTTTTTTTTTTGAAAAATTGCCGTATTAAATATTAAGAGCAGAACAGTCACTTCAATGGATATTCAGCAATTAACAACACACACATTATCACCTCCATCTTCCTGCCCCTGTAGAGGATGAAGATTTATCATGAGCGATGTGGAAATATATTCAAATAAATCCACTTTGCTGGAGAGTCAAGCAGAGGACTACAGTCTATCCATCATTTGTACCGGATGGAAGAGAAAGAATGGATTGATGAGAGATATTCACCCCTGAATATGCCTGAGCCACGGAGGGTGATAGAGCAGGACAAAAACAAAAAGGGCAGAGGGGAAGATGTAGAGTGGTATAAAGAAAGCATGTGTGGATGGATGGATGGATGGATGGATGGATGGATGGGTGGGTGGATGGGTGGAAGGGTGGATGGATGGATGGATGGATGGATGGATGGATGGAAGGGTGGGTGGATGGATGGAAGGGTGGATGGATGGATGGATGGATGGATGGATGGATGGATGGATGGATGGATGGATGGATGGATGGATGGATGGATGGATGGATGGATGGATGGATGGATGGATGGATGGATGGATGGATGGATGGATGGATGGATGAAAAGATGGATGGAAGGCTGAATTAATGACTAAACTAAATGTATGAATTCATAAACAAAAAATACAGCATGAAAGGACAGGAGGAAAGAAAAGAACAAAGAAGGTAAGAGCAATATTATTTATCTTTCCGTATGAATCCTGCTAGTACGTCTGTGAAACTGTAGATATTTCCCTGAAGGATTGCAGCAGTGCTGTGGATGAGAGGCTGAACTGCGGGGAAGTTCTTGTAATAGATCCCAACTGTCAACAGCATTTCCATCCTATCCAAAACTTCCTCCACGCGAACAATATTAATATTACTGAGTCAATATCAGATGGATATTATGACCTTTCTTTGATCATGGCCTACTTGAGCGGCCAGATTAGTTTCAGGATAACTGAATGAGGTATACTGGAATTAAAAACATTTAAAGTGAAATGTTTTACATTTGAATATATTTTAATGTAATTTATTCCTGTAATGACAAAGATCATTTTTAGCAGCCATTATTCCATTGTTATATGACCTTCAAAAATCATTCTAATATGGTGCTAAAGAAACATTTCTCATTATTATCAAAGATGAAAACAGATTTGCTACTTTTTTGTGTGGAAACGATGCCTTTTTCCCAGAATTATTTGAAGAATCAGATGATGCATTTATTCAAAATAGATATTTTGTATCAAAGTCTTTACTGTTCAACTTTTGATCTATTTAATGCATTCTTGCTGAATACAAGTATTAACTTCTTTAAAAATCACATATCAAATTAAATTATAAACAAACAGTGACTATCTACAAACTTATATAGAGAAACAGAAAAATTATCAGTGCTTTGGTTTCTATGGGTTAAGGGGTTAGTTCACCCAAAAATGAAAATTCTGTCATTCCTCACCCTCACGTCGTTCCAAACCTATAAGAACTTTGTTCATCTTCAGAACACAAATGAAGATATTTTTGATTAAATCCGAGAAGGTTCTAAACCAGCCATAGGCAGTAACGTCATTGCAACTTTCAAGGTCCACAAAGGTAGTAAAGACATTGTTAAAATAGTCCACGTGACTCCAGTGTTTCAACCTTAACCCCTAGGAGTCTGAGCTCTTTTGGGGCCCTTTAGAAGTTTTGACATAAGGCTTACATTATTTAAAACCTGACATTTCAACCTTTCTTTAGACATATGTCTCATGTTTGTGTGATAAGTTTTCACTAAGCTACAGGTCATTTTCTGAAGACTATCTGAATGAACGTCTTTTACAGAGAGGCTGCAGAACGCGCATCATGATTGTTTTCTTTATTTTGCAAAAAGCACAACATTTTGTTTTATTGTGACTGTACAGAAAAAAATAGAAATTTAACAGATTATAATGATGTATAACACTTGCCTGAATTATAAAAAACAACAGTTATTTGAGTCTCTTTGGCACTGTTAAGAGAAAAAGCGACCGCCGACTCGAGGAGGTCAATGTTATGAAGCGACGAGAATATTTTTTGTGAACAAAACCCAAACAAAAATAACAACTTTATTTCAACAATTTCTTCTCGACTGTGTCAGAATCTTACGCTATTGATGTAGTGAAAACAGTACAGGTTCTATGTCAGAACGCCGGCTCACCATTGGCTGATGCTGTTCACGTGAGCACCACGAGGAGCCAATAATGAACCGGCGTTCTGACGTAGAACCCGGAAGCGTTGTACTGTTTTTATTATGTGAGCGTGGGAGAATGACGTTAAGAAGAAGGGAAGAGATTGTTGAATAAACTCGTTATTTTAGTTTTTTGCGCACAAAAAGTATTCTCGTCGCTTCATAACATTACGGTTGAACCACTGGAGTCACATGGACTATTTTAATGATGACTTTACTACCTTTGTGGACCTTGAAAGTTGCAATGACTTTGCTGCCTATAGATGGATCAGAAAGCTCTTGGATTTCATCAAAAATATCTTCATTTGTGTTCTGAAGATGAACAAAGGTCTTACGGGTTTGGAACGACATGAGGGTGAGGAATTAATGACAGAATTTTCATTTTTGGGTGAACTAACCCCTTAACACATTTTTAAATAAAATTCTCTTCTCATTTTGACATGGGGTAATAACTCATGGGTAATAATAACTGAAGCATATCCAATACCAGAACAAGAGCGCTAAGGAGTGTGTGTTCATCCTTTGTCATGACCCAGTAACTTTCCTGCAGCACATACACACACTCAGTTCCCCGCACAGGCCTCACCTGACCAACACCTCCACACCTGTCTGCTCTAATCAGCGCTGTGTGACAGCTATGCACCGCTGTGTGTGCGCGCATGCGTGTGTGTCAGGTAGACAGTGCCGTCACTTCATAAACACATGTTCTTTCCGACACGCTTCACCTCTCTCCAAACCCTCAGTCTGTCCTGTCCTCTCACTCCTAAAATACCTCCCTACCTGATGCGATGAAAGCTGACAGTGGATTTCACATTGATCTCCACACACAAACGTGGCTCACGAGGCTTTGATAGGTGCTGCAATCAGCCTAATCATTGCGTTCTTTGACCTCTCTCGCTCTTATTTTCCCTCAAACTCTCCTGCTATATCAGCAATTTTAGACAGTGTGGATCTTTGTAAAGCTGTAGACGTTTTTGGTGGTACCTGAATGCCAATTGGACCCTTATACACCAAAAGTTGAAGAACTCATTGTGCTGGAGGCAAGAGTCAGAATCGTGCGAGTTGGCTTCCAGCTCATTAGGTGGGCTGCAGCTTGAATCTCAAGGGTAGCGTGTCAACGGTGACAGCAGGGGTTTTGTTCCATTACAGAAAGTGTACAAAAGGTAAAATACAAACATTATGTGTTGTGTGGTCTCGCACAATATAAAGTGTGGATATTGCTTGTAAAATAACAGGTGTAAACATACTAGGGCTGCCCCCGACTAAAGATTTTTAGTCGTTCATTGAAGTCATTAGTTGACTAATTGCACATTTATATTAATTTAATGACTTAAATACTGTATATACTGGAAGAAATACTAAACCATAATGAGCCTTAAATATAGGCATAATAGCCTATTCAGCACTTAAGCATGCACCGGCAAATTAAATGATTATGAATGTGTTGGAGCAAGGAGCCAATATTTATTAATAAACTAGTGTTTTCTGTATCAGTGTCGCCTGCAAAGATGAAGTTGACGATGCTGACTTGCCATCTCCGCTGTGTAGTGGACGCGCCATTAGAGAGATTACATAATCTGAGAGTATTTGACATTTCAAGCTTTCTGTAGATCATTTTCTCATGTTATTGAGGCAAGTAGCCATAATTTCGGTTCCTTTTTGTGACGTGCACCAGTTCACAGAGACTGACACGGTTGAAGGTAGCCTGGTCCAACCAGACTCTCATACATTTTATTTGTACAGACAGTCTGGCCACTCTTCATTGACAAGCGTTAACTTCCTTGAAGGTGGGTACTCTGTTGAAGTTTAAAATATTGGATCTCTGGATCTGCCATAACCAGTCACTAACGTTTGGTCGTGACAAATGTCGAATGTCAATGATTCGAGATGACGGATCTCAAACTATTGCACAACATCAGCGTCATTGTTCTCAGCCGCTCCCTCTGTTCGCTGATTCGCAGTTTAAATTTGACCGGAGAAAACCAGAGAATATACCGCAATCTCAGACGGAGTACTGAAGGAAAATGAAAATTGAGCGGAAGTACGTAGGAGGGCGGAGCCAGGCTAGGTTGAAGGAGTTTCCTCTTTCTTTTCTTTGTTTTACAAAAGCACAACGTTTTGTTGTTATTGTGAGTTAAAGTAGACCCTGTACAGTTTCAATTGATGATCTGTATGACTAAAAATGACGAAGTACTTTAAGTTGTTTCCGCTGTTATCAGGAAAAAATGCAAGAGATCGCACCAGTGTCTCAATGTCATGCAGTTAAGCACGCTATACTTATAGTTTCCAACATTTGGAGGTGCGTCTAATAATAGCGCACATTTATCTAGGTTAACATTAGAGCGAGCGGCTAAGTGAAGTTCCTACTACTTACATGTTTCAAATGATAAGCCATATTTGAGGTCGATGGATGATAGGCCAACGTTTGGATTTCCTGCCCGACATACAACCAGGACCTACCGCTAACATTTTGTCCCTCATGGAGTGCGTGACTTCGTCACTTTCTTAGTCTAATTGACTAATTTTAATCGACTAAGCCTGTTCTCGTCGACTAACGTTTAGTCGACTGTTAGGGGGCAATCCTAAAACATACACACAGGAAAATTACAGAGAAAATTGTGTGCATTGCCATGTGGTTGCTAAGTTTATAGATTATTGTTACAGGGTTAGGGGGTTGTACAAATCCCTGCACTAAGTATAGCAGCCGTATTGTTTACATGCAACCGCATCCTTGTATTTATGAGTAAACAGAAACGCAAGATGTATGTGTGTGTGTGTGTGTGTGTGTGTGTGTGTGTGTGTGTGTGTGTGTGTGTGTGTGTGTGTGTGTGTGTGTGTGTGTGTGTGTGTGTGTGTGTGTGTGTGTGTGTGTGTGTGTGTGTGTGTGTGTGTGTGTGTGTGTGTGTGTGTGTGTGTGCATGTGTTTCTGTATGCAATGACACCCTCCAGTCTGCTGGTGTATTTTAAAGAGGACACACTTCTGTGTGACTGTATTAGCATACCAATAGAGCTCCTGTGCTGCAGAGCAGGGGAGAAAAATTGAATTGGAAGGACAAGGAAGATCAGTGCTGTCGGCTGGAAGCAACTTCATTGGATCAGAAATGTGTGCGAGTGTGTGTGTATATATTTAATAGACGGCTACCTGCGGTGAGCTGGCATGAATGCAATGATTATGCAGAACAGTCTCACCTGGACAAGTAAAAATGTGAAACAAGCACACACACACATACACATCTCACACACATATCCATGGTCAAATACTCTGGAACAATAAGAAAGAACAGAAAATGGATGGTGAACATTTTGTCATCAACACACCTTCACCCTTACTACTACACTTGCACATTTTTTGCACATCACACCAGAACAGCAATTTGTAACTATTTTTTTTATTCCAAATCAACTTTTGACATTTCCATTTAAATCTTCACATCTAGCACTTTTGAAGCCTAACATGTTAATAAAAAACAGAGGCCCAATGAGTAGGGAACAGAGTCAGAATTGAAGAAATGGCTCCTTAGATCAATCTGTCCGCCCCTCCCTCCCATCCATCCATCCATCCATCTATCCATCCATCTATCTAAGTTTGTTTTTCTTTCCCAGGGAATCTAGCATTCTCAATCCAATTCTGAATGGTGCACAACCCTGTGTCTCTGCCCCCGGACGTCCATCAGTTTCAAGCTGAATTTATGCGAGACAATGTGTGAGCACTTGCACATGCACATACATGCATGCATGCTCATGTCAAAGAATGAGGTAAGGAGGAGGAAAATAGAACGAGGGAGTGTGAAAGGAGAGAGAGGAGCCCCTCTGGATCTCCCCCACTGTGTCATCAATGACAATCCAGCGTCTTCATCACATAACCCTCACCTGGATCTCACACTCACACACACAGTGACTTCCTTCACCTGGATCACAGACTTCCCTACTTCCTAGGGCTCTCTCATCTGCTCCCATCATCTCATTATCTGTCACTTTATCAGATCAAGAGTGTCTCTGTCTATTTGAGTGCCGCTCCACATGCCACCCTACTGCGTTCATAATTACGCCTGAAAATTGTTCCCACCTATAGCCTTTGTCTTCTCTCCTGCTCCCCGCAATCATTTCCATGCGGTGGAAATGTAACAATCTCAATTATCATTACAACTAACACTTTCACCCCCTCATAAATCATATCAAATCATCCCAGTCTCTCCCTATATCTCATCAGGAAACTAGACAATAACATCATTGCATCTTTTCCCTTTACTATCTATGTAGGTGTCTACTACTGACTGATATAGAGTACTTAAGTGATGTCTATTCACTCACCTCTTTCAGTGTCACATGATATTTCAGAAATCATTCTAATATGCTGATCAATGTTACAGTTTTTCTCAGTCGCTTTGGTAAATTTCTCAGATCAGAATTAAAATTCTCAAAACTACCTGTTCAATCTTCATATCATTGTCACTTGTGCGCATCAAAAAAAGTTGCAAATGCTTTGGTACATCCATGAAAATGATTATGTATAATCATCTGCTGTTTCCTACATTATCAATTGCTTATGTCATGTTGATCAAAATGTATTATAATGGGTCTCTGTTGAATAGTCTCCCCCCCACAACATTTAGGCATTAGTTCATCATTAGCATAAGTCTTTACATGCAAAATGGTTGAACAAGTTGTCACAATATGTCAAGCATATTTCCATTAGACTTTTTTTCTCAAGATATTCGTTGTGATGTGGATGAGAATCTGTGGCCCAACAGACAGGAACGTCAGGAGGTGTAGGAAGACTGCACTGTAATTCCCACAGCACTGCATGTACAGGTTTCCCTAAGGAGATTGCCCTATGTTCACATTTCTACTTTTGTTTGTTTTCTTTGTGCTATGCAGTGCTGTCTTTTCCTTTCTGTATCGCAATGACATGCTCTGTCAACAAATTACAGTACAAGCAGTGAAAGCGTAAATGTGAATCTTGTCCAGTCTCTTGCATTCAAACTCCCACATACACGAAGGTGTAACCTACAATGTACAATAATCGTCATCAAAACTTTAGCCATAGTTTACATCAGAACATCCCTCCAGAGTACACGGTTATTTTGACAACATGACTAAGCAATTTGACTGTCTTATCCATCAATGACACAAGGACTTGTCATTCTGATGGCACTGACATGTTTATTGACACAGAGATATTTACTTTTGAGAGATGAACTAAGAGTTTTGAGCAAGAGACTGGCTTTTGCAGGTAATCCATGGTGTTTTGCTATTTGTACGAATTGTTTTGAGAAATGCACTGTTTTCCAAATGTCGAGGATGATTCGAGAAATGTACCAAAGCGACTGAGAAAAACTGTAATAAATAATAAAGTTGTGCTGCTTAATATTTGTGTGGAAATTATGATATATTTTTTGTACAGGATTCATTAATAAAAAAGAAAGTTCAAAAGAACAGCATTTATTTAAAAAAAAAAAATTCTTTAGTCACTTTTCCTCAATTTGATGCATCCTTGCTGAATAAAAGTATTTATTTATTTTTCTTCAAAAAACAAAATATCTTACTGACCTCAAACCTTTAAATGGTTGTGTACTGTACGAATATTGGGTAAAACAGTCCAATAAAATTAATATAATATAATATAATATAATTAATATAATATAATTAATATAATATAATAAATATAATATAATATAATATAATATAATATAATTAATATAATATAATATAATATAATATAATATATAATATAATTCATATAATATAATATAATTAATATTATTAATATAATATAACATAATTAATATAATTAATATAATATAATTAATATAATATAATATAATATAATATAATATAATATAATATAATATAATATAATATAATATAATATAATATAACAAAACAAAACAAAACAAAACAAAACAAAACAAAACAAAACAAAACAAAACAAAACAAAAACATACACAAATATTACACAAACATCTTTAAGGAATTTAAGTAACATTCAAATAATTATTATATTAAATATATTTAAAAAAAAAGTCAGATAAATAAAGGCAAAGATATAAAATTTAAATGATTATTATTTCATTTTAATCACTTTCTTTGATCAGAGAATGTTACCCTGAGACTTCTAAACCTGTGCTTTGATTCTTCCTAAAAGTCTCCATAGCTCATTTCTACAAATAAAGACCATACCAGAGTGTGTAACCACCACCAACACACAGCTCCTGCTTTAACGGTCAGAAACTGTAACACTCTTAGATGCTTTAGGTGTGAAATCCAATGAAACAAACAGAGTAGACACTTTATTGCAGTAGACTGAGAGAAACACTGAAGAGCAACAAGTATGTTAACCGTCCAAACATTGATCTATTACAGTGCTCTTAACTTCTCATCGTACTGTGTACTGCATATAGACACTTACCAGCACATTTGGTCCGAGTGATGAGGGGCGGTCCCGGGGGTCCAGTGCCACCCTCTCCAGGTCGGGTCAGAAGAACTTTAATCTCATACTCCACATCTGGGTCCAAATGCCAGAGCTTGTAAGTCGGCGCATCCACGACGTGCGTCTCGGCCCAGTTTCCAGTGGTGGTGCGGTACTCCACCTCTTTCAGGATGATGGGGCCATCGCCGATGATGGAGTTGGCGTTTGGTTTGATCCACAAATAGGTGGCGCCAACTGCAAGAAGCTCAGGAGGAGCAATGGGTGTGGGGGGCGCTGAAGAAGAAGAAGAAAGAACGTTTACATCAGGTGAGGCTGATTATCATCTATAGTCTTTAATTATCACCACACAACCAATGCTCATGCATCAGTCTTTTTGCCATTTGATAATTAAGCTGCTTTCAAGTCCTTCTGGGAAGTTCATACTTGCAAATTAAAGGTGCACTATGTAACATTTTTGCAGTAAAATATCCAAAAACCACTAGGCCAGTGTTATATATTTTGTTCATTTGAGTACTTACAATATCCCAAATGTTTCTAACTATTTGTAAATTGTAAGAAAATTGCTATTTTACCCAATGAACCAGGACGTGTGTGAGGGAGTCGCCTGTCGATGGGGTCATATCTGCGTTCCCCTCGGTTTCTGGTTTTATTTTGCAGAAACGCTTTACTCTCACTGCAGTGTGAACAAGTGTCATAGCAGCCACAGAGCGAATGCACAGAGTCACGTCATAACATCATCAACACACTCAGATGTGTCTAATATGATAAACAGAGCTGCGTTACCTCATACTCATGACCGGAAAAGCCGGCAACTGTGGCATAATAAAAGTCCCGCCGGCAGCTGTGGCATAATAAAAGTCCCACCGGCAACTGTGGCATAATAAAAGTCCCACCAGCAGCGGTGGCATAATAAAAGTCCCACCGGCAACTGTGGCATAATAAAAGTCCCGCCCGCGACTGTGGCATAATAAAAGTCCCACCGGCAACTGTAACATAATAAAAGTCCCGCCGGCAACTGTGGCATAATAAAAGTCCCGCCCGCGACTGTGGCATAATAAAAGTCCCGCTGCTGAAGGCGTGTGTTGCGTTCATCTTATTAGCAATCGCTCCTGCGGCCTTTGCTCAGCTCCACAACACTTGGTCCTGCTCAGCTTCACACTACAGTAACGTTAATAATCACATCCATGAACATGATTTCTGCCCGAGTCCTATCCCGATTCTTTCTCACCGGCTGTGAGGTGAAGACCACATGTTCCAAGATTCTGCGCTCAAACTTGGCGTCATCAAACTACGCCTTTGTCTTGGATAGGCGACCTCTAGCGGACGGAAAAGTTACATAGTGCACCTTTAAGATGTCATAGGGTAACATGGGGTAAGATGCCCCACCTTCCTTTTTTCTCATTTTCTCACTTTTGAGTTCATCTGAACATCAACATTTTTGAAATTTAGTCAGCCGAAACAGTTTTGAGGCTAATTGATCTAATTTTGTGTCTCTGGAAAATAGCGATCCTTAAATGTAATACTTATTGTAATTAATGTGGTTATTATTCAGTATTTCCATGAATTAGATGTACATTTCAGACATCTGTACTTTCATTAAGACCTATGAATTAATTGAGTGAAATCATTCAGTTTGATTTCACAGTTTCTATTATGACATATCTTCAATTAAAATATGGGCAATTAAATATGTAAATATTCAAAAAGGCATAAAATATTTTTTTCAGATAAATACATAAATACATAAAATTACCTTTCAGATAAATCTCTTCTACTGGGATTCTGCTTCGTCTGTCATTGCTTAATTCAATTATTATCAACTAAATTGTCAAAATAAAATTTAAAATAGAACAGCTGATTTTGTATTTCACATTAATGACACTTTAAAAATATATGATTATTAATAAGAATTATATCAAAAGGAATGTACACGTTATGCAATAGTTATTATAAATGTTTCTATTTATTTCCTATAATAAAACATTGGCTGATGCATCATCATCATCATCATGAACATGCTGAACTTATATCTAAATATGTTACAGTGTAAAAGTAAACCGCACATTGTTCTGAAGGGGTTTATTTGTATTTATTTTTATTTTTATAACGAAAAGCTTTTTAGCACTAGTGCAACAAAACGAAGAGCAAAAGATGTGCATTTGATCTATAATCCATGTTTTAGCTCCATATTTTTGAATATTCTTCATCAATAGCACACAAAATATGTATAATCACCTTTACAACCATTATCATCAATACCAAGCAACTTTAATAAATGAACAAATCCATATTTAAAAGAGAAGCAGTAGAAAGAAAGACAGTGACAGATATTCATGAGCCATCTCTGGAAATAATTTTTGAGCAAATTTAAAAAGTTGTTGAAAGAGCAATTAAGGGCTGTAGCGAGTAATCTCACTTCACTATTACACTACGTACAGCCATCATTTCCTTTGCTTTTGTAGTGCAGAATGGAGAGAGGAAGATGAAGGCTGGAATTACAGTGAAGCGTGCGGCCGGAGCGCTGGAGCTCATTAAGGGATATCAGACAGACTTGCTTGGCCGGCACAATTGTTAGAATAAATGGAATGAAACGTTTCCTGGAATCCCACTTGAGAAGGTGGGCTATATCTTTTCCCTAAACACTTAGCTAAGCTCTCTCTCTCTCTCTCTTCCTCTCTCTCCATCGCTTCTACCCCCCTCACATTAAACCCACTGGAGACAGCTTATGACTTCCTGTCTCTTCCTTCTTTGTCTGACTGCCGTTGAGCACCACAGATTTACCCTCAAACCTGTGAGAGGTAAACAATACTCTTTGTTTCTTGACTCCTGCCTTCCTCCCTCCTTCCTTCCTTCCTGCTTTGCCTCCTTCCTTCTGCTCGTGATGTCTTCCTTCCATCTTTCCTTCCTAATGATTGTTTTCTTCCTGCTTTCTTTCCTTCCTTCCTTACTCCCAAACTTCCTTCCACACTCGTTTTCCTCCTTTTTAGGATTCTTTCATTATCCTTCCTTCCTTCCTTCCTTCCTTCCTTCCTTCCTTCCTTCCTTCCTTCCTTCCTTCCTGCCTTCCTTCCTGCCTCCTTCTTAATTTCTTCCTTTCTCTTCTTCCTTTCCTTCGTTTCATCCTTTCCGTTCTCCCTTTAATCTGCATTCTTTCCTTTCTCTCTTAATTTCTTCCTTGATTTATTTTATGTTTTTTTCTCCTCCCTTTCTTCCATTCTTCCTTACTTCTTTCCCTTCTCCTTTTATTTTCATGGTTCCATTTCTCTGCCTCTTCATTTCTCCCTTTTTTTCGTTCCTTACTTACTTACCTCTTTCTTTCCTTATGTTCTTGTTTTCTTTCCTTACTTACTCCCTTTCCTTTTTCAATTCACACTTTTTTTTCCATTCTCCATTTTTCCTTATTTCTTTCCTTTCTCCCCTTTTCTTTCTTAACTTCTTTTCTCCATTGTTTCTTCAATCACTCTTTTCCCTTTCCTCCATCATTCCATTCTCTATTTATTCTTATTTTATTACTTCCTTCCCTTTTTCTTCCTTCATTCTGTACTATTTCTTCCCTTCACACCTTTTCTTCCTTCCTTTATTCCTTTCTCCCCTTTTCTTCATTTCCACCGTGTCTTCCTTTCTTTTCCCCTTTCTTCCTTTCCCCCTCTCCTCCCTTTTCTTTCTTTCTTTCTTTCTTTCTTTCTTTCTTTCTTTCTTTCTTTCTTTCTTTCTTTCTTTCTTTCTTTCCCTTCTCCCCTTTTCTTTCATAAATTCCTTTCTCCATTTTTTCTTCAATCACTCTTTTTCCCTTTCCTCCATCATTCCATTCTCCATTTATTCTTCTTTTCTTACTTCCTTCCCTTTTTCTTCCTTCATTTTTGACTTTTTTCTTCTTTTCTTCCTTTATCCCTTTTCTTCCTCCCATTTCTTCCTTTCTCCACTTTTTTCCTTCCTTTCTCCTTCCTTCCTTACTTCCTTCCATCCTTCCTTTTACAGGCTTGGTTATTTCAAGTAAATAAAAGAACCCCAGCAACCACAAAGCGATGCCCTAGCAACCTCTCAGAACACCTTAGTAACGCCCTGGCAACCAACCAAAAAATAAAAAACTTCAAACAGTTTAAACATTATTGTTTCCAAATTCATTTTTTAATGTCCCTAATGTAAAAAAAAAAAAAAAAAAAAGATTTTCTAAAATGTAATTAATTTACTTTATTTCATTATTTTAGTTTTATTTCTCAGTGCCTTCCATCTTCTAATCGTCTTCTTTGCACTCTCTCTCAGCAGGAGAGGGGGCAGACAGACACTAATCCAGGGTTAGAGGTGAGTAGCGGAGCATGAAGGGTTCATCCGAGCATGGAAGAGCCACCCAGGCCCACTCTAATGAGAGGCTGCTGTCTCTACTGTGCCATGTAATCAACTGAGCCAGATTACCAAAGCCCATTTACCCACAGCTGATAACCACTGACTCCCTCAGCTGCCCGGAAAGGATACGCTCTAGCTCGGAGAAGAGAGTTTAGACGTGACCCGTCAACCTCCGAAGCTTAAGAGCGTTTAGTGCTTGAAATGAAAATGAAGGTGCAGGGGGAAAATAAAAACGATAACAGGAAGGAATGTGGAATAATAAAAAGTAAACAGAGATTACCACACACAAAAAAAAGAGAAAAAACTTAGTATTTTACATTTTCTGCAGAAACTGTCCACCCAAACTCTCTGGTATTTAGACTAATTTCATGTAAATGTATGAATTTATCAATTTTGCTCATTTTATAGTCTTACAAGACTAATATACATGTAATAGGCCTAGCACAGAGGTTTTAAGCATGGGGTTCAAATCCCTAACCTATACATAAGCCACAATTTGCGTTAGTCAGCCCCAGTAATAACGACTGCAAAACATATCTTCAATACTTTAGTGTGAAATGAGAGATTGCTCACGGACGTCTTATTTATCATATGAATGAACTCCAGCGTGTTGTTCATCAAGGTAGCTGTCACATCTAAATTGCAATTTTGAAATAGTGCCTTTGTTCAAACCATTAATACACTTCCATCGTTTAATGCACTTTCAGCAGTCTTTATGTCAGCACATTGTCCTGGCGTGGGCATTTATGGTCCTGCAGTTGATAAACTCGGCGATTAGTGGAGTGTTTTTGGATTGCACATTTATGATTGCAGCTGGATTGAAATGAGGTTTGGATGCTGTTGAAGGCTGGCTGAATCTTGATGATTGCTTGTTGATGATTGGCTGAGTGTTATTGTACTCCGGATGATTGACCAACTATTTTGAGCTTCCAGCCCTGATGATGTGTATATATAATGTGGTTGTTGATTAGCATAGTGGTTTGATGCTGGAGAGATCAATATGGGAATGTTAAACATCTGATATCTATTAACTACTATACTTGTAGTGCCATTCGGGTCACTTATTATTGCTTATAGGATGAAGCAACAGTTTTGACAAATAAATAAGATATTTTAGTATCATGACAAACAGCAACTAATAACTGAAAGTGCAAGAAGATAGTGAGGGGGTGCTTTTATACCAACACGCAAGGCTTCAGTTCATCTCAGCTACTTTTTAAATTCTCCATTTCTGATGTCAGTATATTCTCTCAAAGTGATACACGCAAGATGAGAATAAATGAGGAAATATGCTAGGCTTAGACACACACAGTGCCACACAGTATGGATACAGATAACAAAAGGAGCATTACCCATTCACCAGGGGGCCCTTTCACTCCAGAAAAAAACCCATTTCCCACAGACATAAGAGGTTTCCTGCACACACTATTTACTATTTCAAGTGTAGAAGTTCTCGTGCATGAGAGAGCACAATCCTAAACGCTCACATCTTTTCTTATCAAATTCCTTGATTGGTTAAGTTCATTTCCCATTTCCACTGATACTGATTCTAAGTTCAGGAATATTAGCAGCAATGTGGTTATTGGAGTCGGCTGGAAGCCCCCGTGCAGGTGTGTTTGTGTCCATGTGGCCGAGCACCCCTGTAATTGTATCCTTTATCACCTGGTGTCCGCAGGGAGGTTTTAAAACCATCTGGATTTGCGAGAAATCTCCAGAAATCCCACCCCGCTATCTGATCAAAGCCCACCGGGTCTGTCTGATAGCGGAGCAGGGGGAGAGAGAGATGAGCTCCACCGTCAAATGGGAATTTGTAGCTGTGAAACAACAATAATTGCAATCTGATTTTTCACCTGTCGGAACAACCAATTCAACAGAGGCCAAAAACCAAGAATGAGATAGAGAATATGGCTACAGTATGAGCAAGTTCGATTAATAGACACTGATGCATAAACTGACAATGTGGCAATGAAATTATACATATCCCTGGTCTTATTGTAAAAATATTTTTTGGACAGAAAAAAACAGCACAATATTGTGAAATACTATTTTAATATATTTCAAAATGTAGTTTTTTAGCATCATTCCTCCAGTCTCCAGTATCACATGATCCTTCAGAAATCATTATTATTATCAATGTTGAAAACAGTTCTGCTGAGAGTTCAAAGTTCATAGAAAGTTAAAAAGAACAGCAATTAAAATATTTTGTCTTTAATATCACTTTTGACTAAATTAATGCATCCTTGCTGAATAAAAGTATTCATTTTAAAATCCTACTGACCCCATTCATAAAATATTGTCAAATGGCTTTTTTTTCCTGGTCGGACTGCATACGAGAGCAGCGTCTAATGAAGCTAATTTAGACTAACATTATATGTCTAATGTAATTTACTGGTTATTTATTTAGCTTGTTATCAGAAATGATCTACTCTAGACTAGAGGTAACTTATTCTTATACATATCAAGTGGCCGCTATCTGGATAAATGATCGGATTTATGTTTTCCGCAAAATATTTAAATTAGGTATGTAATAGGCCTTTATCATGGAGTGTAAAACAACTTTCACTTTATCCTCTATAATGGCAGTGCCCATAGAGAACGGGATTTTTGTGATGCATTCATATACAATCAATCTCAAATAGGGTACTTTATCTACAAGTTTAAGTTTCTCAACATTAATCGTATATTATGAAACAAAGGAACATGTTATTCCGACGCATTGCCTGATTGAAAGGTGAGCACGCTGTACAGAAAACGGCATTACACGTTCTTTAAAGGGTTAGTTTACCCCAAATTTTAAATGCTTTATTACTCACTCTCAAGTCGTTACAATCCTTAATGGTGCGTTCACACCCGACGTGAATGAAGCGGTTTGCGCGAGTGATTTACATGTTAAGTCAATGCAAAGTCAAATAGTCATTCTGCAGCGCAATTTGCGCAAATGACACGATGTGAATTGAGCGAATTGAGCATTTGAAGTGTGATTCGCGCGAATCGCGCGAGCTGAAAAATCTGAACTTTGGCGGATATTCACGCCGCGTTAACCAATCAGGAGCTTGCTCTAGTAGTGACAACAACAAGGACAAGAGCATATGTGGGTACCCGGAGCTGTATGTACTTTATAGAAACAGGAATAAAAAGGATCTTGCTTGGAAGAAAGTGAGTGAGGAGGTCGGACAATTTGGAAAAAACTCTTTACTCAATTTGAGCTATACATATAGGGGTGATTTCAGGGTGATTGGGACATGTTTTGCCATTGAGATGACTTCACCCTATTGAGCTAGTTAAAGCCGGCAAATTAAGCTTATTCGCCGTATTTTAAAACAATCCATGCCAGCCATTTCACAACAAGACGGGCCGGCTGGCAGAAGCCCCTCCCATGACGCGAATTCGCGTCTGTTGTGTAATGTCACACACGAATGAAGCAAGTAAACAAAAAATGTTCAAGCACCCAACTACGAGCGAATAGCACAATTTATTTGCTTCATTCGCGTCTGGTGTGAACGCACAGTAATGCTGGGTACACACCAAAAGATAATCGGGCTGATTTTGGGCCGATTTCCCCCCTTCCGACAATCCTAGCTATGTCCCGATTATCTTGATGGTTCTAAAGATTATTTTATCAGATTTTCCTGTGGTGTGAAGTGTGTTAAGAGTGTCCAAACCTGCTCGGAAGAACGTCGGAGCCGTCCCGATCGCGAATCGTAAATATTCAACATGTTGAATATTTACGATCAGAAATCCTGATGTGTGGGGGGAACCCCGAGGACAAACGCGCGCACACTCACGTGAAACGAAATAATATTCAATCCGAAAGCACGCCGAGAGATGAAATAGTCATGAACTGACTATAACTCCGACTATAAAAACAATTATTTAAAGTTTATTTAATAAGGCAATTTCAAAGAGAATAATATAGCTATTTTCCAAGAGACACCTGAGGACAACAATTATAAAGAAACAGCAGTGTGATTTTTTTTTTTACTCACCTCTAGGCTCTAGCTCACTCTGTAACATCAGTGTTTCCCACACATTGACTAATTAGTGGCGGTGCACCACAGAATCAACCGGCCGCCACATATTGGGCGTTGTTCATTAACTTTTTAACGCTATTTAAAACACACAGCGTATTCGTTAATTTCCTTTCCATGCTCTCTCTCCATCTCTCTGTCACTCATGCGTCTCTCTCTCTTTCTCTCAACCCTGCTTTAGATATGAAACTTGAAAGTCTAAGCTTTTAAACTTGAATACGATATTCAAACAATAAATATAGCGTTTTGGCGCTAATGTGGCATAAAAGTTAAAGCTAGAGGCGTGGAAAAACAGAGTTCCGACATGCTCTCATCTCCCGGCGGCGTGCGCTCATGTACGTGGTTCACAGAGCGCTCACCTACATCTAGTCTGTTTGCTCAAAGTATTGCTGATCATAACTGTTTACTTATTTTTAGGTTTTGCATTTAAATACATATTTATGATCAAACACTAGATTTCTTTAAATGTGAAATTTTAAAACGTTAACAATTTACATCCTAATATTTTTAATGATACTTATATAAGCACACACAAGTGAATATTAATGATTCCAAGCAAATATAATTTACCCAAGAAAAGTTAAAAATAGTGCTAAAAAGGCAAACTTTACAGTAGGCTATATGAATTGATATTGAATCAAGATCTAAATTGATATTTGTGCCAATCACCGCCATACTTATTCTGAAGTCTCGCGAGATTTTGCAATAATTCCTGTGTTTACAGTCGGGACTCTGGTTGAAAATCTGTTTGTGTGTGGTGTGCTGTCTTTGTCACATCATGGCACACCACACACTATAGGAGCAAAACGGTTCAATCTAGGATTATTTGTCCTCATGTGTGTGGTCTATCACATTTTGAAAATCTTATAAGATGTAAAAAATCTTTTGGTGTGTACCCAGCATAAGACCTTTGTTCATCTTCGGAACACAAATTAAGATATTTTTCTTCTTCTCTAAGGTCTTAATGGTTGGGATCGACATGAGGGTGAGTAATTAATGACAGAATTTTCAGTTTTGGGTGAACTAACCCTTTAAGGGGGGGCATTTCCCCCACTCAATATTGCAGACAGAAATGGGAGATTATTTATAATAAACATGCTGAAAAAATAAAAATATATAAATTAAGATAATGTTGCACAATTCAAATGAAAGATAACGCAGACGTCGACCGGAAGTTAAGTTTGGGCCACAAAAGCGTGCATGCGCAGTAACGTTTGTTTATGTTGTTGCTGTTGAAACCATCTATATCACCCAGCTCTAATGCACACACACAAACCTTAAACCTAAATTTGGCATCATGTCAGGTTCTTCTACATAAGATATATTGTTGCTTTTATCATTGAAAAACTATTGTCCAATAATGCGTTGTACAACAAGAAATTTCATTCCATTTCAGAGTTGCATAACATTATACCCCAAAACCACCAGAACTGCAGAACTCTCAATAGGACTAGCAAGCTCTCTGCACACCTATACATCAGACGTAAGCAGCACCCACGAAGATCCTACATCCTCCATACTTGCAGTCTCACGGGGAAACACTTCTGAGTGACTTGTTTCGACTCGTTCACTTTATTGTTTGGATCAAACCTCGAAAGAAAGGCTCAGGGGAACCAGATGAGAGATGCCAGGAGAGACGCTGTCTGTGCCTTTGACCTGACCCTTATCCCTTGATGCAGTATCTCTTTGGAGGTTTGATTCCCTTTGTCAGGGCGAGGAACTACATTTCCCCCTTTTTTCTTCCTTCCATCTAAAAACTAATTCCCTTCTATTTTTTCATAGTTGTGCATTGGTTTTAGAAAGGTTTCTGTTGAATGCCCTTGCAGAATGCTTTAATCAAAACACCATATTGAGCATTGTGGAAGAGCAGGGAACAAGAGAAATACAGAGGAGGAACGCTGTAAACATACAAGCGCAGTTAGAACAGCGTGAAAGGAGCGAAGGCTCTTCAAACCCTCTTTCTGAAGAAGTACATTCAAGTCTGGACAAATAAAAGCAATGCACAGGGAACGGATGACAAGAGAGGGAGAGAGTGAAAATAAGGGAGGAGGCGTCTTTCGCTAGACTGAATTCACAAACCCGGCGCTGTTCAAAGGCGGCATGCTGAGGACACCTGTGCATAAAATTCAAAATTGAGCTCCAAAAACATCTCTGGACTCAGTGAGACGTAAATCACTCTTGCGCACACACACACACAAAATCTCTGTTGCAAAACCTAGTGAGCTGCCTTACTGTCTTGTTTCTTTATAGGGCGAAACCTAAGGCCTGAAACGTATGCAAACAAAGACCTGAAATACAAAACTGACTGCAGAAGACCATTTACATTGTCTGGCTATCACCAGACCAAGCCCAATCTTTTAAGATTGAACATTGGTCTGGGGAGTCTGCTCTGTGTTTTCTACTGCACAAGAGGCGTGATCAACGGGCATACGTTCAAATGACTCTGTATGCAATTGACCTATCGGTAAGCCCCTCCCATCGAAAGCCGATGAGCCAATGGCAGTTGTGTATCAGTCGCGCTGGGACCGGAACTCGGACATCTTTAGGTGTCAGCGCCATAGAGAAACATTGGAAAATCCGAAGCTCTCATCAGTTTGATGGTGTTTATGCTACAAAAATGGTAAACGTCGTGCCTGGGGTACTGCAACACTGACTCCAGGGATCCTGAGAGGATTTTCTGGTTGTCATGCTCTCATTAAGTTACGATTAAAGTTAGTAATTCCCTGCTAACGTACAAACTGACTAACTATAACTAACTGTTCTCATGCAACGGTGTAAAGTTAGGTCAGAAACGTGAAGGTCTACATTTCAGTGCATCTCTCCATATTAAACTGATTAAATGTGAATTTATGTAATCATACGGTACATGCAGTGTTGATCCTGGATGTTATCATCTGCGATCGTAACAAGAGGCATCTCCCGTTTGCATTGAGATCTGTAAACCATCGCTTCCAAATGAATCTCTCACCATATTTATTTTATTTCTGTGAGTTAAGATATGTTTAAAGGTCCGCAATATGTGTCCTACTAAGGAGGACTCCTATTTTGACGGGTGTTATAGTCCACGGGTAGTAAGAGCTCGCTCGCAGTTTATCAGAGTTGTTTTGCAGATACAAAGTTCACCAGTTATTAACTGCACCCCCGAAAAGCATAAGGTCTGTGTATATGTTTGTTTACTGTGAGTGTTTTTGTGTAATTTGCTGTGTATGTTAATGGTAATGCCAACGAGAGAGGGCTAGAGAGAGAGAGTTTGTGAATGAGACGTTAATGCGCACTTCTATGCTTTGTTTGTTCAGCTCTTATGATAATTTTTTGGAGTGAAAAACGATATAATAAACTTGATAAACCATCAGTAAAGTTAGGCCATCATTCTGACAGGGTATACGCTACATTCTGTGTCCAAAAACATCTTGGGATAAGGTTTTCACACTGACAGCTGTACGTTGTAAGATACAGCAACTCATTTTGTTTGTCCGAGTTAGCAACAGTAACTAAGGGGGGCGGGGCTTACCGATAGGTCAATTGGATAGTCCAACAAATCAGACCAACAATCCATTGCTTCTCTATCCGTCATTGTGTTAAACCTGCCAATGGCGTGCCAGGTGGATAAGCCGGTTTGTGATTGGCCCCCGCAAATTTGTAACAGAAGCAGGATATAAATATGTACAGGTTTCCAGCCTGAGCTGCAGGGCGAAATCAAATCGTCGGCAGATCGGGCTGGGTTTACCCAGTCTAACATTTACATTCATTTTCACTAAAATCAGCGAAAGAATTGTGCTGACGCACTTGCTTGAAAGTTTGTGACCCCTTTGCAGAATCTGTGAAAATGTGAATAATTTTAACAAAATAAGAGAGATCATACAAAATGTTTTATTTAGTACTGTCTTTAATAAGATATTTTACACAAAAAATGTTTGCATATAGTCCACAAGACAAAAAATGACCCCGTTCAAAAGTTTATGTTGATTCTTAACACTGTGTCGTTCCCTGATGATCCACTGCTGTGTGTGTGTGTGTGTTTTGTGATGGTTGTTCTTGAGTTTCTTGTTTGTCCTGAGCAGTTAAACTGACCAAAATTCTTCAGAAAAATCCTCCAGGTCCCAAAAATCCTTCAGTTTTGCAGCATCTTTTGCATATTTGAACCCTTTCCAGCACTGACTGTACGATTTTGAGATCCATCTTTTCACACTGAGGGCAATCGAGGGTACTATAGCTCACAACTATTAAAAAAGGTTCAAATATTCACTGATGCTCCAGAAGGAAACACGATGCATTAAGAGATAAAGATCAAGGTAAATTGTACTTAATTTGTCTTCTGGAAAACATGTAAGTATCTTCTGTTACTTCTGAAGGGCAGTACTAAATGAAAGAAATTGATATTTAAACAAAATAAGAAAAATTTTAACAACTTCATCCTGTTCATAAGTTTTGACCTCCGGCTCTTAATGCATCGTGTTTCCTTCTGGAACCACCTTAACGTGGCGGAGGGGTTTGAGTGTCTCAGAGACCCTGGGAGCTATGTTATCAGTTTAAGCTCCTGGTAGGGTCACCCTTGGCAAATTGGTTCAAGGCGAGAGGCCAGACAAAGAGTGGTCCTAAAAAAAACTTCTGCGACACTGTTGGTGCCAAACTGTACCGGCCTCTGCTGCTCTTTTGGGCCCACCAACAGTGTGGAGAGGGGGGACCTGCTCATGGGCAACAGCTTGTCCTCCTTTTTATATCACCCCGCCCTGGCTTGCACCCTGGAGAGCTCACTCCAGCTTCGTCGTGGCCTACTAATTCATATTTTCACAGATTCTGCAAGGGGTCCACAAACTTTCAAGCAGCACTGTATATGTTTTGGGCCTAAGTAACCAATTTGGATTGCTCTACAAAGGTGTAATAACTACACAAACAGCGCTGCTTATGTGAAGCTCACAATACAACTTTACTCACAACTGATTTCATGACCTTCAGATTAGAATGATGCTAAGCTAAAGATGCAATACTCTTGAATTCACTTCTTCACTGAGGGGCCTTTAACACGACACCGTTTTCAACTAAAAACAGAAAACATTATGTGCTTTTTGGCCATGCATTTACACGACAACAGCGTTTTGGGGGCCTGAAAATTTAAACTTGACCAATTACTGGCCTGGCAGCAGAATACAAAATTTTTAGTCGTTTCTGTGGATCGTGTGGATCGTTTCTTTTTCTCGTTTTTAGTACATCACTGTTGTGTAATGCACCCTTAGATTGCTTTTTGGGATTTCATTCTCCGCAAAGTATATGCAAAAAGGTCCTTTCACACTGGACATGATTTTGATGCGCAAATAATTTGCGCAATGGTTTTATTTTTTTATCAGCTGTTTGTGTAATGAGTGCTTCTACACCGAACGCGAATGTGCTGCAGAAAAAAAACTGTTTATTTTTTTCGCTTCAATATCGATTTTTTTTTAACACTCACAGCGACAGAAAAGGCTTCAACCAATCACATACAAGGAAACAAAGGTCACTGATACCCCTTTTCCACCAAGGCAGTGCTAGAGCTAATTCAGAGCCAGAGCTAGTCCCAGTTCATAGTTGGTTCGACTGAGGAGCCTTCTAAGAACCGTTTGCTTTTCCACGGGCTGAGAGCCACAACTGAGCCAGGTCTTACGTCACTGTATACGTCTCATCTTTCTCAGCAACTCTAGTGAGGCAGCGGCAGTGTTGCCAAGTCTGCGGTTATGCCGCGGGCTTTGTTTCATGACCGCGGCTTGAAGCGACCCCAATTATGTAATATTTAGCCCCGGGAATGCGAATTTTAGTAGGCAACCATGCCAAAAAAATCACATATTTTACCCCCAAATGTGATTTTTACCGGCGAAGCCCCCCTGCAACGCGATTGGGCTTGTTTTGAGTAGCAATTGGGCGGGTTTTGTTGTGAAAACCTGGCAACCCTGAGCAGCGGGAAACACAAACATACCAGGCTTGTTCCAGATGCATCGGCGCTGCGCACACCAATGCACGTATGATAAAAAACGCATGAGTGAATCAAAAGCATAAGGAGTCATATGCTCTCGCTGGACTCGTTATCATACTGCGATCGGTCTGCACAGCTGCGAACAAGCCTTCCATCAACAATGCAAACGTTGCGTTACTATTGATTCACATGGCTTTACGATCCTACATCGGCATCAAAACACAACGAAAACACAGCGAATCCAACGCATTCATGCAGTTTGCCGTAATTTGTATAGACGGAGATTACAAACGAGCAGCAGCTGTTAGCTCCATTAGCTGCTATTTCACAATGGCGGATCTCCAGTTTGTGTTGGTCTTGTTGACCCCGCCCCCAGCGCCTGACGTAATCGGTTCTTACTTCTAGCCCTGTTCTAGCCCAGCAATGTTTTGGTGCTACTTAAGAACCACTTTTCCTGGCTCGGAGCTGGGGCTTTGGGTGTGGAAACACAAAGAACCGATTTGAAACTAGGCTCTGGCTCCGATCTAGCTCTAGCTCTGCTTTGGTGGAAAAGGGGTAAAAATGTCCAGTTGATGTCACTAGCTATTCAATCAACATGAACCTTTTCCAGGTATCGCATTTCTCATGAGATTACAGCTGTAGTTGTAGTTACAGCTGTACAGATGCAGCTGTGTTTGCCCACTGTAGACTACAGACAACGATAACCACCTTTTGAGGTAAAACTCTAAAACTTTTTTCTCTGTTCTTAAGACTGGATGCACCCAAAACCTTCTTTTCGGTCTTTTAAATAAAATGAAAAGCTCGTCTTCACTGGATGATGAAGTGTCCATGTTTTCTCAGCTGTCGCCGCAAATGTTTTAGAATGTTGGAGCTCTGAAACGTCACAGACGTCGCAAATTCGTGTCGCGGCTGATGTGAATGGTTTTGACGCGAACTATTCGCACACAAAATATTTGCTTTTTCTTTACGCGTCCGGTGTGAAAGGGTGTGAAAATAAAATCATATGACATGATCTTGAAAAACATTTAATAAAATTCAGAGTTTTAGACTTATCATCTTCAGATTTGAAATATAACATGGTCAGACATGTGGCTTCAGCTTTAGTGCACTTCTAGATTGCTAAAATGCCAACTTCAATTTTATTTTCATAAAGATATTTCATACAAATATATTTCTAATAACTTTACAAAACTTTGAAGCTTATTATAGCTATTTTTGATTATGAAAATAATTTTGAATTTACAGTAAACTGCCTAGTGTCTGCTTTCAAATGACGCCATACTTATGATAGTGCAAAGGAATCCTTAAAGGGTTAGTTCACCCAAAAATGAAAATTCTGTCATTAATTACTCACCCTCATGTCGTTGGACACCCGTAAGACCTCCGTTCATATTCGGAACACAAATGAAGATATTTTAGTTGAAAGCTGATGGCTGAGAAAGGCTTCACACAGGCCTCCATTGGCATTCAGTACATTGACACTTCCAAGATCCATGAAAGGCACTTAAAACGTCGTTACAAAGTCTATCTCACCACAGTGGCTCTACAATAATCATACAATGCGACGACAATAGTTTTTGTGCGCAAAAAAAAATCAAAATAACACCTTTATCCAACTTGTTCTCGACTTCCGTGTGTGCCTCCACGACGCATGCGCGAGAATATGACGCAGATCCGGCGTTCGGACATATGACCCAGAAGCGATTTGTTTACGAGCAGAGGAAGACGCGCGTGTCTAAGCTGTTGGATTCTACATTGATCGTGCTTTAGGTCTCGGCGTAGTGCTCAAAATGGGGTTAGAGTGTGCATTTCATGGAATCCCGAGCCCCGGCACTACGTCATATTCTCGCGCATGCGTCGTGGAGACACACGCGGAAGGCAATAACAAGCTGGATAAAGGTGTTCTTTTGATTTTTTTTTGCGCACAAAAACTATTGTCGTCGCATTGTATGATTATTGTAGAGCCACTGTGGTGAGATAGACTTTGTAACGACGTTTTAAGTGCCTTTCATGGATCTTGGAAGTGTCAATGTACTGAATGCCAATGGAGGCCTGTGTGAAGCCTTTCTCAGCCATCAGCTTTCAACTAAAATATCTTCATTTGTGTTCCGAATATGAACGGAGGTCTTACGGGTGTCCAACGACATGAGGGTGAGTAATTAATGACAGAATTTTCATTTTTGGGTGAACTAACCCTTTAACTGTAACGGTTTTAGTCTGATTTTGCTATTTATTAGGATTTTTTCAAAAGCGGGGGTGCAGGCTAACAGGTTAAAGCTTCCTTAGAAATGAGCCAAAACGGGATATCTTAGAAGCCACATAATTGTGTTTTAAAGTCAAGTCATTTAAATTCATTTTCTTCTTAAGACATATTCCTATAAGTACAACATGAATTCCTATACAGCTGTTATAATCAAATATTTCAATTGAGCAATAACATCTGACAACAATGGTATAATAAATGAATCATAAGACTGTCAGTGTGTTCTAGAGGAAAAACATGGGCTCTTATAACTGAAAGGAATAACTTGCATTCATACAGTACAGCCGCCATATTGAGTGTCAATAGGTCATATTGATTCTTCCCATTTATTTTTCTACAAGTGATCCGTCTCATATTCCTTATTCTCTCTCTGCAGCCTTTGTATCGGTAGCTCACCTACAACGACTTAAAATGCTATCTAGGTAGGCATCTCACTAGGTCTTGGAACAGAACTACTGTATTCCTACGACATGGAGATTCTGTGGAAAAGCTATATATTTCAATGCTGCGTATACTTTGAAGTGCCGGGTACTTGGAGAGCAGTGCATCAAACTAAATAAATAAATATTCACACAGACAAATAAAGTGGCTGCGAGTGTTTGAAGTGCAAACTCCTCGGCTCCTGCTTATCTGGGCTGTAGTATTACTGCGCTCTAATCCATCTCTGTAGTGAAGCCCACTCGCAGACAGTCTACGGACACACACACACACAGACTTCCAAAATCCTTCACTAATACTTCTCTCTGTCTGTGTGTAGATAACTCGGTGCATCACCATCACACACATAAACACCTCTCTCAAATAATGCACACAGACCAGGGGTGTTGGCAGACAAATTTGTGTTGAAACTCTACTTGCTCGAGCTGTATTTCTATGCAATATCCTGAAAACACACACACAAGCTCTGTTCCAAAACCTAGTGAGCTACCTACTTAGAAAGCTGCCTTCTAAGGTAACTACTATGGAAGCTCATAAATAACTGATGTTATTTATGAATTTATGATGAATAACTGCTCTATCACACACGTCACAAAGCAGCAAATTATACAATATTTTAAATAAGCATAACAACTGCACAATTATGGTTTTAAATTAGATTGAGCTCTTTTTATTGATACTTTGCAATAATGAATAAAAGATATTTATAATATTAAGTACATAAGTACATCATCCAGGCACCTTCAGCATACTGTACTATGCTTTGGAACTGTAATCTCACAAAATAGTGGGAATGAACAGTATGATTAACAAATAAATCAAAAGAATATACACACTAGATGAGTAAAGTTCGTAAACAAACTTTGAAGTTAGCTTGAGAAAGCCAGATCAGAAAGTTTGAAAAAGTTTAAAAAGCTTGACGTTTGAAGGTTTTACGTTTGAAGTAGTTTAAAGTTTAAAGTTTAAATGTTTTGAAGGCAATAAAGTCTATCAAGAAAAATAGATTAGATAGATAGATACGTTGCTAGCACAAATAAGCATGTTGCTAGCATGTTTTTAACACATTGTTAACATGAATTAGCATTGTTGCTAACATGTTTTAACATGTTGTAAGCATGAATAAGTGTGTTGATTGCATGATTATCATGTTACTAGCATGTTTTCGCATGAAATAAATTAATTATTTGTCAGTATGATTTAACATGTTGCTAGCATGTTTAAGCATTTTGCTAGCATGATTTAACGTGAATTAGCATGTTGATAACAGGATTTAACATGTTTTAGCATGAATTAACATGTTTCTAGCATGTTTTAACATGTTGCTATCATGTTTCAACATGTTGCTAGCATGTTTTAACATGTTGCTAGCATGTTTTAACATGTTGTTAACACGAATTAGCAGGTTTTAGCATGAACGAATGTGTTGATATCAGGTTTTAGCATGGTGCTAGCATGTTTTAACATTAATTAGCATGTTGCGAACACGTTTTAGCATATTGATAACAGTTTGAAAGCCCTAGGAGGAGATACTGTTCAAATTCTGATAAGAATAATAATAAGCTTAAATAGTAGATCAGTAAGTTGGCTTTCTCAAGCCAACTTAATAAATAATAGTAAAAAATAAAATAAAAGAACATAAAAAATTAAATTAAATTGGCATCTTGATAGGAAAGAGAGGACAGGAAGTGATAGGGAACAGGAATTGATAAAAAAACCCTACAAAAATTGTAATTATTTAGTACTATTCTTGTGTTTTATTAGTTTATCAGTTATTATTATGTATGTACTCCGTGTGCACTACTGTTACTTTATTTAATTTAATTTGCACTGCTTTGGCAAGCAAAAATAAATCTAATTTAAGTACAGTTTTTGTCGTGTGTCAATTAAATGCCAATAAACATAAATTAAGAATGAATCGAGAACAAATCTGCAGTCACCTGCACTCTTTTACAGTAGGTTAATATTCCCAACATGTCCTTCATCAACTACACAGACATCATACCAAACAGAGACTACAGAGAATCGATCCAGATTACGCCGTGGAGTACAGTCCCAGATTACAGCTTTCACCTGTCATTAGCACCTCTACCCGAGGCCATCCCTCTGTCTATGAATCCATTAGCTATATCAACACTATATTATTCTCTTTCATTCACCCTCGCATGAAAGGTCCAACGCTGACCAGCAGCATATCAATAAGGCCGTACTGGACAGACCTTGCTATTATTCTGCTGATGTGAGTCTGTGGGGAGAGTGTGATGTGGAGGGCCCTGGGGGGCTCCTGTCTTGTCAGAGGCAGAGCGGGGTTTCATGAACCATGGGGACGGCAAGACCTGCATACTAAATAGACTAGCGCACACTGCCTCTGCCACATCACGAGGTTACAGCGCACAGGCCCGCGATTCAATGAGAGATAGTGAAGAGTTTATATCTACATTAGAATATTGAATTCAGTCAGATTTTATAAACATATATGGTAATTGCATTCATTTTATATCTATGATGAACCAGATAAAACGGTTCCCTCCAAAAATCCCAATTTAACCCTTTTTTTTTTAAAGGGGATGTCTAATGCTATTTCATGGATTTTGACTTACTTACACTGTTTAAGAGTTGGCAAATTTCTGTGGCAAATACACTCCTTCAGAATTCAAAAAAGTTTTGGAAAGTTTTTTTTTCCGAGTATGGTCCTGTATGACGTCATAAAGGGCGGAATTCCTTGAATAGGCACTTCTCCCGGATGAGCATGCATACACACACACACACACACACACACACACATCAACCAGAGCGAGAGCAAGAGACAATGAAATCAGACAATGAAATCAACGATGTCACAAAAGAAGTGTGTTTTTGGTTGTGAGGGAAAGATAACCTTGTCCAGCTTCCCAAATAACCCAGCGTTAAGGAAACCGTGTATGCAGTTTGTTTTTCCAGAGTAAAAGTGTGTGTTTGTTCCCGGTCATGAGTGAAAACTGCAGGCTGTGAGTGAAACTGCATCTAATGTCTGTGTTTTGTTGGCATCCGGCACGTAAGTGCATATAATGTGAACAACACAAACGTACAGTGAATCAAGAGTTATCCAGGGATAATGCCATGATGTGTGTGTGTGTGTGTGTGTGTGTGTGTGTGTGTGTGTGTGTGTGTGTGTGTGTGTGTGTGTGTGTGTGTGTGTGTGTGTGTGTGTGTGTGTGTGTGTGTGTGTGTGTGTGTGTGTGTGTGTGTGTGTGTGTGTGTGTGTGTGTACTGGTAATCCCTACGTTATGGGGACAAAATGTCCCCACAAAGATAGCAATATTCGAAATATATCATCCTTGTGGGGACATTTGCTGGTCCCCCTGAGGAAAACATCTTATAAATCAGACTGAGTGATGTTTTTTGAAAATGTAAAAATGCAGAATGTCTCCTGTGATGGTTAGGTTTAGGGGCAGGGGCAGTGTAGGGGGATAGAATATACGGTATGTACGGTATAAAAACCATTACGCCTATGGAATGTCCACATAAAACATGAAAACCCAACGTGTGTGTGTGTGTGTGTGTGTGTGTGTGTGTGTGTGTGTGTGTGTGTGTGTGTGTGTGTGTGTGTGTGTGTGTGTGTGTGTGTGTGTGTGTGTGTGTGTGTGTGTGTGCTTTTGTGATTTATGGAAACAAATTTGTATAATGACACAGGTATTACACTGTATTACGACGTAAACATGAAATATGACATTTCATATGTCCTCACACAAATAGCTATAAAAACATACTAAACAATGTTTTATTAAAAATGTAATAAATGGGTATTAATGTGATGTGTAGGCTTAGGGGTAGGGGTAGTGTAGGGGGACAGAATGTACAGTTTGTACAGTATAAAAACCATTACGCCTATATGGAATGTCCTCACTTAGATAGCAAAACAAACCTGTATGTGTGTGTGTGTGTGTGTGTGTGTGTGGTGACTCTTTAGCCCCACCCACTTCACGCCTCCACAAGCTCTGCGGTTTTCGGAAAAAATCGGTACAGAGTATCTGTCTTTTATAAATATGGAATATGGTAAAACTAAAGACTCTTGGGAGATATGAAGGATTCAATACTACTCTATTGGTGCTCAAGATTAACTCAGAAACTGTGTGTCGTGTACCCTTTAATAACATGTTCAAATGGTTAAAAAGCACCTGTGCAAAAGTAGCTACACTTTCTCCCAGAATGAACTAAAACTCTTCTTTCTCCCACATCTCTCACCCTGACACCGTGATGCAAATGTGTATAAATGGGCTAATAAGGCACAGAGGGTTTTGGGTTAAAATTGCATCAGGGTGAGATCGTGAGAGGACATGAGAGAGTGAAACGCGACTGTCAGAAAGAATATTACTTAACACAGATTAGCATACATTAAATATGAAAAACGGTAGAGGATTGACACCACATAGGCTTGAAGTAGAGATAAAGAAAACAGAAATGGAAGAGGAAAGGAAATGAAGATGATAATGCAGGCAGATGAAAATTATTGTACGTCCAAATGTGTCTGAGACAGAAACCAAGAGTAATGACAGGATAGTGCTGCCCACAGGAAAGATAAATCACAAAGACATCTCAACGGTTTCTCATAGACTAAAGGAGATTAAATAGAGAGCAATTTGAGAGGTCTACTTCGCCCTCCTGAAAAAAAAAACCCTAGATAATCACCGGCAAAGTTTGTCTCAATAAGATCTCAATAATGTCTCAGACTTTGTTTGTCAGTGGCCACGTACACACTGCAGTAAAATTCAGTTCACCTTTCAGTGCTTAATCCTGTTCTGTACACACACAGTTCAGTCATTTACAGGAGTGACAACCGCATTGTATAATCAAATTGACTTCTGAATAATGCAGGGTGTGATAAACACATTTACAAAACTTCTACGAGGTGTATGGAAACCCAATTGGACAGCTAGTTGTCAATGCTGTGTTTAACCCTCTAGTTCTCTTCGTTTAGGGGTCACACTTGGCTCCTTCGGCCAAAGGTGACAGAAGCCTTGAAATCAAATTTTTTTTCTTGAGAAACCAATATAATATATTTTTGTTCAATAATATTTTTTGATTATTATTTAGAATGTTCAGGGTATTTTATGATACTATGCAATATTTATCTATTTTTCGCCATTGAAAATAATACAAATTTTTTTCTAATATATTTTTAAATAATTTGTTCAATCATATTAAAATAGTGGCATTTAAAGGCCTTTAAAATCCAATTTCTGGTGAGAGTAAAAACTGAAAACTTATGTAATGCTTAAAAAATAAAACTTTTGGAATAGTAACCACTAGATTCCTATATAGTTCTACATAAAGTGGCTTATTAATTTTAGACATATACTTTTTGCTGTGGATTTGGATTTATACTTAGTCATTCTCAAAGATTACTTTAGGTTTAAATATGTTTTATGTTGATTTGAAGCGCCAGTTTTTGCATTAATTTTACATAACATCAACATTCAATAAAATTTACAAAAATTAACAGGTATGCTTTATCAGAGATTAATCAATCTGGGTCTGATCTGATTTTAACCTCTTATTTGAAACTTTTGGCTCAATTTGACCATATTGTTACAGCCACACCAGTTTATTTGTGTGTATAATAGTGTGTTGTGTGTATGTGTATTTGAGTGTGGGTGTGTCTGTTTTGTACTCTAGTGTAACCTCTTCCTTGCCGTCCATATTTTTACTGCATTGTGGCTAAATTATTGATTTTATTTCACACATTTGCAAAAACTGTTCTTCAGCGGAAGAGAATGAAGTTGCATTGTCCCTATTTTTTTTTACGATCTATGACACACACACATATATATGAACTAGCCCGACTATAACATTATATACGCTAGTTCATATATATGTGTGTGTCATAGATTTGTAGTTTGTACCACCAAAAGATTCACTGAGGTTTTGTATTTCTTCGTATTTCCCATTCATTCCCTATGTCGGTCATCTTTGACCGTAAAGGGGCCAAGAGTAACTCTTTTTTTCCGACCCTTTAACATATGCGAATCATGTCCATGATTTTTTTGTGTGTTCACGTAGCTAATGCGACAAAAGTCACCAAGTGTCATCCCATTCCGATGAAGCAAAAAACGTAATTTTTGACCGAAGAGGCCCAGAGGGTTAAACGTGCATGTTTCTCTTCTGTGTGTGCGTGGCGCAAGAAAACCTCAGGGAAAGTGAAATGACCTTTGACTTATTCATTCGTGTTGCCAGATCTTGCTAGAAAAATAAGACAGCGAACAAGAATAAGCCCATATTAAACTGAGATAAATCCAAATGCTTTATATTCAAGACAAGACCAAAATATCGCAAGCCGCACCTGTCCACTTTAATATCACCATAAACTTGCTTTATCTCCATAAACTCGCTTTACAAACCAAACCCAAAGCCCCAAAACGCTTATAATAAGTGGACATGGCAACATTTCAAGAGCGCACTCTGCAAAGCAGCCTCACAAACCTCAACAAAACATGATGCTTCAGCAGATGGTGGTTTAGTTCAAATTGCAGAACATAAGTCTTTGGTTGCTGTAATATTTGTCAAAATAGCGGATCCTAAACACGCAAGACGCTAGAACATTGCTATGTTCATAATAAGTAAGTTGTGTTCCTTACACACACACAACTACAATTTAGGGGATTCACTCCCTGTTTAAATGTGCTTGTCACTCCTGAAACTTTAAAGTGATTACACGGCCAGTATGAACTCATCAACATTTCTCATCACATCCTTCACTTTATAGCTCTGTACTCTTACTGTACATCAACAATCATCTCATTTGTCTCTATATTTATTTGCCTAAATTAACTTTAGGAGAAACTAATAATCATTTAAATGCATTTGCATTTCCTTGCAAGGCGGTAACATAATATTGTATAGTGCATAAGTTGTAAATTTAAGTTAAGGTTTCAGGTTTTTGATCTATATAAAGGAAGCCTATCATTATGCAAGAATATCTAACCAATCACAATTCAGTATGCAAATAAGTGTTAAAAAGAAGACCAACAGCCATTCTGAATATAAATATCACAACGGTATTATGGATGTCACATACATTACACTTATTTAGAGTATGAATGGAAGTCAATGGGAGATTTTCAAACTTTATAACAAGTAGGGAACATTTACCAATACAAAAATGCATACAAAATATATTTAAAAAAAGTAATCTGTACAGTATGTCAAAGGATTCAGGATTCAGTTTAATATTAAAGCAAACCTGTTTGAAGAATATCTACACTACAGCGTAATGTAATAAAACATAATTGTGAACTCATTAAAACTCCTGAGCTATGAAAGAGCAACCTGTGAGCAATAAAATGTTACTATGGCTGAGGAAGCAATCAAAAATGCGACACATGCACGCATAAGGGAAACATTTTCACAAAGCAAATCCCAAGAGAGCCAAAGCAAACAAGAATAAAACAGCGACATGAGAAGAAAATGACAAATAATGGGACTTTCTCCATGGTCACCAGCAGCAACATACCCTCATATCACAATTACTACCACCTCTCTGCCTGTCTTTCTCTCTATCTCTCTCTCTCTCTCTCCTTGCCATCAGCCGGTGGTTATTAATGACCCCTGCACCCCTCTGTGAGCACCCCATTTATAAAACTCACCGTTTTAATCTCTCTCAGTGTGTGTTACTCCCCCGCGCTCCCTCCGCCTCCAAACACACTCATACATTCAGTGGCTGACACCTTTCTGGAGGATTGAGAATGCAATGGCCAGTACTTACAATTCAGGCACCTGCCCAAAACTGAGCACACTTCCTCATATTTACACACCATCATTCTCTCTCTTTTTCTGTCAGTTCCTTTACCAGTTATACAACTCATCCACAATGTTCCTTGATGTTTCCCTGCTTTTTGAAACTTGATCGACGTGTTAATGCATATTAAAACAACAGCTGTGCTAAGACAACATACTATTACAAAAACTTAGTATTTTAAGCTTATGCTTAAAACAAGACAAAAACTAATTCTAACACTACCATTCAAAAGCTTGGCCAATCAAGTTTTTTTACAGTGAGATGTGTATAATTTTTCTCTGTAAGAAAGGTTTTAAATTGATCGAAAGTGACTGTAAAGACATTCAAAATGTTATGAAAATCTTTTTCAAATAAATGCTGTTCTTGTGGACTTTCTAGAAAGTATATAAGGGATATTTCACCCAAAAAGGAAAATTGCTGTTAATTTACACACCCTCAGGCTATCCAAGATGTAGGTATCGAATTTTCTGCAACCGTGGTCCTTGGTGATTCATATAATGCAAGTCAATGGCTACTGTCACTTTAAGAATAAAAAAAAAAAAAAATACAGTGCTGCATGAAAGTTTGTGAACCCCTTTCAGAATCGGCTCTTAATGCATCATGTTTCCTTCTGGAGCATGAGTGTATGTTTCAACCCTTTTTAATAGTTGTGTTAGAGTCCCTCAATCATCTTCAGTTTGAAAAGATGGATCGAAAAAATCATACAGTCACTACTGGAAGGGGTTTTAAATATGCAAAAGATGCCGGAAAACTGAAGGATTTTTGGGATCTGAAGGATTTTTCTGAAGAACGTTGGGCAGTTTAACTGCTCAGGACAAACAAGAGACTCAAGAACAACCACCACAAAACAAAAAAACAGCCGTGGATCATCCAGGGAACGACACACAGTATTAAGAATCAAGGGTACATAAACTTTTGAACGGGGTCATTTTTTTTGTCTTGTGGACTATATGCAATCATCTTTTATGTAAAATATCTTATTCAGGACAGTACTAAATAAAATAAATAATACATGCATTCTGTGTGATCTCTCTTATTTTGTTAAAATTATTCACATTATCACAGATTCTGCAAAGGGGTCACAAACTTTCAATGCAGGCAAAATAAAAATAAAAAATACCCTTGGCTCCTGATGATACACTGAGGTGCAAGAGATTGAACATTATTTACAACATTATCACCTGTAATCCACAGCCTTGGCAAATAGTCCTGAGGGCGTTCACGACAGTCTGGAGTGCGTGCTTCCTGACGCATTATCACGTATATGTGTGGAAATTGAAACGTTGGGAACCTGTGAATCTTCCCGATTGACTTGCATTATATGAATCACCAAGGACTGCAGTTTCAGATAAAAATCTTCTTTACATTTCTACTGAAGAAAAATGCATCTTTACGCACCCTGGGGGCGAGTAGCCTACATTAACAGCAAATTCAGTTTTTTGTGTGAACTATCCCCTTTAAGCTTTTTCAAAACTGAAAATGATAAGAGATGTTTCTTGAACATCAAATCAGCATATTAGAATGATTTTTGGTGGACCATGTGACTGAAGACTGGAGTCTAAAATGCAGCTTTGCCACCAAACAAAAAAACTGTTACTGTAATAAATGGTAATAATATTTCACTGTAGTGTTTTTACTGTATTTTTTGAGCAAATAAATGCAGCCTTTGTGAGCTGATACTTATTTTAAAAACATTTAAAAAACTTACTGACCCCAATCTTTTGAACAGGTACACTGTAAAACATTATTTGATCAATGAGTTATGACAACGTGTTTTAACATTGCTTAAAGGGTTAGTTCACCCGAAAATGAAAATTCTGTCATTAATTACTCACCCTCATGTCGTTCGACACCCATAAGACCTCCGTTCATATTCGGAACACAAATGAAGATATTTTAGTTGAAAGCTGATGGCTGAGAAAGGCTTCAGATAAGCCTCCATTGGCATTCAGTACATTTACACTCCCAAGACCCATAAAAGGCACTTAAAACGTCGTTACAAAGTCCATCTCACCACAGTGACTCTACAATAATTTTACGATGCGACGACAATAGTTTTTGTGTTGCAAAAAAAATCAAAATAACACTTTTATCCAACTTGTTCTCATCTTCCGTGTGTGCCTCCACGACGCATGCGCGAGAATATGACGTAGCGCCAGCGTTCGGGAATCCATGAAATGCACACTTAAGCCCCATTTTGAGAACTACGCCGAGACCTAAAGCACGATCAATGTAGAATTCATCAGCTTAGATACGGCGCGTCTTCCTCTGCTCGTAAACAAATCGCTTCTGGGTCATGTGTCTGAACGCCGGATCTGCGTCATATTCTCGCGCATGCGTCGTGGAGGCACACACGGAAGACAACAACAAGTTGGATAAAAGTGTTATTTTGATTTTTTTTTTCACACAAAAACTATTGTCGTCGCATCGTAAAATTATTGTAGAGTCACTGTGGTGAGATGGACTTTGTAACAACGTTTTAAGTGCCTTTTATGGGTCTTGGGAGTGTAAATATACTGAATGCCAATGGAGGCCTGTCTGAAGCCTTTCTCCAGCCATCAGCTTTCAACTAAAATATCTTCATTTGTGTTCCGAATATGAACGGAGGTCTGACGGGTGTGGAACGACATGAGGGTGAGTAATTAATGACAGAATTTTCATTTTTGGGTGAACTAACCCTTTAACTAATTAAAGTAAGTATTAGTAAACTATTTGCTAACTGGCTAAGAACAAGAAAAAAAATTATAATTTGCCAACAGATAGGAAATATACTTAGTCATTCTCCAGTAAATTTATCTTGCATTAAGGACGTTATTTTTCTGCAGGTCCACTTAGTCTGCATTTCTTCAGTGAAAGCAGGTCAAGCATTTAGCCTTTCCAGCTCAGCTAACATGCAAAGTTACGCCCCCAGCAAGTTCTCTTTATTAATTGTCAGTGTCTGGCTGGAATGGTGCCACTCATGCCATCCACGCTGCCCCCACCTCCTCCCCCTGGACTGAATCCCTGGCACTGCATGCATTAATTAATGCATATTTCATTTAGCATGCCTGTGCTGTGCAGCATATTGCCTTGCACTCTATTCATTTCCCCAGGGAAATGATGTTATACATCACCCCTCTGCTGGCTCCACTAATCACACACATATCCAGACGCATCCACACACCTCTGGATTCCCAGGATGACACTGGAACCTCTGAGCACCTGAGGCGCTCATAGCCTGAGGGATATTGCCCCATCGCAAAACACCCCTCCCAGGGCATGCTCGGCAAGGCCAGATGGCAGTGAACACTGGCAAAGTAAGCAACAATCATGCAGCTCGAGAAATCCTGCAGCCACTATAAGTGACACTTCTGTTAGCTTCTATATTTAGCATGTTAATCAGACGCATACTAATACTACAAAGATTGGTCATCACTGTACAAGAAAATATGTTTGGATGAGTCACAGAAAACAGCCAATATATGCAAATGATAATACTCTTAATCAATACACAGTTTCACATACTAAACTTCTGTACATTGCTTGGTTTTGTGCCCAATAAAACCACTGTTTGGGTTCCTCTGTTTAGGTATATACGGAATATTAAATTGATTGATTAATTTAAGCATCCCACTTTATATTAGGTGGCCTTAAGTACTATGTACTTAAATAAGAATATTAGTACAATGTACTTATTGTGTTCCTATTGTATTGCAAAACAATTTTGCTGATGTTGAGGTGGGATACGGGTAAAGTTAGGGACAGGTGTGGTGGTATGGGTAAGTTTAAGGGTAGGGTCAGGTGTAAGGGAAGTGTCAAATTTTTTATTATAAATCTAATTACAGATGTAATAACATGCGTGTATTTTTTTTATGTAAGTACAATGTAAAAACATGTATGGCACAATAAGTGCATTGTATCAAATGATTAATTTAAATTTTGCACTCTAAAAAAAATTGGTGCTATATGGCAGTAAAAGTGGTTCTTGGTCGTAATCATAGGGGAACCACTTTTGGTGCTATATAGCACCATATCTTAACATGTTCTGTATATGGTAGCGGTGCTATATAGCACCTTATTCAGAATTGCTCAATAGCACCTCAGCCAAAGAACCGGTGACCACTGAAGCCACTGAAGCACCAAGATTTGGTGCTATACAGCACTTAAATTACGAGCCAAGAACCACTTTTAGTGCCATATAGCACCTTTTTTTTTTTTTTTTTTGCGTGTAATACATAGTAAAGCCACCTAATATAAAGTGGGTCCCTTTCTATAAACTGCTAATCAGTGCTGAATCTTTAAATTAACACAGGTATTCTTGAAATACACTAAGTTTGACTTTGAAAATTTGAAGAAAAAAAGTGGATACTGTACATATCAGTCTAAATTCAAAATGTAAAAATATGTAGTTTTGCACATCCCTAGTTGCACATGTGTAGCTACTCTGAAATACAAAATCTGCCCATTCGTTTACATATTAGTGACCTTTAATACAATTTGTAATTCAAGCAATCACTGCTTAAACACGTGAAATGACAGATTTGACAGCAGCCTTGGAAATGATTTACCTGGATGCCTAACATTGTATCACAGGATAATATTATGAATGCTCAATAAATAACATGACTGTGCTTCATCAAATAAGACATTATGACCATTTGAACATGAAATCCATATCATGAAAGCTATAGCCAGTCAAACACTACTGTTCAAAGGTTTGGAGTCAGTAATTGTTTTATGTCCAGTCTTCAGTGTCATATGCATGCTCTTCAGAAATTATTCTAATATGCTGATTATTATTATTAATGTTAACAACAGTTGCTGTTAGGTTTTCAGGATTCTTTAATGACTAGAAATTCAAAAGAAGGACATTTATTTGATTAAAAAAAACATTGATACCGCCACTTTTGATCAAATTATTGCATCCTTGCTGAATAAAGTTAATTTCTTAAAAAAAAATAAAAAAATTTTTTTGAACGGTAGTCTATGTATTCATATAATGAATCACATCACACATACAGTCTAAAATGTACATATTTCAATTGTGAACAGTATATGCAAACTAATTAATAAGCAATTGAATGAATGATGATTGTTGTTTGAATTAGGTTTTTTACTTGGTTCTTCAGCTAAAGTTTCTATTCATTTAATTTTTTTCCCGAAATGATACTGGGACAACCAAGTCTTACAGAGCAGATAAAGGACTTGAAACTGTCCCGCAGTGTTCACTCTAGCAGCGACAGCAATGCTAAATTATCTGCAAAGAGAAGCTTTAGATTCGCTGTCATGCTGGGTACACCTGGGAACTGTAATGCAGGTTTCTCAGACCTTAAACTTACTTTTACTGTCGGAGTCAAAGATTCATTTCTTTTCAAATGGTGCCTTGATTCAGAGTTTAATGTGCACTAACAATTATACGCAAGTCAGATATGTATATGCACCTCATGCTGTAATATAATGAAAAGAAGTTCCACACCGGCAGTCAAAAGTGAAGCCTAAGCAATAAGAAAATATTAACACTCGTATATGACTTCTCGAAGTGTTCGTTTGAGACGGGACAATCGGTCTAATGGCAGAAGAGGTGTGGGAAACCTATTTGAAAACATTAATTATTTCTGTAATTTCCACAGCAATTACACACTTCACCTTAAATGATTAGTCAATTAAATCTGAAATCCACCAATTATTGCTCAGTCTACCTTAAACATATTTTTTTTACAGTCATCTCATTAGTATTCATAGATATTCATACTTTTTTTTTTATTTGAATAGACACTGACACATATTATATCAACATATGGATGGCTTTTTATGCATGACTTCACAGAAATACAAAATCCTCTGTTTAGGTTCAAAGCATATAGATTAACTTTAGCATATTTCTAAAAAATGAGATTTATTAAATATGCTCAGCACCCACATATATCTTATTTGACATTGAAACTTTAGAGGGGGGGGGGGGTTAATATATCAGTCTAAACTCAAAATGGACAAATTGTGTGCAGCAAATACACTTAGTTCTAGTACTTTATAAAAAGCCAATTTAAATAATCTATTGCTATCTGAAATGAATAATAGCACCTTCTAATAAAGACTAAAGACAATTAGCAGTGATGTCTCTGCAGTGATTAAAGGGTTTAATCATGTCTTTTTCCAAAAACAGCTGTGGGAAACTGTTGGATTTGAGCTATTTCTCCTTTTTTCTTTCCAAGTGCCATATGGGCAGACATGCTTGAATCCCAGGCAAAGATTATCAGGAGTAAAGAGCACCACTAAAGGTGTTTTTGGCCATGCTAATCACACACAGCACAGCCACAGCCAAACAGATGCTAGCAATTTTCCCAAGTCCAGTGACCACACGCTAACAAGCCTTGCTGAAATGGACCAACACTTTATTTCTGTGATACAATGTCTCTGTAGTGAAGCCGAGGCTCTACCCCATTATCTTAAGAAACAGAGAGAAGCAAGGCCTCTGTGCTAGTCGTTAGCAATGCTAGCTGAAATAATGAAGACTCTGTGGGTAACAATTTAGGAGGAATCCTGCTGCTGACGGATGAAGCCAGTTATAAGTGCTGTATTGTGGGCTGTATCATGTGTGTGTTTTGGTGAGCCTCTCTCAACTATGCCAGCATTTGAAAGCCAATGTCCCTGAACACTGGGACACATTTATGAAATGTGAGCTACAGTAATTTGCATAAAATCAAAGTAAACTTTCTGCATACATATAAGCTTTTCAGGCAGCAGGCGACAAGAATGCAGAATGTAATCGTAAAAAAAATGTTTGCATCGTTATAGCAAAAACTGTTTTTATTTAAATAAAATCAGTTAAAATGGTCAAGAAGTGCAATGAATCAAAGTCATTTTACTTCAAACTTAACTGAACTTAAACTAAATAAAAGTTAAGATTTATATTTTAGTGAGCAAATTATAAATTACACTGCACAATAATAATAATAGTAAACTGTTATTGTGATATTTTATTTGAAATATATAATGTATATCAATTTTAATATAAGTAATATTAATAGTTTAAAATTGGCGCATTTTTTCAGTTTAAACGCATTATAAAATATTTAATGCAATTAATACAGCATCAGTTTGTTTATGATCACGCTATCATTCATTCAAGTGCTATTAAACCATCCAAGCGCAATACGATGCAAAAATAAGAACTTAAATCTGTACTGACGTGCTGTCTGTGAATCTCCTGTCTGTGTGACACACACACACAGAAAGCTGCTTCAGACAGCGCAAGGCCTCATTGAGTTCTCTAACGCACTTGAACGGACAAAACACACACACAAATATGCCAAAATGTTCGCTTTGAGGACATCGTATGCGTGTCAGATCCAAATCCGTGTCATGTGCTTCAGATCTTAAAGCGACAGCATCCTAATAAACCTGCTGTTGTGATGTCTGTCATTAATGAAAATCAAAGAACAAAAGACAAAGAGAGAACCACTCACTGCTCACTGAACCTTTGTAGCTTTAATAAGGATTAATCTATATCTAATTTATAATTTATGTGAAGTGAAGTCTGTGAAGTGTTTGATAACTTTATTAAATTTCTGTATATTTCCTACCAGTTAGATCAAATATTTATAATATACCGTCTTTGTTTTTTTTTTGTTTCTACAGTAATTTGGAGATTAAATGTGAAATTTAAAAAAATATGTTAAAAACTTTAATCTTAGGTGTGATTAATTGTGATTAACCACAGAAGAAATGTGTGAATAATTAGTTATTTTTAATCGATTGATAGTACTAATTAATAGTAATTATAATAGTTGTTTGGTTATATTACATAAACATACTATTAAAGTGTAATATAATTTAATTTAATTTAATATTAATATTAAAATAACTATAAATTTGTGAAATATATAGATCTAGATTTGTATTAATATTTGCCCTTTTTTAAATATAGCCAAACAACTAGCCAACAATTCTTCTTTTTCGTTTGCTGTGATTGGCTAATCTACATGAGGAGGATGGCTGTCAGCCAACAGAACTAGATTTGAATGTGGCCAAATATCAGACAGACCAATGAAAATAGTTTTTGACTATTGAAGAGCTTATCAAATACTATAGGAAAACAAGAACATTTCATAGACCCAAAAGTAACTGGATTATTATTACAAATTCCCAATCACCGTTTGGAAAGAACAAATCCACTAGAATGAATCCTTTCAGGATTTATTTTACGCACCTTTGACGCTCAGTTCAGCGTAGTTGGACACTCCAGATCCTCCATCGGAACGAATCACGCACCGGTAACGGCTGGTGCTCCGCTGTGACGTGTCCGTCACGCTAACGGTGGCAGAGAATCGCCGATGGTTCACCACACGGGTTACCATGAGAGACGTGTCTTTACCGTTCCATTGCTGAAAGACAAGAAAATAATCATCCTTGCAAAACCATATAACTGATAATAAGCACACATAATATGCTTGAAAGATAGTTGGTCAATAGCGTCACATCAAGACAGAGGCATGAGCTCTTAAAGCAGACTGTACACAGAGAACTGGTGTTATATCTTCATGTCTCAGAGCTGTAGTGCAGGATTGATGGAGGCTTATAGTCTCCAGCCAAGGGAAAAAGTAATTTTATCCAAGACTTCATGGACACCGACACTGGCTTAGAAAACTTGCTGACAAAAATCTCCAACAAGTTATTAAGTTTCCTCAAGCAGTGTGTCTCGGGACAAAGGTTCAAAACCTCCCGATGCAAATGGTGTGAACGTTAAAGGGATAGTTCAACCCAAAAATGATAATTCTGTCATCATTTACTCACCCTCGAGTCGTTCCAAACCTGTGTGAATTTCTTTCTTCTGCTGAACACAAAATAAGATATTTTGAAGAATGTCAGTAACCAAACAGTTGAGCCCCATTGACTTCCATTGTATGGGGAAAATACAATGGAAGTCAATGGGCCCATTAGCTGTTTGGTTACTGACATTCTTCAAAATATTGAAATTCACACAGGTTTGGGACAACTCGAGGGTGAATAAATGATGATAGAATTTTCTTTTTGGGTGAACTATCCGTTTAAACGCACACACATAATAGAGATGCTTAGAAATTTAAAAAAGCATGTTGAGCATGCATAATCAAATCAAGTTTGGTGTGTCTATGAATGTTTCTATAGGTATGTTCTTGTCCCTTTGTGTGGGATTATTTGTGAACATATGTGTGTGAGGTCGTGTGCAGTGTTGGGGAGTAACTAGTGTACATGTAACGACACTATATTACAGTTACTGAGAAAAGAATGTGTCATTAAACTACAGTTACTTTTCTGTAAAAAGCTAGTATATGTTGAATAATATTAATTTGTTGCTATTTTTATGTGCATGATGCCTCTGGCCATTTAAAGGCCATTTAAATGCTATTCTGATGTTTTTGATTGTCTCTCTTGTTTAAATTTGCACGTCTGCCAATTACATCAATCCACATAGAGACAGAGCGACACACGTCATAATCTGAAAACCACGCCCACCGGGGGAGAAGAAAATCAAACCGTCTCCCTTGACTTTGTATTGCGTGAAGCGGCCTCCTTGTCATTTCTGACTTATAACAAAAAAACAGAACAATGTCTAAAAGCTGCTATGTGACAAGGTGTACAGCAAACAATCAAAACAACCCCGAACCAAAACCCCAGAAGTTTTTATAAGCTGTCGACCCAAAAAACGAAGAGGAAGTGTTGCGTTCGGTTGCGTTTGTAGAGTGTGTTTGTCGCCATGTCGTCAAGACGCTGTTATTTTCATCCCGGAGTCAAATCACCTTTGTTTGGCCTTCAGGGACGCTGTACTTTGAGCACATGCATCTCCCCGTTATGGTAAGAGGTGTGACCTTTCCGGGCAATGTGCGCTAAACTGCTGTCGAATCACAACACGGGAACCGCTGGCACAATCAGAACTTGTTACGTATTTCTGAAGGAGGGACTTCATAGAATAAGGAAATCTTCGAGCCGTTTTTAGGACAGTGAAAACAGCGGTATACAGATAAGTAAATTGTGTGAAAAATACTGTTTTTTTTTTACACGCGAAACATGAACACATGTTATATTGCACACTGTAAACACAATCAAAGCTTCAAAAAAATCAGGAAAAACGGGACCTTTAAGGACAAAAAAGTGGATACAGGCAATTGAGACAGAGCGCGACATGTTATATTACACTGAGAACTACACCCACTGGAGGGAAACGTAATCAGCGACAGGAAATATCATATATAAAACTGACATTTGGATATTTGACTTAACAGTGAAAAAATGTTTACTGCACACATAGATCGATCGTATGATCGTAGATCCCAAAATGTACCCATTCTTCCTGCTGATGCTTCACGTCTTATTGCCTGTATCCCCTTTTGTCTCCTTAAACGCTCATTTTTTGGGGTCGACAACTGATAAAAACGTAGTTCTGTGGTTTTTTTAGCTTGTTTGCTGTACACTTTGTCACATAGCAGCTTTAAGACATTGTTCTGTTTCTTGTTATAAGTCAAAAATGACAAGGAGGCCGCTTCACGCAATACAAAGTCAATGGAGAGCGTAAAAAGTAACCTTCCCAACACTGGCCGTGTGTGTAACTCACCTGTAGCCAGAGTTTGTCATGTTGTGACCATTTGCCTCCTGCAATACACTGGAAGGTTGCGTTCTGTCCCACGTTCACCTCGACATTCTGCAGCCGCAGAAAATGTGGCGTCTTGCCTATTAAACCAAACACATACACCATCAAATACATCCCAAGCAAATGATATAAAGCATATAGACACTGATGGTTAACTACACTAACTATACATACCTATACACAGTGTATCTAATGCAATGGCATTCTGGGTTTTTTTTTTTTTTTTTTTTTTTTTTTAGTGTCCAAATGCTCTTTTGAGCTCCTGTATATGTTTCATGATGGTGAACATGGTTTCTGCCTGTTTTTTTCTGACTGTACATTTAGAATCAACATCTAAAAACAAGAAGTTTATTGGAGCTTGCATTGTAATTAATACTGTTTGCAGTAGACTCCTTTCCATGTACAGGTGCATAGAGGTTTACAGTGCATTTGTCTTTTAACAGAACGGCACTAACGGAGCTCACTACAGCAGTCTCCACCCACTCTCCCTGCCAGCTTCATTATCTGTGAACACACTAAGCATTCTGCACAAAAGCAATATCATTACTTTTCAATTAAAGTAATTCCGAATATTGATTTCTTTTTTAGTACCTCTCCTATAACACGGAAAGCATTAAGATTTAGTGATGAAATCTTCAAATTGCCCACACATATTCTTATGGCACATAAAGTCACGATAAGATCTATATTTGTGCCTTTTCAAATCAGCTCTTATTATATTTCTTAAACATTTTGGTTGTGTAGAATTAAATACTAGCTTACTGCATACTGTGTAATATACACTGTACACTTTCTTAAACATGTGAAATGAAACTATCCATTGTGCAAAGATCCATTATGCTAAGATGCTTTGTCTGCTAATGATGCATGTAAATGTCACACTCACTTTACATTGGCTTTCAGTTATCACCTCTATAGGTACATTTTGGACGTTTGTCTAAAAAAATGTATTTGATAAATTGAAGAATTGAAGAGGAAAAAAACCAGGAGGTCAAGTGCATTGCATGCTGCTATACAGTCGTTGTGTCCCAAGTCAGAGGCTTCATCCTACGAAGGTTGCATTCAAAGGCCGTGTGCATCACAGCAGTTCTACGAAGGCTCCTTCAAATGCAGCCAAATGTGTCCTTCGTTTCCCGAGCCACGAAGGATAGAACGAGTGGCCTTCCCTAGCCTATCCAAAGTTTTACTAGGTACTAGGGATGCAAAAATACAGTTAGTCCACGGTTCAATACATACCTCGGTTTTTAACCACGGTTTTCGGTTCGGTTCTGATGGCTTGTCACATCAGTTTTTTGCTATTCTATTCTTAAGCGACAGGAACAGCAAGAGGTTAAGGAGAAAAAAGACTTTTTAATTGCAATATTCTTTCTTTATTTTACTTAAAATAATTGAAAAACCTTACTTAAACTTAAAACTTTACTTAAAAAAAACGAATTCCTAGTGTATTGTATATAATATAATATAATATATATATATATATATATATATATATATATATATATATATATATATATATATATATATATATATATATATATATATATATATATATATATATATATATATATATATATATATATATATATATATATAAAGATTTACACTGGCAGCTCAGAGCTGTACAGCAGTATTTAAGTATGAAATTGAATGAATAAATGTAAAAATAAAACACTACAATGACTTCACTATGATTCTTATTAAAGCTACTGTATTAAAGTTTTTCAGTCAAGAGCAGTGAGTGATTTACTCTTTGTCTTTTGTTGTTGTATTAACATTAAATGGATAGTTCACTCAAAAATCAGAAATTAATACAGGTTTGGAACAATATTAGAGTGAGTAAATAATGACATAATTTTAGAGGTGAACTGTCCCTTTAAGGACAGTGTGTTCACTCGGCTGCGCTGCTTACAATTTAAGACCTGCGTGCATCTAATATACAGACACACGCCGATTTTACTTTCACTTTAGACATAACTGACTGTGTTTATATAACTTTTGTGTGTATTTGACAGTATTAGCGCAGTAAGACTACTTAGTCCAGTAATCAAGTGTTTGACAAGCGTTTAAGTGCGCGCGCTCGGAGAAGCGCATGCTAAAACAGTGCATATGCACGCGAATGAGCCGGCAAGGCTTTAAAACCCATGCAAATACTGAACTTTCGTGATTGTGAATAACTACAGTGTTCTGTGAGTATAACTCTACCACTAACGCGTGATGTGAATGTATGTCGCGTTGTTCAGTATATTGGGATGGAGGCAAATTATACAATTTGTAGAAAAATACTTAATTGAATGCAAAACAGAAAAACCGCAATTCACAGGCGCGTATTGAACCGTGAAGGCCGTACCGAACGGTTCAATATTATATTGAGAATTGTGGCATCCCTACTACGTACTGTATTTTTTGGACAGAGAATGCCAGATTGCACTTTTAAATTCAAATATTAGGTTTCAAATTACTCAAATATTTGTTGAATATAACATTCAGAAAAGTCCAGTACAAACGTCACTGGCTAGAATGTCCCATTTAACAACACTTGATTCGACCAATAGCTGTGTCCTTGCCTTCGAAGACCACGCCCTTTGAAGGATGCGGCCTCTGAAAGCAATACGTCAGCTGAATGAAGGCGTGATATGTAACGCAACCCATTTTACATTTTACTAATCTGACATAATTCTGAGTGAAATGGGATTTTCACCATGAAAAACAATATGCTTTTGACAAAAAAATTAACCAGCCAAAATGTTCTGAAATAACATGAATGATGAATCATGCACAATAAGACCAGAGGTTTATTTTGCCTACTGTAATAGGAATTAACCTAATTTCCTTGCATTAGTGACAGAGAGATCTAGGACAATGGAAGTCAAAGGCTAAAGTTCTCCTGTCATAACAAGAATGATGGGGGCCTGAAGTCTGAGCACTCAGCTCTGCAATCTGTCTCCCTCGCTCTCTCTCTCACATCCACAGACTTGCTTGTTTGCTGGCCTTTTCCATCTCTGTTCAACCCTCGATCCACATGAAGTGCTTTTCACAGTAGTTGACAGACTGAACTCCTACAGCGTAGCCAAGACTGTGAAAGTAAGCAGGCGCTGAGTGTGTGTGTCTCTGTGTGTGTGTATACTCACGGCAAGGGTGGGCCAAAACGTGTATCTCATCCACTGCGATGAACCCGGGGTGCCCTTGTACAGATACTGCCTCAAAAATAACCTAAATGAGAGAAGAGGGGAGAGGAAACCAAGCGTTTAAATCAACTCAGCTTGTTTCAGACTGAACTGAGATGGTCTGTTTATTTCAAGCAAGAAAAGGATTGAAAATATTTAAATTGCCATGTCAACAGGAGAGATCTGTGCTAAAGGCCTGTAGCCGGTAGCGTAAAACTTCTTAGACTAGTCTTACAAGTTAGTTATAGTTTTTCCTTCAAAACCTGTAAGACTTTTGTTCATCTTCAGAACACAAATTAAGATATTCTTGATGAAATCCGAGAGCTTTCTGACACCCCCTATCTTTGAATGAATCAGCGTTTTGGAACGTGTTAGTTGAATGAACAGTTTAATACCTTTTTAGTCCCTAGTGGCGTAACAATGTAACTACGCTGAGTGACAGCCTGTCTAGAATGAGGAATGCCGATATTGGTGAAATATCAGCAGAAAGCCTCTTGTCAAATGAGATCTGAGGATCAAAACTAACTGTTTTACATATAACAATAGCCTAATGAGCTTATTGTCAGGTTTATGTTCTGTTATGTGGACCCTTATTTTGGCAGTCTCTGCTGTTCACTTCCTGTTTCAACGCTGTGTTTAGTTGTGGTTTTATTGGTTACTGAATATGTAATAAATATAAATAAATAAATGGCGGTAATACCGCATATCGCGCTATTGAGCCACTCACAATTACCGTAAGGGACATTCCTTCACCGCGACAGCCCTATGAATAAAGTCATTATTTTTGTTTGGGTTTTTTTGCGCACAAAAAGTATTTTTGTCGCTTCATAACATTAAGGTTGAACCACTGTAGTCACATTGACTATTTTAATGATGTCTTTACTACCTTTCTGGACCTTGAAAGTGGTAATAACGTTGCAGTCTATCGGAGGTCCGAAAGCTAAAAAAAAATATCAAAAATATCTTCATTTGTGTTCTGAAGATGAATGAAGGTCTTACAGGTTTGAAACGACATGAAGGTGAGGAATTAATGACAGAATTTTCATTGTTGGGTGACCCTTTAAGTCATTTACATAAAAAGGTAGATTTGTCTAATTTGAATCTGAAAAGAGTAATTGCTAGTTGGCCAGATTTAGCTGCTATGTTTATGCAAATGGCCCCTGTTCACACCAAGGACGATAACCATAACGATAAAGATATAGTTTTAAAAATCATTCTGAATTTGAAAGAATAGCAGAGTCCACACCACAACTATAACAACAACTGATGCATGATCAAAAATACTAACAGCTAATCAGAGTCCACCAAACTTTAACAAGCTCGAGCTCTGATAATCTGCACTGAAAGTCTTGAGCGCACACATATGGGACTGGCATGGTCTGCATGGCATACTGGACATGCCATGTGGTGAAGACATGTGTGGTCTGAGCAATGCCCTCTCTCTCAAAGCTGCCAAGGACTGGCACTAGAATGCCAAAACCTGGACACAGGATGCACTATAGTCCCTGGCTTTCCAAAAAGGCCTCACTGTGATCAGTCAAGGGACTGAATCTTGCCCAGATTCAATTCTCCCCATGATATTCAGGGTGAAACTATAGAGACTGAAGGTGTGTGTTTTGCGCAAACCACAACCAGACAATTTCACGTTTCAGATCAGAAATGTTGTGGAAACTACTTTCAGTAGCTTAAGCTTTGTGTTGCTGTTTAGATTGGTTCTCGATTCCCAACCCTACAAGAGAGCAGTGTGAGTATTCAACCTCGAGAAAGTCATACAGGTTTGGAATGACATGAGGTTGAGCAAATAATGACAGTATTTTCAATTTCGAATGAGCAAACCCTTTGCATCGTAATTTTATCAGCCTTGCTCCTACTCAAGGACATTGCTGTATTCATAATTTATTCACAACATTATGGCTGACTCAAATGATCTTTAAAATTGTCAAAATGTACCATAACAAGTTTTTAAAAAGACAGAATTCATTTGCCTTTTTTTCCGTTTGCATATCATAAAACTTTACCCTTTAAACACTGTCACATTGAAAGTGGCACCCTACGATTTAAAATGTATCACGGCAGGAAACAAATCAATTAACCCAGAGATACGTGTCGGCAAAATTGGCCACTTATCTGGCAAATTTGTTGCTCTAATCAAACTCTTGGTGGGATATTTTTTGGTATAGTTTATGCTCCCATGGGCAGATTTTCTAGTAGATATTAGTTCTCAAAATTTAACAGATAATTTATTAAGCTCAACTCAGCAAGAGAAGGGAGGGCTTTTAAAAACTTGAAATGCCATTCGGTGAACACAAACTTGGACAAGCACACACAGAGTGTGAATCTCACAGTCGAGAACATGGGTTATATTTTATTTAAATGTTTTATTTTATCATATTTTATTTTATTTAAAAAAATTGCAATATAAATGTAATTCAAATTATAACATCTATAATTTACAATATGCAATTACTATCAATATACTAAATAAATAAATACATATTGTAATTTATGCTTATTGATAATATTTACTTGTTGTTTCTGTCAGATTCACAGCAAAATCACAAATCCACACACACATGCACAAAAGCTCTGATATTGCCTGCTGATCAAATAGATGCCCTCTGCAAATATTGCCTTTAGCAAATAATGGTCTGCAGTTTGCCAAGAGAAGTTCAGTATTCCCAGCACAGGCTAAATATTTGCTCTTCTCATTAGTTAATTCAATTACACTGCTAATCTTATGAGAGTATTTCAATCCACAGACTGACGGGTGAATCTATAGACAGAAGGAAGAGGAGAAAAAGAGACAGACAGAGGGAGAGAGATATCTGGGTGTAAAGCATCAAAGAGAAAAAGAAGGAGGGGGCGAGAGTGAGAGGTAATAAGCAAAAAGACAGATCTAAAATTAACAGCTAAAAGCTTATTCACCAGGGCCATTTGTGGGTGAGATTAGGGGACAGTGATTGCAGTGGTAATTGGAGTAGAGAGCAATCTACTGCCCCTCTCTGCAGTTCAATTGGAGCCATTCACCACGAATATAAGGCAGAAAATAAACTTTAGTCTATTTCAGTGGCCAAGGGGACAACATTTGCAGTACATTTACCTGTGCTTGCTATGGGGCTCATCCTGCTAAAAAAAGCTAGTTGTCTTGCTAATCATGACTGAGAGAAGAGGGCAATCATTTACTTCAGTTCCATTGTAAGTGCATAGTCAAGTCAATTGTTTTATCTAAACCAGAAGATTCCTTTAAAGATATAGGTTTACATATGCCAATCCTCTGGCATTGTTAACGTCATGCTTACCTGGTAGGAGTTGGGCCAAAAGGTGCTGATGGCGAGTTCAGCCTTCACCCAGCCTTCAGTGACGGGTGCTGAGGCGTTCCAGATGGGATTCCCCTGCGGTCCACCATCCACTTTTATGTAGACATTAAGGGTTCCGGGACTCGTCCCATCCCGGCTGGACAAGGAGTAGTGGAAGTCTATGCAGTGGGTGTCATTCTCTTTTAGTGTGGGGAGAAGCAGGTGGGCCTTCTGACCTGATGCACGACCCGAAGCATTCACCATCATGAAGGAACCTAGAAGACGAAAACATAATGTACAATAGGTCAACAAAACTCCCAGAAACTTAACTTAGAAGCAACTGGAAGCAATACAACATAGAATAGATGAGTAATATCAGTAGTTGTATCAGAGTCAATATGTAGTTGTGCGATATGGCTGTATATCAGCACGGCTGTGTTTCTGCCGTAGGCACGCGTGATATAGTGTTTATTGAACAGTTCGATGGTTGACAAAGATGATTGACAATTAGCATACTGTTTGGATACGGTTCTGTTCTGGACAAAAACTCTGTGCGCATCCATGCAACCTAGCATGGATAATGTATTGCAGATATCATTAAAGTCTAGCCTAGAAATCTAGACGCACCCTAGCGACAGCAAATGTAATTTGCAGCCAGGGTAGTCGAGCAACTTTCCATTGGCTTGCGAGCTGGAAAAACCAAACTCTGGTCAGGCCAATCACATCGTGTATAGAGTCGGTGGGCGGGCTTAACATAATGACAGCTTCAGCTTTTCTTTGAGGAAAGAAGAAAGAACGGAACTGAAGTCATTCTTAAGAAAGGAAGATGTGTTCAGAGTTTTGCCGACCGGATACGGCGAAAGTTTTATTTATCAACTAGCTCCGCTTCACCTTCTTCGTTGCTCTGGTTGGTTGTAGCGCTATCCTATTGGGTGCAGAGGGAATTTGAAAGACAACCGTTTATCCCGCCGCTCGGATTGAGCCCTGCCAATGGTGTGTTCCCAGACCCAACATCTTGATGTGGGTCTGGCTTGTCAGGCTAATTACAGTCAGTATTTAATGTACAAAATAATTCAGGAATTAAGTCTGATTCAGGGGGACTCAGAATACCAACTCCTGACTGGACGAGAGGAGGAGCTGGGGATGGAGGAGGGTAAATGAGCTCTGGAGAACGCGATAGCAGCTGATAGTACTGAACAAGCTAACATATGTATGCTGTGAAAGACATCGTATTCCTATAGGTAGACGTGATCAGCTGACAGTCAGCTGATGCGAGCTTGACTAACATGACTTGCCAGAACTGACACTATGCTTGATATTTGTAAAAACAAATATGGTGGATTTGCACGACCGCCATGATATTCGCAGCAAGCGGAGTGATACAAAAAATGGAACGGTACCTGTGCTGATATTGGGAGAATATCGCACGGCTGGAAATGGTTCTCAGCCAATCAGATTCGAGTACCAGAAAGAACTGTTACATAGAATAGAATAGACTATTCTATAGAACTCTAACTGAAAAGGATGTGTTGATGTTCAGTATCTTATACTCTTTCACACACTGAAGGCTACACTGTCATTTTACACAACACAATCATGTTCATGGTCTTTTGTGCCTTTGTAAGCAGAATACAGCACATAACTGGGTAACTGCCTGCTATAAAACCACATTGAGACTGTAAGTGCTGAGACACTATTTATGAAATGATTCTGCAGACACCTTTACTCCAATTTTATGAGACAACATGCTATTTTACAGACTTATGAGTGGTTTTGTACAAGCCTCTACTAACAACGGCACTGCATTAGAAAGAAAGAGTGGAGGGCTTTAGAGGATACAAAAATAATGATCTTTCAAGGTGCCAATCATTCATCTTCGGCGAAAAACATTTATTTAAGCTCAAGGCCAAAACGTGGCTTTTTTTTTTCTTTTTTTTGTGATCAATTATATAATTAATTTGGAGTTCTTAAAAACATTCCCAGAAAAGACTTCACCTCATTCATGTCTGTTAAAAGGTTTCGGCCTTAACAAAGGTGACAGCCTGGTTATCAATCAAACCTCTGGCCATTCAACAGTGTTTTTACAGCAATTATACCGCTGGCCTGTTCATGGCTAGGTGACTCATTTCAGAAGCTGTGTGCATATGCAGCTCCTTTCGCTAGGGACTATTCTGAGCTGTGACATGCAAAAATCTGCCATACTCATTAATATACGTTGCTTGCAAAAATGTAATTTCATCAGAACACACGGCTTCTTCTGAATGCCCAGGCTTTTTGGATCCAGATGGTGTGCATGTGTCAAGCTACGTGCATATGTTAAGGGCTAGGTTAAAACATCACCTACGTAGGTCAAAATCGGTCCCGATTTTCCTGACACCTGTGCTAAATCACCATGCATAATTTGCAAGGTGGCCAGAGGAAGCCATCGCCATAACACCCTATTCATCACAAGTATTATCTAAGACATGACCACAAGACCTGGGCGCATCACATCTATCAATCAACACAACCTTGAGCCCTGGGATGAGGCCAATCAATTCCACACACTGATCCAATCTAGCGAAGGCCCCCTAAACAGCGGGCTGGTAGTGAACTCGCCTGATTGCATTTCATATTCAACCCTCTCGGCCCACGTGCATTTTCCATCAGGTATTCCGAGCAGACATCTATATATTCCCTACCGTTGATGATTGCCAATATATATGTTCGGGCAAAACGAGGCCTTTGAACCGAGAGGCAATTTAGAGCGAACCTACAAGCACGCAATCAGCCCTACCACCACGGTCAATACGAGTGTCCTCAATCACACCATCGGCCGCTTCAGTAGATTACACTGTCTTAAGCTGAGCTAATGTGAAATAGGATGTAATGGTTCTATGATAAATAATTCAACACGTTTCATTCCAGGTGGACTGTTGGATGCACAAATCACTCTTGATAAATCAGCCCGCACAAGCATGACAACACTACAAACATGGCTGTGATTGGCACGGTCTTGCGGTGGGATTTGCATGAGAATGTCAAATGGAAATGAATGTTTACATCGAGAATGCGATGTTGCCGCAGCTCTCGCAGGAAAACAGATTAAAAACATGTAGCCTCTAAATTGCTTCAATTATATTACCTGATTTCAATTAATCCCAATGCATTGGAGACACTCGCATTCGCTGTACGTTTCATTTCTTAATGAGTTGTGGGGTGAATCAAAATATTATTAAAAGTCTTTTTCGAGAAATACTTGCGCATTCTCAAGGGCAACACTATTTGGATGATAATCATTTTTCCTGGAACCGTGGGCAAAGATAAACACAGATCAATGGCGATGAAGATTTCTCTAAGTAATACTTACTGCAGAATGAAAATGGCTTCTGGAGTAAAACGCAGCACTTGTCTTTCTCCGTTCCGAAAATCGATAGCAATATGAGAGTCTTTCTCAGCTATCAGTAAACGTTCCGTCAAAATTGAGTCCTCAGAAGCTTCACGGAATCACAGCTACACTACTGGTGATTTAATGTTGTTGACATCAACTAATAACCAGCACACATGGTTTTCGAGACCGACGACGAGACGGATCCATTACTGCTTTTCTAGGACAGCGCAACAACAGTCTGTAAAGCATCTTCATAGGGGCCACACAAGGCAAGCCGATAAGGTATCGCTTCAGTGCCGCTTGGTTGGCAGCTGTCACCTCTGCGTTAATATGAAGAGATGTTATGTGAATTCATTTATGTCTAAACGCCCTTGATTGGAAGATTTATCGGTTCAAACATCTGAGAAGCAGTTTCAGAATGCCGTGCGATTCACATCAATCTTCGAGACGCCTGGCCCTTGTGCGGCAATTTCAACTCATTTTCTCTGAGAGGATTCTTCTGCGCGTGGCTGCAAAGTACCGAGAGGACTTGCTTTAGAAAGTCATTATTCCCTCTGAGTATTTCCACAGGGAGCTCTTTGCACTAAATGTCACATTCCCGCCATCATAATATGATCCCCCGACATGACAAATAGCAAAAACTCTGCAAGTTGTCACTTTAATATGCAATTATGGCAGGTCTTTGTACTTTGGGCCCTCTGCTGCTCGGTCTGATAAAGTCACGGCATTCCTCATTTCTGCCTGGCAGTTTTATCCCGGGAACAATAAAGTACTTATTTACCATTGAGCCAAGCAAGGGCGGTAATCTGCAACATACCATGGAAAAGCTAATACGTTGAGAGGAAAAACACAGGGAGGCATAAAAAGGAAGTGAGGAAAGAGCCTCAATAGGTGTGACGGCGTATATCGTAGACCAGGATGGCTTTGTGCATCCGCAGAGACATTCAGACAGTACAAAAACACACTTTAAAAATATCATGTATACACTACCATTCATAAGATTGGGTTCAGTAAGATTTAAAAAAGAAAAGAAATGAACACTTTTAATCAGCAAGGTCGCATCAAAAGTGGCAGTACAGACGTTTATGATGTTACAAAATTTTTCTATTTCAAATAAATGCTGTTCTTTTGAACTTTATATTCATCAGAGAATCACAACTGTTTTCAACATTAATGTAATAACTGCACATTTTGTAATAAGTATTACATTATTATTGTAATACATGTTCATAACGTAATAATTTTCTCAAAACGTAATAAAATCTTTAGCTCATAATGTAATAAATAAATTTACATCATGAGAAATGTATTATAAACTTTTCATTAAAAACATTTCATATTGTGATAATTGTAATAGCTTTTAAAAAATATTAGTATTCCCTTAAAGTCAATTAAAAAAAATCTAAACCCAGTCTTAACCTGCCTATAAAATTGGTGAGTTTATAATGTGATCATGTGTAATCATGTAAAATTTGTTATTACATTATGATCTCAAGATTTTATTAAATTTTAAGAAAATTATTACATTATGAACATTTTATTACAATAATAATGTAATACTTATAACATTATGTGCAGTTATTACATTATAAGTTGCTACAAACATTGATAATAATAAGACATGTTTATTGAGCAGAAATATATCATATTAGAAGGATTTCTGAAGGGTCATGTGACACTGAAGATTGGAGTAATGATGCTGAAAATTCAGATTTGATCACAGGAATATATTATATTTTAGCATATATTCAATTAGAAAAAGAGTTGTTTTAAATTGTAATAAAATGGTTACAATATTACTGTTTTTACTGAATTTTTGATCAAATGCAGAATTCATAAAAAAAAAAAAATTCTAGTTTTAAATGGCAGTGTATTTATTGAAATGTGAGATCAAGTAACACTTATTTCCCTAAAGTTACATCTTTGAACAGCTTTTGCCTTCCTTTAGCCCACTGTGTTCTGATTGAGGTCCTGTAGTGTGAATGTGAGGGAGAGAAATTGCAAAATGCGGGCGAAAAGTCACTTGATAGGCTGATTACACCGTGAATGAGATAATTCCCACATATCATGTTCACAACTGATCCGCAAATAACCTGAGAGGGTTAAAGTGGTGCAAATGGACAGGCTAATTACAAAGTAAACAATTCAGCCACTCGGACATTACATTGTGAGTCACATCCAAATTAAAATGAACCTGAAATGACTTATGAAACACACAACGAGTCGGCTGAGACATTGCAAATAAAATTGAATGATGATGCAAGCTTGAGTAGTGTGCAGGATTTATATATTTTTTTAAACGTGTAAACATCAGATGCATCCGGAACATTTATTTACATTAAACTAAATAGAAACCCACACAGTTTGCCTCCTCATATCAGCAGAAGTCCACTATACGGCCCTGTTTCAGAGGAAATGGTGATGTGTCAGCTGCAAAACATTTCATTCGGAGCAGCTGCGAGTGAGAGAAGATGCGTGCCTGATGCCCTCCCCCCAATGACAGGCTGCAGATGGGCCGTCCCATTATAAACGCATACATACTTTTCATAGGGTTCCCAAGAGCACAGTGGATCTGTGCTGTGGTCCATTTGACACATTCAAGCACAGTAAATTCCCCAAATCCCTCCTCACCTCATCCAGGGTGTATGTGTGAAAGTCAGTGTAAAAGGAATGGAATGGATGCTTTTATGGCAGAGAGGCAGGAAGGGAGACAGTTGGGTACTTCAGCCAGGCCCCATATGTTTGCTGTCCTGGATGTGTAATGGACCTTCATGATGTGACACTATCCATGTCCTTTTCTCCTCTCCAAAGCCCTCATTATTACTTCTCACACATGCATGCCCATTTTCCATCTCAACCAGAGCAGAAACAGCCTCGCCCTGCTTGTCGCGCCAAATGATACGTGATTGGCGTAGAGTCAACAAGACCCACCGGCTGTATGCCGCAAATTCGTCATGGCCCTTTGAAATCGCGCCAGCTTTTACTTCCGATTCCCTCTTCCCTCTTCCCATGAGCCCTCACGGCCATTTGCAAGCAGACAGTGGACAGTGTCGCAGACCCCCGAGACTGTGATAATCTGATAAGTGGAAAATCAATAATTGAAGTGTCATTATCAGAATGAAGACGCCACGGTTGGGCACCTTAATGCAAATCAGTGAATCGGCCAATGGCGAATCCAATAGATACAACTTCATCTGTGGTTAAGGATTCCAGCTCACACTTTCTGCTTCACTAGACGTTTGCTGATTGGCTACAGAAGAACTGATGGTGACTATTTAAATCAAGGGTAAATGCATATGTAAATACAGAACCCACGACTTTTTGAACCGGAAAGACATCTAATTAATATTACACAATAAGGATGTGTTTTGAAAACATACAGCGGACCCAAGAGGTATTTAGACACTTAGGGCCAGATTTACTTAACAGGGCAAAATATCGTGAGCGCGCAATTCCAAAAAAGCACAGATGGGAGTGGAAAGTTCTGCTCGTGATCTCCTGACGACGCGCAAATTAAAGAACACAGACGCAGCCGGATTATTTCCATATTGACCAACACAACCAGTTAGCGTCTGGTTTAAGACGTGCTTTATTTGGGTTGTAAATAATGACAAGCCAGTAAATTGTCGAACGCAAACCTTAGTAAATCCCCTTGCATGATTCATTTAAATACTCTCCTCCCATAAATACTGCATCTGAAAGGGAAACTCCTACAAATGCATATGCAATTAGATCATCCGCAAATATAACTCAGTCTACGCTTTTTACTGCGTGTCTTTAGTAAATCCTGACAGTAGTTTTTTAACGCAAAAAGAGGGTTTGCGTTGTTAGTCAATCTGGCCCTTAAAGGGATAGTTCACCTGAAGAAAATAAAATTCTGTCATCATTTACTCACCCTCATGTCGTTCCAAACCTGTATGACTTGTTTTCTTCTGCTGAACACAAAATAAGTTATTTTAAATAATGTTGGTGTCCAAACCATGGACTTTCATTGAATGGACATTTTTCAAAATGTCTTCTTTTGCGCTTTACATGTTTGGAACAACATGAGGGTGAGTAAATAATGACCGAATTTTCATTTTGAGGTGAACTATTCATTTAAGCCACATTTATGCAAAAACAAAAGAAAGTCCGTCAAACTATGAGTACTTGCAAAGGTATCAACATTGCTTTATTTGCCGCAATGTTTTGGTCCCATGTTTTGGTCCCACTGCCGCCCCAATATACATATAAGTATGCCTAAATAAAGCAATTTTGATACTTTTGCAAGCACTGAAAGTACATTTCATTTAAATACATTTCAATACTCTCCTCCCATAAATACTGCGTCTGAAAGGGAAACTCCTACAGATGCATATGCAATAAGATCAGACTTTTTTGGTCCTTTCTCCTACGCACCTATCCATTACCTACAGGTGTGTGAAGGCAATTGCTAATTGATTGTTGCATTAGAAAACACAATATCAAACCAAGTGGCATCTACAAAAAAAATCATGATTTTCTGCATGACTAAATGCCAATAAACTTTAATAACTGGTGATGAGCAGTCATTTTAGTGAATAGCATCACAGGTGCATCACATGAACTATGAACATGTCACAATAGTGTTTTGTAAAGTACAAAAGTACTTTTTTAAATTTTATTTTAACTTTTTAAAAACTTTTAACTGAGGTCTTTCTTTATGAAAAGTCACTTGCAATGATAATCATACATTTTTAAGTCTCTCCAGATACTTTGTGTCTGCTGTACAAATTGGGCCAGTATTCTTGAATATGCAATGTTTATTTTGGCATTTGGCATTTGAATGTTGCTTTTGAAACTGGGCATCTTGGCATTTGAATTACTATACGGTTATTTGAAATTCTGACATCTGCATTTCAGAATGGATTTTAAAAGAAAAAGGATTCTTCTGCTTCTTATTCCACTACTTTTGTGTGTTCATTTTGGAACAAAGGATGGCCTTTTATCAGTTCCTAATAAAGTCTCCCTCAGTGGCCAAGTAGTTGAAGTAGACTCAAATTGATTGTAGTCTGGCTATTTATTATTAGCATCTAAAAGGAAAGGACTGAAAAGATCCAAAGGTGGTCAAATTGCCAGGCGAGATCATAGCTAGACTAACAATGGAGAGGAAGAATAAATACAAGAGAGAGAAAGATAAAGGGAGATGCTAAAAAGTCCAATAACGTCTAAAAATACATTCTAAACAGATACACGTCTCCATGTCTGGAAAAGCTTCATGTTTGCTGCGAAATGGTCTGGAATAATGAATCTCAGTTGACAGACTGCAGATATGTGTATGAATGTGGAACCATCTGAAACAAAAAAGGAACTGTCTAAATTGGTGCAATTGTGTCAGTATTTTCAGCAGCAGAGAAAGACAATTTAAACTCAAATAACAAGTAAATTTAGCTCCAGGTGAACAGATTTGTGTCAATTTACGAGTTGCACTGGGACAGAGGACCTGCTTGCTCCAAATTTATAGCAGCCCTGGCCCTCCAAATTGCCGGCCCACGTCCAGGTTCATGACAGGAACAGGTGGCCGAGAAGAGGGGCACAACAGCGGCGCCCTGCTGGCAGCGTGCAACGAGGCGAACTTGATGCTTATTGCACCTTGTCACGCTGCCATATATCCAGCATCACTTCTATTTTTTGCTGAGATGGTCTTTCCCATGCATAGACCAGGTGTCCTAGAGTTCCAGGTATGGTACAAAAGCACAGCATAGTAAGGAGTGGACGATAACCAGGTCGAAAAGATAAACCGTAAGAAATTGTAAACTTTCAAAAAGAAAACGCTTTTAATTTAATCCAAAAGAATGGGTCGCTCTCAGGAGCTCAGTGAACTCAAGCGTGGTACCGTGATAGGTTGCCACCTGCGTAAAGTCCATTCGTGAAATTTCCTCGATACTAAATATTCTACGGTCAACTGTTAGTGGTATTATAACAAAGTGGAAGCAATTGGGAACAACAGCAACTCAGCCATGAAATGGTAGGCCACATAAAATCACAGCGCGGGGTCAGCGTATGCTGAGGGTCACATTGCATAGAAGTCAAGAGCTCCAGACCTCAAAACTTCATGTGGCCTTCAGATGAGCTCAAGAACAGTGTGTAGAGCTTCATGGAATGGGTTTCCATGGCCGAGCAGATCATCCAAGCCTTACATATCCAAGTGCAATGCAAAGCGTGGGATGCAGTAGGGTAAAGCGCGCCGCCACTGGACTCTAGAGCAGTGGAGATGTGTTCTCTGGAGTGATGAATCACGCTTCTCTGTCTGCCAATCCAATGGACAAGTTTGGCGGATGCCATGAGAACGGTACTTGCCTGACTGCATTGTGCCAAGTGTAAAGTTTGGTGGAGGGGGATTATGGTGTGGGGTTGTTTTTCAGGGGTTGGGCTTGGCCCCTTAGTTCCAGTGAAAGGAACTCTTGATGCTTCAGAATACCAAGACATTTTGGACAATTTCATGCTCCCAACTTTTGTTTGGGGATGGCTCCTTCCTGTTGACTGCGCACCAGTGCACAAAGCGTCGCTCCATAAAGACATGGATGAGCGAGTTTAGTGTGGAGGAACTTGACTGGCCAACACAGAGTCCTGACCTCAACCCGATAGAACAGCTTTGGGATGAATTAGAGCGGAGACTGGGAGTGCCTGACCTCACAAATGCGCTTCTAGAAGAATGGTCAAAAATCCCCATAAACACACTCCTAAACTTTGTTAGAGCTGCAAAGGGTGGGCCGACTCCATATTAAACCCTACGGATTAAGAATGGGATGTCACTGAAGTTCATGTGCATGTAAAGGCAGGCATCCCAAAACTTTTGGCAATATAGTGTATGTGTGTGTGTATATATATATATATGTATGTGTGTGTGTATATATATATATATATATATATATATATATATATATATATATATATATATATATATATATATATATATATATATATATATATATATATATATATATATATATATATATATATATATATATATATATATATATATATATATATATATATATATATATATATATAAATTCTGGTTGCTTATAAATATAATTAATTTATGGGGGAAAATGCTTCAGAATCAAAGCAGATTGTATAAACAAAAATTTCTCCACTGCAACGTACACTGACTGTTCAAAAAATGAAATTGAAAAATTAGGGGAAAAAGATAGAAAACTTCTTTAAATGTGTTACGCCTTACTTCACTGGGACAAAAAGAAACACATTATAAAGCACATTGAAGAACAAGTGAAAAAGAAGCGTATAGTGCAATATATATTGTCAGCGACCAGAATTGTGATATGTTTGCTTATTTCATCCACCACATATCATTGCTCAACATCTTGACACCTACAGAGATTTGTCTTGCCAGTTTGGTAGAGATATCTTGGCTTCTGTTAACTGTTATGGTGGGCAGAAGTCCGTAGCTGCTTAAGTAGTCCCTGTTACTGCTCCCTTGAGAGCAATTGGACACTCTCGCCTATGCTGTCGCTATAAAATATTTCCAGCTGAACTCTTCAACCTCACAGAGGGAAGTGCAGTCCTGGGCCCTTGAGAGTGAGCCATGAGCGATTTTGTCAGCCGGTTATTTGATGTTGTCCGTATGCTTTCACACTGGGATGGCCGCTGAAAGCCAACCTGAGGAACTCAAATCCCAGCGACAGACAAGACGTTCACGGATAACAATCAGGATGGATCCACCTTGGGTGAAAATTAAAACAGAAGCTGCGCTCGTAAAGTTGGAAATTAGACGTGTTCGATTTAACTCCACAGGGGTTTCCTGAGGAACGTTCTGAAGGGCGTCAGATCAGCAGGAGGAAGATCAGAGAGAATGACAAAGAGTTACAGAGGAAATATTGAGAGAGAAAGAATAGAAGAAGTCCAAGTGCAATGTCTGGCTAAGGACATGGTCATCTTCCTTCTACCTTTGAATGAATATTATAGGTCATTAACATCTTAATGCTGTCTGTAACAGTATCCCGCTACTGATCAATCATTTTGACTTGTCACTTAGTTTGTAGAAACAAATGGAAAAAGAGTTTACAGAAACACACACAATGGTTGTCAGAGATGGAAACTCGAGTCTGCGACTTGGACTCGGGTCGCACTTAAGTCGAGAAAAAAACCCAAAAAAAACGGCGACTTGACTTGGACTCGTGAACAACTCCAGACTTGACTTGGGATTTTTAAATGGAGACTTGTGAAAAAAAAAGTCATTTTGATTTGGCATTCCCGATTATGTGTGATGCATCTGAGCACGGCAGAACCTGATTTCACCGAGTGCAACATGTTCCTGGATCAACATCTTTCAACCACTCAGATTTGAGAGACAAGTTTACAGCTTGTGCCAAGTTTAGGCTTAAAAAAAAAGGTTAGTTGCTTCTACATCAGCTTTATTCACCTATCATTTCCCTCTGATTTTAGGGATAACTTATGCGTAGGGTTAGGTTTAGGGCTAGGGATATCGTTAGGATTACATTTCCGGACAGGAATATTGTTCTAGGACGAACAAAATATGTTGACCCAGGAAAGCGTCCAACTCTGCAAAATCAGGACATGTGAAGTCACGCATGTTCATCACCCATTGGAAAAGTGCTGTTGAGTAGAGGTACAACAAACAATAACATCATAGCTTAGTCTTTACTTTGTGACAATCTTCATGTCATTTAATTTGAAAAGCAATCAGTTAATCCAAAGAGGAGCTGCGGTTTTGCACAGCGGTCAGAGGCATGCTCGCTGTCCATTTTCGAGAAGTGTTTCCATGTCCAACCATATGCTTATAGTATCAAAGTTTACAGAGTTAAATTGCATCTGGCCTGTAATGGATGTTGAGGTCTGCGTGTGTTTTTTTTTCTCGCTCTGACAAGGTTCTATTCCGCACCCGCTTAAAGGTCCTGTTCTTCGTAATCCCATTTTTCAAACTTTAGATAGTGTGTAATGTTGCTGTTAGAGCATAAATAATACCTGTAAAATTATAAAGCTCAAAGTTCAATGCCAAGCGAGGTATTTTATTTAACAGAAGTTCCCTTTCAAAGCCTACAGCGAACGGCTGGTTTGGACTACATCCCTGTACATCCTGCTTTAATGACGTCAGTAGAGCAGTATGTCGACTAACCTCCGCCCACAAGAATATGCAAAAAAGGGGGCGTGGTCTTGTTGCTCTCCCACGTGGAGAAGAGGAAGTGTTGCGTTCGTAGAGTGTGTTTGTCGCCATGTCGTCGAGACCGGTCGAGACGCTGTTATTTTCATCCCGGAGTCAAATCACCTTTGTTTGGCCTTCAGGGACGCTGTACTTTGAGCACATGCATCTCCCCGTTATGGTAAGAGGTGTGACCTTTCCGGGCAACGTGCGCTAAACTGCTGTCGAATCACAACACGGGAACCGCTGGCACAATCAGAACTCGTTACGTATTTCTGAAGGAGGGACTTCATAGAATAAGGAAATCCTCAAGCCGTTTTTAGGACAGTGAAAACAGCAGTATACAGATAAGTAAATTGTGTGAAAAATACTGTTTTTTTACACGCGAAACATGAACACATGTTATATTGCACACTGTAAACACAATCAAAGCTTCAAAAAAACAGGAAAAACGGGACCTTTAAAATTCCCCCTGTGTTCAACCGCTTACCGCTTAGAATGATTTTCATCCCGACCCGACCGATCCCGCAAAATTTAGACCTCGTTTCCAGATTTAAATTTCCTCTAAAGAAAGAGAGTGACTGGGATAACAAATATAAAATGTCGGCTATACAATATGACATGTTATATTTGTCTTATGATACTGTCAACACCATAAAAAATGTCTCAATCAGGCTAAATCAAATACAACATCTGTCACTCAAAATTATAAGCCAAAAATACAAATAAAAGAAAACTGTCAGCTTACTAGCTATAGCTACTGCAAAATAAAAATAAAAAATTAACATCCACGCAAGAACAGAATGTCACTGACTGACAACAGTTTCATAACTGAACATCTCTCATATATTGCCAGGTTCAGGGCAGGGAACTGGGAACTGTGTGAACGCCACCATTGCAGAAAGTTTTGTTCAAGCGTGGATACGCTGTCAAAGGATGTCGGGAGCGGCCGGGCTATTGTCAGACTGCTACCGTCTTTGATTTGGAAATTTACTCCTGCGCTGCAAGAAAACTGATTGGGTTTTCCGCGGAAATGCAGACCTCTAAATGGATGGACACTTCCATACGCATTTTGCGACTCATGTCCATACATCAGTTTGTTGATTTGCAGTGCGTTATTGCATTATATTCAGCTTTGAAAAATAAGACATTAAGAAATCGATGTTAAGTGGTCTCTTAATTTGTTCCAGAGCTGTATATATGATTGTTTGAAAGTAATAAAACCATTGCTAGAAATGAAAAACTTGGACCCCAAAGACTTGAGACATGACTTGGACCTTTTTATGAGAATCATTGGTAAAAAGCTTCTTCTTTTTTGCCAGTAAAATTGCCTACTGTATGACTAGGAATGTATGTCTATTAATGTGGGCACATTTTCCATTATATTTTATTTTGTTTACTTTTTATATATTTTAATTATAATGGTAGAAAATGTTTTAATTTAAATTAAGAATGTATTAAATAAAATAAAAAAAATGTTAAAAAGTTAAAAAGTATTTTTTAAGATTTAAATTACTTAAAATTGTAAATTAAGTTAAAATATATTTAATTAATTTTAAACATCCAATAATAATAATTTTATATGTAAATATATATATTTAGATAGATATGTTACAGAGATGGACAATCTATATATATCTTGAATAAGCCAACAAAGCTAGTACTCATTTAGGGCATAAAGTATAAGTATTAAAAAACAAAGGGTAAGAAAGATTCTCTTGACTAGATGGTGGCATCAAGATTACTTAGTCGAGTGTATTAGTGAGTGAAAGGGAAGTGCACTTGGCAGGAATCAGGGTGTATGTCGTGGGGGATAATGACCTACAACTGGAACATCGCCCAGTGCTCTGTTCTGCTTCAGTGATGGCATGGAGAGCATCACGAGCCTGGGGTTTACAGCACTTCAGGATGCACACACACACACACACACACACACACACACACACACACACACACACACACAGTCATGATGATACAATGGTTCAACTGGAACCTTACACTCCGTTGGACACGCTGCATCATGCAACTGACAAGGGCTAAAAACATAGTGTGTAGTGATATCGATCCAGACATGCCTGCACGCACACACAATTTTTTAGTAGCCTCTCTGCTCACACACACACTTGTGTGTCCTTTATTAGTGTCAACAGATACACTCGGTGGTGCAAACACCAACAAAGCGCTAACCTTTTGCTGTGTGTTGGATGTGCCCGAGATCATCTACTAATGATGAGGTCACAGACACCAACACAATAAAAACTTCCGCTGAGAAACTTTGGTACGGATAACTAAACTGAAAACAACATTTCATTGCTCAGAGGCTGCTCTTGGACATTTCAAGATATGTTTCAACATTTTCTCAGATGTTTATTTTGATATAACAACAATTTGATGAGAAATGTTTGAGTTTATACTGACATTTCTCATGTTTTAATGCAGAATTGTGTATCTTACATTGACATTGACATTGTTGAGAAACATCTTTGCATTGAACATCACTCCGTCTAATCTCACTGCTGAAGCAAATGAGATGGTAAAGAGATCTCATTTGAGATTAGTCTTTCCTACATACTACAGAGAAAAAGAAAAAGAAGAGCTTTTACAAAACAAAAAAAAAGCATCTCATTTGCTTTTCACTAAATTTAGACATCAAAACATTAATGTAACTGAAAGAGACAGGCAGAAGCAAAGTTTTGGGTAACACTTTATTTTGATGGTCCCTTTTGAACATTATGTTGACTATAAGTAAATTTGCAACTACATGTCAACTAACTCTCATTAGATTATCAGTAGACTGTCTGCTTAATGTCTGCTAACTCTTTATTGTGATGGTCCTCCAACAGACATTCTACTGACTATAAGTAACTTTGCAAGTACATGTCAACTTATTCTAACCCTAACCCTACCAGTCTACTAATACTCTACTAACACTCTAATGAGAATTAGTAGACATGTAGGTGCAATGTTATTTATAGTCAACAGAATGTGTTAAAGGGACCATCAAAATAAAGTGAAACCAAGTTTTGGTTATCTGCCATCACATTAGCTAATTTTAGATTGTGACAGAACAAATAGGACAAAAGGAAAAAAGGAGGCAGGCCTTTCATACCAGAGGCTATCTATCATTAAAAACCCTACTGGGTATAAAAATATCCCTGAGCAACAAAACTGTCATTGGTCCTGTAGGCTTGTCATTTATCAAACTCTGGCCAATTGTTGTGAGGCCAGGAGGGAAAATGGGAATTCTGGGAGACATTTATCCTGTTTTGGGGCAGGATGCTGTTTTTGTCTCTCTCTTTCTTCTTCCTCTGGTTTGATGTCAGTGATTTCTCTCCACAGGTATCTAGAGTGAGAAGCGTAAACCCAAGGGAAAATATGACACCGGCAGAATGTACGTTATCCTATCTTTCAACGGCATTGCATTTTCTAGCTTGAGAGAAGAACAATAGTAGAGGTCGAAGGCAATGACAGGAGCGTTACATTTAAAAGTTTAACACGCTACATTATTACATTACTCCTAAAAAAGTGCTGTAACTAAGTAGCGTGCATGCAACGACAGCACATCAAGCCACTTGCAGTGTAAATGGCTTTTGTAATGGGAACAATCTAGATTTGTCGCCTAACTTACAGGGCTGATCTGGTGTTAAAAGCACTGGGTAGTCCTACATGACTACTTTATGAAAAAGAGAGACTGCATTTATCAGTAAGTACATTTACAAATATGAATTTAAAGGGGTCATATTGTTTCCTGCAGTGCACTTATAATGTTAGTATGATTTTACATCAATAATTGTCATAATTTAGAATTTAGGCATTTTTTCTACCCTGATTTTATCCCTCTGATCTGAACGCTCTGTTTGAAGGGGCGTGTCTGCTGTGAGACTTCAGTGTAAACGCCCACTGCTGTGATTAGCTGCTGTAAGACTTCAGTGTTAACGCCCACTGCTGTGATTGGCTGCTGTGAGACTTCAGTGTAAATGCCCACTGTTCTGATTGGCTCCTGTGAGACTTCAGTGTAAACGCCCACTGCTGTGATTGGCTGACATTTTTTCCTATGAAATAAGTATTACATGTGGAACGCTCTCGAAAACTTTTAGCACGTTTTTACTATTACAACTCAAGATTAACTAATCGTAAAGTGTTGCATTATATTTAGATCTATAGCATTATATTTAGATCGTGACATGAAAGGTTGCAGTGATGATCATTGAAGCCGATCACAGACATGTTGAGCACATGAATGCTGCGATCTGGTCATTGCAACTCAATTTCTGCTCTCTCACGAATGCTTTCATCATAACTAACAGCGCAAACATAATGTTAATAAGAGATTCGTTGATTATAACGGGAGTTCAGAACTCAGTCACTGATAAACTCGCGCTGTTTGATTGACAGCTCCAGTGATTGTAAAGGTAGCGTTCTCGCTTTCTATATATAATTTAATCACAGTTTAAAAAACAGATTATTTGAATCATACTAAGAGAAACAATGTGAAGTTGAGCGTTTAGTCACTGGTTTGATTTTCTGACACAGACAAAGAACATCTGTATCACATGAATCATTACATATCAGAAATCACTGGTCTTAGATCAGGCATTAGAATGAACACGGTTACTCACATGTTGTGGCATTACTGTCGAGTTCAGATTGTGAAAGTCTGTTTGCAAATTTTACACAAATTTTGATTTCTCAGTTCATGACCCCTTTAACAGACCCTTTAATCCAATTTTTCATAAAAGCCAACAATATTCATACTACACAAGTAAGTTGAATGAATATAAAAGTAACAAACAACTATCAACTGCAGTGTTATCTGGTATTTTTATGAACTGCAAATTAATACATGGTTTATATAAAAGAAAAACAAACAGCTACATTTCATTTTCACCATTCAAAAGCAAGATTGTTTTGCAAGGATGCATTAAATTGGTCGGAAAAAAAGTAACAAGATTTCTGTTTTAAATAAATGCTGTTTTTTTTAACTGTCTATTAATCGAAAGAATCATAAAAAAGTAAATCATTTATCATTGTTGCTACAAAAATATTAGACAGTGCAACTGTTTTCAACTGATAATAGTCAGAAATGTTTTTGAGCAGCTAATCAGCATATTAGAAGGATTTCTGAAGATTGGAGTAATTCAGCTTTGCCATCACAGGAATACATTTTCAAATATATTCAAATAGAAATTTTAATGTTTCACAATGTGGCTCTTGGCTCTAATGATAAATTGCTTCTGATGTTCCTCTTGTGTAAGTCGCTTGTGGGTAAGAGCGTCTGGAGAATGATGTAAATGTTTTATGTGTGTACATTGGATACCTGAAGCCTGATCTTAAGATACTTTTCCTCATAACATCCATCCTGTTCCTGACATTTTCCTTCAAATCTCAAATCTCGAGGCTTGATGCAAAATTCCCACTATCATATAATTAAAAGAGCTTTCCGGGGTCAAACCAGGTGTGTCTACAGAGCAGGAAGGCAAACAGTGGACATCTGTCCGAAGGATATATTTAATGTGCATTAGCCTGCCCAGATGATGCAAGACAGCACACAGATTCACTGTTATTTACATATAAAACTACAAAACTGAAGTGTAATATAACACAGGCAAGACAGCATGCTATGTATAGTTAACACTGGGCCTTGTGCACTAATCCATAAGTGATCAAATCATGACCATAATTAGCTAATGGCTCCAGCAGGCATCTCTCATGAAGAATGCATGTAACCACAAGTCTAATGACATCCTGTCAGGGAGCTTGGAGGAACGGAGAGCGAGAGAAGGTGCAACATACACTCACACATTGAGATAAATCACCTGTCTGCCTTAAACAAATGCACAAGTGAAATAAATATCAATATTGCAGATTTATGTTCTCCAGACATAATTAGATCTTGAACAGTGATGTAATTCCCAGCAAACACACATTATTTTGTTCTTTACTGACTCTCGAGGATGAGAACACTTTCATTTTACATACATTTCAATACACATGTAATCAGTGATTCCGTTTAGGAGGAAAGCGCTCTGAATACAATCGTGATCTCAATATCATCTCGATGTGTTCAGTGGTACGTGACAGCTTGTTAAAAATCACATGAATAACAGACACAGTGTTGAAATTGTCCTTGAATCTGGAATCAAATAAAATATAAGTGTTAGATCAAAACTTAAAACCTAAAAAACTAAGAACTGCTTCCTTTTGAACTAACTGAAATAAAATAAGTTGAAGTACTAAAACTAAAACTGAAATAAAGATAAATTATAGGTATATTGCAATATTATAATGACCAAAAGTACTAAAAAAACTAAAATATTATTGAAAACTGGAAATGCCAAACATAACATTGCAGAGAGATTAAATCAGGCTTAAAATCAACATAAAATGTCATCTACAAACTATTTTACTTCTATAATGCATTTAAAAGTTAAATAAAACATTTCATACCAGGGATGCATTGAGACGTTCTGAAGGGTGAACTTTAGATTTCCCAATTCCAAAACCTTTTCAAAAGTGCATGCCATGGTGCTTTAAGTCCTTTACTACATTTGTTTCTAGTTGAACAACAGTTTTACTGACCTTTCACTATGTCAATTAACAGAAGTCAAATGTATTTGTTGACATGATTTCCAGAGTCCTGCAACTTGAACTCGTCGTTCAGGTTATCCAGACACACTTTCAACATTTAAAACATTTGAGGATTGGGCTGACAGGGGAACATGAAAAAAAAAAACAGCCAGTCCTAAGAGAAAAAGTACTGTCTATATATATATATATATAGACCCTAATATATATATATAAACTCCTCCACATCCCATGGATTTGATATGGTGGAGATAGAAGTACTCTCTCCCTCAATCATGATAACCATCAGAGCAGGAATAAGAAAGAGAAAGTCAGTTGTATTTGTAAAAAGTAGGTCAAATGATACTTTATCTTTGATGGAGGGGAGGAAAGAGAATGGAAGTGATACGGAAGAACTGACAGACCAATGCGGCTGTGCAGGAAGTCTTGAGGACCAATGAAAAGGCAGGTCACTTATTACCTTTAAATGGGTGGTTGATTGATTTCACTTTTTTAACTTTAGCTAGTGTGTAATGTTGCTGTTTGAGCATAAACAACATCTGCACGCCACGAAGTTCAAAGTTCGAAGCAAAGGGAGATATTTACTTTTACAAAAATCGTTTTATAAGGACTACAACAAACGGCTGGTAGGGACTACAACAAGCTTCTTCACGGGTTACTGTCATCAGTAACCCTAAAATTTGCACACAAAAACACGCAACAAAGGGGATGAGGCCATGTTGAGAAGAAGAAGAGTTGTTGTAGTCGAGCACATTTGGGAGTCTGCTCAAGCTGCTCTTTTCACATTTATTGCAACACAGTACCTAATACAAATGCAATAGCAAGATGACAACATACGTTATAACCACAATTAAACTAAACTATACCTGTTCTATCTTCATGCAGCAGATATTCTCTGGCTCTGTGCATCTTACAACAGTTCCCACATGAGCGATTTATAGATTATCATGACAGAATATGCTAATCATTGACTTGAAGATAGTAACTCCACATCAGCCATAAATACGTCAACTAACCATTCAGAAATGTCCTGTCTCCTTCTACAAGTTGTCACTTCTTCTTGAGTCTCTCCATCATTGTCCGACTCCAGTTTGAACATAAAAGGCTGAACAGTTTCTGCCATTTTCAGTGCGTGTCTGCGTGAGGTAATCAAAGCGGCTAACACGAGCTCTTAAAGCCCCGCCCTCTTCTTGAATGGGTCAGCAGCTCATTTGCATTTAAAAGGACACACACAAAAACGGTGTGTTTTTGCTCACCTTCAAAAAGTGACAGTTTTAACATGCTATAAAGAATTATCTGTGGGGATTTTGAGCTACAACTTCATATTCACACTCTGGGGACATCAGATACTTATTTTACATCTTTAAATAACCAGCGAGAGCCTCCATTTGCTAAAATCAAAGGAAATAAAAAATAACAGCTGTCTATAGCCCAGCTTTTCTTGCACAACACCAAAATCTTGTTACAGAGGATTTAGTAAAGCCTTGGTTATCCTTTGATGTTATCAAGTTTTTGAAGAATGCACAGTTCGAAGTAGCTAGAACAACAAAATGTTCTGATATCTGTTAATGACAGCACCATATGAACAACATTAGCTGTTTACTCGGCACACTATACACACATCAACATGTGTAAGGAAACATTTATGTTAGTAGTAACAAATCTGAGATATGTGATTACAGTAACAATAGCTGTTTCTATCCACCTATTTTTATGTGTATTTTGGGATATTGCATTAAAAAAAAAACGCTGGATGGAAACCCCAAGATGTGCATTCATTCTAAAAATTAGCATTAAAAAACGTATGCGCTCAATTGAGTTGGATAAATGTTTTATCCGATAAGAAAACGTGCATAAACTACGATGGAAACACATTTACTGAATAAATTCCTCGATGCGCATCAAAATAAACATGTGACTTTGCGATGGGATGGCCTAACTGGACTAACCAGCAGACTCGATCTCATTGCACAGCATCTGAAATTATGTTTTGGTTATTCCAAAATGCCTGAGCAAAGTCTGTCGTTAAAGTGGTTTGGTATAATTACCTGCCAGAACTGTCTTACACGACTGCGTTCCCAAACAACAGGCATCCACCTCTGAAAGCAAGATAACTTTATTGTTTCGTATATTTATTATAAATTAAATTATTATATACAGTGGCGGTCCTACTGCAGCAACTTCCATTTTTCTTAGGGATATTTAGCTGCAAGTTTATCAGGGAGTGATGATTTTGTTCTCTTTGACTAACTGAATGGAAACGGTGCTTTTAACGATTTATGCGATATTCCAATTTTGCAACTTTGGATGGAAACAGCTAATAACTCTAATATAATATTTATATTAAAAGCTTGTGGCATTTTGTATGATTTGGTTGTATTATTAACATGTAAAATACTTCAAAATAAGGTTGAACCTACAAAGTTAAAGACTCCAAAACAAAGTTATAGATGTAGATGCAGTTCAAAAACAGTAAAACCTTTGCAAAAAAGTAGGTTTGCAGCTGTGTGGTACAACATCAAACAATGTTTGCATTTTACTTCTGTAGCATGATTATTTTCAAATACAATAGGATATTCAAAAAAACTAAAATGTACAGAGAGTATTGATTTTATTCATTAGGAAATGATTGGATCGTGAAATGAGGGGAGGGGTTGAAAAAAACAGTAAGAGGTTGTGGTGACGTTAGCAAAAAAGCAAGGAGCAAGTGGAAAAAGTTCTTGATTATAAATAGTGTACAAAATTACCAAATACACTAAGAGAGGCTAAAAACTGCAATGGGGTAAATACATGAGCATTGGTAAAATTAGGAAATTATTAGATTGTGAAATTAGGGGAGGGGTTAAAAAAACAGTAAGAGGTCTTGGTGATGTTACCAAAAAAGGATGGAACAAGTTATTTCTATCATATAAATAAGTTATTTATATGATTATAAATAGTATACAAAATTACTAAGTACACCAAGAGTGGCTAAAAACTACAATAGGGGAAAAACACGAGAATTGGATGGAGAAATGTTTGTTAAAGGGGTCATGAACTGGCTTTTTTCATTTTTTTATACTGTTGTCTGAGGTCAACTTATGACGTTCGCGTGGTTTTTACATTCAGAAACATCATAATGAATAAGTAATAGGCTATATTCTGACCTGGTTTTGAGGCTCTCTGAAAAATGCTCGGTTTTGATGGGCGTGCCGCACTGAACTCTTGGAAATAAACGCCCACAACTAGGATTGGATAAGATTTGCATATTTAATTAGCTTCAGCTCCCCTCAGTAAATGTGGAGATTGTTTTGAAAACGTCTGGGGAAACGCTCACAGGACTCGCAAAATGCCTTTATCAAACAAACACAATGATTCATCTCTTACCACCCGCGATTGATTGGAATGTTTATTTTTTATTACTTGGCCGGCCCGATCATCAGTGAATATAACCGCAAACTGTACACACACACACACGCACGCACGCAAGAAAGGAATGTTATTTCACTATTTAAGATAGCCCGTCTGTAGGCCGGTGATACGTTTTGGTAGCCCTTCTGAAAAACACATAGGCCCAGGACGTTGGACGCATAGCCCATAAAGTTTCAAGTCCGAGTCTGATCACGAATGAACCAATAATACCTTCTCCAGCCTGTGTAAGGTGTAATCAATAGATATCAAACGATCTGTAACAATGCAATACTAACACATATAAAAAAAGTGTGTTGCACCATTCCTGTCGGATCCAATATAGAAGGCACAGCATTGTGTTTTAATCTCAATATGTCTACAAATCCAGTCTCGACCTGTGTCTTGTTTACAATCGATTCTGCGGTGAAATGAAGCGAACAAATGCAATATCTTATGCACGTGAGCTGGAAACGGGATGTTTATTGCTCGGTAGCGCGACCCGTTTAGCTCCACGTGTCGGTGGGCGGGCTTGAGGCGGTGCTTCTGCATCCTATTACGTCAGTGGTTGGCATATTCTGAGATTGACCATTTTCTGTGCCTGGTGTCAATAAAAGCTTTTCTTTGACTATCAAGGAAGTTTTCAGCTCCGAAACTTACAGGATATTCTTATATCACAATTAACTTTTATATATCAAAGGCTCAAAGGAAAGTTGATTTCTCAATTCATCACCCTTTTAAACCTGTAATACAAAGGAGAAGTGCTCATTTACGATCAGAGGAAGCTTTCACTAAGACATAAGGAGCGAGTCATTTTCTGCTAAATACCAAAGATGACATCTCAGTCTTTCCCCAAAGGCTGCAAGCCTCCCGAAAACAGGCTTTCTCTGTGAAACGAGAATGATTCAAAGCACACCGAGGCAGTTGACCTTCCGCTAACACAATACAACAAATGTGGGAAAGAGAGAGAGGGTGAGAGATAGAGAGAGGTAAGAAATAAGTGTGGGAGGAAAGCAAATGCATAATTGTCCCCAAGGTAGCAGCAAAAGTGAAATCTGTTGTTGGTTTGGCAAAAGAAAAGGTCAGTGCTTTCAGAGGGCCTATTCAATATCGCACATACGCACAGCCTGGTGGTTTTGGACGGCCACTCTTGAATCAAGCTTTTAGATGAGCCTTCATTGTTCCCAGAGGGTCGGAGAGATATGCTCCGTCAACAAAGGCCACGCCGGGGTCTGATTGCAAGGAGGACAAAGACAGCATTCAGCTGGAACCCCCATATTATATCTGCTGATAAGCAATGGTTACAGTCTAAACACACACATGTGCATGAACACACACAGACGACGATAACCAGGCTAACATAATGGTAAAGCAGGACAAAGACTTACAATAAATGACTTGTAGCAACTAGGAAAGCCCTACAGAATGAGGTTTGTGCTGTGTTGTGATATAGGATGCTACTGATGGGCTTGAACGGAGATCAAGAACAGAGATCTAAGGGTAAAATAAATGCTCCTTTTAGCTGGAAACACTTTTTCTGTGCTTTGAACTCCCATAATGAAGTTGTAATACTATCGGCAAGGAGAAAAATGAGACCTGAGGGTGTCCCTTTTCTGGCAAAGCATCTGCCGAGTTTGACTGTTTTGTTTGTCCCTCCCAGCTTTCTGTACTACAAGCTCAACTACATTCACACATGCAATATACACATAATAGGTCCTTAAAAGCCTAGTGGTTGTTCTTTAATGAATAGACGTTAAGCATTATGTTACATGAGGCAGTTAGCAAGACATAACAACAGGTGCAAAACAGGAACCGCCTAGTACGCTTAGCAAATTTGATGTGCCAATTTTATACTTTCATGCTGATGAATAATATTACTTAAAATTAAGAAATGTTATATTTTTAGAAAGATGTTCATACACAAAATATGCCTTGCAGATGATGCCTTCTTTCACAGATACTGATGATGTACACCGATCAGGCATACAATTATGACCACCGCAACAAACTGCAATGCACTGTGTATTCTGACACCTTTCTATCAGAACCAGCATTAACTTCATGAGCAATTTGAGCTCCAGTAGCTCGTCTGTTTGATCGGACCACACGGGCCAGCCTTCGCTCCCCACGTGCATCAATGAGCCTCGGCCGCCCATGACCCTGTGGCCGGTTCTCCACTGTTCCTTAACTATATCACACACTGCATGAAAGGTAATGTTCGAAAAAGCAGAATAGGAGCACTTATTTATTTTGCATTTCAGTAGTGAGAACTTGGGTGGGAAATATGCTTAATATTGCCATGAAAATAAAGTTGCAAAGCAAAATCGCTGACTCAGACTCTTTAGATTATTTTCAATGGTACACATAATATCAGGGATGCAAATCAAATTGATGACCTACTTACTGTGGCCTGAATCTCAGTCTAAGCAAGGTACAAGGTGGGAAATAAGATGAATAATGCCATGCAAATAATGTCAATGTAATTTAAATGGGTCTATCTTTTGATTTTTGGGTGATATATGACCCAGACAAGGAACATCCCAGCAATTAGTGTCCTGTTGGCTCTGAAAACCATCAGACAAATGGCAAAGTCCCTAACTAACACTTCCTAAATACAGCCTTTGCCACAAACTGGACCCAAACGTTCTTGGCGAGTGACTGAGGTAACGTCACTTTAGCTCCAGGATCAGTATAGATCTACCGGGTTCAACTGTTCCGAGTCGAAGCGCTCTCGCGGTATTTAATTTCAGCTGTAAAGTGGCCCTCTCATCGCCCGGAGCTCAGCTGTCTGTTTCACAATCTGTGGAAAGAGACAGTAGAACATTTCTGCTCTCTCTCATTCTCTCTCATTTTTATTCCCGCTCTCATTAAGCATGCCTTGCAGTGCCTCATATGTCACCCTGCATTTATTAAGTCACCATCAAATTAATTATGCCCTTCTCTCTGCCAGCCCAATGTAATCTTTCTGGTCACATTATTTCAGATTAAACTATTCCAGTGAAGAAATGGCTCCCATGAATGAAATTTGGTGGAACATAAGGTGCATTGTCTCATAAAATCATTTCAAACAGATGTAATGTGAAGAGAGTTAACTGATTTGGTGAGGACAATTTGCTGAATTGTGATAGCATGCTTTCGAACAAGAGGCGAAAAATCCAAACAGATGTTCAAAAGAGAGATTTAACAGGGACAGGAACTGAAAACGCTTTCATCTCTTCAACCCTTATCCATGTCTATTAGCTCTGAGGTCATTTATATGCTAGCACATTCCTAAAAAAACATGCTACTTTTCAAATGTATCTACTGACAAAATAACAAATAAAAACACCTGGATGCCAATCATAGTGCTACATTTCTAAAAGCAAAAGGCAAAAAGGAACACAAAATATAAAACTTTCAATACAAATGAATAGTTCAACACAAATAGTTACTTTTTAATACACTCTCAAAAAAAAAAAGTGTACAAAATTGTACCTTTTAAGGTAAAGTGGCCGTCACTGGGGTGGTCTCGTTCGATCCGTCCCCCCCACTATAAGCACTATAAGCAAGCCAGCGCGTCGCGGTTCCGTCCCGGGGGTTTCCAGTCGATCCTGCCTGGCATCGCATATATGCTTGTCGCAAAAATAAAATCGAATGGCAATCGCATCTAAGGAAGGCACGCATATAACAGAGATAGTGACGAAATATAATGCATCATCCGGGGCACGAATCAAAGCACATCAAAGCACCTGGAGGAAAAAGCCTCAATAAAAACGGACAGAGTCTGAATGACGGTCCGCTAAATCGCAAGAAATACTTGTCCTTTACTGAAAATTGCTGAAAAACATCCAATATCCTTTTTATGTTTTAGAATAAGCGTATCAAAATATCCATAAAAACTAAATTGTATTGTATTTAACATAATTGTGTGCATTTGAAATATAGAGATGGGTTCTGTTTTAATGTAGGCCTACCCAAGTGTACCTAAAATAAAAAGAGTTTAATATACAGGTTTGTGGCTCTTAATTTCTTTTTAATTACCCACTTGTAAACTTGTTCACTGTTCTTTTGTATAAATATAGTATTTGTATTAAATCTATATTCATTGAGTTGAATCGAAATTGAATCGAGAATCGGAAAATTTGATTTGAGAGCTTGCGAATCGTAATCTAATCGAATTGGAACATCTGAATCGATACCCAGCCCAAATAGAAAGCCAAGAGTCAAACTGGCCAACAAAATGAAACACTGATCCCCATAATGGTGACCAAACATTTTCGATAAAACATCCACATCTAAACCTCTGTTAAATTTCAATAAGAGCTTCTATAGATGTCTTTCAGGGTTGGAGCCAAACTCGGCAGGACAGCGACTCCCTAGGACCGAACTTGCCCTTCTCTAAGTAGAGGAAAACAAAGGTATAATTGTACCCTAAGGACCAATTGTGTACCTTTAAAGGTACAGTCATACGTTTTGTTCCCCAAGGAACAAATGTGTACCTCCACTGTACCTTTTTTTTTCTGAGAGTGTAGTAATAGCAATATTAGTAAGCGTAATGTGCTACTATTGTGCTACACTACACAGTGTTTTGCACAGACAAACTGAAACTGTCAACAGCAGCCGTGTGATTCATCACCCATGTGTGCAATACTCTAAATTAGCTTAATTACAATGCAGAATATTTTCCTTTGTTTATTTTTTTAAACCCATCACTAATACAACAAATAATGAGCAACAATTCCCCATCTCTGTGATTATATCTAGTTTGCATCATCTTGATAAACGTTAATGATGTGTTAATGAACACATGCACATGCAAACCATTGCAAGACTCAACTAAGGTTATTAGTCCAACAGGGGAACAGATTCATAGGCTCTGTCAAAGGATTTGCATTCAGTTGATTCTGCACCTTTAAACCTTTGATATGAACTTCTAGATATAGACATTAAATATCTGCAGAACTCCTTAAGAACTGAATGACCTATATGATGCATTACAGTATGATTACAGCAGTGCATGCTATTCTTAAAGCACGATCAAGACCACTGATTTGATCTTACTGAGGTAGAGCATCATAAGGCTATACTCGCCATGAGAAAAGTACCAACTCTCTGCATTTCTCTCTTGGGCCACATTGCTTCTGACAGCAATGGCTTTTAAATGCTCTGCTGGTCAAACAATGGCATTGAGTTATGGTTACCCATCCCTGTTTTCTCTGTGTACAAGGGAAACGGGACCACACAACCACGCACCGCTCAAGGTCGTCACCAGACAGCAAACTTCTGGCCTTCATTACGAGTGATGGATAACAGAAACTCCTTCATCCCGACAAATGATCAGAAAATTGTATTATACAAGTACAGAGATAAAAGGATTACTATATAGAGGAGATGAGAACGTGAACGATATGGGGACAATGAAAAATGGGCATATTGAGGGATAAAGGGAGGATGGGAGGATGGAAAGATGAAGCATTTCACTTTAAGAGGTGCTGTACGAGTGAAGAGACACTGTGTAATTCTGACAGGCGATCACAGAGCCTTCAAGCATGTGTGTCTGTCAAATTTAACAGCACACACATACACACACACACACACACTCTTTTAGACACAAAGACTATAATGGTCTTTCAGTCACAAAGAATTTAATGCAAAGTGAATTTAGGCTCCCAAGCTTCAAAAAACTGAAGGGTGAACAGGTAAATTCATGAAATCAAAATGAAATTAAATAATATCCAAATTTTAGATCATAAAAGCATAAACATAATGAGAAATCGGGTTAGCCTTAATCTTTTGATGTAAAAGAGTTCACTTTACTAAAAAAAACAAAATGCAAGCAGAAACTAAACTTCATAATCTTAACAGCAAAAACAACTCATTAGAATTGACATCAAAACCCCCCAAAATTACATTACTGCCCACATTTACATGTCAACACTTTTGGGTGATCATAAACTAGGCCCACCCAGTCATGAGGATGGAAAACAATAAAAACAAAATAACTATACTAATGTTATAAGCAGACCTCAGGGCGGCAAATTAAATAATACAATAAAACCTCTTAAATTTTACATCGCTTTTCGATGAGGGGGGACAACCAAACAAAGCAGACATGGGCAAAAAAACATTCTGTTCTCCTGCCGAGAACAGATGCATGTTTTTGTCCTGTTAATCACAAGCTCCGGTTCTTGACCCAAGCCGCTCGACAGCATTCTGTCCCACCGAGTGAGTGTGAGTGTGTGTGTGTGAGTCTGAAAGTGTGAATGCATCACTGGGAGTGTGTTCATCGAGGCATGTAAACCAGAGCACAGACATGTAAGTCAGCAGAGGGCCCGGGCGAGGCTTTAATGAAAGCAGCGTGTCAGCGTAAGGTGTGATGAATTTGGGAGACAAGGGAGGGGGGGACCGAGATAGCAGAGAGAAGAAAAAGCAAGAGGGAAGATGGAGACAGTGGGAGAAAGGAGGAGCAGAGGGCTCTTAGCAGTCGGGTCCCCAGTGTGAGAGCGTGATTCCGGCAGCGCGCGGCAGGCGACTCTAAGAGAGGCTATAGCTTTGCTTTATTGGAGCCTGGAAATCAGTAAACAAGACTGATGTGTGTTGGGATAGGCTGCTAAATCCACTACTTCACTCTCCATCATCTCCTTCTATCCGTCTTTTTCTGTCCATCACCCTCCATTTCTGTCTATTGTCTCTTTTGACCTGTCAATCTCTTTTATGGCATGACGGATACCCAGCTTCCCTCATTCTCTATATCTCTCTCTGAGTAAAATTTGAACATAGTCACTGATATTGTTGTTTAATGTTCAAATCCTCCTACTCTGTATCTCCAAATTACCAGATAATACTTTATTACCACTTTAAAATGGCAGAATGTCACTAACCTCTTATACAACGAAGACTGTTTTACTATTCCTTCCAGCTAAAACTTGGGAGTAGGGCTGCATAATTTGGAGAAAAAAATATTTAATAACTGCAATTTTTCTGACAAAAAAATTGTGAGTGCATCAATTCAAAAAAGCTCCAGGTTTGCTGTACCTGTCTGTAGGGCTGAACAATTTGTAAAAAAAATTGTTTTGCTGTTATTATATAATCAACACAACTATAATAATAACGAAAAATAGTATTATTATTGCTGTATTAAATAAAAATAAGAAATATAGTAATATTTCACTGTAAAAGTATGCATTATGCATGCAGGTTTATAGCCAAGCAAACTGAGGCACTCATTAACTCTCTCAAATTAACCTTTGTGAAGATTAATTTTAGTGAATCTGTTCATTTAAATGCACCAGTTCATTAAAACTGTGTGTGTGTGTGTGTGTGTGTGTGTGTGTGTGTGTGTGTGTGTGTGTGTGTGTGTGTGTGTGTGTGTGTGTGTGTGTGTGTGTGTGTGTGTGTGTGTGTGTGTGTGTGTGTGTGTGTGTGTGTGTGTGTGTGTGCCCATCTTCCTTTTTTAGTGATATATAATATAATATTTTGTTAAATTTTGCTGTGTGATCTCTGTTTTGCTCAATTTTATAAATGATGTGTTCTCTAGTTATATTAGTGGCATTTGGTGAATAAATCTGTTAATAAATCATCAACATTAATTAAAGGTCCCATGACATGGAAATTTCATTTTATTAGGTTTTTTAACATTAATATGAGTTCCCCTAGCCTGTATATGGTCCCCAAGTGGTTAGAAATTCCGATAGGTGTAAACCGAGTTCTGGGTGTCCTGCTCTGCCTTTGAGAAAATGACAGCTCAGACGAGCCGATCTGGAATCTTCCCTGTATGTCGTCATACGGGGAAAGGTTACCTCCCCTTCCTCTGCTTTGCCCGCCCAGAGAATTTGGAGGAAATGGATTCAGTTTATTTTAGTTGCAACAGGCTTTTAAGATATGGATTCGACAGCACCGCCAGAAACAGTGAGTAACAGTGTTTATTAATGCCTGATCTGTGATCAGTGATTTCTGATGTGTAGCTAATTATTCAAGTTCACACAGACTTTCTAAAGCGTTTAATACTGTTTATGCATCAGTGAATCAAGCCAGTGACTAAACAATCAACTTCACATTGTTTATGTTAGTAGCATGAAACAAATCTGCTATTTAAATTGTGATTAGACTACAGAGTGATTAAAGAACACTCTCTTTATAATGTTCGGATCTGTCAAATCACACATCGCGAGTGTATCTGCACACTTGCCCAAACTGCTGTTATAAAGAATGACGCTGTTATGCTGCACAACAAAGCTCTTACTGTATTCATATCGGTGCCGTGTTTGCTGTTAGTTGTGGTCAAAGCATTTTGTGAGAGAGAACGCTTTGCAATGACGAGATCACTGCATTCACGCGATCAACAGACTGCATGTGTACTCAATGCTCAACTGCAGCTTTTCATGTGATGGGAAAAGATCTAAAAATAATGCTATAATCAACACTTTCACGATTCGTTCATCTCGACAGCTGTGATGGTAAAAAATCTTAGTAAAAGTATTCGAGAGGGGTTCCACATGTTACAAAGTTCGTAAAATAAGAAGGAAGAAGACAAAATAAACTCGGGCTCACAGCGCTCTCAACAACTCGGTATAAAATAACTTTCTCAGCTATCTTTCTGATGTCAGCCAATCACAACAGTGGGCGTTTTCACTGAAGTCTCACAGCAGACACCCTTCAAACAGAGCATTCAAGCCAGAGGGCTAAAATCAGTATAGAAAAAATGCCTTTTATTTCTAAATTATGACATTTTATGATGTAAAAATCATACTAACATATAAGTACACCTCAGGAAACATTATAAAAATAATTAAAAAAAATCCACGCCATGGGACCTTTAAGATTCTCAATGTTTTTGTGTCAGAAAAACACTGCTCTGATTGCAAAAAAAAAAAACATTAATTAGCTTGTGGTGTAATATGTAGTTTAACTACTTTAAATTATGAGCAACTCAAAGATTCACTCAACACTGTTTTTTGTGTGTGTGTCTATGATTAAGTGCATGTGTAAGTGGGTGTACGCAGGTGCTTGCCTAGAGCTCCTTCCCTGTCAATTTCTTTTCAATTGCAACCTTTTCCGCCCCACTTTCTAATCTTAGAGGGTAGAAATCAGACACACAATCAAGCACTGCTGCCCATGAGAGCCCTCAAATCATCACCAAGAACAAAAAAAGATGAAAAAGTAAAATCCAAAGGCTACAAACGCCATTTACCCTCGTCAACCATCTGTAACACGAACATTAACACAATACTGCCGAGACAACCTATAATTCAGAACCTATAATTACCATTCCAAAAAGTGCACAGTGTGCAAAGGGACTTTGGACACCCAAGTGGACGGCTGCACGGAAATCATTTGTCATGATTAAATGACAGCTCTTTTGATTGGCTCTGATTTGTTGACAACTCTGGCCAATCAGAGGATAGAAATAGTAGGAGAAATATCAGAAAAACACAAGAAACAAAGAGAGAAACAGTGAAAAAACACTAAAAATTAGGGCATGGGCTTTCATCTATCCGTCAAAGACTCTGTGAGATCTTTAGGTCCATAAAAGATGTCAAAAAGTTTTATAAATTAAACACATAGGCTAGCAAAGCTATAAACGCAGTCTAAACCATTCAAAAAATATACTTCGTTTTTCCTTCAAAGAACAAACTAATGACCCCAAATCTCTCAGACTAAAAATATCCAGATTAATATTATATTTAAAGGGATATTTTACACAAAAAGGAAAATTCTTACTCTCATTTGGCTCCAAACCTTTATATTTTTTTCCCTTTCTACCTTGGAACACAAAAGCAGATATCCAAAAAAACATATGAATACTATTGTACATGTTAATCCCAAATTGAATGTGCACATTGCTGCCTAAAATCAGATGGTTTCGGCAACAAGGCCACTATAAAGTTTGACTGCATTAAATAACTAACTAAAAGTACTGGTGCACATTCCCTTGCTTAAAGTTTTGGAGTGTGGCATGGGAGGGATGATTGGTCTCCTCTCTGAGTGCAATAAGAGCGTGTGCACCTGGCCACAACATCTCATTCATGTATTTTCCCTGGAGAAGCTTGTCTCTGAAGCCCTCAGAGGGCGGCGGTAATGAGAGGAATGGATTGTATTGATGCTAGTGACCTGGAGTCCACGGAGGAATAAAATGAAACAGTGGCGACTGACAGGCTTCATTACACTTCCTGTAAGAACACATTAAGGTGCCCTCATCCCCACCTGAGTCGCCTTTCTCTCTCTATCTCTCTACCTTTTCTTGTTCTGCCCGTAGAGATAACAAAATACAAATGAGAGCTCCATATTAAAGCAAGTAATGAGACTAAATGGAGAGCAAAAGGAGATGCATTTAAATCCAAGAGATTTCTTCTGATAAAAATATTCTAATAATCTCTCAGAGACTCTTGCCAAGACACAAAAGTCAACATTTAAAAATCTCAATATGACCTATAAATAAAATTCTTTCAAGATCATATCATGATTCTATACTCTTACTATTCATCAACAGGAGATCCATTTTAGGAGGTTTTCTAGGAGATGAAGTTGTCACAATTTAATTATGTGGATGAGCTATGGCTGAGACAAATCTGAGCAATAAAGTTTTCCCAAAAGGACCTCTAAAAACTTTTTTTTTTTAAATGTTATTTTACATTTTATTTTATTCTGAATTGCATCATCATGGAATTTAGGATGCTTTACACTGGCAGAAATCTGAATAGTACTTATTACGCAAAGAATCACGTTTCCAAAAACCCAAAAGTCCCTTTAAAGGCACAGTATGTAAGATTTTTGGATTAAAGGTGCAATATGTAACATTTTTGCAGTAAAATATCCAAAAAACCACTAGGCCAGTGTTATATATTTTGTTCAGTTGAGGACTTACAATATCACAATTGTTTCCAACTATTTGTAAATCATGAGAAAATTGCTATTTTACCCAAGTAACCGGGACGTGTGAGGGAGTCGCCTGTCGATGGCGTCATATCTGCGTTACCCTTGGTTTCCGGTTTTAATCTGCAGAAATGCTTTACTCTCACTGCAGTGTGCGAGCTAACAAACCATTTAACACACTCAGATGTGTCTAATATGATAAACAGAGCTGTGTTACCTCATACTCATGAACGGAAAAGCAGAGATGGCGCATGCGACTGTGGCATAATAAAAGTCCCGCCTCTGACTGTCATAATAAAAGTCCCGCTGCATGCGAGGCGTATGTTGCCTTCATCTTATTAGCAATCGCTCCAGCGGCCTTGCTCAGCTCCACAACACTCGGTCCTGCTCTGCTTCAGACTACAGTAACGTTAATAATCGCATCCATGAACATGATTTCTGCCCGAGTCCTATCCCGATTCTTTCTCACCGGCTGTGAGGTGAAGACCACATGTCCCAAGATTCTGCCCTCAAACTTCAAACTACGCCTTTGTTTTTAATAAGTGACCTCTAGTGGCGAAAATTACATATAGTGCCTTTAACGCAATGACTTTACTGATCAGCGATTGGCTCTTTTATTTAGAAGGCGGGATTTATTCCGCCATACTTTCTACCATTCATTGTAATATGTATATCTCTTTGTATATAAAGGCTTTGATTTGGTCTCTCGAGCTTTAAAAGAGCAACCTCTGAGCAATGCAATTTTCCTGTGGGCACACTCTTCAATTGCTCCTTTTCATCAGGTCTTTTGCATCATGGGTGTAATTCACTGAACACTATATTAAGTGCCGCCTACAATCAGAGAGGAGAGACTGATATCGGTGCGTCTCCACGGGGCTTAATGACGGAAGGATCATGCCGCGGCCCAATTTCCTCCCCTGATTAGACAATCAGATCCTGATGACATCAACATGCGCAGATGGTGCTTCTTCAGCCGTTTATTTATTAATGAGTGCTTGTGTATTTTTATCAGATGGGGCCTGATGCTAGTGCCCCCAATAGAGAAAAATTGCTAGACTTTGATGTTTTCGGCTAGATTTTGTTTGATGCTGTTGACGACCTCGTTTCCTCAAAACAGTCTCAACTGGTTTTGCCTCAGGACCCAGATTTTACTTTGGACATCAAGTGGTGACTCAATACAGTGTCCTGAACAGGAATCACATTATAAAGCATTGTATCCATTCTGGCAACGGAGTAATCCTAAACATCTAGTGCTTTGAAAGGAGCATACTACCCCCCAAATTTGTCATTAATAAGGATGTAGCATCTTTCCAATGGAGCGTCCTGAAGCCGGAGTGCTTTGGTGTCAGATGCAGTGTGTAGGGAGCAAATGGGGTTAAATAAGCTGATGCAGTTGTGTAGCTGACTCTATTGTCTTTAAGGGTGCTGTGAGACAGAGGTTGTTGAGCGCTGCAGGAGATGGCTGAGTGAGAGTGACAGCGAACTTGATTGCCATTTGTCTCACTGTGAACTACTGCCGAGCTTCTTAGAGAGATGGACTGAGAGAGAGAAAGAGATAGACTGAGAGACAGACTGGAGGCCAAAGTGCCTTCTCCACAGGGTTTGAAACTAACTTTTTCACTTACCAGCCAATTTGACCACAACATTTTTAAAGTTCTACCAGCCAAAATAAAAATATCAGAAATAAATGATCAAAGTCACAGCTTAGATTTAAATATATTTAATATTAAATCTAATTCAGAATCATTAGCTGAGTTTACATGGCCCCTAATAATACGATCATAACCGGACTGGTAGCACAATCGGGGGGAAAAAGCAATCGAGAGGGCATGTTAACACTTGGGGCCAGATTTACTAACAGCTTGCGTCAGGGCAAACCCCTTTTTGGCATAAAAAAAAATAATGTCAGGATTTACTAAAGACACGCAGTGATAAATTAGCGCTGAAAAAGTGTGGACACGGTTATTTCTGCGGCTGATGCAAGGTGATTTACTAAGGTTTGCGTTCAACAATTTACTAGTGTTTGCGCCAATATTTACCGCCCAAAAAAAACACGTCTTAAACCAGACGCTTGCTGATAGATTGTGTTGGTCATTATTAAAATGATCCGGCTTCATCTGTGTTCTCTAATTTGCTCGTCGTCAGTAGATCAAGAGCAGAACTTTCCACTCCCATCTGCGCTTTTTTGGAATTGCGCTCTCACACTAATTTGACATATGACGCGTGGAACAAGCTGTTCTTCCTGTTGAATAAAGTGTCATAAATGATTGTCCTGTCATTCTGCAATTTTCATTCCACTCATCGTCTGTGAAGTGGAGCAGGACAACGTCCCACCAGTCCTTGTTTCGGACTCTTATTCTTAGACGCCTTGTTTTGGGCACGGAAATGGCCGCTTTTACTGTTTGATAAATATAAGTAGCACGGCATAATGGTTTTTCGTGGGTCTTCGCCTAATTTGAACCGGAATGAATTAGAATTCATTCAGATTGAAGCAAAATAAGCTATTATATTGTTTTCAGCATTATGACAGTCCATCACTTTAGCGGACACCACTCAAGCAAAATAAAATAGAAATAAAAAAACTAAATTCTGTCTTCTGCCATGAGTTTACCTGTACATGGCAATAAAGACACTAGGGCGCTTTTTACCTATATGTCTTGGACATGCAGCATTTATGAGAATGGACTGGAAAAAGTGGCCTCTCCGGCTCAGACATCTCACATGTAGGCTTATCGCACACCGGTCGTGTCATTCTGTACTCGCGTTCTCAAGTTCAAGGCAGCAGTCCAAAAGAGTGAATCTAAGCACCATGCAGGACAGAGTTCACTTCAAGACTAAAAAAAAGGGCGTTCAATGAGTTTCAATTAAGGCATTTGAAAAAACTGTGCAAAAACGTGAAGAGAAAGGGCAAACTATATTATTTCTCTATATCTAATGCATATTTATTCAAGGCACAAAAACAAACCTGTTACTGAAAACTATGTGATTTTGAACAGCTGGAGTCTCAGTTGGACAGACGCCGGTGTGCATACGTTCATAGAAAACAATGTGTTCGAATTTTAAAGACACAGCATTTCTCTCAGTATGCAACTCTCTTTACGCTTTGTTTTGCTAATGTATTTGCTTTTAGGGGAAGGGCTCTGATAGCAATGCCATGCAAAATGATAGAACACAATTTATGAATCATAATCCAGCAAATTGGCCAATGTGTTGATATGCGTTACCCTCCATGGTGGATTTACACACACATTTGGTGGATTGGTGGGTGTTAATTTCAAACCCTGCTTCTCCATTTAACAAGAGGCCAATCGAGAGAAGAATGAGGGAGGAAACATGAACAATGTGTAGGCGAGATTGAGATATGACTGAAGAAATTAGATCTTGGGAATGATCAACGTCAACGTTCTCAGCCACTCCCTCTGTTCGCTGATTGGACCGGTTCAAATTTGGCCGGAGAAACCCAGAGAATATACCGCAATCCCAGACAGAGTACTGAAGGAAAATTTAAATTGATCGGAAGTACGTAGGAGGGCAGAGCCAGGCTACCACTGTGTCCCTTCTCATAAAAACGGTCTGTTGAGAAATTCGCAATGGGCTCAGATTGGTTAGCTGGCCCAGTATGTTGTGATTCGCTAACCACCTTGTGCACGTCATCCGGAAACGTCACACCCCTTACCATTACGGGTAGTTGCATGTGCTCAGCTGTATTATAAACAATGGCGTCAATATTTCCTTATTAATTTGAGCCTGAAAATATTGGAATATTAGAGAAGAGGATCGAGCAGAACCTGCACAAGAACAGCTGTTACAGGACGTTTCAGAACGGAATGTTTTTTTATTTGTTGTTGTCTCATACTTTGTAGATACGCTGTTATTTGTAAATGCTACTAGTGTTAGCTTATGATATACGGTTTTAGCCTTATTAAAGTACAGCAGAATATGATAGCCTTGTAGCCTTTTTTTTTCCATATAATTGTTCTAACAAATAATACTACAGTTCTCAAAGGGATTATTTGTTTAGACTGTGGATCTATAGTGATCGCTACTGACTGTATAGCACTGTTAGTTTTGTCTTTATAGAATGAGTGTAGCCAAATATCTGTCACAAGAACAATGAGACCATTACGAAGACTAATCATGGATTTATTACAGTGGCCAAATCAAACACAGAACCATGTTTAGCGCGCCTGTATTTACATTGATCACTTAAACGCCAACAAACACCAACATTTGAAATTCGCTAATGGGATTAAAAAGAAGTTTACAGGTGTTTGTCGGATAAGTTCAAACAGCGTTTCCCTTTGTTTACGTCCTTGCTACAGCATAAAAATAATGATAGAAACTTTTCATGGCAAACACATCAACAAAGAATGAAAAATACATACAGGTTGTGGCCTATTAACAACAACTTCGGCTTTTAAAGTGGGAACTGCTCCATCTTTGAGGACAAGCTTTTTTTTGAATGCGGCATTGAACTTGCGTTGATTGAGGAAGCTGTCCTCCGTAAAATGTGCAGCACAGAGAGCTATATTTGGATTATAATGTTGAGGAACTGAGTTAAAAAATAAATTTGAACTATTGTTCCCCAAGTCCAGCATCCATAGGAAGGCCGAACAAAGAGGACTGCAATCGGGGTGAAAATGACAGCGTTTCGACGGCATGGCAACAACACTACTACATAACTCTTCCTCATCTCAACAGGGCCTTTGTTGTGTGTTCCCGGGGCGGAACATTATGTAAATTTTAGGGTTTATGATGTCACTAACCCATAAGAAGCTCATTGTAGTCCCTACCGCCCGTTTGTTGTAGTCCTTAAAAAGCAATTTCTTTAAAAGAAAATATCTCCCTTTGCTTTGAACTTTGAGCGTTGTTACTTTGCAGATGCTGTTTATGCATCATTACACACTAACTAAAGTCAAAACACAGTCACAGCTCACATAAACACAGTCGGTTATGTTTGTGAACGTTAACAGCAGGGAAAGAAATCGCATGTGTATATTAGATCTGTATCTATGCTAATAGGGCGGAGTCTGTCAGCAGTTATGGGCAGGGCCTGTGCAATGTGACGTCACATTGCACAGCATTCTGCAAACAGCATTATTACACTGAGGCCACATCCACACGACCCCAGAGCTTTCCCTATCCAATCTTATTTTCAAAAAAAATCAGTAAACAGGGCGTTGTCTCAAGAAATATCTGCGTACACACGAAACCACTGAAACCGACTCAAAACGATGTAGTATATAGGCCAGGCCAGTATGTGGCGCTGTAATTCTGCAACAGAGATACATTCAAAAACGGAGAAGAAGACGGTGTCTGAATAGGGTCAAAACGTAGGGGTGATGAAATCATCACAGAAATATATTGGCTGTACACATGAAAACACAAGGGTGTCATTTTCAGATTTATCCACTCTAGGATAAGTCTGGTTTTTAAAAAAAAATAGCGGTTTCAGGCTCCCAAGATGCTGGATCTGTCGGGACGAAACGCCAATACAATACAACAATTTTATGTATAAAGCTAAACATGTGTACGAGTGTGTACGAGCCACAAAGAGGAGTGGGTGGATTTTTACCATTATAGTGTGGTTTTGTACACACACTGCCGACACACATTTACGTCCAAACTTTTTTTATGTCCAAACTGAATTTTGCGTAATAGGTCTCCTTTAATATAAGAAAAAGAGAGAAAGAAAACAGGAAAGAGTGAGGCATGTAGGTGTATCCCATACCTGTGGGAACGGCCGCGTCCATGGAGGGTCTCTCCCAGGTGTTGACTTGCTCCCAGGCGAAGCCATTAGTCCCCAACGCCACGCTGTAGCCACAATTACTGTAGTGCTCCTCAAACGAACAGCTGCCTACAGAACACACACGAGAGAGAAGAGGGGAAGATGGCATATGTCAACATGATTAAGCCACGGAGTGCCATCATTACTTCATCTTTGCTAAAAACACGATTTTCCACCGCATTAAGCTTTATGCTAGCCGGGAGCTAAGGATTAGAGACCCAGGATGAAATAGCACTAATTAAATGTACTCATTTTAACACATCTTCTTGTCTCGTAGCTTTGAGAGAGGGTTTATTGGAGCACTAAAGGTGCAAGAGGGTGTGCTGTATTGTGAATATAGACTAAACAAACAATACTTGTTGTTATGCAGCACAGCCTTGACTTACTGCTTTTATAAAATGGTTACCAGATAATACAAAATATTACGATCACAGATTTTTATTAAAATATTGCTTTACCAAGCAAATGGATATATTCTTTGAATATTTATTTGTTTGTTTATCATGGTAGTATTTGCTGTATTCAACTTAATTTTGACCAAATCAAAAAATCATTACATTAGATTATTTTAATCTGATTGAAATTACAAATAAAAAAGTAGTAAAAAGTCACATTATGATAATTTGGGACCAAATGGGAAACTGTCATTAAAATAAAAACTAAAATAAAATATTTTCTTTATGCAAAAATAACTCATTGTAATTTTTTGAGCCTGATGAACAGGTTTTCACATTAAATTACTGTACTATGACTAGAATACTGTATTGACCAATCAGCATCTAGGGCGGGAACTATTTATACTTCTCGTTTCCTTTCAGACTATTTTCTTTCCTGAGTCTTTGTAGGGTGGACTGAACATGTCATACAGCCTTATTCGAATAGACATTGTTTCCATCCGACACAAGGCGGAAATCGCTTTAGTGCATGCACAATAACCGCTCAGATTCAACATGATGAAACTTCTGCCTGCAGGATACTTACATTTACATTCCTGCATATTTCAAGGACCAAATATTCACTGCTGTCTTAATTTGCCCCTGCGTATTAAACTACACAAGAGGATTAAAATGCTACAAAAATAATTTATTTGCCACGGGCGCCGAAAGGCGAAGAAACCTACAATACTAGCAAGATTCGCAAACCACATCAAAGGTCTTCTCAAAGAAATCGCACAACCGTAAAAAACAACAATGGTAAAATATTCAGAATTTACCAGGGGGAGCAATCAGAGAGGCTATAGTGATCTAATGAAGGAAAGAATTAACCAGTCAAAGACGTGATTTTGTGGAACACGTCTGCCCGCTGGGGTTCAGTTCAGACAGCAGCTGAAGAAGAAATGAGGTCTCATGTAGTTTATGTAACTCTCGATTCCTAATTGATTTTGAAGAGTGCACACATTCACACTGCCACCCTGCTTGTCCTCAGCCTATGCTGGGAAAAGATGTTTTCATGCTCAGAATCAAAAAGTGTCAAACGATTAGCATAGCATAACGGTGCACATTTTTTGTACTGAATTTTGGGTTTGTTGAGGGATGTTTAGGTATCCGTACACATTTGTATACATACAATAACATTGTATCATGTGTAGCGTCTAAAGCAGGGGTCTCCAAACAGAGACAAGCAGAGTTTATCTCCAACCCCAATTAAACACACCTGAACCAGCTAATCTTACTAGGAGCTTGTAAGACACTGTTTAGCTGGATCAGCTGTGTTTATTTGGGGTTGGAGCTAAACTCTGCAGGACAGTGGCCCTCCAGGACTGAGTTTGGAGACCCCTGATCTAAAGTGAAAGCCCTTTGTAAAATTTTACAGATGACTTTTTAAATCTGACTTGTCAGGAATTTTATGAGTTTACTCCCACAGGTGACTTGTGGGAGTAAACTCATAAAATTCCTGACAAGTCAGTGTTAAAAACACAAACACAAACTTAAACCCATCGCAGGACTTTCATTTATCAATAAATAATGGAGAAACGTTCACTGTAAATACCTTTATAAATGGCAAATTTCTTTATAAATGAAATTCAAATGAGATGAGCACAGGTTATTATTGACGATTGTTCTCATCCCTTGAATATTACGTTTCAGCTTTTATCATCAAAAAGAGTTTAGGCAACCTCAAGCAAGGAAAAAGGTGTATCAAATGTAATTTGTGCCAACTGGCATTAGAATTTTAAATACTGGGATCTGAGTGTGAGGGTGATTGTGTTACTTGTTGTCTTTTTATGTGATTTGTGTGATGATATTGAATGTGTTTCTTTGTGGTGAAGCCAAATACAAATTTCCACTTGTGGACAATAAAGTGACTAACTAACTAACAAACTAAAAGTTAACCAATTTGCATTATTTGTATGGCTAACAAAAGCTCAATCAGTGTAAAATATAAATAGAAGTGTCATTCTGTAGAAATCACACACAACATACAGTCTTAGAGAAAAGGTTCAATGGGGTTCTACAGGGTGTTTCAAAAAGACGGACCCAATTTCAAACAAATACATTACAAAATGGCAACATGTTACAATTGCACAAAATTACACAGTTTAGTAAGTCAATACGTTTTATTCATAGGTTGCAGAGATATAGTGATTTCAAAACGGGTCCATCTTTTTGAAACACGCTGTATCGAACCCTTGGGTTCTTGTCTCAATTTTAAAGAATGCTTTACGCCAAAAGGTTCTATATAAGGAGAAATGTCTTAAATTACTGCATAAAACTTTCAAGTTTAATGGGTTATTTACAGGGCTTGACATTAACTTGTTTCTCATCAGCCACTGTGGCTAGTGGTTTTTCAAAGTTACAAGCCACCTCACTGGCCACAATTTTGACATCTTGAATTTTCGATACCATTGGGGAAAAACTATTTTGGGGGGGTAAAAGCAATGTAGATATTTTTAATATTATCTCATAATTAGGCAGCAGGAATATTAGGCTGCTGTCACTTTGGACGCATGGATCCATTACACTGTTACACATGCGTTTTCTTTCTCAACTGTGTACATTCACTTTAAACAGAACTGACTGCGTTTATGTGAATACTCGCCAAGACCGGCATTTCAACATTATTTTGTGTGTATTTGACTGTTTAAGCTAGCCTGACGTTGTCATACTCAATTCTAGTCAGAATATCAGTCTGCTCCAGCTCCGTTGGGCTGTGATTATGGGGGCGTGTTTCAACCGAACCAGGAAAGACCTCAATTGGATAGACCTACAACCAATCAGAGCAATGGAGCGACGCATAACATTAGTTGTCAAATGTCAACAGAACTCAACTGCACACAGTGTTGCCAAGTCCTTTTCCATGTCCTCGGGTTGAAGCGACCCCAATTATGTGATATTTAGACCCAGGAACCCAGCCAAAAAACACATATTTTACCCCCCGAACGCCATTTTTTCCAGAGAATCCCCCCGAAAAGCTATTAGGCTTGTTTTGGGCTAGTTTTGAGAAGTAATTGGGCGGGTTTTGTTGTGAAAACTTGGCAACCCTGTCTGCACACACGCTGGAAGAAGTAAGTGTAAACGATGTTTGTTTTGTAAAAAAGAATTTAAGGATACACTGAGTACTTACCAACACGATCATAATTTCTGAGAGATATAGTGAATGTGAATGCATATACGAACAAGTTCTCCGTTTAGGATTAGAACAAATTCAACCCAAGCGCTCTTTGGTGACGTGGATGATTACGTTACTGCAGATCATCTGTCCATCATCGTATAAATCCCGCCCTGACAATTTGATTGGTCCGAACAGCTTCTGTTCGAGCATAGCTGCTCCACAACGGATCAAGTCCAGACTGAACTTCCCGAACTCAAATGCTGTGGGCGGGGCTAAGTTCGGCTGGCATCCAGGCTATGTTTAAGCTCAATAATTACTGAAAAAACAACAAAATTTAGCACTGAGAGGCAGATTTATGTGCACGCACTTTGGGAGCGAGAACAAAATCTGTGGGAATGAGTAAAATTATGCGCAATACATGCAATCCCATGCCAAAATCCAAGCCCTGTAACACCAGCAATATTCATCTGGAGCAAATTAAACGAGTGAGTGAGGAGAGGCGGGTTTGTGTGTAACTCACTGTCGACCAGTTTATTCTTAAGTCGTTTATGAACTTAATCGCCGACAAAGGAAAAGGGTTTAACGCGTTTACATGACCACACACGTTGTCGTCTTAAGCATAATCGGTTTAAGAACGTGCATGTAAATGACTCACTGTCTATCCAAATGAATGGAAATGTACTCAAATGAGCTAGTACCAATTTAAAAATGCTAATGAGATCACACTCACACACAAATATATCTCTCCTCTAATTAATGTTGCCTACCAATTTGATCCATTATTGATAAGCTGCCCCACAGCAGACGAGCAAGAGTTTCCAAGCTCATCAGTTGCAGAGCCACATCTGCTCACTGCTCCACACCTCTCACAGCTCGCTGGCATATGCCCTACCTCTGGCACGCTGTCAATACAAGGTTTATCGAATGTAGCGCTCGTGCTGCCCTATCAGGAGCTCTTGATGAACTTAAGAGATGATTTCTCAGCTCAGGAAACTAAGAAAGAAGTGAGATTTGGGGTAGATGTGAAAGAGGTGGATGGGTAACCTGCTAGATTAACAGGATTTGTTTACGCTCTGAAAACTAACTGGCGTGTACACAATAGGGGTGTGATATCGTCTGCGATAATATCATAATTGTTGTTTTAACGATGTGCGATTATCGAGTATATCCCTCACACACATCCAGAGAGTGCATGCACACACTACATAATGTAGTTTTTTAGATTAGACTAGTGTGTGTGTGCATTTGAGCACGCTTTCGCTGCATGATTTAGTCTAGGCTATATTGATTTGATGCAAGTTTACTAAACAAGAAGTTCATATTAAGTGACTTACATTTTAGACACACACCTGTTTTTGCTCTATTTCGCCAACGAAAATAGTTCAAAACAAAGCCACAGCACTGTAATTGCGTCTGTGAGCAACACACCTGAGATGTTTCCTTGAATGAATCCGCTTTTTGAACGAATCGGTTGATTTAATGACTAAGATAGATAACGATTCCTGAATGAATCATCCGTTTGAATGAATCGGTTGAATCTCAATGACTCACTCATCACTCATGACTTTCTGCCACCTACTGGCGGTTTTAATTTCAAATTTAAAGTATCTTTTCATATTGTAAATCATTTCAAATATCAATATTCCAACGTTTTATGTTTTAAACATCAAACATTAGTTATGCATAACTGCAGGTTATTCATTTGTCACCTCTGACAAACAGTCTGTGTAAATTATCTAAATGCCACTTCAGATGTTATTATATGTCTTATTAAATGTCTTTTATTGTCTTTAATTTGATTTTTAACAGCCCTTTTGTGTCTAATTATTATAATTACATTTGATTAAATGTATGAAATTGACACAAAAGATGATGCATGCATATAATTAGGTTTACATTTGTAGGTAAAATGCCCATAAAATGTAAAAATCTATTTAAACTTGATTAAGATGAACTGACCACCACACAGAATATGAAATCTTTAGGAGTCAGCTGACCACAGCAGTCCTGAACCTTCCAAGGTACCAGCACAATAACACGCTCAGCAAAATATTGTCTAATTATCGTTATCGAAAAAATCCCAGAAAATATCTATATATAATTTTTTGTCAATATCGCACACCCCTTGTACACAAACAGGTGTCAGGGTCTTTACTGTTCTCTTAATAAGTCGGGCCTGTTTCGGTAAAAACAAAACATTATGATGTGTAACTCTTTCTCCGCCAGTGTATTTTGAAAAATGTTGCCAGCCTGCGCTAGCATTTTTATCATTTTCACAAAAGTTTCATGGCCCCCAGAATATATTTTTGTTTAAATATCTGAACATGCAATATATACAAAAATAAAGAACAGACCCTCTGCTTTAAAACAAACAAACCCGTTTTATTCTAGCTTCATGCATTCTTTTTTATCAACATTTGAATGTGGGTTCGTTTAATAAAAAAAGCACCCCTTTAAGCTATTTTTTTTTTTTTTTTCGAAGACTACATCTGGATTGGATTTACAATTATTAAAACATAGATGGAGTCCATCAACACCCCCAAAGCTTCACGTCCTGGGTCGACATTTCATTCAGTAACATTAGGCCGTTTTGATTTAGATGCTGATGATCAAATTATTTTACGTTATTTGCCTCTGCTTATATACTATCACTTGTTTCTGCTTCTTCTTTGCCTGTGTTTTGATCAGGAGATTCTGTACTCTTTCAGAAGATGTGTCATAGCGCCCCCCTACCGTATAACAGTGAAATCACGGAAAGCTGGAAAATTCTGTCAATAGCAGGGAAAGAGTTAAAGCTTCGACATGAATACATGTCTTATAATGCCACTAATTTTCTTTCAAAATAAACAAACTACTGTTCGAAAAAGTACTGTGCAGACAGACAGAACAACAGTAAAATTGAGAGAAAGATGGATGGATGGATGAAATGAAAACATATATTAATGAAAACCTTTGCTATACATTCACTGCACCTACTTAAATAACAGAAGGATAACTGAATGTTTTCACCTACAGTTTTCTTCCTTTACTCCTTTACAGTTTTCTTAGTTAATAGATATTGAAGTTATGTTCATGTTCGAGGGTTTAATTGCATTAGTCATAAGCATATGCTGTGTCTTTCTTGGCCCTCACCAGCGGCACTTCTAGTCGAGCAGACAAATAGTCGGTTTGAAACTAAAGTGATTATGTCCACCCCACTAAGCACAGATAATAGCTCAGATATCTGTTGTTAATGCAGCGGGCAAAGTGATGTTTAAAATCTCATCATCTGTATATAGTTTATTTTCAGTTCCAAGCTGCATTTATATATCTCACATTGAAGAAACATACTGAACATCCAGGACAAAATGAAAGGACATGAAAATGAAAGGAAAAGACTTTTCTCCATCCTAGAGAATAAGACAACATTACAAACTCACAATGTTAAAAGTGCTTTCTGTAATCCAAATGTTGCCAAAAAAAATGTATTTATGCAGTCTTTATTATTTCCACTCCCATCTGCTTTTTTTTGGAATTGCACTCTAACACTAATTTGCCCTGTTTAGTAAATCTGGCCCATAAACAATAAAACCCTCTATGTTTATCTCTTTAATTCCATCCTGCTCATGCTCTTGCCTTTTCGTAGAAGTACTACCTTAAATATAAGCATGTTTATTTTATTAAAAAGTCAGAGTCCAAAATGTACTGCAGAACATGAGCCATGAGATTTTTTGTCAATATTATTGATAACAAGAGACGGCTGCTGTTGTGATTACGGAGTTCACAGGGAAAAAATCAACACCCCCCACCCTCCGTTCACACCTGCCAGAGCGGGACAACTCCAATCAGATCAAACCAGAGCATGAACCAGGAGCAAGCGGACCAATTTAATCCATGAAACACAGGTACACACACACACACACATTCATTTTGAAGGCAACCTCGCATGGCTTGTCGCTCTGAATTAAGCAAGAGTGGCCCGACACGAGCGTACAACGAGAAAGGAAACTCCACATCACACGCTCACTTGTTTCCCGTCTCCCAACACCTTTTAGCACACAAACACGTGCAGCGGCTCTCTAGTGAGCTTGTCACTCATTCAATGTAGCAGCTCCGTCAGCCTGAGCTAATGCAACTTTTTCCACCTCACCTGCCGCCTTTAACCTCGTCCGCTCGGGCCACAGAATCCATTGTGCGCCGCAAATCTCTCCCATCCATCATCTGTGCTACAGGTGCAGCCGTGCCTGCCGGACAGACGTTGATTTCCTAGTTTCACTTACAACAGAAGGACAAAGAGGTGCCAGTCCACCCACGCCCGAGCGGATATTCGCCACCCTACCCCACGCCAACTTCCTAATTGTTCAAACTCATTCATACGTCCCCATGCATTAGCTGTACACACCTCAGTGATTCCTTCATTTAGTACACATTACACCCACATAAAGACAGCAGGACTCGGGTCCTCCAAGAACAGGCGCCCAACAGACATTCACACTTTCTCCAGCGCGAGTGGGAAGTGTCGTGTTGCTCGAGTAGGTTTTCGCACCTTTAAAACGCTACACGGATTACGGGGTTCTGTACCCCGCACCACTCCCATGGATCTGCACGTTGTGCGACTAAAAATCACACTTTACACCTTCGGTTGCAACACTCTGGAGATAAATATCAGCATTAGAAAAGCAGTTTTGACTGGACATTCAGTGCCAAACCCCTTTCCCCCACAGACCAAGTGAAAATGCAACATGCCTTTGCCAAACACTCAATTCTCACCTTTTACAATACCCTGCCGTTCTGCCGACAAACGGAGTGTTTATTCCTATACAGAGCTTTTTTGTTGAATAATTGCTCGTTAACCAGTTTCCAAATGCTTGTGTTTCAAAAACTCTGGGATTTTGATTAGTGCTAAAAGGTGATTCGACTGAACTTGGGAAGTCTTCTCTTGACCTAGTTTGTTCACACACACTGATTCCAGCTGGAATGAAACTTCCTACGGATATGGGATTCGCAGAGCTATTATGCTGCCTTCACGAACTATCGGAATATCATAATACAAGTTTCCTAGTTAAAAATTGGACATGAACACCCTCTCAAGTTGTATTTAGTTGCCAAGTTGGGGGCGGGCCATCAACGATTATTCGTTTTTTCCACCACAACTACTATATCAACTTGTCATTAAAAGTACTGCATATTTACATGTATAAATAATCATTTGAAGCACATTGTATGTTTTATTCACAGAGAAAATAGCCTGTCGTCAAACTGTGTGGTGAATGTTTATATGGTTGTCAACGAATAGGACGAACATCATTTTGGCTTTAAAGTGCCCCTATTATGCTATTTTAAAGGCTCTTAATTTAGTTTTGGAGTCTCCTACAACAGGTTTATATGCATCAAAAGGTCAAAAAACTGTTTAATTTTCTCATAATATACACTGCACATCACCACATATTCAATGATTCTCAAACGACTCAAAAGATGAATAAGTCTCTCTAAATCCCTCCTTTCCGTGAAACTGCTCTGCTCTGATTGGTCAGATGGCCCAGTCAGTTGTGATTGGTCTACTCTGCTCTGATTGGTCAGATGGCCCAGTCAGTTGTGATTGGTCTACTCTGCTCTGATTGGTCAGGCTTAGGAAGCGGAGGCTTCCTAATGCTCAGCGATTGTACACACTGTAAAGACAGTAACGATGACGTTGATTTTACCATATCAATCCGAGCACGAGTCCAATGATGAAACATTGCAAGGATGAGTTACTAAAGTGTACCAGGCGGTTTCATAGTATACTGGGCCAAGTTTAAATCATAAACCTAAACGGGAAATAGCACATGCAACTTACATTTTACAGACGCTTTTACCCAAAGCGACTTACAGGGCACTTATTGCAGGGACAATCCCCATTGCTCAAGAACACACTGGTGGTGGTGACTGCTGGGATCAAACCAGAAACCTTCTGCGTATCAGTTCAATGGTTTAACCCACTAGACCAATTTGAGGTACCATTCATGTTTGAAGCACAAATGGTATGAGATACATGCCAAAAGCAATTACTACTAAATAATGTTTGCTGCATAAATAGCTGTTACTTTTTCCTGGTGATGTGTATTTGTCAGTTTAAGAATTGACAGCTATTTTCTACCTCAGTTTATGGAGTTCCCCCCTGCAGACAGACAGACTCACAGTCTCAATACTGTATGTCCTTGGAAGTTAATTATTTTTATTTCCCTCTGCAGAGGCCAAGTGGAGGTTGGCAGCCGAAACAGCAGAATTCACATTCAGGGAAGGTAGAGCCGCCTCAGGTAACTCAGAATACACCTCAGGAGACTCTCTCTCTGATTAAAAATGACAAATGTTCCAGTGCTGCACTTTAGGTCTTAAAAATTTGCCAATAAAAATTATTAGCTGCCACAAACTGCATGTCCTGCAGTTTTTCTTCCCTTAAAAAATGATTACTAGAGAAATGAAAGCTCATTCGGGCAGTAAAACACGTCTGCGTGTGCAACTCTAAACAACTGTTTCTGCCGCTTTGGACGGGTCATAAATAAAAACGTCCTCCCACTCTCTCGCTCGTCCCGTGGCCGACAATGAGAGGACATGCATGCGCACACACATCAGACAGATACCAAATCTTCTCACAAACTTCAAACCATCTAATTCACAGATTTTTGCATTCACCATCTTCTACAAATAACTAATTTACAGTTTTTGTAAATTTTATGGGTCTCAAGAAGTCACATTTCACCCCAAAATTGATGGAAAAACCTACAAAATAAATATCTTTATAAAGAATATAAAGGCTATATAATACATACATTTTATGACAAATACATTTTTTTCTCTTTTTTTGTGTAAATCCCATTATTCTGATCTATTTTTGCAACTTAAATACACTTTATTTTATTTTAATTTCTTTGTTAACTTAATTTACAGTAAAAAAAGTAAAAACAAAATAAAAAAATTAAAGCATAAAACAAATACTTCCAAAAATACGTAAATAATATATCACTACATTTTTTTGCATTACAGTACAGAGAATGAGACATGTAAACATGTCAACAAATCTTAATAGACCTATAACAGCAAATATAATAAATAATATTTATTATAGAAATATTTTATTTATTTATTTATTGACAGAAATGTCTCTGACAGGTTTCATAAGGTTAGCAGCACACAGTTCAGACAGCTGATTTTTATTACTGAGCCACTCACACAAACACACACCCTCATTCACACAGCAGCTTTAATATGTTCGTACATTGCCATCCATCTCTGTCTGTTCCAATCAGCTCAACTGCTATCGCTGGCTCATATGCACACACACACACACACACACACACACCATAGAATACACGCTTCAAAGAGCTGTTAAACTTCTCATTTAAGGGTCTTCAGCCCAGGAGGTGAAGGTTCTCCGGGGTCATACTATATTCTCACATGCAAACATAGTCTACAACACCAGTGTCTCCAACCCTTTTTGTCTTTTGTATGTTTAAGAAACTCCTAACGCAAAGTATTTGGAGTGTAACTCAGCCCACACTTGTGCTATGAACATGAATGATACCTCAAAATATGCATCTTGGTATGGAGACTACACTCTAAAAAAATGGTGCTATATGGCACTAAAAGTGGTTCTTTGGCTCGTAATCATAGGGGAACCTTTTTAAGTGCTGTATAGCACCAATCTTGGCGCTTCAGTGGTTCTTCAGTGGTTCATCACCGGTTCTTTGGCTAAGGTGCTATGTTTATATGGTTTATAAACAGGTGTAAAAGTATAAAGTATAGTTGCGGTATAAAGTTGTCCAAATTAAATGAGGCATCGAAACATAATTCTAATAAACAGACCAATGCATATGATTGCATTATATATACCAATGCACAGCAAACACTATCCAATACTAATATGGTAAGCTATATATACATTGCTGCAGTCTCTGGCTGTACTATCCCTTGACCATTCTCTAATAGCAGCTCTCTATGAACATCTTGACCGCAGAGCACAACCAGCGGCAACGCAACACTGCTCTGAAACCCCATGCACTCTGAACAAACCATAATGGATCTCTGTGTCTGAAAACTGCAAACATATAGCGAGTGTTTTCAGCACTGCGGTTTGTTAAGTTTAATGTCACACTGAAGCTTCAGGGTCATGCATGCCTCTTGGGAAATTTTCACCTGGGGTGATGCTCGTTACGTGTTACCTGTTCCACCAAACCTATCAGCCCAAAAAAAAAAAAAAAAGAAGAAGAAGAAAAAAAAATGACTGAAGTGGCAGAACTCTGAAAGACAGCGGAGACATAAAAAATATTGAGAGCGTTTTAGGAGGAACACTAAAAGCATTGTCAAAGTGCACTTCAAAGTGCCCTTCTGCGCGGGGTTTGAACTCAACACGCTCATTTGAAATACTCCCGGCACCCAGGCTGTCAAGAACCCCAGAGTGTGAAATACCAGAGAAGAAAAAAAAATGAAGGTTCAAGTGCTGAGTGAGAAATGAATGTCAGAGATCTTCACCTGCATGACTGTTCTCGAGGAAAGCTCATAGAATGTGCTTAACTGCACCATTTGCATGAAGTTTTACATTAAAAGGTGTTATATGTTGCAGTTTATAGTGCAATAATTGAACTGCTCTTTAATGCCGAGGTGCAAAGATTAAAGTTCACCCCAAAAAATATATTTGTGCGCCACACAAAATAAGACATTTTCCATAGAAAGGCAGAACTCCATAAAAGCACCATAAGATGATACAGTATATTCAGTCACACTTTAGATTAGCGTCCAATTCTCACTATTAACTATGACTTTTGTCTCTATAAACTCCTAATTGCTGCTTATTAAGGTAGTAGTTAAGTTGGGGTATGATTAAGGGATGTAGAATATGGTCATGCAGAATAAGGCATGTGTTTTATAAGTACTGTTGCGCCTAGAGACATACTTATTATGGTCCACACAAGAGCTGTGTACTTTTAATGTGTTTTTGTGCTTTTTCTGTTTCCCCTTTGGCTCCTCCTACTCAATCTTCTGGCAGTTAGCTGATTGCTCCAGCTGCACCTGCTAACTAGTCACGAGTGAGCCCGCATAAAACCAGAGAAGAAACTGGCAAAGTCTGGAGAAATGTTCCCCCAAGAGCTTTCTGCAGAGTGGGATCTTGGTCCTGCCCAGTCTGTTGCTGCAGTGGTTTAATATCTTGTTGTTGAACATGATAACTGCTTAATATTCTATAAAACAAGTGTATAGCGTCAGTTCTGTCAGGTCGCGTTAGTCAAGCTCGCAGCAGCTGATCACGTCTACCTTAGGAATATGAAGCCTATCACAGCATACATATATAAGCTCAGTACTATCAGCAGCTGTTGCATTTCTCCAGAGCTCATTTACCCCAGTGTTAATTTTACAGCATATTTTGATTTAGTTTTAGTCATAGTCTTTTGACTAAAATGCCATTTAGTTTTAGTCATATTTTAGTCTCCTGAATTGTTTTTAGTTTTAGTCTAGTTTTAGTCGACTAAATATCATGATTTTAGTCGACTAAAATAATCTACAGTAGATTTAGTCTCCTAAAATCTAATGAGTTTAGTTAAATTGTAATACATTAAAGGGTTAGTTCACCCAAAAATGAAAATTCTGTCATTAATTACTCACCCTCATGTCGTTCGACACCCATAAGACCTCCGTTCATATTCGGAACACAAATGAAGATATTTTAGTTGAAAGCTGATGGCTGAGAAAGGCTTCAGACAGGCCTCCATTGGCATTCAGTATATTTAAACTCCCAAGATCCATGAAAGGCACTTAAAACGTCGTTACAAAGTCTATCTCACCACAGTGGCTCTACAATAATTTTACGATGCGACGACAATAGTTTTTGTGCGCAAAAAAAAAATCAAAAGAACACCTTTATCCAACTTGTTCTCGACTTCCGTGTGTGCCTCCACGACGCAAGCGCGAGAATATGACGTAGCGCCGGCGTTCGGGAATCCATGAAATGCACACTCTAACCCCATTTTGAGAACTACGCCGAGACCTAAAGCACGATCTATAGCCGCGTTTCCACCGCAGGAACTTTACCCCGGAACCAGGAACTTTGGGGGGGAACTCGGTGTGTTTCGACCGCAGGAACCAGGGTCTAAATGAAGTTCCGGGTAAATATTTCCCCCTCCAAACGGCCCTGCTTGCGAGGTGGGACTTTTCAAAAGTTCCCGAACTTTCGGGGGTGGGACTTGGGCGCTGAACATGCTGATTGGTTGAGCTCTCGCAGCTATTTTTTTTTCCACCGCCATATTTACAAGTCTTTTGCGAGAAGGGTTCCGTGGGTTTTGCGTTCAGGAAATATTTTTTTTGCAACAATGGAGTTCAACAAAAAATTCGACCGATGGACCGACGACGAGGTTCAGGCTTTATTGAGCATATATGCGGAGGAGGACATCCAGCGGGAACTGGAAACGGCGACCCGTAATGAAAAGGTATACCTGAAGATATCGACTCGGTTCCAGTCACAGTGGAAAACAGTGCAGAGAGAAGTTGAAGAAATTAGACAAGATTACAAGAAATTAAAGGATCATAACAACCGGAGCGGTTCCGACCGGCGTATCAACAAGTGGCATGACCGCCTGGACGCGTTGCTGGGACACAGACCGTCCTTTTCTGGCGCAGCGGTAACGAAAGACTCGGCTAGTGCGTTGTTGGAAACCATCCAGGAATCCGAGTGGGTTGAAGGTAAGTTAAATATATCATCTTGGTATCATCTATTAAACTCGTTGCAGTGTTTAAACACGTTGCAGTAACTTTTTTCAACGTGCTTTTCCAGGTGTAACGAGTGGCCCTGATGAATCGCAGGCAACGGAGACCAGCGTGTTTTCCCCCGCGGTCACCAGTACGTTATAAAGCTGACAAAAATGTGTATATATTTAAAAACTGATGTGTAATCCTTAATGGTTTTGTTGTTTTTAATTGTAAACTTAAATTGCCCATGATAAAAATTGCACACTGGGCATTGTTCAAGCTGGGCAAACAATTGTTCATTATTTGTAGTGAAAACACTTTAAATAATTAATTGATGGTTTCTATTGTTTCATGGTTGCCTTGTGTATTAATTTCCATGTGTTTCTGTGCAATTTTTCTACTTAGAGAAAAGGAAAAGGGACTGTGACTTTCTTGATGCACTGAGGGACATGGAGGATGCTAACCCTGCAGCATGGACAAGAACTGACCAATATATGCAGCTGTTACTGGAGAGCCAGGCCGAGGAGAGATGAGGAGGCAAGAGTTGGCATTCCACCAGTCAGAAGCGGAAGAAAGCAGACGGCAGCAGAGGGACTTTCAGACCGGGTTTCTGTCTGTTCTTGGACAGTTTGTCCAGTTGTTCAAGAAGTAGCCACAATGACCAGCCGCTTGAATGAAGCATTTGCACTACCACATTTGTACTTTATATATTGTACGTGTTGGCACAGCTCTTGGACAGGTTACTGAAAAATACACTTTTTTTATATTGTTGTTTTCACATTTTATATTTTCATTTTATTGTTCTACATTTACATTTACATTTACATTTAGTCATTTAGCAGACCCTTTTATCCAAAGCGACTTACAAATGAGAGCAATAGAAGCAACTACAACAGTCAGAGGCTACAGTATGCAAGTGCTGTAACAAGTCTCAGTTAATCTAACACAGAACACACAGGAATTTTTTTTTTTTTTTTTTTTTTTTTTAATAAATTAGACAGACAGAAAAATGAATAGAATGTTAAGTGCTATTCTTTTAATTTAAGTTCTAGTAATTTATTTGTCTTTGCACACTTTTATTTTAATTTTGTAAGAACTAATCTGTCTAAAATAAAGTAAAATGTGTAAAATGTCACTGTGTCTTTAATTTCCACATTCTAACTATATAACCACATTCTAATTGTATTCATATAGTGTAGGAAGCAAATAAAAGGGCTGCTGCTCGCAAGTCTTTCTGAATATGCACATAAACATATCTAGAAAACCCAAATATTATATTTTTAAATGTATAACTATGTGAATGTAGTATAATAACTTATAACCACAACTTAAGTGAAGCCATAAGTGTGGTCCTGCTTCATTTCAAATTTGAGGAAGAAGTCTCTAATATTATGCGTTTAATGAAGCATATTGTAATACTAGTCATGTGATTTTTTTTTTTTTTGTGAATGTTAAGAGATGTTATTGTGATAAAAAATAAAATACTTGCAGTCTAGTACCTAATCTTTCAACCGCTTAATTCAGTCTATTGTTTTCATTCAATTAACTTTTCACACATCTGTCATGACTGACTGACCTCATTATCCTTTTATAGAAAATGTTTTGTTTTGGAATTGAGCTATTACAACACATTCAGATTTTGGATTGCCCATCATCCCATTTTGCATTAAAATGGTCAAACCAGGTGAAAGTGCACGTTTAAATAAGCAGTGTTGGTAATGTGTGTACATAATCAGCAAAAGCAGCGCTGCTTGCATCACCTACACTTGTTATTGTTGCAGACAGTATCGCGCAAAAGTGATTACTGTCCGTCGGTGACTGGGAGAAGCAGTCGCGCGCATTCCCACGTCACCGGACTAATTTGCCTAATCTCCCCGGTACTTTAGACCGCGGTGGAAACGCAGATTGTAGCAGGTCTGGGGGAGAAAAAGTTCCTGGGAAAAAAGTTCCTGGTACAAATAGTTCCGGGTAATTTCGGTGGAAACGCGGCTAATGTTGAATCCAACAGCTTAGACACGCGCGTCTTCCTCTGCTCGTAAACAAATCGCTTCTGGGTCATGTGTCCGAACGGCGGATCTGCGTCATATTCTCGCGCATGCGTCGTGGAGGCACACACGGAAGTCGAGAACAAGTTGGATAAAAGTGTTATTTTGATTTTTTTTTGCGCACAAAAACTATTGTCGTCGCATCGTAAAATTATTGTAGAGTCACTGTGGTGAGATGGACTTTGTAACGACGTTTTAAGTGCCTTTCATGGATCTTGGAAGTGTCAATGTACTGAATGCCAATGGAGGCCTATCTGAAGCCTTTCTCAGCCATCAGCTTTCAACTAAAATATCTTCATTTGTGTTCCGAATATGAACGGAGGACTTACGGGTGTCCAACGACATGAGGGTGAGTAATTAATGACAGAATTTTCATTTTTGGGTGAACTAACCCTTTAAGCATTTAAGCATTACATAACCGACTGTCACTTGAACTGACATTTTGACATCATTTTGTTTTTGACATTAAAAATACACGAAAGAGAGCTCAATTCACTTTTTTGTTTGCTTTTAAAAACATCTATATAGTTTTTGTAACTTTGTATTTCTGTTTTAGTTAGTATATCATGTTAAGCTAAAGCTTCAAATAAGTTTGTTTATTTATTTATTTTTTATTTCAGTTAACATTTATTTAATTTCAAGTAACAAAGTTTTTTTTATGGTTTTAGTTAACTATTATAACCCTGATACTTTATTGAATATGTGTCAAATACTGGTCTTTCCTCCTGACTATTAATTAAATGGGAATTAAATTAAATACAGTTTATTGTGTAACCAAAAACGAATATATAATGCGTGACTTTTAATTATAAACCAGCTGGAAATACACCGGGACTCTTATTTAAATTGTAAATTTTAAATTGTTATCATCCTGATCATTGTGTCATTTTTATGTCATAAATTGAGAGAGCAAAAGCAGTATCGGCTTCAAATATCAGCTCAAGAAAATCGGCAGCCCGTATCGCTCATCGGCTAAGGCTGATGGAAAAAAAATCGGTATCAGCACAAAAAAATCCATATCGGTCGACCCCTAGTGTAAATAGCCGCTGCCATAAAAAAAGCTTTACAGTAATTCACTTGCTTGTGGTGCGGTGGAAGGGCTCAGATCAACACTCTTTAAACTTTGTATTATTTTTGGCATCAGCCTATACCTCTAGATTTATGCGGGACAGTAACAGTACTAATAAACGGCCAATATCCTAGTAATATGCATGCTAAATAATAAGCAACTAGTTAATAGTGAGAACTGGGCCCTAACCTAAAGCGTTACCGTATATTCCAAATGTTTGTGTTACTTTGTGTTATTGAAATTAAAGTCATTATTCATGGAAAAACTTCACACTGAAGTTCAAATGGCGCCTCAACAACATGCCATTGGTTCTCGTATGTCATGATCAAATGCAATGCAAACATTTATATATGGGAAAGGAGAATTGCAAGAGCAATTTTGGTCTGTTCCTCACACAGCTATCAACTGGCTTCATACAACTTTGACACTAATTTTAGAGCAGACAGATGTAAACACTATTATTGTTGTTATAATGAATAAATAACAAATCAATAAACAAGTATATAATAACATTTTAATTTATGGGTTAACTATTCTTTTATCAGAAAAAAAGATGCTCTGACAGCTGCAAAAGTTATTTGACAGTCTGGAAGTTATATTGTCTTGCGAGCTGCTGGCTAATTTCTAGTTTCATTTTACATTACAAAAAAATAAATAAAAACATGTGTGCGCAAGTGTGATTGTCAATTTGACACTTATTTATGCAAATATGCAAGTAAAATGGAAACGTATTCTCATTTACTTCTTTAAAAGTTGTCGGTCAGCCTCAAGTGAGGTGTGAGTGATTAATGAAAATCTTTCAGAGGGAAACAGAGGCAGTAAATTAGCATACAAAAACATATTTCAATTGCCAATCTAATTTAGCACCCAGTGGCCTCTGGTGGGAGTGGTGTGTGTATTAGTATTCTACAAGGCTCTGTCTGTGTCTGTCTGTGTGTGTGTGTGTGTGTGTGTGTGTGTGTGTGTGTGTGTGTGTGTGTGTGTGTGTGTGTGTGTGTGTGTGTGTGTGTGTGTGTGTGTGTGTGTGTGTGTGTGTGTGTGTGTGTGTGTGTGTGTGTGTGTGTGTGTGTGTGTGTGTGTGTGTGTGTGTGTGTGTGTGTGTGTGTGTGTGTGTGTGTGTGTGTGTGTGTGTGTGTGTGCCGCTCTGGCTGTGATTGTCAGTATTCTAGTCCAGCGCCGCTCGCTGAATTCTCAGCTGCATCAGGTCCCTGGCACTATGATTAAATTGTGTAACTATGCGCTGGTGTGTGTACGTACGCAACAGCTTTTATGCAGATGTTAAAGCAATCATTAAACCTCTACATTAACGGTACAGTATAAACACCACACAATAACGAGAGAGTTAACGTGTGTTTTTGTGCGGGTGTGTTTAGGAGAAACACTGGCACATTTCTGAGCTGATCCTTGCTTGAGGATTGCAATATTTTTAAGCTTTACTCCCACTCTTTTTGTCTTTCTCTCACTCTTCCATCTCTCTCTCTCTCAGGTGCTCATTACAGGTCCATCTACTGCTCTGTGCGCTCCGCAGGGATGCCCACTAACCCCCTTCTCTTCCTGTCTTAGCCCCTCTCTGTCTAACTCCCTCCTCTCTTATTTCCCTCCTTTCACCCTGATCACTGCCTGTAGAGGGAGTCGTGCTGTCCTGCGGTGAGGAGAGGAAGGCAAGAAAAGACAGAAATTAATTAAAGGATGTACGAACTGATCTGAGAAATAGGGTGGATTCATTTATGGATCTTTGTTGCTTCAAACCTGCAAAACAAAATGTTTTGGACGATGTTCACACTGCACTCACATATTTTTGAAAGAAGAGTTCTGCTCACTAATGCTAAATTTATTTGAACAAAAATACAGTAAAATTAAATATTACAATTTAAAACAACTGTTTTCTATTTGATTATATTTAATAAATGTAATTTATTCCCGTGATGCAAAGTTGTCACATGATCCTTCAGAAATCATTCTAATATGCTGCTTTTTTTATTATTATCAATGTTGAAAACAGTTGTTCTGCTTAATATTTTTGTGGAATTTTAAATATTTTTTCAGGATTATTTGATCAATAGACAGTTCAAAAGAAACTTTTATTGAAATATAAATCTTTTGTAACAGTATAAATGTGTTTACTGTGTTGAGTGCATCCTTGCTGAACAAAAGTATTTTATTCAGAAAAAAATCTCAAACTTTTTAACGGTAGTATATATAAAATAATATTAAAGATGTAAAACTTTTAATGTGCATCTGTTAATAACTGTTCAGGTCTATAATGTTTAACAAACTTTAAACATTTCATTTGCAGATGAACATCACTGAAAGTAAGTGAATCAGCTGTTGATTCAGTAGTGATGATTCACCACTTGGAATGAATCAGTTCATTCAGGGAAGAATCAGAACAGGTAACTCCTGAGTTTATGAGTCATTCAAAGAACCGGTTCATAAGTTTGCAGAGGTGGACAGTTAATTGAGTACTGTACTTTTTGAGTATCTGTACTTTACCTGAGTATAATTTTTTTCGGGAAACTTATGACTTCACTACATTTGAAAGACAAATATCATACTTTTTGCTCCACTACATTTCAATCAAGATCCTTGAAGTCGAAAGTCAATTCTGTAGCAGCTTTGAAAGACTGGATTTTTTTTTTTCTTTAAAAGGGTTTTTCTCTTCTTTGTTTTGCAGTAGCAGCAGCCTATCAGTAATCACTCTTGTAGGGTGATGTGAAGTTTCCCAACATTTTTTGAACACTGATCAGTTTATAGCAAAATGGAAGAAGACGGTTCCTTGGCACAGTGTCTGCACCCTTTACCATACTTAGAAAGTATGTTTCCGTTTTCTGAAAAGATTCAAGATTAGTTTAGTTGGCATGCACTTGATGCATGTCTCATAAAATGTTTAAAAAAATGTAAACGTCTGGGAGAAAGAGAAGAGCAGACATATGGATGAATCGGAAAAAGCATGATGACACGAAAGAGAGCTCAGTTTAGTCGGATTGAGCTCTCTTTTGTGTTTTTCCGCACTTGAACTGACCAATACACACAACATGATGTCAAAATTTTCATTTTGGTGAGTATTCACGTAAACAAAGTTGATTATCTTAAAGGGTTAGTTCACCCAAAAATGAAAATTCTGTCATTAATTACTCACCCTCACGTCGTTCGAGACCCGTAAGACCTCCGTTCATATTCGGAACACAAATGAAGATATTTTTGTTGAAAGCTGATGGCTGAGAAAGGCCTCCATTGGCATTCAGTACACTTATACTCCCAAGACGGATAAAAGGCACTCAAAACATCGTTACAAAGTCCATCTCACCACAGTGACTCTACAATAATCTTACTATGCGACGACAATAGTTTTTGTGCGCAAAAAAAATCAAAATAACACCTTTTTCCAACTTGTTACTGCCTTCCGTGTGTGTCTCCACGACGCATGCGCGCGAATATGACGCAGATCCGGCGTTCGGACAGATGACCCAGAAGTGATTTGTTTACAATCAGAGGAAGACGCGCGTATCTCAGCTGTTGGATTCTACATTGATCGTGCTTTAGGTCTCGGCGTAGTGCTCAAAATGGGGTTAGAGTGTGCATTTCATGGAATCCCGAGCCCCGGCGCTACGTCATTTTCTCGCGCATGCGTCGTGGAGGCACACGCGGAAGGCAATAACAAGCTGGATAAAGGTGTTCTTTTGATTTTTTTTTGCGCACAAAAACTATTGTCGTCGCATCGTAAGATTATTGTAGAGTCACTGTGGTGAGATGGACTTTGTAATGACATTTTAAGTGCCTTTTATCGGTCTTGGGAGTATTAATGTACTGAATGCCAATGGAGGCCTAACTGAAGCCTTTCTCAGCATCAGCTTTCAACAAAAATATCTTCATTTGTGTTCCGAATATGAACGGAGGTCTTACGGGTCTCGAACGACATAAGGGTGAGTAATTAATGACAGAATTTTCATTTTTGGGTGAACTAACCCTTTAAGTGAACGTAAACCGTTGGGAGAATACCGGATGTGTATCAGTGTATTGTATCCGTGCATTCAGCCTTGAAGGGACATCAGCTTTGTAAAGAGCATTGTAACTTATACAAGAATTTAAATTAGTTTAAGGTAGTTGTATAGCATTTTGGAAGAAGCATCACTGACTGGCTTAAACCACAATGCATTGACATAAAAAAGGAAATTTACTTTTGATACTTAAGTACTTTTAAAAACAAGTACTTCTGTACTTTTACTTAAGTAAAAATCTGTTTTTACAACCTTCACTTGTAACAGAGTAATATTTGACCAGTAGTACTTTTACTTTAACACAAGTAATGGAGTTGTGTACTTTGTCCACCTACTTTGTGACAAGCCCACACACACACACAAAACTGGTCTTCATGCAGCCTGTGAGCACAAATGAATTGAACAACATGTTGTCTTGCCTTTACTCTTGTGGTGCACAGTGTTTTTTATCATATCACATATGATTCAGCCTAAAAGTGATTTTTGTTATGACAACTCTAAGAGTGTTTGGCATGGTAATAGGTATGACAATGTTGATATGTTTGGTCTTGGCAAAATAGATCTGTTATTGCTACTGCCAAACATACACAACACACTGTGAGCAAGTAAGACGTACGGGATGATGTACAATACAGTCTACATTAATTATCTGAAGCAAATCTATACAGGTGGAGCTGGGGAAGGTGGAGGGTTTCTGACAGTGCACTGCACTGCTAAAGCCAGGGCACACTGTGCGATTTTGGCCACAATTTGGCCGTTTGAGACAAATTTAGCTAATTAAAAAAAGATTCCTCTAATCCTAGGCAAAAATATGAAGTCTTCGATAGTTTTTTTTAAATGTTCACAGACAGCTGATTAATGACCACTGCGATCAAATAAAAAAATTCTGATTTGGCGCACAGTCCTGCAGTGTGACTTCTCCTATGACGACCGTCAAATTGTCTTTGTTTTTCATGACAAACCATGACCAAAATGAGCGCTAGAGATTTCTTTGTAGCCACCATTTCAATCCTGCGTTTAATGCAGCTCACTGTCACCGAACATTGATCGATGATATCAACATTGATTGATGATATACAGGGCTCGACATTAAGCCTGTTCACACGCTTGTCCTTTGGACAAGTAAATCTGTCATTCACTTGTCCGAGTAAAACATTTGCTTGTCCTGATTTTTTTTGTAAATATAATCTATTCTGAAGCAATATTCTCACCAGTGTTTAATCAGCTTTGACATATTTAAATATGCATATTTGTCAAATTTGTACCTTTTTATAAAGGGCATTTTTCCATAATCTTATTAAATATAGGATATGCTTCAGCTTTCCTTTTATATTCTTAAATGTGATCTATAAATTAAATTAGAATAAGACACTATAGGCTGTTACCAATCAAATTAAATCATTTACACTGAAAAATTACAACTGCATTAAATAATGTTATGAGATTATTTTACATATTTTTGAATAAATAAGAAATGTTGGAAAGATGAAACTAAACCACCAGTAGGTGGCAGCATGTGACCGTCTTAATGAGCGAGTCATTGAGTCGATTCAGTGAAACGGCTGAATCATTCAAGAATTTGGCGGTCGTTTACGAATAGGCCATTGAATGTTTGATTCAACCGATTCATTAAAACGCTGAATCATTCACTAACACACACTATTGCTGTGAGATGCGTTACGGTTCTGCTGTGATATTTGTTGGAACTATTTTCGCTGCTGAAATAGAACAAAAACAGTCCATATTGCTTCTAAAATGTAAGTGACTTAATGTTAAATAATTGTTTATGGAACTAGCGTATGAAATCAGTGTCATTTTCAGTCGTGATGGTATTCAGGAAAACAACACTCTTGTTAGTGTAATGTTGCTTAACTGTATCATATGTTATAAATATAAAAACTGCACAATTTTAACTGTGTATGTTAACTGAGTTTCTGTGTGTGAGCAGCGCTCATTTGTTTTCGATTTTCTCCTCGAGAGGCTGCGCGAGCCTCAACAGCACAACCTTGTTAACGTCAGTTCGTTTTATATTATTATTATCCACTGTCGATCTCCACTTACACTAACTGAATGCAGAATCATTATTGCACTTTGGTGATTCCCTAGTTATTTTTTGTTTTGACGTTTTAACCAGGATACTTGTCCGTCGGGCAAGTAAAATTGTTTTTCACTTGCCCCTTCAAAAAATCCACTTGTCCCGGACAAGCGTTAATGTCGAGCCCTGTTATAAAACTCGTACAGTCTGACATTAATGACAACTTAGATCTTACAGTGTGACATAGCTTACAGCGGGGATCATGTTCATACGGTCTGACAAGGAACAAACATAAAGGACTATTATAAAATCGTAGTGTGCACCCGGCTTAAGGCAAATGCTGACCAGTTTTAGAAGGTTGAGCAGGGAGCTCATTGGCTACTGAACCAATCAGATGTGCCCCTAAGGGGATTATGTGATTGTAAGAAGGTTGAGTTAAGGTCCTAATATTACCCTGTGCAATCTAGAGTTTTATGACAAAACTTTGTATTTAGAAGATCTGTCCCTTTAAGGCCTAAAGAAAAGAAAGCTTCAGAAAGATCCGCTTAAAGCAAAGTTTCAGTAAATTCAGTACAAAGTGAAGGCATAAAACGTATGGGTGAGCGAAGGAGAGGAGAAGGAGGACAGTCAGATGATAGAGAAGTGCTGGATGGAGTGATTAGTGAAACGAGAGCAGTAATGCATGCTGTCATCCTCACCATGTCCCATAAGACCGTTCTCCTCATCTGCATGGAGGAGCTCAGATGAAATTGAATTTATTTGGCCCCTCTCTCTCTCTCTCTCTCGCTCTCTCATTCTCTCTGAGGTGGGAAAGCAATGATCCATGTAATTATTATATATTATGGGAGGATTCCCAGTCAAGCAAAGCATCTAATCTTACAGTAATCCACTGCCCCTTACACACACACACACACACACAGAGAGACGCAAACACACATTTTGAATGTCACTCTCTGGAATAATCTGCCACTGGATATTCCAAATGGACTGGGTCGCTGTCAAAGTCATGTATATGTTAACTAGATTGATAGACCCTTCACCTGTCCTTCATTTACTGTCAGGTCCTGTGTGTGCACGTGTGACCTTCAGAATGAAGCGCGCATGCAAACGGTTCATTATCATCAGGATTGGTGGCATGTGATGGCAGATTCTGCGCAGGGACCAGAAAAAGCACACACACAGTTCCACGCTCCTGTAACTTGTCATGAATATTTAGCAGACGTTCTGATTTCTTGCCGTTTAGCCAAGCTCTGCTGATATGACATTTTATTACTTCGCCAATATAAACTCGCACGCACCCAAACGCACACACACATACACACACAGTTAGGTAAACAGTACTATCACTGTCAGCACAACTTTAGGTCCGCACGGAATCTGTCACACATTTTCTGTTCTGATTGTGGGGGAAACTGTGGAATTCTGGGGAATGGATTTAGATATGGAAAAATATGTTAAACAGAGCTAAGAATAGTGTACATCTTTTGGTAGCTGAAAGCATCATCGAAATTAGACAAGATAAACTTACACACAGAGTAGGCACGAGTGAAACTTTGCTAATTACAGACGATCAAATTGTTTTAAATAGCTCAAATTAAATGCACATTTATTTTCCAAAGACTCCAAAGTGAAAAAAAATGTCAAAATGAATGTGATGAGATTTGAAAAAATACTGTACTGTAAAATAATGTCAAGAAAGGCAAGGAGTTGTCCTCGCAGATTGTACACAACAATCATACAGCACAATCGGTAGGGTATGTATATGTACTAAAAACGGCAATGCTGTCAAAACGATCCCCGTTCACACGGATCAGCGAAAATGACTAAAAAGGCGGTATTATGCAATGCCAGGCTAGTAGTTGGCGATGTCAATTAGTCAAGAAACACCCTACGAACACGTAATACACATGTGCATGGTGTCACTGTTTTTGCAAATTCACATTAAAAGTTTTCAGTTGAAAACAGCGTTGTGTAAACGGCCCCTGAATCACAACAAATTACTATTATGAGTCGGATCTTATAATGAATGAAAAATCCAGCAGTTATGAATCTGAATCTGAATCAGTCTGACAAATCCTTCATCGAATGATCTCACTGAAACAGTCTAAGGGCTCTATCATACACCCAGCGCAATGCAGCGCGGGGCACGACGCAAGTGTTTTTAGCTAGTTTCAGCTCGACGTAGTTCAGCCACGTTGTTTAAATAGCAAATGCACTCGCACACATCTGTTCACCCATGGGCATGCTGGTCTGAAAACCAGGTGTGTTCAGGCGCATTGTTGGCGTGTTGCTATTTTGCGGGACTGAAAACGACTGCATAGTCATTTTCAGTTCCTCAAAATAGTATTTTTTGTGTTATTTAAAGTGTGCGTTAGTAATATGCACCTATAGGCGGGTGCACAAGGCGCATACACTCTGCTTGTTACACACACAAGGACACGCAGCAGCACACAAACAATTTAAATGTAAAAGATTATCCATGTGTACATAAATATAAAAATGCCTACATGTCATAATGGATAGTCATAGCATGTATCAGAATTAGTCTACCTATTTGCAGAAATGACGAGCAAGCAGGCGTCAATGTACAAGCAGATCCGTTTCCTCGCTAGAGAATCGTTCAGTCTTTCCGCTTGCAAATTCCACCATGTAAATAACGAATCGGCCATGGCGCGAGCACAACTGGCTTTTAAAGGGAATGGGAGATGAGACTCTGATTGGTTTATTGCACGTTACGTCCCAAAACACACCCATGACTCATTCAGAGAATAAGGACAACCCTTTTAGACAATTTTTCCCGTCGTTAAACTAGCAAAAGTGGATTCAGACACACCCTAAGAGAACCTGCGCCGTCCCCTTAAGACCATGCGCTTAGTTTGTTAAAATAGGGCCCAAAGTGTTTACTAAATCCACTCATTGAGATATAGTTACTTTCAATGAAGTTTGTTGGATATGAATGGGGGTTTCCTCAAAAATATTAAGCAAGCAGCACAACTGTTTTCAACACTGATAATAATAAGAAATGTTCTTGAGCACCAAATCAGCACATTATTATTGATTTCTGTAAGATCGTGTGACACTGAAGACGCTGAAAATGCAGCTTTACCATCACAGGAATAAATCATAATTTCAAATATATTAATATAGAACAATTGAAAATGTAATATTTCACAATATCACTGTACTATTTTTACTGTACTTTTAACTTTATTTTCACTGCGTTAGCAAGTAAAGTGAGAAAAAAGGAAGTCTTAAGAAGCTTAGCCATCCAATTCAAAAGTATGCACCCATAGCTACTCTTTCTTTTCACTGTTTTCAGCACTCCTACCTTCCTCACCACACAGAGCACCTGTTCAGGCAGCAGATTTCTCCAACAACCCACAGATTCATGATCTCAGCCAAACGTGGAACACTGATCCAGAACCAGTCCCGCTGATCTCTGTGGAGACGACTCCGCTCTATTAGCGCTTCACTTTAGCGGAATCATTGCAGGATGGTTGCTGATGCATTACACTCGTTTTTTGGAACACCATCGAGATTTAAAAGTTAAAATGGAAAAAGAAAATGTACTGCTTAGACGTCACATTGACAGACAAAGCCAGAAGTTTGGGTGTGGGGGGAGTGTCATGTGCACATGAACAAATCCACACACACACACCTGGGGTCATCCTGCCCAGCGCAGAGCATAAAAGAGGTCATGTCTCGTTCTGAGAGAGTGAAGGTGCATCGGGGCATTGCTATGGGCTGCAGGCTTCCTATAAACACCTAGCAGAGGGTTTATGGGTTTGGACAGGTATGACACACGTACACACACACACAGCTGATCCATGCTAAGCATTATTGCCTGCAAACAATAACTTAATTGAGGTCACAAGCATACACGTCTATCTGAATGGCATCAGCCCATGAGCTGCACTGAATATGAAGTCCATACTAACCGTAGCAGTTGTTGCGAGACTATACGCAATCCTCCGTGTTTGCCTTTAGTCGTAAGTGACCTTCAGTGTTACAGAAGCACTTGCAACTCGTAGCCTAACAAGCAATTCATTACACAGCAATTAGACACCATATTAATTAGCAACTCGTCATCGTGTGATTAGTACTTCCTTCAAGTAAAATGCCCACTTAGGAACACATTCAGACATACTCGGAGTAGATAAGTGCACAAACACACAAACATGCTTACAAAACTCGATCTCTTTATGGTGATTAGGGCCATAAAAATGTTTCTAGTCGACTACAAGTCGTTCATTTAACCCATTAGTCGACTAATTGCACGTTTATATACATTTAATTACTAAAATACTGGAGGGAATAATAAACCTTTAATATAGAAGTAATATGTCTATTCGCATGCGCATAACTTGCCACAAAGCACCGGCAAAAGAAGTGATTTGAAATGTGTCCGTGTCGGCTGCGAAGATGAAGTCGACTTACTGTATAGTGGACACGAGAGAAATGCTCCTTTCATACGGATTACATAATCAGAGTGTATTTGTTTTAGATTTAAATTAGTTTGTTTAAAAGTAGACGTTTCATGATTTCTATAGATATATTTCTCATGTCTGTGAGGCAAGTAGCCTATAGTCTCAATTCATTTTTATGGTACGCTCCAGTTGACAGAGACTGAGATGGCAGAAAGCATGTCCTGTTTATTTTCTTTGTTATTGTGAGTAATAAAAGTAGTTTCTAATGATGCATTACTCTTATTTGTTTGACTAAAAATGACTGAGTATTTTAAGTTGTTTCCGCTGTTATCAGAAAAATGCAAGCGATCGTGCCACCTGATACTTTAGCTTCAACACTCTGCACAAACACTTGGCCTAATAATATAACAAATATTATATACTAATAATATTATTGGGTGCTTTGTGTTATTATTAGTTGTAGTGCTGGGCGGTATACTGGTTCATACTGAATACCGGTATTTTTGTTATGATATGAATTTTGATGATACCGCAATACCGGTATGTGTCGCTTAACCAACGTTCAGATCACGGCACAGCACGTCACTTTTTGAGAGAGGTCCCGTTGCACGGTTGCACTGTAGTGAGAGCACAGCTGAGATCGCATCACAGCCTATGGTAAGTCCTACGTTATCCACTTATATTGTTCACTTGAAAGAGAGAATGAAAACGAGTGTGTGAAGTCGGACAGCTGTTTTGTGTACATCGACTGTACATTCGTTATTGCGGTGCAATGTGAGATTGAATGAGTGAACTCAATGGTTTCGGACACCACTACAAATGGCGTTCCCCTCAAATAATGCCCTATTTAAGGGTGTAGGGGGCGATTTCGGTTTCAGCCCTTGATTACAGCGAAGAATTCAAACTACACCCTGCGCACGAGAGAGAGCGGTTTCTGCGCGGAGCGCCACGATGAGATTAACAGCGTTCTCCACATGGATCATATTATAGCACATATAGACCGGAGCGAGCGTGTTTAAGTTTTTTTTATGGACCTATTTTATATACTCTAGTGCTCTAAACATGAACCTGCAGCGTCTATGCGCACATATTTCATCACGTCTTCTTCAAATGCAATGTATGCAAAGGACACTGAACTGTACGTCTGATCACGACCGCAATGACACGATGGGTTATTCTGCTACATAGAAGACGATGCAAGTTAATAAATAGACTGACAATTCAAAAAAGAATGGCAAAAACTTTTTGTTAAACTGACGCATGTCATTTGTTCAGAGACTGTGGTGCTCTTAAATGTACTGAAAATATCCTCAGACCGTTTAAATGTTCTTCCGTGTTTCTCCCTCGTTTTGGCAGTTTTTTTGTTATACAGGGTTAGATTTTTAAAATGCTTAAGGTGCCCTCAACTCTTTTTTCTTCTATCTCCATGGTCATATTTTAATATTCATGTGTGTGTAATGAGCGTGTTGCAGGTCTGTTTTATTGGTTGTTGTCTCCCCACAGCATTATTATGTGGGGCTTTGCAAAACCTGTATTCCACATCTAGTGTGGAATTTTTCTCATCATGACAGTAAAATAGGGCATTGTAGTCAATCTACTTCAGTATTTCCTCTCTCAATTAGGAGAAAATGTGGTTAACACCCGGTCATGCATAGGGGAAAAAAATACTGTCATATAACGCGAAACCGATAACATTTTGAAAAATACCGTGATATACATTTTTTGTCATACCGCCCAGCACTAATTAGTTATATTATTATACTATAATGATATAATTATAACACAAATCGCCTAATAATATTACTAACAAATGTATCTAGGTTAATGTTAGAGCAACAGCTATGTAATGTTAAACGACTAATAACATTTTGGTCGACTAAAGGCTGATTTATACTATAGAGGCTGTGGCCTCTACGCCCGTGGGCTAAGCGTTGATTTTTATTTATACTTCTGCGTTCTTGTCCGAGTCGACGTGCAGTTACACATGCAGAGGGAGCATGTCCTACCCCAGAGGAAGGGGTTCTGGCAGACCAATCACAGCGCTTGCGGTCCGCGTAGAATTGACGCGTTGTTACATTTTTGGAGAGGGTGCACTTCAGGGTACGCCGTAGGCTACGAGTGAAACACACAGCCTATGACGTAGCTACAGTGTACACTCGACGCAGAAGCATAAATTGGGCTTAAGCCTCTTCTCTAACGTTTAGTCGACTATTAGGGGGCAGCCCTAATGGTAATAATGACATAAACACTCATATGGGCTGAAACAGAACTGCTACACACACAACACAAGTCTCCAAAGGCCTCATAAGTCACCACAAACTCAATGATTGGAGAAGAGGAGCAATCAATAGAAAACTGTCCAACTTCCTCCAACTTCTATAAATGTGCCAGATAAAAAGCTCATCTTACATTACGCTCTAGAACACCAGACACTTCCCAGGTGTATAGAGCTATTTTTATTTTAAAATTACAAACATTAGCACATTTATTTGACCTATTGCTACCACTTATCTAAAAGCACTGATTAATTGGAGAGTAAACAAGAGAGGTGTGATTTGTAAAAATCTTGCCATTTAATTCCATTGAACGCTCCAATTTTCCAATCAACTAGTGGTTTACTGAAGCGAGGGATGCCGAGGAGGCCTGTCGAAGGCTGTGTGTTCAGCTACATCTTCAGATATCCCAACCATACAGTTTAATGCACAACAAGCCAACCTTTAAATGGGACAGATATTTCCCTGTCAGCTCCTATATGTCAAGAGCACCTCAGACATCCACAGTCATTTGGGTAATATATCTCAGCAAGGCAGGCTGAACCCAAACTAAATCGCCCATAATGCCTTTCTCTGGAGTGGCCAAGCATTGAATTTCCACATATCAGGATCACAGCACAATTATGGCACATTTAGACATTTTGTGAGAGATACCATTTCATTTGTTTTAAGCCGGACTATGGGAACTATATGAAAACCAGCAGATGGGCCGCATAAAGACCCGCAGTGGGAATAAAATGTGGTTCTGTGAGCACGTCAAAAGGCAAAAAAAAATGTCCACTGGCCCAAAAGACACAGATGTTCGAGACAAAAATGACAAGAATGATGAATGGCACCATCTTAAAATTCACCGGAGTTATGAAAAAAAAAACACTTTCTGAGTCTACCATTCAAAAAGTTCTCTTTTCGGACTCCTTACAGCTATAAAAGAGAAATAACTCATACATGCCCAGCGCTGTTATCCTAAGATCACCGGAATATAATAAAGGACATTTTCTCTAATACACAAGGATGTATTACAACTCAACTTCCTCACAGGCAGCCACACAAAATGCATCTTAAAGGGATAGTTCAGTCAAAAAGGAAAATTATCCCATGATTTACTCACATTCAAACCATCCTAGGTGTATGTGACATTCTCCTTTCAGATGAATAAAATCTGAGTAATATTAAAAATGTCCTGTCTCTTCCAAGCTTTATAATGGCAGTGACTTGAAGGGTCATTTTTGAAGTCCATAAAAGTGCATTTATCCATCATATAACTGCCCCACACGGCTCCACACTGCCATTATAAAGCTTGGAAGAGCCGGACATTTTTAATATAACTCTTTATTGTATTCGTCTGAAGGAAGAATGTCATATATACATCTAGGATGACTTGAGGGTGAGTAAATCATGAGAATTTTCATTTTTGGGTGAACTATCTCTTAAACTATCTCACTTAAAATACTAGAGAATTTTAAGACTAGAATTCACCATGTTCAAATGATTCTGAGATAATTATCTTTTGCTCGCCAATGCTGCATTTATTTGATCAAAAATACAGAGAAACAGCAATAATGTTACAATTTATTAGAGCTGTTTTCTATATGAATATATTTAAGCTGAATTGTCAGCACCATTACTCCAGTCTTCAGTGTCACATGATCATTCAGAAATCATTCTAATATGCTGATTTTCTGCTTAAGAAACATTTCTTATTATCAATGTTGAAAATGTTATATTTCATATTAGCATTTATTTGAAACAGAAAACTGTTTTACTATGAATGTCTTTACTGTCCCGTTTGATCAATTTAATGCATCCTTTTTCTCTTTTTTTTTAAACAAGTCTTACCAGTGTTTCCCCTACCATTGTTTTGGGGGGGCGCCCCGCCCTCCCAAAACGACCCCCCGCCCCCCCCCTGAATGAATGACAAAAAATATTTGTTATTATGGTCAATAATAAGAATTGCCCGATGGTCCAGTGCCAGCGTGAAATACACTCCCAGAGCTACATCTTCACGGAAACTGATAATTTGTGCATTTTTAAACCTTGCCAATTTAAATATTCAAGCGCTCATAGACGAGAAAGTGTGTGTCTCTCAGTTTGATACTCGCGAAGGGCAACAACACACACACAGCACGGACACGCGTCTCACAGCGCGCGAATATTCACACAAAATTATATCAAAATGACTATCTTGTTGAGTTTCATCGTAAACATAGTCGGTTAGATCTTTTAAATGAACGTAAACATGAAATTTGCCAGTCACCGCCAGTATTTATGGTCATTTTCACAAGTTTTAATGGTCCACAGAATATCTAAACATGCAATATATCAAAAGAAAGAACAGACCCACTGTTTTATTCCAGCTTCATATATTATTTTTTTTAATCAACACTTGAATGTTGCAAGTTTCATGAAAAAGCAACATTTTGAGCCTAAAGCTGAGAATATCACGTTTTTGTAAAAGACTAACGTTACGTCCGAACGATGAACAAAACACAGATGTTGTAGATGGAGTCCATCAACAGCCCAAAGCTTGACAGTCCTATAACTCGTCCTGGGTTGACATTTCATTCAATAACATTAGGCAGTTGTGATGTATATGCTGTTTAATGTTGATGATCGCGTTATTTTACATATGCATCTGCTTACACATGATATCGCCATAGACCGTAAAAAAATATATCGCACGTTGTTTCTTCGGCTGTTTTGATCAGGAGATTTTGTTCTCGTGCAGGAAATGCGCTACAGCGCCCCCTACCGTATAACAGTGAACACACGGAAAGCCGGAAAATATCGTAATTGGCTATATAAATATTGAGATAACAAAAGACAAAAAAAATTTAAAATCACTCACTGCTCTTGACTGAATAACTTTTAATAAGGTTTTATAGGTTCTATATTTATATGCAGTGACATATAATTTTATGCAGACTATGCAGTGATATTTTACATTTGATTGCTTTTTTTGTAACTGACAATCTAGTTTAGACCTACATGAAAATAACTGTTTATTTCATTTGTATATGTTTGTTCTGCTTTATTTATTTGTGCTTTTGCTCATAATTTGATTATTTGTTCTTATTTTATTACTGATGGTCTTTAACAATATAAAAACAATTATGTGAGTTAGGAAGGATATTAGTTTTTAGAGTCATAACCTTATTTATTAAGCTTCTATGGCTCTAAAACAATACTAGGCCTATTTTATTTTATTTGTCGTTTTTTTTTTTTTTCTTGTGGTGGGGTCAGTGAGAATTCTGACAGGGCAAGTAAAAATTTGAACCCCTGAAAAAAATCCTTAGCATTGAGCCCTGAAATAGTCTGTTGGCAGGGAACAGTGGTTCGGTTCAGTTCATTTCAGTGGCCCTTGTGACCTCAAAGTGCTGTCAGCAGTTTTAGGGTCCAACATTGACAGACAGACACACAGAAACACACACACACACACACACACACACTTTAACCCTCAATCTGAACATACCCAGCACAAAACAAAACCTCCAGGAAAGAGAAACTTGTCTCGAACGTGTCAAGCCAGTCAGGTCTGCACAAACGTATGTGCTTGACAGGAAGCACCTATAATGTCTCTAATGCCCCATGAAATATGTCTCTCTCTGTCTCTTCCACTTTCATGTTTTACAGTTCATACTTTAAAGTACCAAGCATCCATCCTTCATATCAGCAAACATTACTGAATGCAGTGAAGATGTACAACATGCAACAACGTCATCTGGATTTGTTCAAATCAGCTACAACACAACACAACAACAAAAAGAGAAGAGCTGAATTACACACACATTTGTGAAAATAAATGATATTAGCATGTGATGTTTGTGAGTCCTTCAAGAAAATAATGGGCTTTGCTACCCTGAGAACAAAGTCAATTTGTACGATCGGTTAAACAGGCGCCCGACTGCCTCGTTTACATGACTGCAAATACACAGAAATACAGATTTTGTTGATTTGGATGGATGGATGGATGGATGGATGGATGGATGGATGGATGGATGGATGGATGGATGGATGGATGGATGGATGGATGGATGGATGGATGGATGGATGGATGGATGGATGGATGGATGGATGGATGGATGGATGGATGGATGGATGGATGGATGGATGGATGGATGGATGGATGGATGGATGGATGGATGGATGGATGGATGGATGGATGGATGGATGGATGGATGGATGGATGGATGGATGGATGGATGGATGGATGGATGGATGGATGGATGGATGGATGGATGGATGGATGGATGGATGGATGGATGGATGGATGGATGGATGGATGGATGGATGGATGGATGGATGGATGGATGGATGGATGGATGGATGGATATACAGATGAGGGAAATAAGAAAGGATGGAAGGATGGATGGATGGATGGATGGATGGATGGATGGATATACAGATGAGGGAAATAAGAAAGGATGGATGGATGGATGGATGGATGGATGGATGGATTGATATACAGATGAGGGAAATAAGAAAGGATGGATGGATGGATGGATGGATGGATGGATGGATGGATGGATGGATGGATGGATGGATGGATGGATGGATGGATGGATGGATGGATGAAAACTGATGGACTGATATACAGATGAGGGAAATAAGAAAGGATGGATGGATGGATGGATGGATGGATGGATTGATATACAGATGAGGGAAATAAGAAAGGATGGATGGATGGATGGATGGATGGATGAAAACTGATGGACTGATATACAGATGAGGGAAATAAGAAAGGATGGATTGATGGATGGATGGATGGATGGATGGATGAGGGAAGGAAAACAGATAGATGGATGGGGAAAGGAAAACTTGGTGGATGGACGGATGAGGAAAGGAAAACTTGATGGATGGACTGAGGAAAGGAAAACTTGGTGGATGGACAACTTGGTGGATGGATGGATGAGGAAAGGAAAACTTGGTGGATGGATGGATGGATGGATGGACGGATGAGGAAAGGAAAACTTGGTGGATGGATGGAAAGAAGAAAGGATGATGGATAGACAGATGAGGGAAGGAAGAAAGGATGGATGGATGGACAGATGAGGGAAAGAAGAAAGGATGGATGGATGAGGGATGAAAACAGATAGATGGATGGGGAAGGAAAACTTGGTGGATGGATGGATAGATGAGGGAAGGAAGAAAGGATGGATGGATGGACAGATGGATGGACAGATGTGGATGGATGGATAGATGAGGGAAGGAAGAAAGGATGGATGGATGGACAGATGGATGGACAGATGTGGATGGATGGATGGATGGACTGAAGAAAGCGTACCGCTGAAATTAGTTAATGTTTGGCATTGTGAAAGTTGCACAAACAAACTCCAGCAGCCCTCGTCTTGTGATAATAGATTCAGTTTTCCATATTAAATTCCTCTGCATGAGTACATGAGATTCCTGAGAATAGAAACACAAAGGATCAGGAATCTGCGGTCTTCACTGGACCCTGCTAGCGGGAGACCAGGGGGACCGTCCTATTCCCCTGCCGATCTTAAAGACGAAGCCTTTAAACACCAAACAAATTGTATATTCAAGGTCACACGCTTAATTTCTGGGTTCATTTGAGCTGCTGTGCTCTTCCAAACCTTGTCTACAGTGATAGCGGAGTGTGTTTATGCCTGCGTGTGTATGTTGATCGGAGCTGTGATGGCTCATTAAGCAGTATGTTCTGTAGGGGGGGGGCCCAAGGCCTCGTCCTCCTGAATTCAGCAGTTTTTTCCAGCCATTACCTCCTCCAGTGTTAGACCTACACATTAACATACAAGAGCTTTTTATGACAAATCTTTCCCCTACAATGAGCATGTGTTTGTGGGTAAAGAACGGCCAGTAACGCAGCAGGACACTCCAATGCCTCCCACTGTCTGATGGACGGCAACGATTTGCTCCATTTGCACCTGTGAGCAGGTAATAAATGAGGAGGTTCGCAGAGAGCTTTTACCCACAAGGACAAAGACAGCAATTTTCACCCTGAGAGAAGAGAGTTTACCTTGCACTGCTACACACACACATTCACGTTTGAACCAGCTGTGTTGCACCATATGGACCATAATAGACTAAAAATATGTGAATGTGTGTGAGAAAATGTGTGTGTAGCCATGTTCATCACAGCTTTTAGGACCATAAGGTGCACTGACCGCTTTCTGCCACTTACAAAAAACAAAAAAAAATCCTTTAAATTCATTATTTGAGTACTTGTGTACGGTGGCCCAGTAGTTCACAACACAGCTAACAGGGCTCAACATAGCGACCATTTTGGGCGCATTTGCGCCTGAAAATTACTGCGTGTGACTGCGAAAAAATATTTAGGCGCACAGGTGCGAGTGACCCGATCGCTTCTCGTGAATAGATATAATACAATCGGAATAAAAACTACAAACACTGACTGACTGTGCAGCACGAAACGTAACAGTTGCTATCAACTGCTTTTCATGCCTTCTGTCAGCGGAGCATGTGCAAAAAACGTGTGCGACGGAGATAGTTTAAAAGGCGAATCCACGGTCTATGGGTGAAACGGGTGTGACGCGGCCATGCACTTACCAGACGCCTCGCGCTGATGTTTCTTTGCAGCCATGTTTGCAGCCAAACTTAACTAGAAATACCACATTTTGATTATCATAAACAAGGTCGGAAATTAACAGGGGCTTGGGCCAAAAATGCCACCAAAAATGAATTAATAAAAAATAATTAAAAAACGCTCCTGTATGAGTTCTTGATTTAATCATTATCAGCTGCAGTCCATAACATTTATTGTGTTTAAAAATGACTAGATCCATATGAGTAAGTACATCATGAATCCATTTTCCAAACCGTGTTTTTATCTTACCCTGAATCACTACGGTACACATATAATAAGTGTTTCAATAGGGCTCGGGCGTATGACGTCATTACTTTGCGTGGCGGCCATGTTGATGGCCTCATTTGCTGCTACTCGGACTACTGCGCACTGTTTATAGACGTGCTCCCTCTCAGTCGTGTGTCTTAATTTGGCGTTATTATTGGAAACCATGGTAAACCGTTGCTGCATTGTGGGGTGTAACACTAGATCACATAATCGCCATGGGAAAAAGTTCGAAAATGGATTAACTGAGTCGTCGGCTCGCTTGGATCGCGCTTGTAAGACAAACTGTTACCTGGGGTTATGGTGTTGGCTGATCGCGGCTTTGACATAAAGGAGTGTGGGACTTATGTGTGCCGAGGTAAAGATCCCTGCTTTCACAAAAGAACGCTGTCAGCTGATGCAAGAGATGTGGGGAGCACAAGAAAAAATGCCCACCTCCGAATTCACGTGGAAAGGGTGATTGTAACCGTCCGCAACAAGTACACTATTTTGTCAGATAAAGTACCGATTCACATGGTGTTGCCAAGCAAGGACGAAGACATGACATTCTTCTATAAGATTGTGTATGTATGTTGTGCCTGACAAACATGAGCCCTAGCGTTGAAATATAATAAATGTGCATTAAATACAGCCATAAGTGTCTGTTGCATCCATACCCACAATCTTCAAAATAAATATACTTAAATCAATATAATGTGCAAAAGCAAGAAGTGTCACACAATCGCAATAACCGTATAATGTGCAAAAGCAAGAAGTGTCACACAATCAGATATTTTTCAGTGTTTATTTGCAAGTAGTGCAACCTGAGAACACAGAACGATGCAGAATGCTTCAAGGTAAAAGGTTAACGTTACATAGGCTTCATGGTCTGCAGCTCCTGAACCCATCCATTTGTGAACTGCAAATTTCATATGAATCCAAACCGTTAATAGTTCCAATTTTGTCCATATACCGGTCCCTGGCTTCCCTATTTAACGTATCCCGGTAAATTCCACATCCTTTTCGGGATTTTAACATAGTTTTTCTTTCTCCCAACTCTGCTTCTCCTCGTTCGATTTGCTGTATGTTTACATTCGCGAGGCCATCAACATGGCCGCCACGTCCCAGAATGCAACGCAGCGCCCGAGCCCTATTCTGACCATTCCAGTTTGGTTCGCAGCGCTGCGGAGGAGCACAGTCCCTGCGTGACTCGCCATAGACATAAACAGAGAGAAGTAGCTCCGGCTGCAGTGTTCTTCCGCGAGATGCACGCAGTTCTGTTTATTAGCGCCAGAGCGCCAAAAGTTACGGACAGCTATTGCTCCGAGTATTGGCATGATTGCAAATGTGATACTGATCTTGTACAAAAGTCCAATAGACAAGTTGATATTAAGTAACAACGTTTTATCCACAATACTGTTTATTTCGTGAAAATCAAAACAACCAGTTGTGCATCTCCAAGCGGTTCGATCGAATGAATCTGCGTTTGAACGAATGAATGAATCACTCCCTCATAGACTTGACGCCCCCTACTAGCTGTTTTATTTTCATATTTATACTTTGCACAGACTTTTTATTTAAAATATAAATATTTTAACTTTTTTTAAGTTTAACTTGTACATAGCCTTTTTCTAAATTCAAAAACTTATATTTAAAACATTTATACAACATTATTTACCCATGAGCTGCATGTAAATGTATCTAAACACCACTTCAGATAGAGCTTATGTGCCACTTCTACTTTTGATGCGGATTTAATTTGATTGGTAACAGTCTGGTTGTGTCTTATTGCTCTAACTGAATGTATTGTTTAAATTAACATTTAAAAAAAAAAACTTTTCTATTTTAAATGAAGAAATTGACAAAAGATGATGCATACATTTAATAAGATTAGAAAACATTGCTCTTACAATGGTAAAAATGCCCCTGGACATTAATTTAAAGGGACAAAGATCATCCTGTAATGGGAAAGTTATAATTGGAATACGTGTTATTGATCAGAAAGTGCTCCTAAATTTTTGCCTGTGCTCCTAATTTTTTTTAATTAGGAGCACAAGTGCTCCTCAAGAAAAATGTTAGCGTAGAGCCCTGGCTAAATAAAGCCACAACACAACAAAATCAAGCCACAACACAACAAAATCAAGCCACAACACAACGAAATAAAGCCACAACATAGTTGGGAGCATTTCCATTGTGTTTTGGCTTTATCAATGTGTTGTGGCTTGTTTCCATTGTTTGGTGGCTTTATTTCGTTGTGTTGTGGCTTTATTTTGTTGTGCTGTGGCTTATTTCCGTTGTGTTGTGTCTTTTTTGTTGTGTTGTGGCTTGTTTCCGTTGTGTTGTGGCTTTATTTCATTGTGTTGTGGCTTGTTTCCGTTGTGTTGTGGCCTTTTCGTTGTGTTGTGGCTTTATTTCATTGTGTTGTGGCTTGTTTCCGTTGTGTTGTGGCTTTAATTAGTTGTGTTGTGGCTTGTTTCCGTTGTGTCGTGACTTGTTTCCATTGTGTTGTGGCTTGTTTCCGTTGTGTTGTGGCCTTTTCGTTGTGTTGTGGCTTTATTTCATTGTGTTGTGGCTTGTTTCCGTTGTGTTGTGGCTTTAATTAGTTGTGTTGTGGCTTGTTTCCGTTGTGTTGTGGCTTGTTTCCATTGTGTCGTGACTTGTTTCCATTGTGTTGTGGCTTGTTTCCATTGTGTTGGGGCTTTATTTTGTTGTGTTGTGGCTTGTTTCCGTTGTGTTGTAGCTTTATTTCATTATGTTGGGGCTTGTTTCCGTTATGTTGTGGCTATATTTCATTGTGTTGTGGCTTTATTTCGTTGTGTTGTGGCTTTATTTCATTATGTTGTGGCTTGTTTCCGTTGTGTTGTGGATTTATTTCATTGTGTTGTGGCTTGTTTCCGTTATGTTGTGGCTATATTTCATTGTGTTGTGGCTTGTTTCCGTTGTATTGTGGCTTTATTTCATTGTGTTGTGGCTTGTTTCCGTTGTGTTGTGGCTTTATTTCATTGTGTTGTGGCTTGTTTCCTTTGTGTTGTGTCTTTATTTCATTGTGTTGTGGCTTTATTTCATTGTGTTGTGGCTTGTTTCCTTTGTGTTGTGGCTTTATTTCGTTGTGTTGTGGCTTTATTTCATTGTGTTGTGGCTTGTTTCCGTTGTGTTGTGGCTTTATTTCATTGTGTTGTGGCTTGTTTCCGTTGTGTTGAGGCTTTATTTCGTTGTGTTGTGGCTTTATTTCGTTGTGTTGTGGCTTGTTTCAGTTGTGTTGTGGTTTTATTTCATTATGTTGTGGCTTTTCTGTTGTGTTGTGAACTTATGTATGCTTTTTCAGTTTCGTTTTGTTGTGCACTACTGGGCCACCGTACTTGTGTATGTAAAAAAATACATTTTAAATGTATATTAAAAATGGTCCTTTTAAATGAATATAACAATTGAAATTCCACAATAAATAAAAAATAAATACACTAGTATAAATAAAAACAAATAAATAAAAATATTCTAAATCAACCATCAATAAAAACACACACACATTGTCTATACACACACTCAATTGAACAATGAATAAAACTCAATCAGTTATAAAAATGTATACATTTATACAAATTTGGAATCTCACTTAACATGGTTGAATATCCTGTGCATGCAACTTTGTTGCCATTCTTACACATTCAATCATGTTCCTAAAACTCAGTAAAACAACAGCTACATGCACTAATTTTGTAATTAAACAGCAATGAAATTGTTAATTGCCTATAATAATAATCTAGCACCATTAACATCAACGTATTAACAATTAGCATGCTAATTCTCTGAGAAAATGTGAATAAAAGGCTGATGAAAATATCCCAAACCAGTGAGCGCCTTTGAAAGGAACTTCTTTAAAGTGTTCTCCAGATTGTATCTTCTTTGACCGCCAGTGTCACTCCTCTCTATTAGCATTCGTCTCCAGCTAATTTAAATGCTAATATATCCTAGCCTTTTCTCTGCGTGATAAAGCTAACAATCGACACTGGAGGCCTTTTTGTAGCTGAGCTATGAGGCAATTAGCTCAAATAGCATAACCATATACAGCGAGAGGAATAGAATATAAAAAAATATGATCTGACTGCCCTGAGAGAAAATGCAGGAAAAAATGAAGCATGTGGAAGAGTGCTGGGAAGGGTGATGGTGAGCAGTCAGAGGATAATTTTATAGTTTTATGGACTCCTATTGGACTGCCTGTGATAAGAGAGAGGTCAAAGGTGAATTGCTCAGAGCAGAGGAAACATTACTATCATGACGTCAAAGAGAGAGGGCGAGAGAGAGCTATTTCCTGTTTGCGAGTTTATAATGTAATGCAGGACGGCTGTCACGGTTAAAACATATTTCAGCAAAGGCATTTCCAGATAACCCATGCAGAGGAGAGAGGAGTTTCCTTTTATAATTGGGTTAGTGGAACATGATGGGATATGCAAATGAGGTGCATTTACAGGCCTACCGTGAGTCCCATTTATAGAACTATAGAAAGTACGATTGACAGAACGATAGAATGAATGAGAGAGATGGAACGATTGATAGACCGAACGATAGAATGAACAATAGAAAGACGGAACGAACGATAGACAGGCAGAACTAACGATAGAACGAACAATAGAGATATGGAACAAACAATAGACAGAACGATGGAATGAATGAGAGAGATGGAACGATTTATAGACCGAACGATAGAGAAGGAATGAACAATAGAATGAACATCAGAGAGATGGAACGAACAATAGAACAAACGATCGAGAGGCGGAACGATAGAGACCAAACGATAGAGATACAAAATGAATGGCTTTCCTGTAGCTCAAACTGTAGAGCATGGCGCTAGCAACGCCAAGGTCATGGGTTCGATTCCCAGGGAAAGCAAGAACTGACAAAAAATGTAAAATGTGTACCTTGAATGCAATGTAAGTCGCTTTGGATAAAAGCGTCTGCCAAATGCATAAATGTAAATGTAATGTAAATGAATGAAAGACCGAATGATAGAATGAACGAGAGATAGATGGAATTAAAGATAGACCGAACGAAACAGATGGAACGAACAATAGAACTAACAATAGAGAGACAGAACGATAAAAAGACGGAATGAACGATAGACAGGCAGAACTAACGATAGAACGAACAATAGAGATATGGAACAAATGATAGAAAGAACAATAGAATGAATGCGAGAGATGGAACAAATTATAGACAGAACGATAGAGAAGGAACGAACAATAGAATGAACATCAGAGAGATGGAACGAACAATAGAACAAACAATCGAGAGATGGAATGATAGAGACCAAACGATAGTGATATGAAACGAATGATAGACTGAACAATAGAGAAGGAACGAACAATAGAATGAACATCAGAGAGATGGAACGAACAATAGAAGAAACAATAGAGAGACAGAACGATAGAAAGACGGAATGAATGATAGACAGGCAGAACTAACGATAGAATGAACAATAGAGAGATGGAACAAACAATAGAGTGAACGATAGAGAGATTTAACTAACGATAGACCACATGATAGAGAGACGAAACAAACGATAGACAGAACGATAGAATGAATGAGAGAGATGGCACGAATTAAAGACCGAACGATAGAGAAGGAATGAACAATAGAACAAACGGTCGAGAGACGGAACGATAGAGACCAAACGATAGAGACACGAAACAAATGATAGACCGAATGATAGAGAAGGAATGAACAATAGAACAAAAGATAGACAGAACGATAGAATGAATGAGAGAAATGGAACAAATTATAGACCGAACGATAGAGAAGGAATGAACAATAGAACAAAAGATAGACAGAACGATAGAATGAATGAGAGAAATGGAACAAATTATAGACCGAACGATAGAGAAGGAATGAACAATAGAACAAACGATAGACAGAACGCTAGAATAAATGAGAGAGATGGAACAAATTATAGACCGAATAATAGAGAAGGAATGAACAATAGAATGAACATCAGAGAGATGGAACGAACAATAGAACAAACAATAGAGAGACTAAACGAATGATAGACCGAACGATAGGCAGAAGGAACGAATGATAGAAAGAATGATAAAGAGATGGAGCAAATGATAGAACGAGTGATAGAGAGGTGGAACAAACGATAGAATGAACAATAGCTCGAACAACAGGCGGAATGAATAATAGAACGAACAAAAGAGTGATGGAATAAGCGATAGAAAAAATGGTAAAGAGACAGAACAGACAATATAATGAATGATAGATAGATGGAACAAACGACAGAGAGATGGTATGAACAATAGAATGAATGACAGAGAGATAGAACGATAGAATGTACGATGGAGAGGCTGAACAATAGACAGAACGATAGAACGCATGACAGATAGACAGATGATAGATAGATAGATAGATAGATAGATAGATAGATAGATAGATAGATAGATAGATAGATAGATAGATAGATAGATAGATAGATAGATAGATAGATAGATAGATAGATAGATAGATAGATAGATAGATAGATAGATAGATAGATAGATAGATAGATAGATAGATAGATAGATAGAAGGCGGGGCAAATACAGAAAAATGTGAATCAATAACAGGAAAAGCACATCTGGTAGTCACATATGCATGTGTCTGGATCCGTGCGGGTGTTTCAAAGCATTTCGGCATTTCAAAGAGAAATAACTGTCCTGTAATCATAGCCATCCTTTGCTCAACTAGATTGTTGTATTAAATATTCAGAACCGGACTCACTGCATAAAAACCAGGAGAAAATGATTCATAATGCAGGTAACACTCACACAGGGACCCCTGGATGAAAGGAAATGTCATTTGTCACTGGCCTTTGTTCATCTTTCATAGCCTGTTGGGCATCCAGCCATTAAGTAAGCATTATTAATTTATTTATTAATTAAAGTGCCCGTGGTCTCACCGTGGTGTTATTTGCAGCTTAGGGGCCCACAGAGACAAATCAGACCAAGAGAGAGAGAGACTTAATGAGAACAAATAGGTTGAGAATGCAAATGGTCGTTCCCTCACTGCACTCTGCCACCAGTCACATCTCTCTGCATATTACAGCTTCAGGCCACCCTGGTGGAACCAGTGTGTGTGTGTGTGTGTGTGTGTGTGTGTGTGTGTGTGTGTGTGTGTGTGTGTGTGTGTGTGTGTGTCAGCGGGCTTTGCGAGAGCTCCTCCTGTGGTGTTACCCATTACTGAGCAGAGAAACTAGTGCTTGTGACTTTTACACCAGATGATTTGAACACACACACACAAATGCACACATACACACTTTCTGCTGATATTCAAGAAGCAAGCAATTAAGCTCTTCTCAGCACTGCTTCCTGACTTGATATCCTCAGTATTACCTGAACTTCTCATCACTGTGGGTCACACACACACACACATATACACAAGCACGTTTGTTTTTCTGTTATGGTAGGGATTTTCTATTGACGTGTATTGTTTTATACAGAGATAGTACGTTTCTCTATCCCCTAACCCTATCCTTCAAACCTAGGGCCCTATGATTTCCACAATGCAGAAAACACAGACGGAATCCGGTCATAAAAACTGAATTTACTGTATAACGCAGAATTTCACATTTTTGATTAATAAATAAAAGCAGGTCAGTGCACTTGAATCAAATCACGATATAGTGTGTGAATATTAAACCGCAAAACACTATTCAAATATGAATCCTACATCAATATAAATCCATCTCTGTGTGAATGAATGGTGCAGGTTTCATTTAGCACACACACACACTGAAGCACGTGTGATGCTCGTGGTGTTTTCAGCCTCTTCAGACTCACTATATGAGGACATGAACGCATGAACTTCATCTCCAGAGCAGCTCTGAGAGTCACTTCATCAGCATTTCACCGTTTCGTTTGAGAAAAACTATCGATAAACATGGCAACCGTGGCAAACATGTCTCAATGTAATAGTAATACTGACACTAATAATAACAGAGATAGTAACTCAAGTCGCACTTAAGTCGCAAAAAAATTACTTGCTTGACTTGGACTCGCAAACAACTGACCTGAGACTCGAGACTTGACTTGGACTTGACTTGAAGACTGAGACTTTTAATAAGTCTTTTGGCACGGCATTCCCGATTACGTTCTCTGTTTACTAACCCCCATGACAGCAGGAAATCCCACCTTTTACTATTCATTCAATCACAAATATGTGCTGAAGCAGCGAATATCACCATTTCTAAACACACCAAGCCAGCGCGTGACACATCTAAAGGCACGCAAATTCATCACCCATTAGAAAACTGCTGTTAAATAAATTAGCAACAAATAGTAACAATATCGGCCTTGCTTTCGTAGTAGGCCGTGGATTCAGGGCTGGGTGATTAAACTATCTGCACGCACTCCAGTCCATCGTCGTCTTCATTTAAAAATTAAATGCGTTTATTAAACACAACGTTTTTTCAAAAGCATTTCTAAATTAAGTTCATAATTCCAACAAACGAAAATTCCAATAAAAGAAACGAAGTGTGTTAAAAAAAAACTGTGAATAACCACCATCCCAAAATCTACTCAGGTTTTGTTACCGCCAGCGGTCACTGCAACACTACATTATCCAGCATTGCTTGAGATCTACAGCAAACTACGGCAACTCAAATAGCTCAAAATACACAGCACTTTTTCCCCCTTGTGGTGGTTCTGAATGGCATTATTTTGTACAAAGTTGGACAGGACTAGTAATGATATAAGTAGTATTTTGTGTGCTTTATTATGCAATTTTAAAGTAAAAGTAATCTTTTTGATAGTTCAGTACACTGTTAATTATAAAAACTAGCTGAAAAATAATATTGCTAAAAATAGAACAAAGACTTGACTTGAGACCTGACTTTGACTTTGACTTGACTTGACTTGACTTGACTTGACCTGACTTGACCAGACTTGGACCCTAAAGACTTGAGACTTGACCTGACTTGACCTGACTTGACTTGACTTGGACCCTAAAGACTTGAGACTTGACCTGACTTGACCTGACTTGACCTGACTTGGACCCTAAAGACTTGAGACTTGACTTGACTTGACTTTATTTGACCTGACTTGACCTGACTTGACCTGACTTGGACCCTTAAGACTTGAGACTTGACTTGACTTGACTTGACTTGACTTGACTTGACTTGACCTGACTTGACCTGACTTGGACCCTAAAGACTTGAGACTTGACTTGACCTGACTTGACCTGACTTGAACCCTAAAGACTTGAGACTTGACCTGACTTGAACCCTAAAGACTTGAGACTTGACCTGACCTGACTTGACCTGACTTGGACCCTAAAGACTTGAGACTTGACTTGACCTGACTTGACCTGACTTGGACCCTAAAGACTTGAGACTTGACTTGACCTGACTTGACCTGACTTGGACCCTAAAGACTTGAGACTTGACTTGACCTGACTTGACCTGACTTGGACCCTAAAGACTTGAGACTTGACTTGACCAGACTTGACCTGACTTGGACCCTAAAGACTTGAGACTTGACCTGACTTGGACCCTAAAGACTTGACTTGACTTGACCTGACTTGACCTGGACCTTAGAGACTTGAACTTGGACCTCAAAGACTTGAGACTTGACTTGGACCACAGGGACTTGTGAACATCTGAATAATAATAATAATAATAATAATAATAATAATAATAATAATAATAATAATAATAAATTATTATTATTATTAAAAAATATATATTTTTTTTAAGGAATAAACAAGATTTTTCTTCCATGTTTTAATTTTATCAGTAAAGCTCTGTTGTGCAGCACATTGACAAACAAAGTTTTAATTTCATATGATTAAAAAAAAAAAAAATAATAATAATAATAATAAAAAAAAAAAAAAAAAAAAAAAAATATATATATATATATATATATATATATATATATATATATATATGAATTCAATTAATTAGACATGCCTTTTGACTATAAAAATGTTATTAAACCATTAAAATGGAACCTAGAAAAATTCAAACAGAAAACACAGAATTTGGTAAAAAAAAAAAAAAAAAAAAAAAAAAAAAAAGTTAATACAGCCCTAAATATGTAATTTTATTAAACTTTTATTATGTTAAATTGTATATGTTTTATGATTTCAATTAATTAAACATCCTTGATTACTAAAATTTAATTTAATTTAGTCAAAAAAATTCAAATGAAAAAAAAGGGAATCCAAAAAAACGAACAGAAAAATCTAAAAATAAATTGTTAAATGAAAAAACAATTACAGTATACAGTACAGTACACACTACCATTCAAAAGTTTGGGGTTGGTAAGATTTTTTTTAAATGTTTTTTAAAGAAGTCTCTTCTGCTCACCAAAGCTGCATTTATTTGACCCAAAATACAGTAAAAACAGTAATATTGTGTTTTTTTATAAAAAAAAATAATATTTAAT